>NW_027286763.1:12483570-13683570 GCF_022747635.1 Hetaerina americana
TCACTGCCAAAGAGATCTCCATCCAATTAATGAAAGAGATTTAATCTGTATTTAACCTTCGCTCAGAGAGTGATTCCCAGCCTGGCTTCTCTAATATTTTGGATGCGCTACTAGGTTCATCAAAACTACATTTTCAAATCTAGCTTCTCTACGCTGCTCACGATTTAATACGGCCATTAATCCTGCTTCGTGAGGATCCCATATACTTATGCCATATCCCATATTCTAAATGAGGCCTAACCAACGACAGATAACATTTCTCTTTGACCTTTCATTGCATTTACCAAGTACTCTTCTAATAAATCCTAATATTTTTTTAGTTTGTCCACATAATCCCCGTATGTGTTTCACCCCAGGAGAGGCCGTAATTGAGGTTAATGCCTAGGTCTGCACATTCCATTTCGGTTTCGGTTTTCCCGATGCAGTAGGCGTTCGGAGGAATTGCTCTTTTTCCAAATATTTATTGGCATAATCTCTCCTATCGTAGTACGATGGGGGTAGTAATACATTTTCAACAAAATTGCTGAAGAGACATCCCTCCATTTTATTAAAGAGATTCAATCTGTAATTTAACCTTCACTCCGTGAGTGATTCCCAGCCTACCTGCTCTACGCTGCATATGAGTAATACAGCCTTAATTTTTGGTGATATAAAGTAAAACACTATGGTAAAAATAATATCTTTGCTACATCAGTATTTTTCATCTTACACCCATTTTTATGCAGTTTCACAACTGTGCAATGCATTTTAACCTGAAACTCGGCGCGAGGTCTCATGGGAGGGGGATGGATTTAGAGGGGAAACCAGAAATTTTGCGACCATAAATTAAAAAGCCTTCTGTTCATAGTCTTTAATCTCACTCATTTTTTTTGCTTTTAACACCGTTGTTAGGCTCTAGCAAATGCTTAAATTCTGATCCATAAGAATATTAGGAGTATGTTTATTGGGATTTTGATAAAGACCCATTCACCCAGTGTTTATTTCTATTGGATGTTTGGATCAATGTGACGTTCATCGAGACCGTTCATGTCACACGTACGCCCCTGACACCCCCGGGGGTCCTCTTTTACGGTGGAGAAATGCTTATCCCTCTCGCCATACCCGAGGAATTTTAAGCGATTATTTCCCGGGGAACATTTCATTCGAGAGGAGAAAGCTTTTGTCTCATGAGATGGAGCGGTAACGAAATCATTTCGGAGAGAAATTGCTGCCCCCATTCCCTTCCTCGACTTTCCCCTCTTTCCCTTGCCCCCCCCCCTTGTGCCATTTTCCTCCCCGAATGGGCGCCAAGGAAGCAACGTTCCTCCGGAGTGCGAGGAGTGTCTGAGGGCGTCATAGAAATGCCTCCATCCTCTCTCTCTCTCTTTCATCTCTCTTCTCTCTCTGTGCCGCCTCTCGCCAGAGTGCTTTCCTGTTTTAAAAGTGATTTTATTTCAGCGGAGAAGGATGGGTGCAGAGGAGAGGGTGTCGGACTCCAAACTCCAAGGAGGAACCTAGTTTTAGGGGTTCTCCGACGCAAGGCACGTCCTTAAATGCCATATTCATAAAAGACAGTGGCTCTTAGTCGTGTTTTAAATAATCCTCAATCATTATTTTCATCATAAAAAAGTTTAGTATTAGTTATAAAAGGTCCTAAGATCTTTTAATAGATCTAATACAATCTGGCGTTACTTTAGGGCATATTATTTGGGTCGTTAACTTCGTGTACCAGATTTATATGTTAACAGTAAAATTTTAATTTTTATATCCGTAGAAAATTTGAAATATTCATCCCTACAGTTGGTATCCCTTAAGTCCTATCGCCCTCTAATCGGGCTAGAGCAAGGCATGACCATTCATTACGTTCGTATACTATTCCAAGAGGGCTGATCTCTTCACTGATCTTACTGCAGAATCTCTTCGTTCTCTTAAAGAGAAATTAACAATTTGGAAAAGAGCGCTGTGGACACTGGTAATTGCGCATTTTAATAGATATAATACAACCTGGCGTTATTTGGTCTCAGGGACTATTATTGGGGTCGTAGTATTTCGTTAACTTTGTACATTAGGTTTCAACGATAAAAGTATTATGTAAAATTTTCTCTCATATATCCGAGGGAAATTTGAAATATTCATCACGATAATCTCATTGGGCTTATAGTTTTTTTACACAAATGAACCGACATATAAAATTTAGACGTTTTATGTTTCGAAATGTATGCCTCCCTTGGTAATAACACTGTTTGTCGAAACTATCGTCGGATATTTTTTTCAATTAAAGTTTGAAATTTTACTGAGGTTTTTTAAATTCTATTAGCATGAACTTTCTTCGTGTTTTGCTCTCGTTGGCACCAAATATCACTGAGGGCATTAAGCAATTCCGCCTTACTTTTTCTTAATTTAACTTATTTTCTGATTATATTGCATTAATGTTAATCTTTTTTATTCCATGTAGAGCCTGTACCATTCTCCTGCCGTTGCAGTTCATTCTGATTACTCTCATGATACGTGTACCAAATATTCAATCCCATGTTGCCAAATATGATAATATACGAATGCAATTTAGAACCGTTGTTTTCTTTATATCCTCTCCTCAATAGTAGGTCTGAAGGCATTAATAGCTTCTCTTTCTCCTTGAATTTTTTTAACCCGAAGATGACCTCATTTTAATATTCTTCCGCATAGTTTTTTGCATTTACGCATTACTATTCTGAGATTTTATAAGTTTTTCGTTTTTTGGAATAGTTCTGATTACATTCTTCTTCAATTCCACCGTTATTTCTACTCTCATATACATATCACGTATTAGATTGCATAGCTCTGTCAGTTACTCATTTCCTGAATGCTTTGTTAGTTCCGAGGTTTTAGCATAAATCCCTGGTGTCCTTGTGTAGCTTGCCCTTAACTCCTTTACTAAATCACAAACCTAAGAGTAAGGTCACCTTATTATCATCGTCCACACTGTTCACATTCTCCAGTACTCTTGCATAAATTCCATATCTCTCGCCAAAAATATTCTCCTTATACTCAGTTTCAGCAATATACATCACGTGGTTTCATTTCATAGTTGATCTAACCAATAAACTTTTGCTTAATTGCAAAAATAGGGAAAATGAGTTTCGTGCGCTGATTAAACATTACCATTTAAAACTCCGAAAGATATCAAAGTTGAGTTGAACGAAGCTCATTGCACGTCCCGCGTGTCGCGCGGTATAACGGTACAGTGATTCGGGAGGGTGTCCCGGTCCAGCAGATGTCACATAATTATCACCTCCGGTCAGGCGAACCACGCTCCAAAGATCTTCTTGCTGAGGAAGCTGAAGAAATAAGAATTAGGACTGAATTATCGACACTCCCGTAATCACCTTCCAGCAACTCCACCAATTCCAGGATGGGAGACCAGTTAACCAAAATGGCCGCGAAGATGCAACAGCTCACCCAGAATATCCAGTCTATGCAGAGGGCTCCTCCACCTCAACCTGCAACATGGGCAGCGCTACGCCCGGACCCGCCACCCCAGAACATCAACACTCCAGATGATGAAGAGGTATTAAAATTACATATTCACATTATATAAGAACCCACGTATTTCCAAGAATTTCAAGGCAAGGGATCTTCACGAAAGCGATTTCTATTTGGATAATGCGGCGGATAGATAGCTCCTGCCCGCCAACAGTCGTGCTTTTATGTATAAAATGGCAAGAATCCTCTTCACCGTGGTTACGGTGGGGTGGCCGGATGACATAAGGATGTCCCCCAGAGTCCCAGACGAAATCCTCCGCTTACCACAGGGATTCGTGCCACCACAAAGCATACCACCTACAACACATCAGCCTTACCAAGATCCTTGGAAGGCTGTTGTGTTGTGCGGACCTCCACAGCACCAGCAGCTACAACCCAGCCAGCTCTTTCAGCCACCAGCCGCAGGGCTCCGGAAGACCCCGTGGAGGGAGGCGCCCCATCCTTTCAACAGTCCTCCTCGAACGCCCCGTGGCTGAAATTATGTCCTGGTAAGGCTCCGGAGAGCCCACGGGCGACGCAACCAGTCTCCTAGACTTCGACGCCGAAGAAAGCGGTACTGAGAACCACCCAGAAATAAACGAGGACCTCTCCGAGGCCTCGCAGAATAGCATTGCTTAAAACCACTGTGACGCGAATCAGCAAGAAAGCGACGCCTACAGGTGGCGGACCATCTCAGATCCACACCCCATCCAGCTCCCGGACGAAGATATCCCAATCCCCGAAGACATCCCCCATTTACCATATGTCTAAACGGTTAACTGGCAGCAGGAATCATTGTTAAATGTCGAGTGAAATGTGCCTTCAGAATCTTCCTAATTCCTAAAGATTCCGGAATGATATACGACATGTCACCTTTAACAAGATACTACTCGGCCCCGAAATTCAGGCTGTTAGGCCCTGGAAGGGCATAAAATAACACTCCCCTTGGAGCCGTCTTAGCAAATTCAGATTTAGTCAGTGATTCAGTTAGCTTTTTTATCAAATCCAGATCAACTTCCGCCATTGAGAATTCTCTGCTATCAAATATAACAAACAGACATATGCTTTCACTAGACTCCCGATGGGTCACCCCTTTAGCCCGGCCATATTGCAGAGATGGACCGAAGATCGTGCATCTTTTATTGAAGAAAAGTTTCACATTCATGTCATATGTTATCTAGACGACTGGCCCCTGTTTTCAAAAGACAGGTTCAGTGTTTACACTATCATTTATTACCCTAAGACAGCCTTCAATTATCAAGTAAATATGAATTAAGTCTATCTCTATTCCCACTCAGAAGATATATCTTTGAGTCAACATTCATTGTGTTTGAGGTACCTTAGAACTAACAACTTCAGCTAAGAAACGTAAATGTATAATCTCATTCCCCCTATTGCTGTGACTCAGACTAACTGACATCTCAAAAGCAGCAGACTGCTTAGCATGGATTTGCTGGCTATTGCCACTGCCTACGTTCTTAATCACACGCATATTTCAAAGACAAAACATCTGGTGGCTGATATTGTAACGAAGTGAAATTTTTAATAGGTAAGAGCCGTGGACACCTGTTGCGGAAGGTCTGCCAGTGTAGACGCCACCCGTACACGAGGAGGTGTAGTCATCCCCGTGTGGTCACTCTCCCAAAGCTTCGAGATACCAGAATCGTCTTCAATCAACGCAGCCGAAACGCACGCTGCATTATTTGGACTAGATCTAACTATGGATCTCCTTCAGTATTTAAATTTGAATAACGTTGAAATTAACATTTGTGTAGATTCTCAGATGGTCCTCTACTCTACACGAAGGGGACAGGTCGCGGTATTTCATGTCAACCCATGCTTAGTGACTTTTTATATGAGTATTTTAATAAAGAATGAGCAGTCACATTCAGTGACCTGGACACCTTCTACCACCAATCCGGCCGACGAGCCCTCTCGGGCCGTGCCTTAAATGTTTATGTAAGTGCGCCCGCCATACTGGTGGAATGCATCCATAAATGCCAGCACGCACTCAAAAATGAGTCACGCTATATAACGGTACAGTGATTCTGGAGGGTGTCTCGGTCCAGCAACTGTTTTTATGTTCGCAATTGGGTGAATAAGTTTAATTATGGCCCTAAATCCACAAATGATCAACATCGTTCGAGGCGTTTAGCGGAAGTAGCTTCCTTCAAAATGCTTGACAAAATTCACGATCTGGTTTTAGCAGAATAAAAAGGAGTTTGAAAGGCAACCATTTTGGAACGGTGAACGGTGCAACGGTGAATAATGTCAAAGAGGCCGCGACGAGGAACCTGACCGAGGCTCCTCGTCACGGCCTCTTTGCCGTTATTCACCGTTGATGCCTTCCAGGAATCGTACCGCGACCGGCAGAGGCTCTGGCATCGGTATCTCGATGCACAAAGATGCTATTTTGAAAAATTGTAGTAAATTGTTTTTTGATCTGCGATAATTATTTTTTCGGATTTATTTTACTAATTTTTGGACCAGACCTTGTATAACGACGGAGATAGTTGAAGCCCTTGTGTGCCAAACACCTGTGATACTAGGAAAGAAAGTATCAGTAGATGGCATTGGCCATGTATACCGAGTCATCTGGAGACATGGAGGAAAGACCAAACCACCTCCCACCATCGTCGATCTGTTTGCAAGGCACTCAACTACAGCAAAACAGAAATAGCCTCCCGTAGAGCCAAGCGGGGTCTGACTACCCGTGATATTGGCTTGGTGGTCTCTTGTCACCCAAACTATTTACTTTCATATGTAATTTACTTTTCTCAACGAGAAACTCTACGCATCTGTTCAAGAAATGAAAAATTCTAAACATTAAACATGCATGGGTTTGAGGGGGAAAGGTTTTTTTTCAGAAATGTAATTCTTGCGGAAGTTATGTAGTTCGATGTTCGGGCGATTTCGATGATTTTGCATAGGATATGCGCAATTTTTCCTTCTATATTAATGTCATGGTCTCAATCAAGACAAAACTATCACTTCTAATATAATAAAATATTTTATTCCGTTCTCCCTCATTCTCCCTGCCTCGCATATCGCATATCTTTGCCTGTAGAGGGAAACTTTCTTGTACTGTGCTTGTACGTTACTCCTAAATCAATGCGGTAAAAAATCTAAATGCTCATGCTATTGACACATTAAAACCATAAACACAGTAATCAACCCGAAGGTCGGTTTAGTAGGTGATGGTAGAGATCACCCAGTACTAAGCCCTATACGGCGTGTGAAAATTCCCACATCAGGATAGGGGGGCCAGTTCCTTTCCCTGTGCCGGTTATGGTTTCCCAGTTAGACCTGGTACCCGAAAAATCACTTTAGTTTGGGTAGAGCTGCAGGTTCCCAGAGTGCCTTGCCCGGGAATCGAACCCGGGACCCTCCGGTCAGCAGTCCAACGCTCTACCCACTGGACTACCGCGACCCACTTTGACACATTATGTGTATATAATGACTGTTGTGGCTCCCCGAAATATTGTAACCTATTAAATTTAAAAAAACATATTTGATAATCTAAGCTTAGATATGTTAAAAGTTTTCAGATGGACACTCAATCTTTATTCCATCATTTTGATAATTTCTGTCTTTTTCTCAACAATGCTATCATGTTATTGGAGAGACTGAAGCCGGACTCCAGAAAATATACCATACGAATCAGTAAATCTTTTACCTTTTACCTCGCGACCGGAGTGACAATAGTGGCATATGTGTTTACATTTATAAGAGACTTAGAATTGGGTGAACTATACCGAAGCCGACCAAACCTAAGGGTTGATTACTGTGTGCGTCTTTGTTTTGTTCTAATTGGTCCTGTCTAAATTATCAAGAATCTGTGTAATTCCCCCGCTGGTGCCCCAGTTTTTTGCGACTCGAAAATCAATTTTATTGAAAATGTCGCCCGCCTGGAAATTTAGAGTCCAATCTGACCATAAATGATCTCGAAATGAAGGAAAAGGTTTGTGAAAAGATAAGGCGGTTTTTTAATTGGTCAGCGCAAGTTACTGCGTAAAATTACGCTTTCACAGGAAACACGTAATACCATTTAAAGACAAAACGTAGTGATTGACGAGAATAATTGCGACGAGAGCTGCGAGCAATGTGCGTTGGTTCTCCGCGGAGCACGGTGGACCTCCGCATTCCGCTTGGAGGCCGACAGCGGCCAAAAGAGCCCCCGCCCCACCCCCATCATCGGGAGGGAGGGAAGGGGGGTGGAATTCGCGCCAGTTGGCAGGGAGGGCGGGAAGGAAGGGGTTGGGGGGGGGGAGTTGAACTGAAATGAAACGGGGAGGCGGACAGAAGAGGGGGGTGGGTGGGCGGAGGATGGTGGGAGGTCAATCTGACGACAGCGGACTACTTTCGCGCGCAGACCATATCCCATCACCAGTGATGGCTAAAATGCTTGTTATGAATATTAAATATGACTTTGCCCACCAAGTATGTCCTTGGTGACGCTGAAAACAAGCCCATAAAACTGGTCTAGGTTGGAATTCAACATAATAATAAAGAAATGTGTAGGCAAAACAACATAAGGGCAATTTTCATCAAGAAATAAATTTTCTCCGCGTAAATGTAATAGGAAACTAGAATAATTGTACTAACAATCATCAAAATGAATAATACTTGAGAGCAAAGTTTGTAAACGTTTTTGCTGATTATTATTATAGAAATTTAACCAATGTAAACTTTTGTCTCGCATGATTTACCTACCTTTTAAAACTTTATTGTGAACGTGTTATTCTGGTTTTCAATAGTTTCCCTTTATCCTTTGAATTGCATTTTTATTGAATTATTTATCAAATAATTATTATTGACAATTATTCACGACCCCTGCCACACATCACATTGTTGACCTCTTCGTCCTTTCAAGTTATTGGTAACCTGAAGTGTGACTGTCCCAGGAAAGATAATCGGATTTGTTCTGCGACCGCAAATTCAACTGCAGCTATCGACAGCAACCTCGGGCCCACTCGTGATTCGCCTTGAAGGAGCATCACTCATTAAAAGATGAAGGCGGTGAAATGTGAGCGTAGTTCTCGTAAGTCACTCTTCGATCCCATTACGATTGTGCTTTTTGAGTAAATCCCCCATCAAACCTGTAATATGTCCAGTAATGAATGAAATGTTAGAATTAAACTTAAAAAAGTGTGTAGACATAAATTTTTGGGAAAAGAGCAAATTGGGAAAACCGGAATGGCATGTGTAGACTCAGGTAAATACCTAGGCGTTACCCTCACTCACGATCTCTCCTGGGTGAAACACATACGGTGAATATGTAAACAAGCTAACAAAAAATTCGGATTTACTAGAAGAGTACTACGTAAATGGGATGAAAAGGTCAAAGAGGAATGTTATCTTTCGCTAGTTAGCTCTAATTTAGAATATGCTACAAAATATGGGATCCTTATGAACTTGGATTGATTGCCGAATTGGATCGCGTGCAGCGCAGAGGAGCTAGATTTGTAAAACGTTGTCATGATAAACTTAATAGTGTATCCAAAATATAAGAGCAGCTAGGCTGGGAATCACTCACGGATCGAAGGTTAAATTACCGATTAAATCTCTAACATAAATTGGAAGTACATCTCTTTAGCAGTGATGTTGAAAATGTATTATTACCCTCACCGTAGTACGGTAGGAGATATCATGCTAGTAAAATAAGAGAGATTAAGTGTAGAACAGATAAATTTAAGATTTCATTTTTCCCACGATCGATAAGGGATCATAAAACCATTGTTCGACCGGGGCAGGGTCATGATCGGGTAAAGTTATTCTGATGTGTAATCACCCCCTACCACACACCCTAGCGGTGGCTTGCAGGGTATATATGAATAAATGAATAGGCATTTTCTATTGTTTTAATGCGAAGGAACCGCGCAATCATCCTTGAATGCAGTTTGACAATAATAACATATGCGATTATTAATATGTTAGTTGTATATGCTTATTATTCTTCAGTAGAATGAACTTATTGAAAAAGTCGTTGTAAATGCTTGCGTAACTTATGTAAATACCGGAAGCTGGATGCCTCGTAAGCGGTTATCCATTTCTCGACTGTAAGATATAAATTTATTCTAGTCGTATTGCTAAGTATACTGATATGATATTTTTTTCATTGTCTTTTCCTTTATTATGGCTTCTTCATGTACGTATGATGATACCAAGATTCTTTTGAGCACGTTTTTTCTCTCGCAGGGGACATACTGTTTCACAAGGGGTTTTTTTCGGAGGAAGTCATGAAATAATTTAAACGTAGTCCAACATCTCCCCCCGCATCTGGTTCAGTGCTCACCGGCTGCTTCCCCCCCCCTCCCCCCACGCCTCTCTCTTGCTCCTCCCCCACTGCAAAGTCTTTTCAAATTCGTTTGAGACGCGAATGCTAATCCCCGTTCATCCCCAAGGGGAGGAGGATCCAGGGATGGATGCCGCTAACCCCTTTGATCCCTGGACTCGGAGCCCCTCTCGCAGCAGCATCCCTCCTTCCCATCCAGGCGGATCCCACCGTCTCCATTCTCAAGAAGGATCCATCGCTTCCTCTCCAGATCGATTGGGGCGAGGAACAATGCGTCCCTCGTTCCCCCATCTCTTCGTTAGAGTTCACCCCCCCGCGCCCTGAGATTCGAATCCTCACCCATCCCGCTAAATATTCACCGGCTTCTTTGAGCGATTTTATCTCTCTTTTAAAATATTTACATTAATTCTTAATGAGGTACTTCCCCGCTCAATATTTACTCGGCTTCCTATTCTGATTGACTTCCGGCCAATGAAAACTCTTTAACCGTGGCAAGTTTTAATCTCGGCGATTTGCTAACTTAATCGGGACCATTACAATTCCTCTTCACCCAAGTTCTTGTCCCTCGTCTAGTATTAATCATTCAATATGTATTCTGATGGGCTTTGAATTAACGGAAGTCCTTTTTGTGGGATGCTTTTTATTTATTCTGTGGGTTCCTGTATCCCTTTATTGGCGGTCTTTGCTCTCTAACCCTGGAGTAAAGATGGAGTTAGCTCAAATACAGAAGAAGTTACTTCAGGTGTTCCCCATGGAAGTGTCATCGGACCTCTTCTATTCCTACTATACGTTAACAACATTGACTCCGTAGTCAATAGTAAGCTAGGTTTATTTGACGATAATGCGGTGGTTTACCGTGATATCCGTGATCCTGAGGACACAGCAGCTTTGTCAGATGACCTTAATGCAACAACGCTGGTGCAAAACTTGGAAATTGGAATCAGACTTAAAAATTTGCGCTGTCATAAGTATTTGGAAAAAGAGCAATTCCCACCCGAACGCATTGGGAACACCAAAATTGAACGTGTAGACTCAATTAATACCTAGGGGTTCGCACCGCTCCTATAGGTCGGACTGGGATCGAACCACTTAGGTTAGGTTAGGGGACGCTAAACTTTGCCACGAAATCGTTTTTAGTGCTCTCCAAGCTGTGGAAGCGGCAATACGTCAGCTATTGTTAACCTCTGCGCGCCGACCGTGTCACGAAAGACCAACCGAGCGAAAATTTCAAGTGAACTTTAGCAACGTGAACCTAATTATTTGAACAACGTTATCACTGGTGATGAAACCTCAGTTTTTTAATACGACCCAGAAACAAAACCCCAAAGCCCTGAGTGGCACACTGACCAGTCCCCCAAGCCCATAAAGGCAATAATGAGCAATTCAAAAGTGAAAACAATGCTCATTGTATTTTTCGACAGTAAAGGAGTGGTCCATAAGGAGTTTGTTCCTCAAGGACAGACCTTTAACGCTGCCTACCACGTGGATGTGCTGGGAAGACTACGGAAAATGGTCATCAGGACGAGAAAAGACATCTCCGCTACCTGGAAACTCCATCACGATAATGCGCCTTACCACAACTCGCTACGAGTCCACGACTTCCTGGCCAAACATAAGATGCCAACGCTGCCCCAAACCCCCTATAGTCCTGACGTCGCCCCAGCAGACTTATTTTTGTTCCCTCAGATTAAGGTAGCCCTGAAAGTAACCCGTTTTCCGTCCATCGAA
This sequence comes from Hetaerina americana, assembly GCF_022747635.1. NCBI lineage: Eukaryota > Metazoa > Arthropoda > Insecta > Odonata > Calopterygidae > Hetaerina > Hetaerina americana. Next base: position 12,495,074 of record NW_027286763.1, read on the forward strand.
AAGATCCAATCAACTGTGACGAAAACACTGCGAGAGGTCCTCGAAGACACTTTCCAGGGCGCGTAACGGTCATGGCAGAGTCACGGGAAAAAATGTGTACAAGCCCAAGGACAGTAATTTGAAGAATTTTAAATTTTTGTGCAAATTTTTCAATAAATTATTTTGAAAAAATAATTGCACTATTTTTGGAACACATCCTGCATGACGCTGACTCTTCACAATTTATCCCCTGGGAGAATGGAAATTACCCCTTTGTGCGAATTCTTGGATACTTGCCTGCCCTTGCTCACCCCTCTCGCCCCCTGTCCTTCCATTCATGCATCCGTCCAAGCATTGCTCCCCTTTAACCTCGGAGGGCGTTAATTGGCCTCGCCCTCCCGGACTCTCCCCTCGGCCGCTTCGTTTGACTTTCTCGGTCGATCCCCTCTCGCCCTCTCCCAAATCATTCGCTCTCCTTCTCTCATGTACCCTATTTGTTCGGTGATTCGACCCTCATTCGTGTCCTTGAGATGACAAAGGAGACACCCAGCCCCAAGCACACGTTCATATTCTTGCCCCTCACCGGTTCGTCCCATCCGCATACTTCCACGACCCACTGCCCACCCGATCCTCTCCTCCTCCTCTCCCTCCCTCTCTCTTTCTCTCCCTCCCTCTCCACACACGCACACACAATCCCGAGCGCCCCACATGCTAACGCTTCTTAACGACGACCAAGTGATCATCAACTTAACACATCCACACCCAATGGGGTGGAGAATGTTTTTACGCATTGTCATTTTCACTTGTCTCTGACGCACAGTCATTGTTTCAAATATCTACTTAGTATCAGCAGACCAGTTCTGCAGGTGTTCTCACTCCTTCAATTGCAAATCAACCTAACAAGATACACACAATTCAATCCAATTTTTCAATTGCTCACCATTTGAGACTCTTCGGTCAACTATTCTTCCTATTCCCTTCATCAGGCACAACAGCTCTACAATCAAATGATAACATATATTCTTTAAGAATGTTTGCATGAGAAAATAAAAGAAAAGCGTCACGTGCACGACGCTTGGGGACAGCAACCCAATAGGCGCGATTCAGACGTTGAGCATGGAACATAACTTGTGCCCCGCCTAGTTACTGAACTCCACAACTTCATTCTACTCAATCCCGTGCTTTGAGGTCGTCGATGACGAGCGATGTTCAATCGTCATGGACTGAAAAGTTGAAAGGAAAGGTCAAAAGAAAAGATATTGGGCTCCAAATAGTCCCTCAACGTCCACGATCTTCTCTTTTTAAACGAACTTCTTCCTGTTAAGGGCGCACTTTTAAGATTTTTTCCCGAAGGATTGAAAGAGCTCCAATTTAATATTTTTATGGCAATTTCACCTGCCGTCTTGACCAGAGAACTCAATCTTGGGAATTTAACCCGCGCTACATCTACCTAATACCCCGCAAGCCCCTGCAAGAGCGTGTGGCGGGGGGTGTTAGGGCACCACCCGTAATTTTAAAAAAAACCGCATGCAAAAGCCACAAATATATACTATCCACAAACAAAACATGGCATACATTCATGCAAAAACCCTTACAACCCACACACATGCAAACACACAAACTACCAACTAACATACGCGTGCACCTACAAATATACCTAACATCTTTGCAATGTTTAATTTTGTTTCGACTTGTAAATTCAATGATTTTAATGTTTATAAAATGACTTCGGTTTCTTACAATTATGATTTCTGATTTTTCGGGGAAAGAATGAGTATTTGTATCTATCTGTACTGGGATCTAACTCCCTTATTTTATCTTTGTGATCTGATCTATCTAAGTAGTTTGGGGCCATTATAATTCCTTTAGTGTCATTGTTAAACTCATTACGTCTGAACCTTTCAAAAAGTTTAAGTTTCGCCTGTTCTCTTCGTACCTCAAGTGGCTCCCAGCCTAAATCCACTAAGAAACCTGTCACACTTTTGTTCTTATAACAATTTTTAACGAATCTGGCGGGTTTTCTCTGGACTTTATCTAATTCTTTTTGCCAATTTTTATCTAATGTGAATTCACTGCGTACATGTTGCACTTTGCCACACCAAAATATTTTCGTGATAATCTCCATCTATTCTTAGACTTTACCATTTATTGGTTCCACATTTGAGAACGGGGGGAAGGGGGGCCACCCCTGGCTCTGAGTCCTCGCGCGACCACGGCGTACTACTTGGATTTGGCGGCTCCGTCGCTGGCTTTGAGTGCACTAGCATGCGAAATCGCCCTTGAATTTATCTTTAGAGTGGCATCATAGGTGTCGAAGGACTAAAAAGGGACACCGCTCAATCCAATTCAATTAAAACTTTGCATTGAATACCTTTCAGGATAACTACTGCATACATTTCCTATTTGAGAAGGCAGCCTTACATTTGATTAAACCACTGAAATTTATAAGCCGATGGCGTAATCGTAAGGAAGCACTCATATGAAAGTGATGCCGGCTAATTGCATATCCTCCAAAAGATACAGTTATTTCAACAAGGTGAATGGAGGATTTGTTTGCATATCAAAGTTTACAGAGATAGATAGATGTAGGTAAATAGATCGATAGTCGTCTTCATTTTTTGGGGCGAGATTAAGACTATGGAGTACCTCCTACCACCAAACCCCTCTTCAAACATTCACAAGATTAAACTTATGCGTGGATAAATTTCTCAAAGTGCACATAAATAGCAATAAAGTTAATACATACAACATTTTAGGTCTAACATATTGCAACGGAATACATTAGGTACCTAATTCAATTACTAACTCTAACACAGTATATACAACATGCACACATACAGTACATACACATCCTATAAATGTATATACACATTAGATTCATGCGAACAGTACCTGTAGAACAATATTCTTGGTTGCATGTACGAACGAACGCCAATATAAAGTTTCATCCTCCTGCGAAATTAGAAGGAAGGATTTCGAATTCTGTATACAGCTGGATTTTTACTGGTTGGTTTGCTGGAAAAGTAGTGATTAATGAAGTGGGCGCTTGAATGATGGGAGGGAAGGTGAATTTGTTATAACGGATAATAGTTGATTCCACTGACGACATGCTGTGACTGCAATATCTGGCCGTATGCAGTTTTTCTGTGATGAGAGATAACGAGTTTATGATTACCTCTTGTATTTACTTTATGTATTCTATCAACGCTATTGAAGTCATACGCAAAATGCTGAGGGATTTTATAATTTTGTATTTGACACAGCAAGGGCAGCACATGGTGTATCCTGCGAGATTCAAGAAATAACACGTTAAGTTTATTAAAATATTCTGTTATGTTATCTGCAATTTTCAAATTGTAAATGAAGCGTACGCATGAGTCAAATTTCCTTCGTAGTTTTACCGACAGCTCGTTTAAATGGTCTTGATACGCTTATGTCGCCATAATTAAAGTGAGGAATAATTAGAAAAGAAACTATCTGCTTTTTTTGAGAAGAGTAACTAGAAATCATGACAGAAAACTTAATACAAAGATAATAGCGACCTATTGAGCTTATGTTTATTCCTCGAAGAGTGATGTCGTCGCCCGGCCCCTGCGGCGACACCTTCGGACGTGCGGCACGGGGTGTTAGAGCTAGTCTCATTGGGGTTGCGTGTAACAGGGATGGCGGAATGCAATCAAGTCTTCGGCCGCTGTTATTGGTGTATTCAACCGCGTTTTTGTCGTGATCACAAAATGTGCTGGTGGAAATAGATAAAGGGAGAGGGTCTGAATCTGCGTCCGGAGTCCGTTTCTCATTCTCTTATTTGAATCATTCGGGTGGTCCCCTTTAACCTGTCAGTCATTCTCTTCTTGGACGCCGCCGGTGGACACCAGAATGCCACCCGTTTCCTGGAAGTGTTCTTCTTCCGCTACACCGTCCCTCTCACGATTTATGCTACTCTCAATTCCCTCTTACAATTTTTCAAAACTTTCCAGATCCTTTTTGAACATTGTGCACGCATGATTTGTATAAAATGTGCCGGGAAAAGTTTCGGGAAAATATATTTACTTCAGATATTGCTATAATGCCCCAAAATTCTTCGAAGTGCACCCTTAAAGCGTCGACAACCTCTTGCCATCAGTTTTTCCCCGACTAGAAGGCTCCCTGGTAGGTGGACTCCGGAAGGTCCTTAAGGTTACGCGTGCAGGCTTCTTCGACCACATTTAGTGTCCCATAGTGGTGTCCTTTGAGGGATGATATCACTTTTGGGAATAGGAAATGGTCTGCTGGCGCCAAGTTGATACTGTAAGTTGGTTGGGGAATCGTCGCAATGCCATGCAGCAGAAGGACTTCGACTCTGCAGACACTCGACTCTGCTCTTGGTCGTCCGTCAAGACCTTCGGAACGAGTTAAGCGCAGATCTTACACATCGCCGACTTTTCATTGTTAATGGTGTGCACTGTATCTGTCTTATCAATTCCAATACTATCTGCGATCACGCGCACACTTAACCTACATTCTGAATTCAGAGCTTCACGCACACTTCTGGAAAAAACTGTTACCGATACTTTTCATGCAAACCTTGTATGATTTTTTTTAAGATACGCGTTTCCATATGAGTTCAAATACTAGTCACACACGCATAGTGAAATCTAAATAACGCGAAATAACAGCTCTGTTTTAAATTCTCAATTCGCTCTTCATTCTAATTGCGCATTCAAGTTTCATTGGAGCGGACCCAACCAATTTCATACCTACTGGAAGCCCGTGCAAAGCGTCCTACATCCGACAGCTCACTACTGGTAACGTTGCTTCGATCCCCGTGCCGATTGGCCTTTGCCTTTGGACACCATTTAGATGTAATCATATTTTATTCCGTTATAAAAGTTAAGACTCACTGTGAAATACATTTTTTCTAGCCTCAAAATAGAGGTAAATGAATGTTATTTTCTGTTTTCCTCATATTTGCAGCAGTAGTATTATCCTTGGCCAAAAAAATCTCTTGCCACAATAGAAATAGCTTCGTCACCATTAAGAGTATAAAAATCGAGACCTTGGGTGTACATGCTGGCTCTATTGTCGTCACTGAGGTTTCCCAGATCATTTGACCTGAATATTTTATTTTATTTTTTTAAAGAAAAACCTAGGCAAATATTTATTCTGAATCCTTGACCTAATTCCCGCAACACCAGTCATGAGATCCCTTCTTGATCCACTGAATTTTACGCTCATGGAGGAAGAAGTTCTTTAAGCGGTCATTTCCTGGGGCAGTGGTCATCCGATAGCGGCCTCGGATACCCATACCCATTCACCGACTACGGCGACACTTCTCTTACTTCTTGTATCTCAGTAATGAATCGTTGCTTGGAAACACAGAGGACATAAATGGATAACCTATTTTATATTACACTACACTGTATGTGTGTGTGTATATATATATATATATATATATATATATATATACTAGTATATAGTAATATATACATTATATATATAATGTAATGGGTACTTCTGTTTCTTCCTAGGAAGACGGAGCTAAAGCCCGTTGAAATTATTAAGAAATAACGTATAAGTGTTATTTTTATGTGTTCTTATATTGTTTGTTGCTGTCCAAGTTTTTTATTCAACACTTCCGTATTACTTCGAGGAAATCATCTATATATATATATATATATATATATATATATATATATATATATATATATATATATATACATATACATTATATAATATATTTATTTAGTAATTTAGCTTGCTCTAGGTAGGTTTCCAGCGTTAAAGCTCTGAAAAGAAGCTATTTTTGGTATCCTGCGGGGGAATTTGCTAATTTGGAGTCCTTCGGCTGCAAAACTATAAAATATATTACAGTTTCCGATTCAAAGCATACGAATTACAGTTACAGCAATTAAAAATTGGAGTTGCAAAAAAAAGTACTAAAATAAAATTCAGTTTTTCAATAAATATAGAGTTTGTTTCACAAGTTATATTGTTTATTAGTTATTAAGACGTTAGGTAGACAAAGTTCTTCCTGAAATAAAAACTTTTACTACTATGGGAATAAATCCTTGAGCAGAATCAATATGCATGTTTGAATAAGTACATTTTCATACGTATATGATCAGAAATATTTTTTTTTATTTCGGAAACATCGAGCCCCCGATGGCGATGAGAAATATCTTCTCAAGAAACGCTTGTTTAGCATTATTCCCCGTCTATTGCGCTCTAACCGATTCCCTCAACCCATCTCCCTCTCTAGGCTTGCCTTGAGAGGTTTCCTTATCGGATTGAAATATAAAATGAATTCACTGCGCGGTAAAATATGAACCAGAATGTTTTTTTTTAGTTTAATCTTAGCGTTCACCATTTTCTACATTTATGGGTTCTGTTTAATGGGTAAAGTCCCCTTTAAATCCACGATAAACTTTATCCAGTACCTTTCATTTGTTTGATAAAACTAAAATTATTTGGGATATTACAAGCATGACGTGGGCTCGAAATAAAGATGAAAGTTATATTATCTAAAAATATTTTTCTGTTGGTTGAAATATAGTGTTGCTGCAAATATTTCTCGTTGAATGCTATCTTTGCTCTCTTTTTTAAGCAAAAGAAACGGACAACGCTGTTTTTTACAAAGTAAGCGATACCTATAAATGTACGTAATACATGTATTTAGCAAGCTAATTGGTTGGGCTCGATTCCCGATTGGATGAGTCCGACCATTAATTCTAATCTCCTACTCTAAATAGAAATCCTCAATGTGAAACTCCGTATTTTAGATTAAAAGTTTTCGATCCATTCTCTCAACCTAATCTCAACTTAACTGTCCGTCCTTGAGGAACAAACTCCTTATGGAAAACTCTTTTACTGACAAAAAAGACAATGAGCATTGTTTTCACTTTTGATTTGCTCATTCTTGCTTTTTTGGGTTTGTTCGTCGTGAACCTCTTCCCGGCCCTCCTTAAAGGCATTTAACCACCTCGAAACTTGTGAGTAGGACAGATCGGAGTCACCGTAAGCCTCATAAATCATTTTGTTTAATCGCATAACGTTACTCGATCGTCGTTTCAATTTTTTTCGTGACACGGTCGCCGCGCAGAGGTTTACAATAACTTACGTCCTGCCGCGTCCACAGCTTGGAGAGCATTGAGACCGGTTTCGCGGCAAAGCTTAGCGTTCTCCTTAACTATCCCACTCCGGCTGATAGGAGTGGAGCGGGAAATTCAATTGCATTACTTTTGGAAAGCTCCGCGTATACGATGGAGTTAATGGAGGGACGTCATGGAAGGCTTTGAGTGAGTATGGAGTGGATTGGCACTGTTGAATGCCATAAAAGTCACGCGTCAAGACATTGCGAGTAGGATCGATTTGGAGCCTTAGTGTCTGGTTTCCAAATAAAAAATGCTGTGAAGAGAGAGGAGCGTAATTTCACCATAACTCTTCAATGGCCCCATGAAAAAAAGTGTGTGATGGAGAAAGGAGGTGTATTTAAAGGCATTGATACTCTTCAACGCCGTCGATGAAGAATCATTGCCCTTTGAAAAATCACAATATCCAGCTTGAGTTACTGAGGACATAAGGAATTTAGGGTAAACATTGTATGTTACAAATGAAGTTAGCTGTGTTTTCCAAAAGGAATTCATTTATTAATTTGATTCATTAATTAGGGGCGAGATTTAAACTATAAAGTCCTGTCTTACATCCCTATAATTATACATACTGAAGACGATTACAAATATCGATATCCTTGAGGGAGGAAATCACACCTAGGCGGAATCAAACCCGAGACCTCTGGGTTGGCAGAGAAGAACGTGTCCCCGACGCCATCGGGGGCGGGGAATGGGAAGAATAATTGACGCTTGGCTGTGAACAATTGAATTAATTCGAGTGTACTCTGGTAAATTGCTCGTGTATGAGATAAGTGGGATTGACCAAAAATCGGATGAATGACGGCTGCCGCATTGGGGATATTGTAAGGCCGTGGACTATACGTACTTAAGCACAGCTGTACATTTGCAAAACGCACTAGGTATTTGTGCCGGGGCAGGAGCCAACATTTAGGTCCGAGATACACAGAAGTGTAAAAACATTCTACATGCGAAAATGTTAAAACTACTGTTGAGATCTTGATGCAAAAACCCTCCTCCCGCACTCTGCTTCCTACCGTAGAAAAAGAAAAGAGATGTTTAAACCTTGCGTTTGAGGTTTATTACAGAGTCCGACTCCAATGCATCCTTGCCTTAGCGCAGACTCATTTGCGGCTTTTTTTTGGGAGTTGGTCGTTGGCATCGGAGTCGCGAGATGGCATTGTTCATATTTTAACCTGTGTTTTGGATTTAAATCGGTTTAAACAATTATTTTAAATATGAATAATGAGATAATCTTTCAACCATAGTATAATACTGCAATAAGGTGCATTAAAAATATCATAAACAAAGTAATCAATCCAAAGGTCGGTTTGATAGCTTATGGTAGAGTTAACCCAAGACAAAGTCCAACGGAAAGTGAAATTCACCCATCAGGCCAATAATGGGGGACAGTTCCTTTCACTGAGCCGCCTTTGGTTTCCCAGCGAGATCCGATGTCCGGCAAATCACAGAACTCGGTTGAAGCTGATGGTGCCTAGGAATCAAACCCAGGCCCTCCGGTTTGTAAGTTCAATACTCTACTTCTGAATAATCACTCCCCATTATTTCTTATTTTAGTACCCTGCAAGCCACCGCTAGGGTGTGTGGCAATATATTCTAAATAAAAATTTTTTGCATGAAGCAAATAATTTTTATTTTATTTCCCGGGGCTTAGTGTCCATAATTCACTCTAGGAATTCGTAATTCATCGCGAATGCGTTGAAACTTGTTGGGTTGAAGTTGTTCGGAAAATCAAATGAAGTGCTGGGAGTAAATATTTAGTGGCGATGGAAGCTAATGCGTAACTTTGATTTGCAGTGGCGATTTAAGAGGAGGTATAACATACTTGGGCGATATGGGGGTAGCATAGATGTTGGTCAATCTTGCTCCATGTTAACGTCGCAAAGCCATTCTGGAAAAATATCGCAAACACCGGATGCATTAATATGATTGGGCTGGTGTCCTCATCCGCGCGCGCACCCGAACCCCCCCCCCTTCACCCCCCCTTCACCCCCCCTTCGCCCCCTCGCTAACTCTGATGGAAACAGTTGGACGTATGCCGATGTCGTCTCTTTGAACTTGTGCAATGATTCAAGTAATTTCCTGCTACTGAGTTTTATGTACTAATTATTATTACTTATTATTACTTCTTATTACTTCTTATTACTTCTTATTACTTATTATTACTTATTATTACTTATTATTACTTATTATTACTTATTATTACTTATTATTACTTCTTATTACTTATTATTACTTATTATTACTTATTATTACTTATTATTACTTATTATTACTTATTATTACTTATTATTACTTATTATTATTTATTATTACTTATTATTACTTATTATTACTTATTAGCACTTCTTATTACTTATTATTACTTATTATTACTTATTATTACTTATTATTACTTATTAGCACTTATTATTACTTATTTTTAGTATTATTATTACATAGTACCCTGAACACACCGCCAGGATCTGAGGCAGGGGGTGAATACACAACAGACTGTTTTTGACACAAAATACTTTTCTCCCCCAACGCGGTCGGGCAAATTTATTCTGATCCCTTATCGTTCGAGGGCAAAATGACATCTTAAATCTATCTATTCCACACTTCATCTATCCAATTTTATTGACATGATCTCTCATACCGTAGTACGATGGGGGTTATAATACATTTTGAGCATCACTGCTAAAGAGACATTTCAATTCATGCAAGAACTCATGGATCCTAATTTTTTGTTAGCTTGTCCACATATTCCCCGTGTACAGGGAATATTCCCTGTATGATTTACCCAGAGGAGGTCGTGAGTGAGAAATAACGGTATTGAGCTTGAGTAATAGGAAACACCATTTAAATGCTTACTCCTCCTCCAGCGTCGACCGACCGACCGTGACTCCTTCATCGGGGCAAGGGAGGAACCGGTCGCCTCGGGGGGGGGGGGGGGGCACGGAGGGTGACGACGCACATGCAAGGGCGTGCGTGGATTCGAATGAAAAGCAGCCGGCGGCCAAAACTGCCCTGCAGTGAGTCGTCTTGGCTTTTGCGTCTGTAATTTGCAACTCCGCATGGTCACTTGCCAGTGATTTGCTCGTGACTGCAAAAACTGCAATCGTCTTTTATCGTAGTCTTAACATAGTAAACATTGACTGTCAAATTCCAAATTTGATTAAGTTTTTCGAAAAAGAAAATAGACGGACTCTATTTTTTCCTGAAAATCCACAAAGCCAAAGTAATAAAAATACCTTTGTAGTATTATCTTATGCAAATGATTTTTCCATCAATTTCTTAGTTTTGGTGGTTATTTGTACGTTTTTCATAAAGCAATGACGATCAGTCTTTTTTGTCAATTATTTTCCCTTATCTGCAGAGTTCATTAATTCTTCCGCGAAGTTCCCTGGAGTGGTCTACATTATCTCAAAAGCTCAAGCTTTAAGATGAAAATCCGCGGTGGTGAAAATAAAATCTATTTTTCAATCGCCAGACCCAGCGGAAAACTGGAAATACTGCGATGGAGTATAGATCCGTACGATCCGTGATCACCCGATTGTAAATTTCGACTTTAATGCGTTGAAACAGGCTTACCGAAATATTATAATGAAAACCTCACGGGTAAATTGATTTCTAGGAAGGGAATTCCATTAAAGCTTGTGGCTAGTTGGAATTAATACCTGCATGGGATTTCAGAAAGTAACAGTTGGAAATGAAACTTTCATTCAGTGATTGAAAGGATGAACGTTCGTCGCTTTCCAAGGGCGCCTGGCACTCGAGGCCATTGGGGCGGATGAAGAGGAGTAATGTGGAAAGGGATCCCATGTCGTCCTTCAGAAGGACCAAATTCTTTAGAAGTAGTCGACCGGGTGATGCGTGCATTCCCTTTAGGTTTCGGAACCTACAGCCGATCGACTTCCCGAAAAACTTTGTGCGCAGCGCTTTATGGAATGGCTACGGGGGAAGGATCTTGGAGACAGAAGAAAGTAGACACATACATTTATGAAAAGTACCCTGCAAGCCACCGCTAGAGTGTCTAGTAGGGGGCGATTACGCACCAGACTGCTTTTGACTAAAAATACTCCCCCCCCCCCTGAGCGCGGTTGGACAACATTATTTTTTTATTCCTTATCGTTTGTGGGAAAATTGCAATTGTAAATTTAACCCTTTTGCACTTAACCTCTCTAAATTCATTGACTTAATCTCTCATACCGTATTAGGATAGGGCTAATAATATCGCACATTTTCAACATAATCGCTAAATTGAATTTTTGGAAAAACATAAATTCTCTCCCGAACGCCACTGAAATAGAATTTGCAGATTCAATTGGAATACTTAGATGTTACCCTCACTCACGACATCTCATGGGTTAATAACATACGGGGAATATATGGATAAGCTAACAAAAATTAGGATTTTTTGGAAGACTACTGCGTAAATGTGATGAAAAGAAAGATGTTATCTTTCTTTTCATCACATTTGTACTAAGAGAAATGTTATCTTTCGTTAGTTAGGCCTCATTAAGAATGTGCTGCTAGTACCACATGGGATCCTCATGAACTTGGATTAATTGCGGAAATGGATCGCGTGCAGCGTAGAGGAGCTGGATTTTTAAAGCATTTTTATGATAAACTGAGTAGTGTTTCAAAATTGTTCGAGAAATTACACGTAGGTTGGGAATCACTCAGGGAGCTAAAGTTAAATTACGTATTAAATCTCTTACATAAATTGGAAGGACATCCCTTTAGCAGCGATGTAGAAAATTTATTATTACCCCATCGTACTAAGGTAGGAGAGATCACACGAATAAAATTAGAGAGTATTAATGTAGAACAGATACATTAAAGATATCATTGTTTCCACGAACGATAAGGGATCAGAATAATATTGTCCGACCAATGTAGCGGTAAAAACATTCGGGTCAAAATTAGTCTAGTGTGTATTTACCTTGCCATACACCCTAGAGGTGGCTTGCAGGGTACTATAAAATAAAAATAAAATAAAGAGACATCCTTTCAATTTATCCAAGAGTTTTAATTTGTTATTTAACCTTTGCTCCGTGAGTGATTCCCAGCTTAGTTCATTAAATATTAAGGATACGCTACTCAGTTTATCATTACAACGTTTTACAAATCTTGTTCCTGTTCGCCGCACGCGATCTAATTCGGCGTTCAATCCAACCTCATGAGACTGGGGGCATTCATGTTTTGATATCGTCGATGATTTGTAAATGTGTATGGTTTGAAGAGGCAGCGGACGCAGGGATCCCACGAAAGGCAGATCCAAGGGCAAGCGACGCTCTGGGAAGCATCGCAGCGAAGAGGGGTTGAGTGAATAGAGCGGCACATTATTCGGCGCGAAGATGAGGACCAACGAGAAAATCTTCACCGACGAGTCTCTCTCTCTCTTGGCGCTCGAAATCCGCCACATGTTGAACTTTTCTTCTTGTTGAAACGTGGCAAATGAGCTCAATTTTCATAATCAATCCAAGTATAAATACCAAATTTTTCTCCTTGTTTCTGATATCAAATTCTATCTAGTCCCAGTGCATTGCACTGAAAGTTATCTTGCTCCAAAAATCAGTTTTTAGCATTCACATCAACTGTTGAGTTTAAAGAAGGAAAAGCTTTTATGATTTATTTACAATTTGTCCCAGTTGAATCCATGCCGACAATAGCAACTGTCATAGCATTTGGGATCAACAAGATGGCATGTTTCATGAACGGCATTTTCTATTCGTAAATATTAACATTATCGAGGGGCGTGAAATTAAACACGCGAAAACTTCCAAAAAATTCGGTTTCTTTGTTTCATTAACGAAATTAGAGCTACTTTCAAATTCCGACTCGAGTACGACCCCGACCGTGACCACCGAGGCGCGCGCACTGAACGCCGGGACTCCATTCCAACCGCCGTTCCCCCGTCGTGACCCGCCCGCCTCCCCTTTACTCGGAATAAGGCCGGCCAGGCCCCCTTCTCACTCTAACACAACATGTGGCATCGTCAGAGTGGGAGAACATTGCCCACATCCGGCAATCCTCCCCTCCCGAGGAAAAGACCCTCCGTCCCTCGTCAGACCAGCTCATGCCTCGCAATTCTTCAGACTTCCTTGGGATTCACTAAGGTCACTATTTTTCTCCTCATGACATACCGTTACACTTGAATCCTTCATTTAAACGTATTTTATATGCTTTAGGATCTTAAAGTGTACTTTTCACCAGCTGAAAATGAAAATCGGTCAAGTTTCCGAGATTCCTTAGCGCACGAGTGCCTTGGGATGAACACAACAGTTAGAACACCTCACGAATTCTCTCTAAAATTGCGTGCCCCATGCCAATTCGTAAAAGACTGCCTTTTGTCTACCATACGGGACATGTGACGAGCACGAAGGATCTTTGAATTTCAAGTTTTGGGGTACTGCCACAATATTTGTTATGAATAGAGTACGACGTCCTAACTTTCACCGTTTGTGATTCATTGATCACTACGACAGGCAAATAGTCATCATACAAATGATTTCAGTGATTGACAATTAGAGGTAGGTGACCATTATTTTAAATTTGGTCATTTAGATAGCTCTAATTCTAAAATAGAAAAAGTTATGACTATTTTTTTTAACATTCAAAATGTTCCACCTCACGTGAAACTCGTTAACCATCGTATGGCGGCGAGGAAGTCGGAAAAAATGTCAGGAATCGCTAGGATTGCCATGAAATTACGGAAAATGTATTATATTATCAAAGTTACAAATAAATTATTCCCTTCAGGATTGGATGAAAAACGGAAGTTTTGCCTTTATATCATCGTGAGCTTAAAGTAAGCCGTAACATTTAGAAGCGCAAAATTAAGTGCATATTGAGTTTAGGTTGGCCTTTGTGATATATATGAAGTTAGCAGGAAAAGAGGTTTCATTTTATTTTTTTGATTGAGTTACTTCAATTTAGTAGAGAATTTTATGAAAATGTAATTTACATTCCTTCATGGTAAATATCTACCAATTTGTATGGCAATGTAGAGCACCCTCACGTACTTCCGTTGTGAAGCACAATGCATAATAAAGCGAGGACTTCTACTTATCTTTTAATTTCTATGATTATGCAGAGAGATAAGAGTATCTTTGAAAGAGTCCGCTGAATTTTTCCTTAGTAAATTTTTCCGTTTATTTTGTAAATTGGAGGACATCAAAGGAGGTTTAAGATCATCCGGGGAGGAGGGAAGAGGGGACCGTTGCCGTGAAGCGACCCCTCGCGGGGCGCCGTTGGGTCTGGGAGGCAATCGACGAGGTCTTTCCCTTGGCCCATCGTCCAGGCCCCCACGCCTCGGTTTTCACTAATTTTTCCCCATTGCCATTTTGGTTTGATTTGCGATTTTTTCACAGTCTGACGATCTGCCATTCATATCCGGCTTTTCCACTCGTACTCCAATGGAGCTTACTAGTACCCAGAAGTACCCGACCCAACAAAGAAAACAAAAATTTCGGAAAATATTTATTTATTTTTCAACAATCTCCTTTCAGCTCTATCACTTTTCCCAGCTATGTTCAATAGGTTCGATACTCTTTTTATAATAATAACTGTCATGCTCCTCAAAATAGCCATTAACTACCGACAACATCTCTTCAAGATTGGAAAATCCTTGACCACCTAGCCATTTTTTCAAGTTTGCGGACAGAAAATAATCCGAGGGGGCTTAACCTGGCGAATATGGCGCATAAGGTAGCAATTCAAACTTAAATGCTTGAATGTTGGCCTTTGCCATAACAGATTTGTGAGTTGGAGTATTGTCTTGATGAAACAACACGTTGGTTTTAGCCACATGCAGCTACTTTTGCTTGATTTCATCGCTCAAACGTTGCAATAAGTTCGCATAATACTCGCCGTTGAAAGTTTTCCGTTTTTCAAGATAGTCAATGAAATTATCCCACGCACATCCAAAAAAACCTTCACTATTGATGGCTACCAAACAAAGACTAAACAACGCAGCGTCTTTAATCTTGAAACATACTGTATGCTTTATAGATTGCATACTTTCTAATACAGTGATTTTTAATTAACTGCCGCCATCTCTAGGTCAGGCTGGGTACTTTTGGGCCTTCCCATGTATAGTAACATCTACATCTACATCAATACCCTGCGAGCCACCAAAAAGGTGTGTGATAGGGGATGCAGCACCAGGAGGAAAGGGTAAGGGATGAGGGGGTTAGGGTTTTTCAAATGGATGGGGAAAGGTGGGGGGAGCATGCAAAAAAAATATATATATAAATATACTAGTATAACAATGCGCAGTCGCTACATTGTAGGTTAATACTTATTATGTCGGACTTTATCAAAAGCTTTTTTAAAATATAGGAATATCGCATCAACTAGAATATTACTTTAACCGGAATGCATTATATCATGAACAAAGAGTGCGAGTTGAGTTTCGCAGGATCTACCTTTACGGAACCCGTGTTGGTTATTAATCAATAAATCTTGGCTATCGAGGTACCTCATAATGGAACTAACAATGATATTCTCAAGAATCTTACAGGTGATGGAGGTGAGCGATATTGGCCTATAATTACTGGGATCCTCCCGGTCTCCATTTTTAAATATCAGTATCACAGAAGCTATCTTCCAGCCACTTGGCACGCTTTCTTCTGCTAATTATTTCTTAAATATTATATTAAGATACGGGGCAATTTCAGACGACAGTTCTTTATACACGCGAGCCGGTATCTCATCAAGTCCCGGAGATTTGTTGGGGTCGATGTTTTTAAGGAGTAACTCTATTCCGCGGGTGGAAAAGTCGATTGCATGCATTGGCTGCAGAAATGTTTTCGGAAGGTTCTCTGGTATATTCTGAGAGCATTTGTTGAAAACACTGTGGAAGAATGAGTTTAATATGTTGTCAACGTCTTACCTATCTAACAACAACGTCTTACCTGTCTCTGGCTCCTCTCCATGCAAAGGTGGGAAGTCTCACACACAAGACATACTAACATAAGTGCCTCGAGTATTGCATTCATACGTGGATGGTATCATTTACGCCGACACGGAACGCGGTTGCCTTTCCCCAATAAACCCTTTCATGCCCCATATCCATCCCATTACTCTCTGAACTGTGGGAGAGTGTACACTCAAGAGTAATATCCTCTGCATGTCGTCAAGATCATTCCAAGCTATGCTGAACAAGCACGAACGACCCATTTCCATTATTTTCATATGAATGCAAAATTCACGCGTGATCACTTAGGAAATTTCAAGATCTCATCAATAGAGAGAGAACCCTGCTATTTTCTTCCTTGGTTTTAAACGCAGTCTGCGTGTAAAATCTTCATTATTATTCCTCAATATATGTCATTGCTAAAATTAATTGCACGCATAGGAAAGTAAATAGGTTGCATGCCATAATGTCTGTCGTCTCCCACATTCTCGTCCGACTCTCCCTTCCCCTGGTTCCTCTCATCTTCCCCCTCCTCTCACGTCGCGCCATCTGTCTCGGAATTTTCGCTTTGGCCGATGATTCTATCGTCTTCGCCCGCCTTCTTTTACGTCTCTTTCTTGCCCCAGAGTGTTTAAAGCACATGTTTACATTCGATATCCAGTTAGTGCATCGATATATAAACTATTCCGTCCATTTGATTGATCATTTGCGCATGTTCCCGCTCCCTTGTAATAGTTTTACGCCCCTTTGCCTCGTGAGAACTAAATTCGGCTCAATGAATTTAACTTAGAGATATTATTAAAATTTTTGGTTTTAGTATTCCTTCATTATCGACAACATTACTTTTCGAGAGCGTGAGATGTTCCATTCGTGTTGTAGGGGAAATATGACGTTTAAGAGGCATTTTCTATGCCTGCATGCAAAGGTATATTGAGGACTTAAAAATTGCTTCCTCTTCTTCTTGAAATAAACTAGTCGCCTAACTTTAACTGGAAATCCGTCACATGTTTTGAAGAGTTCGTTTTCCGCCTTTCTACCGACATTCCTTCTCCCACTATCTTCATCACTCTCTTGTCCATCCGAAGTCGTCGTTAATGCTCGACTTCTACTCCTTAACCCAAATTTTTCGCAACAACATTCTTACCTTTCACATATCTATTGTTCTCTCAATAGCCTTTTGTTGCCTGGTTTGTTTCAGCTCCCTTTTCTGGACCGTATGTCGTGATTGAACCGACACACGTTTTGTTTGTGTGCGATTTGCATTCTGTGCGCGTAATTTTATGATTCCAAATCCGTTTTATTTATGTATATACCCTAAAAGCCACGGCCAGGGTGTGTGGCAGGGGGTGAATACGCACCAGAATAATTTTAACCCGAACATGACCCTACCGCAGTCGAAAAATGTTATTCTGATTCCTTATCAATCGTGGGAAAAATGACATCTTAAATATATCAGTTCTACATTTAATCTCTCTTATTTCATTAGCATAATCTCTCCTACCGTAGTACGATGGGGCAATAATACATTTTCAACATTACCGCTGAAGAGATCTCCTTCCAATTTATGCAAGAGCTTCAATCTGCAATTTAACCTTCGCTCCGTGAGTGATTCCCAGCCCAGCTACTCTAATATTTTAATACGCAACTAAGTTTATCAGAACAATGTATTACAAATCTAACTCCTCTATTCCGCACGCGATCCAATAGGGCAATTAATCCCAACTTCTTGAGGATCCCATGTACTTGCAGTATATTCTAAATGAGGCCTAACCAGCGAACGATAACATTTCTCTTTGACCTTTTTATCACATTCACCTTGTAATTTTCTGAAACATACTAATTTTTTGTTAGCTTGTCGACGTAATCCCCGTATGTGTTTCACCCAGGAGAGATTGTGATTGAGGGTAACGCCTAGGTATTTAATTCAGTCTACACATTCAATTTCGGTGTTCCCGATGCGTAGGCGTTCGGGTGGAAATTGCTCTTTTTCCAAAAATGTATGACTTTCCACTTTTTTAAGTTTAATTCTAATTGCCAAGGGTCGGACTAGCGTTGTATAGCATTTAGGTCATCTGGCAAAGCTGCTGTGTCCTCAGGATCGCGGATATCACGGAGAACCACTGTATCATCGGCAAATAAATGTATCTTACTATTGACTACGGAGTCATTGTCGTTTATGTAAAGTGGGAATAAAAGAGGTTCGATAACACTTCCCTGAGGAACACTTGAAGTAAATTCTACTTCATTTGAGCTAACTCCATCTATCACTACTCTTGGTACCTGACCATTCAAAAAGTCTTTAATCCAACCGCGGATATTTGTATCTATGCCATATGCTTCTAGCTTTGTAAGTAGTTCGCTATGAGGTACTTTTCGAAGGCTTTCTGAAAGTCTAGAGAAATCGCGCCTACTGGAACATTGCTGTCCCCAGGAATAAGAATATCACCAACAAAAATCGCAAGTTGTGTCTCGCAGGATCTACCTTTTCGGAAACCGCGCTGAGTTTTCAATATCTTTTCATTTATTAACTTCTAAATATCGAGGCGTGTCAGATAGAACCAGCAACTATATGTTCCACAACCTTTGAGGAAATGGATGTGAGGGAAATAATGTTTGCCTCCGTTTTTAAGAATTGTTGTTACGTTAGCCGTTTTCCAATCTCTGGGAAACTTGTGATCTACCAGCGACTTCTGGATTATTATTTCTAGATACGGCGTGATTTCCGAAGCTAGATCCTTAACTATACGAGCGGGTATTTCATCGGGCCTGGAGGATTTATTAGGCTAAATGTTTTTCAGCAAACGTTCTCTTCCCTTTTATGAGATTTCAACTTTGGGCATCGGTTGACCAGCACGATTCGGAGGTATTCTTTGAGATATCGCTGAAGACGCTTTGAAAAAAGGAATCTACTAAGTTTGCCTTTTCAAAACTGCTGGTTCCTCTTCCATCCTTATTATTTTTCAATAAATTTGTTGACTTATTTCCCTGGACTTCTCTGACGTATGAAGAAAATGCTTTTGGATCCTCTTTCAAATTTTCCGCTAACCTTTTCCTTTTTAATTCGCTTAACGCTTTCCGATATTTGTACTTGCCATTCGCCCTAGAATCCTGTAATCATAAGTGATCTCATTTTTTTTGTCACTGGAAATATCACCCCTAATATTTTTCATTTTGGCAGGAGCATATCCTTTGACGTCATAATGCCTTTCTAACATCCGCGTTGTACCATCTAGGTTCCTATTATCTTTTATAAATTTACTGGGAATGAACTCATTGAACGCCGAGCGCGTGATCTCAAGGAAGTGATTTCACGTATCCTTAGTAGTTTGGTGATTACCATCTTTCATTAAACTATCAAATTGATTTTGTAGCACGCACTTTAGGACATTATGTTCCCCTTCTTTAAACAAGTATATTTTCCTTTTAGGCTTCTTATTTCGGACCCCATGTAACGAAAACTTTTACTGCCCTATGGTCACTAATTCCTTTTATAGTTTCTATATTTTAGATTTTTTCGGGAATATTCGTTGCTGACAAATCAAGAATATTGTCGCCCCTAGTTGATGAATTGACTAGTTGATTCAATGAGTTTGACGTAAAAGAATTCAATAACGATTCGTAGATTTATTTGCCTTTACCACCCGTTTTAAAACTATATGTGCTCCAGTCAATAGATGGGACATTGAAATCTCCACCGATTGAAACGACACGATCATTGTGTTCGGATGAGAAACCTTTGATTTGCTGATCTAATTCTACGTAGTATTGAATTGTCTCTGTCGACTGGCGGTCTATAAAGTTTCCATACATAAATTCTTTTGAATTGAGGACTTCAAATTAAGCACCAAACGCTTTTCAAACCATTACCCGGAATTACCTCAGCCCTGCTGACGCAAGAATTTTTAACTGCGATAAAGACACCGCCAACGATTCTATTTGTCCTGTCATTTCTGTAAATGGAAAAGGATTTTGGGAAAATTTCACCGTCGGCAATATCAGTGGATAACCAGCTTTCTGTCCCAATAATTATATCTGCGCCTGTGCTTAGGTGATGATATTCTGCGACTCTGTGTTTTAAACTTCGGCAATTTACTAGTAATACAGATAATGTTTCCTTGACATACGGTTTTTTTGAATTTTTAACGAGGATCTTCTTCTTACTAATGTTGAATTCCTTATAAAATTTTCCGTCCGATGCTATCTGATTCGTGTTAAATGAACTATTGCTAGCACTCAACCTCATTTCGTTTAAAGCTACATAATTTGCTAAAGAAGATTTTAGAGACCCACTATTTGACCTACATTTTAATCTACAAAAGCCCTGCAGTGCTCTAATTTCCAATCCACTACACACCTGGCGGCCTCAGACGTGTAGTATACACCAAAACGGTTCAGGGGGTTTGACGATTGAATCACCCGGCTGAAGCTCGACGAATGACACCCCGATATTTGAAGACTCCCTAAGGCAGCCCCATTCAATGAGTTCTTTAGCTCGTTTTCAAGGTTTCTCCAACTGTAGTTCTGTCTCCCAGAGGTGGATTTAATAGTCGAAGTGCATTACTTGTTTAATTTGATTATTATTAATGGTTATTTCATAACGTAGGGGTTCTTTATTTATGTCATGGCATTGGTTTTGGAACTGGAAATAGTCATATTATATATTTGGTAGTGGAGATGTTAAAGGCAAAACGAGAGAAGACGTTTTAGATCGTCCTCTTTCTCGCCAATCAGAAATGCATTTTTAATGTGACACAAAATGTTTATCTGATGGTTTCTAATTCGGCACTTGTTCGATGTGAGTTTAGCCTTTCCTTTCATTTCGGTTATAAGTACAATGACTATGGGCTGAGATTGTCGCCTTGATGTTTGACTACATAAGTGTGAATTTCTTCTGATACTTTCTGATGTACTCTTATTCTTCGGGTTCCCATCGAGATCAGCCATTATGTTTGGGTATTCTAATGACACATTCTGCTTTCTGAATACGCTAATAGCATTGTATATATGGTTGTCTCTGACAAATTCCTTGATCAGATCAATGAACCGAAGACAGATGAGCGTTTTGTAATCGGAAGATTTTTTGACTTCCTGAGCGGAGGATGAAGGTTGCGTCTGTGGTTGAGCGGCGATATTTTGCGCGATTGAATACGCGACCGAATTTGAACCCCAATGCTTCTCCTCAATCCTTTAAAGGAGTCGAAACAGAGACAATTAAGCGGGCATGCTGGCAGGCGTGGAATCATCTCACTGAGTACATCCCTATAATGTTACGGTGTGACAGATATAGTGGGTTGGTGTGAAATATTAAAAAAAATAGCAAATTACCATCAACAATAAATGAATGCGTGAAAATAGGACTTCTGCCGTAACTGTGATGAAATCATCAAGGGTCATCCTCCCCTCTATGTGGCTAAAAAGATGCCTGACTATTATGAAAGCTTGTGATTACGCAAGCATGCGTGATGACCCGATTAAAACCCTCATTCGGATGAGTTTGATCAAAAGGATGTTAAAGGGGAGCACAGAAGAGCGTTTTCGATACTCGGAACCTCTCTTGAGACCTTAATTTGTGAGCACACTCGGACGGAGGGAGGCGCTGAGCCCGGGGGCGAAACTGGGGCGGAGGCCCTCGCCACTCAGCAGCCCCCTCTTCCCTCCGCCAGGGGTCCCGCTCCCCTCCCCCCCCCCACTCAAAGGTCTTCCGGCGGCGGCGAATCAAGGGAACACTGGATTCCCTTTGTCTTCGGCCGTGCTTGTGTGCTCACGTTCACGGACGTTGGAGCAGCTGGATCATGGTCAGACCTCCTATTCACGCGTCACCAAATGCCCTCCTCCGCTTCACCCTCTCGCCATTACCTTTCGTATGAGCGCGAAATAATTCAGTGATGACCCCCTCGTATTCTGAGCATGGAATTACACGATTAAAATTAGCACGCGAAGTAGTGATGTGTGCCAAGTCGGACACGTGTTGTCAGTCATAATCACCATGAATGGAATAGTTTCGTATTCAAAGAAACTTCGGGAGATGCCGCGTCAGTAACTTTTGACGGAGTCATCCCCGCTAATGAGCACTGCAATTCAACAAATTCAAATTGTTAAAAATTATCCGCCTTGATCGGGATTCGAACCCGGATCACTCGATGTCCGATGTGAAATAATTTCGGATAAATTCAACATAGACTGCGTATCAATCACGTCTACGCTGAAACACGAGTTTCCGGAATATCTACATCTACACAATACCCCGCAAGCCGCCGCAAGGGCGTGTGGCGGGGGGTGTTAGTTAGGTCACCAGCCATGAATGCACAATCAAAATCATGTCACCTGTACACAAATTTCGATAGTCTGGCCATGCACTCGAAAAATGTTAATCACACGAAAGCAAGTGCTTTCATGCAACAATATTCAATAACATGATACGCATATGTAAATCTAGCTGTAGGCTGTTAAAAAGATGGGTCTAATGAATAAAAAGGAAAACGTGCAGGATATCGACAAATGTCTACCCAACCAATTCTAATTATCTCCTACGTGATTGTTGTCATATCTATTTTTATCTCTAATGGTGCGAGGAAAAAATGAGATTTTAAATTCATCCGTTCTAGAATAAATCTCTCTAATTTTACATTGGTGATCTGATATGCCAGAGTAAGCCGGGGCCTGTAATATGTATGTCTTTAACATCCTCAGTAACCTGCCTCAAATTTACACGGTAAATTTAATCTGTATGTAAACCTACGGTCAATTGGTGGCTCCCATCTTAATTCTTCCAATAGTGTCGTGACAATACTAAATTGTTCATTACAACTTTTCACAGACCCAACTGCTCTAAGTTGCCCTCGATCTAGATCCAAAATTAAGCCTACTTCATGAGGACCTCATAAACCTTCAGCATACTCAAGTTGGGACCTAAACAGCCGTAACCGTAAAACAGCAAAGCTCCTTGACCCTTTCATTACAATTCCCAAGTATTATTTTCATGAATCCTAACTTTTTATAAGCAATTCTCCAAATTTCACGAATGTATTTTCCCCAGGACATATCCGTAGTTATCGTTACACGTAGGTATTTTACTGATTCTACGTGTTGTATTTTGGCTCCCTGTATAGTGTGTTTTCGGGCTAAATACTTTACCTTAAAAAATGTATCGAAACACATTTATTTACATTTAATTCTAGCTCCCATATCTCGCGCCACTTTTGAATTGCAAATAGGTCGTTAGCTCATGATACTCAATCTTGATGACTTGATATTTCCCTATATAGTATCACGGAATCGTCAGCAAATAGACGAAGTTTACTGGAAACATGAGGCCTAATGTCATTAATGTATAAAAGGAACAAGAGCGGACCGGTAACACTTCCTTGTGGGACACTTTATGTTACGCTTACCAGGTGGATAATAATAATAATAATAATTGGGCCCGTTCGAGCAGGATCGGGCAATTTATTGTTTCAATTTCAGTTTGTTTTTTTGGGGTGCCTTATGTTTAAACCCCCAATTAAATTCCGTTAATTTTACAAAATACAAAATATGAGTTACATGCCATTCCTTTCCGTTACTCTCCCCGTTCTTACTTTATCTTTTGTTGATAAATCTTTCCAATATTTTCCTAATCGGTTCCTCATGTAGGTATTGCCCAATTTGTTGGACGTTATGCAAATATCCAAGGATAGCTTCCAGTTTGCGTCTTTCCTCGGCATAAATTGGGCAATAAAGGACTCTGTGTATTGCCGTGTCCTCCTCCATCATGCATTCACACGTCCCCTCCTTTTTTTCCCTATTTTCTTGAGATATGATCTAAACTCCCCGTGGCCCGTTAAAATTTGCGTAATACCGTTGTAAGTTTTAAAGTTGATCTTCATTCTTTCCTTCACGCTAGGTAAAAATTGTCTGGTTGTTTTACCCTTTTCTAATGTTTCCCATTCCCGTTCCCACATATCCAGGAAATACGCTCTTATAAAATTCCTGTTCCTGCTCCATTTCTCAGTTGGAGACAAAGCTACATCTCCCAGAGTAGCCTCTTCCATCTGCTTCATCCGTACCTTGATTCTTCTTTCCTCTATTGAGAACGTTATCGGCTGTATCCCAGTTATTATTTGTAGAGCTTCATTACAGACCGTATTGTAGCTCCCGGATATTGCAATTAGGCAAGATCTTTGGGCCTCCTCGGTGGATGGCGTGTACATATCGATTACCTTTCAGTTCGGGTCATTTGAGATCGCCTAGACGGGCAATCGAGGGTCGGCAAGGTCGGCCTCTTGGTGCACGCGCTCTTGCCGCCTTGGAGCATCTGGCACCAGCGACGATTCCCACTCGCACGCGGGTCGTGCGGCCAATATTCCCATGAGCCCTTGCGGTGCAGTCACTCTCATCGTGAACCTGCGATTGGACGGGAGTTCTCCGCTCAAAAGCACTCACGCTTGGCCAGTTTCGCAATATATTGGCAAATGGCGTGCGACGGGAATCCCTTTCGTTTTCCGTGCGAAAGCAGAGGATGTTCGTTTAATGATTGCCATACTCGAAATTATAATCAGGTTAAAGTAAATATTCATCATTACGGGTGACAGAGGTTGAATCCCGAAAGGGCAGAGAATGTGTACACAGATAATAAACTGTTATTTAAGTGAAAGATCAGAAGGGAGCACGTGGTGAGCTGAGAGAGGAAGGGGGGAGAGGGTGACTTACAGGGAGTGTAGATATGATGAAGTCGGAAGGCGCCACGTCAAGGTTTCTCGACGTTTGGGAGTCAGCTAGCGTTTTTGGGGTATGACCTAGTCGCGATCATTTATGTAAATGCAGGTACAACAAAATTATATGAGATTTCAGGATTTTTAAAACCTTTGTATGAGTAACTGTCGGGGTCATAAAACTTGTTTCATATACATCCTTTGATTTAGCCTCAAATCACTACTGAATAATGGAATATGATACATGAATTCACGCCGATAACCATTATGTAGTCTTATTTTGTTGGTGCAATTTTTTAAAAATGATAATCTCCTTTTACTTGCTACTATTTAAAATTCCCTTAAGACATGCACAGTTATTTTGTACTCGTACATGAGACGAAATATATTTGGGGTTCTTTTCAATTAAAGAGTATCGTATCGCACCCCTGCTCTAGCTAGTAATTAATTTCATTTTTTTAATGAATAATCGTTTTAATTTAACTAAGAACTTAAATAAAATAATAAGAAGTGAATACAAATTGTATTTGCCTTGTGCATTGCGAAATCAAATATATTTTATTCATAGCTTCTCGTAATATATGTCATTCATCTCATTATAAAGATGTGAAGTTGAAAATCGGTCAATTTTGAAAAAAAATATTTTCGCAGAATTTGTGGAAATAATGCACCGTTAGTCTGAACGGGAACGTAGAAAGGACTCTTCAGGACCATTCATGGGTGATCAGTTTGAGGATAATGGTTTGACGTGATCGATAACTGGATTCTATTGACTAGTGTATCACACTTTCTCCCACCCAGATATTCTCTCTGCCCTTTCTCTCGACTCGGGGCCACGGCAAAGGTCGGAGAACTGTTTTTTTGCGACGATGGGGCGTCCACTCGAAGAAACCGCTGAATGAGTGCTAGAACCAGAGAGAAAGAGAGAGAGAGAGGGGGGGGGACACCTGGGACCAGTCCTTCTTGTCGTGCACAAACATGATACAGTAAATGGGCGTGGCATGAGGCGTTTGGACATTTTACATTAGGGTGTATTTGCATATAAACACGCATTTATGCATAAATATGAATCTATATTGCATCTTCATTTATACTACACCGCGCTAGAGCGTGTGGGAGAAATGTTATGGCTAAACCACTGACGCATATAAATGCACACACCCGTAAATATGAATATATATATATATACATATATATATATATATATATTAATATATATATATATATACATTCAAACACAAAATCCTATGTGTGTGTTTATGTGTGCGTGTGTGGTGAAGGACTAAAGGAAACCGGCCATTTATGAAAAAATATAAAATTTTACATAAATATGAATATGTATTATGTATTTGCTCACAAACATATTCACCCAGACGCTCACACACACACACACACACATGCCTATCTACTTCATGCATTAGTGCGTGGGCTCGAATATAATTTAAAATTAAAATGCTTCGAATATAATTTTAAATTAAAAATTGTTTGAATTATTTATTCTGGATTATGGTTTATCTTTATCAATAAGCTGTTTCGTGCTATAAAGGAATGAGGTCTTGAATATGCCAGCAATTTGTGTATGTATCCCCCTTATTTTATTCTACTAATGTTATGTCGACTCACGGTAATTCCTCTGGTGTCAGAACTTAACTAGAGTGTCCTATACATTTCTAAAAGTCTCTCTTCTTAGTATTTCCTGCTCTCTTCCTAACTCAAGTACATTTGATCTGGTAATAATTTCCTTGAAGCTCAATTTATCTCTGCAAAATTGGAAATCATTGAATTTAAATGTTGTTGCTTAAGCACTCATGGGGAGAGGTTCTTATAGTATGTTCTTATTCTGCCCTACTTGTTTGGTATCACCGACAAAATAATTTACAACCGACGCGATTTTTTTTTGACCCGCCACAGTGTCGGAGCCGTTGGGCAGCTCATTGCCGTCATCAGGGCAAAGGCTCCAACCCGAAGAGCGAAAATTCTAAAAGAATGGCACATCCATGGACAAATTGTAATGGGAGATAATTGGGACGCTATGCCTTCTCTCCGCCTTGCAGAGGCACAAAGAATATTTAAAAGACGTGTTGTAATCCATAAGAAATATAATGGACTTGAGCGATGCATTAGGTAACCGTTAACTGGCAAAGCTGTCCTTGGCTTTGGTCGTAAAATTGAAACGGTATTGGGAAAGTAATATGGTGGCCACATCATATATCATTTCTCATCCGGCACTCATGTTGAAGAACGCAACAGCGCATAAATTTTCATCAGCGTAGAATTATTGCCGTGGATGAGTGCATCATGTTTCACAACATAAATACATTCATAGGATGCAAATAATGGACAATGAGAAAGTTTCCGTGGCGACATATATTTGTTATTTTAAGGTGAATTTAAATGAGGCATGTTCTTCGCGGGAAATCAGTGGCTGGTCTGTTGATGACGTCCCACGGACAAACTTACTGCTTTCAGGCATTTTCATTTCCTTTTTTTTACCGGTTGTAACAGTTGCCAAAGATTTTCACTCTGCGTGGAATTTAAAAAAATAAATAAAAATATGCCACCTGAAAAGTATCCAGAATCATCTTTAAATTTGAAATTAACAGTGCATGTATACATTATGCCGTATCGCATGTACAGCACAGAAAAATAGCTACTAATGAATTCAATTCTCTCAGGTTCAAACTAGTGAACGATCAAGATCGCTGAATGAGTAATCTTTGTTTTGGGTAATTTTCACGCTAAATTTATTTCCAGAATAAGGAAAGTTATTCATTCAGGTAAAACTGCTCTATGTATGATTTGGAACACTCTCAGGTGAATTCTAATGATACTCTAGCGTTTAAATGTTTGGCACAGACATGGAAAGGAGTATCTCTCTCTCGATTGCCTGATGAAGTCCTTCAGCAGCCTAATGTATGAATGAATTTTCTTCATTATTCATGCATTGATATTAGTCGTCACAGGTTTTGGGGTTCACTCGAAGGTTTTCGCAGGTGACACCGCGAATCACAATGATTTTAAGCAAAAAATCCCAGAGAAAATGTTTGAGGCTAGATCAAAAAATACAAGTATTCTAGGTGGAAGAAATATCTTTCAAAAGTTAGGAATTCTGTCTGTAGACAGGCTGTATAGTTATGCGATCATAATAGGAAATTATTTTTGTGACAAATATAAAATACCTGATTTAAATAAAAATGAATTGCCATTAAGGGACAATATGTAGTATGTAGCAAAAAATCCATACAAATCAAGGTAGAAGAAAATTGGAGGTTACTGTGCCTCTAATTTTTAATGAAATACCCAAATATTTAAGAATATTAGCGTCAGTAAATGCTGTGAAAGGGAGAATAAAAGAGTGGCTATTATACAGAATGGACTAGGGTGGGGAACAGAACGTGACACAATATATGTAGCTTTATAATTACATAAACTTTAAGCTATAATTTTTGTTTACGTGGCACCTGCTGTCAATCCGGAACTGACTGGCTTAGCAGGGCCAGAATAAGTATTCCATGTATACATTTTTAATTTATACTACTTTTGTATATTATGAAGATGATATCACTATGGTATATGATAAAGATTTCCTGTAATTGAAAAAAAAAATTGCTCATCATCTGACCCTTCACCGCTGACTCGCCTGAACTCGTAGCAGCTCTTAGACGACGGCAGCAGACCCGTTCTTGGCGAACGGTGGAGTTGGTGTGTGGGCAGCACCAGGTCGCGGGGCTCATTACCAAGGGTTGACCTTTGGACTTGGTTGTATTTATGGTCTGCTTTGACAATAGGCAAGAAGTGCGATGGGCACGAATAGGCGTTCGTGATCTCGGCAATCGGACATCCCCCCCCCCATCCATTGCATCCGTGATTAACGCGAGGCACTGAATAGTATACACGCGAAAATCCGCCTGCGCCAGCGTCGCCTCATTCTTGTTAGTTGTGCGATTAATTATTCAATGAGTCTAGTATTAGGCCAAATAAATGTTTTTAGACACTCAAGACTAATTGATATAGAATTAACTCCGAAAATGTACGTATTTGTCGGATATTAGGAAACTGCTGACTAATAATCGTCACTACCCGGCTCATAAGTTTACGTGGCATTTGTCACCAAAATGAGCATTTTTATTACCTTCTTCCTCCCTGACAAGAACTCATTTTCATTGTGTACGCGCATTTTTTGGTTTCTGTGATTATTGTCTGGTGGTGACATTTCTTGGACATTAAATGGAGTGAAAGACAGGAAATTTGTTTTAGAAAATAACGAAGCGAAGAGAAATTCAATTCCCTGAATAATTCATTAAGAATGCAAAATCCTGGAAATTCTTGGAAGAGTGAATATAGCTTTTTAGTAAAAATGAATCTTACAGGAGTAGTGTAAATAATCACAGCGAAAAGTTAGAAAAATTAGGGAACAACTCTCGGAAATAATTGATCGCGCTAAGTTTTGCGGAAAATGTTGAACTTCCGTTGAGAGACCAGTGCGAGTCTGCGGATTCAGGTAACTCCGGTGTTTTTCGAGAACTATTGGAATTTGCTGGTAAGCCTGATGAAAAACAAAAACAAGGTTTGAATAATCTTTTAAACTCAAAATAAATTCTGGGACGATTTTAAGTGAAATACTAAATTTTATTTCCGAAGCATGAGAATCAAGTTATTTCGGAAATAGATGACGTGAAGTTCTTTCTCTGTTATGCGTAAATATACGGCAGATATTTCCAGAAATAGACAGGAGATACTATTATTTCGACATGAGAGCGATGGCAAAATGGTTTTGTGGTTTTCAAATCCAATCTCAAAATGCTGAGGAGTAATAGACTGCATTTGAGGTCAGCCGAGCACCGTTCTAATAGGTGTTCGTAAGAACTAACTGCTCAAACTTAAGATGGCGATACCTTCATTAGCGGGGTTATAAGCGGAGTGACGGCAATAAACCCATGAAAATGTTCATTTTTCCCATCGCTCCATTGCACCAGTCAGCTATAAATATGGGAAAAAGCTAGATCCCAAAGTTATCAGGTACGTATATTTTTCAGTAGCCAAGCAGAAATACTGAATTTCTCTCATGATCATCGCGATGGGTCTCACACTAAATTTGAAGGTGCTCAAAGATGAGGTGGAAGCTTAATAGCAGGATTGTGAACAACTTATGAAAATATGAATGCTCTGAAATAATGTTTTCATATTCTTCAGATATTTCAAGATAATCAAATAGGGATTTTAAGGCTCATGACTTACCAAGGTTTCCCTCTTTGGTCCCGCTTTTTTTTACACAGTATAGTCCCATGTCGATATTATTATTATTATTATTAAAAATACACATGTGCTGATAGACATTGTCAGGTGGCACACAAGTCCCAAATAATTGCAAAAGATAATACATAAAACTAGACTTCAAAACACAAATCTCTTTAACAAAACAAGTGAATCCCCATCCCATTTACAACCATTTATCAGCAAGAAAAAAAAAGATAAATAAAAAAAAATTAAGCTATTACATATAATACCATACACCACACATCAATCAAATTATTACATATATGCCTTACATCTATTCTTAAAAGTACACACTCTGTTAGGAAAGGGCTCGAATATTTTTGCAGGTAAAGTGTTCCACTCAACAATTGTTCTATTTAGAAAAGAAAATTTTTTTTTATTTGTTCTCTGTGCCCGGCATTTTATCTTAAATTTGTGATCATTTCTGCCTATAAAATTTGGGTTCCCCGCCTCTTTCCTAAGATCTGCCCAAGCTTTCTCCCCCTTCAAAATTCGGAACATTCCACAAAGTCTGCTTACTTTTCTTCTAGATTCTAGAGGTTCCCAGCCCAGCGTTTCTAGCATGTCAGACACACTCTCCATCCTCCCATGCTTCCCCAGTACATATCGGGCAGCCTTTCTTTGCACCTTTTCCAGTTTTTTAATATGACCTTCTTCATGAGGGTCCCATACAAGAGAAGCGTACTCTAAAATTGGCCTTACTAGGGTCTGATAAGCCTTCTCCTTGGTTGCTCTAACACTCCCTTTGAGGTTTCTCATTACCCAATGAAGAGTTTTGAAAGCTTTCTTATAGATGCACTCCACATTTAGCCCCCACCCTAAGTCCTTAGTTAAATATACACCTAAGTATTTGACAGTATCACTTCTAGGAATGACATTTTCTGAGAATTTATATTCCCTATTGTTTCCAATTACCTTATTGCTAAAAGTGATTGATTTGCATTTGTTAACATTAATATCCATCCCATTTTTTGTCACCCAATCTGCCATTTTATTAATGTCCCTTTGAAGTTTGTCACGGTCTCTGTCATTTTCGACTTTCCTGTAGATAATACAGTCGTCTGCAAAAAGTCTTATCTGAGAATTAATATTTATTGGGAGATCATTTATATATATTAAAAACAAGAGCGGGCCAAGTACGCTTCCTTGTGGGACTCCCGATGTTACCCTTGCTTTTTCAGAATACACTTCTCCTAATTTGACCCTTTGTGTTCGACCTTCCATGAAATTTCTGACCCAAGAGATTACTCTTCCATCTGTGTGTAGTGGCAATTGGCCCATCTTAAGCATTAAGAGATCGTGGTCAACTTTGTCAAAGGCTTTTGACAGGTCGACTATTATAGCATCCACCTCTATTCCCGCATCCATAGAGTCGAACATTTAGAGTATATATTATTTGAGTATATTTTAGTGTATTTTGAGTATATATTATATGATGCAAAATTCTGATTTCACCAAAGTTCTTTCACCGTTGGAAGATTTTCATTTAGCAGTTTCGATCGTCAGAAATCATGAAACCGTTCTACTTAATACCCCGCAAGCCGTGTGGCGGGGGGTGCTAAGGCACCATCCTTAGTTAAGAAAAGAAAAACACCGCATGCAAAAGCCACAAATTTATGCAGGCCACAAACAAAACATGGTATACATTCATGCAAAAACCTTACACCCCACACACATGCAAATACACAAACTACCAACTAACATACACATGCACGTACAAGTTTACCTGATATTTTTGCTATGTTTAATTTTGTTCCGACTTGTAAATTAAATGTTTTTAATATTTCTAAAGTGACTTTAAACCGTTGAAGAAGGGAGGAAACAGTAGGCGCCGTTGTCAAAAAAGTAGAAACGAGCCGTTCTATTTATGCCAAAGAAGTTTGTAACATAATATTTTTTCAAGCAATAGAGAGATTAAAATTCACAGAGCACTTGACTGCACTGAACTGCTTTATCCCAAAATGTTTCCAAAGTAAACCCGTGATTTTTCATAGGCTGCACTCGAGGAAAAGTTTATCCTGTTCTTAACAAGGAGATAATGAGGACAAATTTGCAGGCCCTCGATGAAGGAGAAAGAATTCCACCGAGTGTCACGAATTCGGGAACTTAATAGCTTACAGTAGAGTGACAGACTTAAAAAACTCGCTGGAAGATATATTTTTATGGCCAAAACAAAAATTTCCGTGACTACTACTGGACCGGAGTAATGTTTTCCAACACTTTAATAATGATATAATAAACAATAATAAACAATTTTTTTGCTCCGGGAGCAAAGTCCCTTGGAGCAGAATACATGTTACATGAGGTTTTGAAATCTATGGAGTGAAACAGGTTTACATAATGCATAGAATAAGGTAATTAAACCAGTCGCAAAACATAATTTAACATCAGTTGAACGAAACATATAGTACAATGCATACATACAAATACAAAGAACAATAGTTAAATATTTAGCCTGATAGAACAGTAATACGGTCATTTTGGTAGTGTGGTAGAGAGATATTCAAACATTTTCCTGTTGAATTGGGATGTGTTCCTGGATAATTTTACTTTATCAGGCAAAGAGTTCCATAGTTTACAGGATGAAATACAGAATGACTTTTCATATATAGCCGTGCGGTATTTGGGAAGATGGAATGTTTTTGTAATGCGGGTTGATCTCTTTGTCGTAAGTGAATTGAATATAAAATTTTCATATAAATATGAAGGGGTTTTAGAATTCAGAACTTTAAATAATTGTGAGGCCTTTTGAAGCATTCTCCTCTGTTCGAGTTTTAGCTAATTCAACATTTTATAGTAAGGAGTTACACGTTCACTAAAACGCATATTAAAGATGAATCGTAGGCAAGAATTTTGGAGCCTAGAGAAGGGAAAGGTTTTTGTTAAGCATCCTGGTACAAGAACGGTTCTCGATGTTGAGCAAAGGCACGGGAATGATAGAATCACCGAGAAATCACAACTCAGTCAAGTTTTTTCCTGGCGAATGGTAAAGATGAAAGTGTAACGTTTTTTAATACCGTGCCCTCATACTTTTATATAAAATTCGATCCTTCATTTGAATTCATTCTATACCCACCGCACGAGGTCTTAAAACTGACACGTTGCTGACTCACACCCTGTGCTCATGATTACAAACAATCATTGCACGGGCTATTTCATATTGCTTCTCTAGTAATATTTAGTGACATCAGTAAGTAAATTAGTACATAGCTATTTTTGCTATCTCAACATTACACCTTTATCCTGTTATCCAACCCAATATTATTTATGATGATTGATAATTAGATATTTTTAAGACACTAGACATTAGACATTTGTCCATGAACAATACAATAGTCTGGCATACACACACTATGCGTCTCTACAGTTCCTCATCAAATTTCCCCCCCCTTTTCCTCTCGCATCTCTTAAACATTCTAAAGGGAGCACCTCTCTCCCTTGACATTCGCCGTAAAAAATCTTCAGTATAGCTTTCTAATCTGTACACTTCCCGTCTTCATTTTGATATATCATTACCACTGCGTGTGTCGACCCCCAACCCTCCTCTTCCACCCCAACATTTATCTAAATCTGATCTTGGGACCCTTTTCCGCCTGCTGCCTCCACCACCTGATTTTCCTCCAAAACGAAACCCACAGCTGAAAGACCGTCCACCCCCTTTTAACCAAGCAACGGATCTCTTTGAACATGCTTCTGATGAAGACGATTAAACCTTTCTTCGTCTCTCTTGACCTCAAGTAAACACTGGCTTCCAAGCAAAGGCCTTTCTTTCTCCAACCTCCAAAATCAACCATGTTACCATTCTTACTGATGCCCTAAATTTCTTGCTGTATCTTGACATGAAAGGTGTTTTGGAATATTCACCCAACACTCCAACAATAGACTAGGAATATCTGCATATTACTGCCTTGCTGCAATTCAGGGACCCATCCCCCCTTTAACCGAAACCTTTCACCCCCCAATTTTCCAGTAGAGATCTTTATTGACCTCCTATCCAAAATCTCTCGTCTTTCCTTTTGCAATTCGTCAAAACCAAAGAAGAATCTTTCCACATCAGAATAATTTGCTTTAAAAAATCACCAAAAATTCCAGGATCGTCATCACTTCACAGCAGATGAAGGCTTCCCAGTTATAGTACTTAACACCGCAGATTACCTAGAAGAGGATAAGAGACAGCTTGTCGACACCTCATACACAGCCAAGCGCGAATAACCCAAACCTTATCTTTTAAACGTTTCTGAAAGGCAGAGGTCCTCGCGAAGACCTGTCTACTCAACGATGATATCTCAACGCTTTCCCCACATTCCTGGCCGACCTATTGTTTCTTTCCATAATGCTCCAACAGAACGAATTTCTACATTAGTCGACTATCCTCTGCAGCTATTTTTCCAATTCCTTCCACCATTTTTTAAATAGACAATTTCGTAAACAAAACTTAATACTATCTCCTTTCCCCAGAATATAGATATTATTATGGCCACTATTGATTTGACCTCCATATATGAATTCATTCCCCCTGAGGAAGGTCTCTCCGTTCATTTATGGTCTTTCCTGGGTAAAAAAAATAAGGGAAACATGTGGACAAGCTAAAAAAATTAGGATTTAACGGAAGAATATTGGGGAAATATGACGAGAAGGTTAACTAGCAATTTTATCTTTCGCGGGTTACGCCTCATTTAGAATATGCTGCTAGTATATGGGACTATCATGAAACTGGTTAATTACTCAATGGGATCGCGTGCAGCATTGAGGAGCTAGATAAACGCTGTTATGGTCAACTGAGTAGCGCATCAAAGTTATTAGAAGAGCTAAGTTGGGAATCGTTCACGGAGCGAAGGATAAATTAAATCTCTTGCTTAAATTGGAAGGATGTCACTTTAGCAGTTGTTTTGAAAATTTATGATCATTCCCATCGTAGTATAATATGGGAAATCATGTCAAAAAAATGAGAGAGATTAAAATTAGAAGAAAGAGATTTAAGATGCCATTTTTAACACTCACGCTAAGTGATCATAATAACGTTTTCCGACCGCCCTAGGAGAGAAAAGTCTATTGATTCAAAAGATGTCCGGTGTATAAGCGCCCCCTACAACACACTCTAGTGGTTGTTTGCAGGGAACTATGTAAACTGAACCAACAAAATTTTATCTCCACCCACACGCTGAAACCCCTGCTTTGGCTAAGATATTTGGATGATATTTTTCTCGTTCGGTAGCATCGCATGGACTCTTTTAAGGCTCTTATTTCTTCCCTGAATACAAAATCCTTGGATTCCTCCATTTCCACCATTTTTTCAACTCAAATCACATATATATGTATCCAAATCTCCCTTCTCTCCTTGGGGTTAGGTGGTAGAAGATACTCCGTAGTCTCAATCTTGCCCAAAATAAAGACGACTATCTATCTATCTATGAATCTATCTATCCTCAGTAATAAATGCCATACTGACAATCAAACAACTCTATTTTCACTTCAATGGCTGTCATCCTCGTCTCATTTAAAGAGTCCATCCCGTGCTTTCTTCCTAACCAAGTCCACCGCATCTGTAACAACCACGATTCCCTGAATAATTTTCTGTCAACACTTCATGCCTCTCTCATTCGATGAGGACTCCCTTCTGCGCAAAAAATCCTACAACATACATACACCCTTAAAATAACCCATACGAAGAACCCCCTATTCATTTGCACAACCTACTTCCCGGATGTGCAGTCCCTAAACATTATTCTTAGAGTTCTTTACTCTATCCTCTCCAACAACAAAACCACCGCCAACCTACTTTCCAAATGCCCAACAGCAACATATAAACGTCCAGCAGATCCTTCAAATATATTTTTTAATCCACCAGGTCGCTTTCTAAATCCACTCCAAACCCCAAAATATCTCCGACTCCATGTAATCGTGCTAGATACAAAACTTGTTCCATCTATGTAACAAAATCCCTTCCGCAACACCTAATCAAATATCTCACATCTATCCCAATATTTTTAAAAATGATTATATATCTCATACGATTTAAACTCTGCCCAGATTTTTATATTGGCCAATGCCCCTCAATATTATAATTAAAAATCATGAAACCCATTCTCCCTATCTGTCCTTCTCCCAGGTCCTAGACACGCAGCTATCTACGGCGAATGTTTTGATTATTGCTGCAAAGTATCTATTATTTTGTCCCTCCTGTCAACAGCCACATCGATCCTATTGAGGACCCTATAACAGTTTTCAACATCACATCACCCACCAAAGCGCTCCCAATGCATCTTCCCTGTCTTCTTTTCATTTCTGCCAACAATCCTCTCTCCTCTCCCGCTATTCTTATCACTTTCTCGTTTGTTTTCCTTTCCATTTGCTTAACCTTTTCCATCCTTCTCCACACTCAGACTTCAAAAGTACCCAATCAACGCCTGTCATCTTGCTCTATATACCATGTTTCTGCGCCATTTCACACCTAGCTCAATACAAATTTTTTGATGAGTGGTTTCTTAATCCCCTTACTCGACATCCCCGTCGAGTCATTATGCCTTTGGAGTTCATAAATTAGACCAGGTGGAACAGTTAACTTATCTTGAAAGTGTTATTAACCAAATTGGCCAAAGCAGTATGGACATAAGGAGAAGAATTGCGTTAAAAAATAAGCATTCACAGGGAGGAGGAAGTTGATGAAAAGGACCTTTTAGTAAGGATGTTAAGAAAAGACTCGTTAAGACTTGAATATTAAGCGTAGGTTTATACGGTGCGGAAACATGGTCGTTGAAGCAAGATTCTAGGCGTGGATCGGAGGCTTTTGAAATATGGATGCGAAGAAGGATGGAAAAGATGAAATGGGCGGAAAAGAGAACAAGCGATGAAGTGTGGGAGGAGAGAGGATTGTTGGGAGAAATTGCAATGAGACAAGAAATATGGGGTCAGAGAGTTTTGATTTGGAATGGGATGTTGAAGACTGTAAAGAGGGGAGAAAGTTGGGCAAAAGAAGAAGAAATCAGGAATAGAATAGGTTTTTTGGATGGAATGAAGAGGGAAAGGAAGTGTGCAGAGGGACTTAATGTAGCGTTTTTTTCATCTCTATGCTGCTTGCAAATTCAGGGAGGGTTGAAAATACCGAAACTGAGAAGCAGTTATCAAATTATTGGTCGTGGGAAGCAGCGTGAGTAGAGATGGGATAATTAAGGAAGACGGGAGATTTAGTGGAGTATCTGTGGTTATTCTTGCGGAGGGAAAAGGTGGTGGTGCATCTACCCACGTTGAAGGCAGGGTAGAAGTTACAGGAGAGGCGATATATAATGCTTTTGAAGTGCAGGTGGCCAAGCAATTAATCTTGGCTGGGATTTTGCAGTCAGGAAGGTGGCGGGGGAAGATGGCAGCATTTGCGACGTGGGCGGTTTCATGGTGCGGAGAGTGGCGGAGAAGAGACGGGATGAAGGGGACGCAGGTGGCCTTGTGGATTGGAATATGTCCCGCAAGGTCGACGGGCGTTTAAATTTGACGGTATTTACAATTTGGGAATAAAAGTAAGGTAGGCTGATTGTTTTGAACAATGGGTAGAGTTTGCGTATTATTTGTCTGATTTTGTGGGTTCCAGGAAGCAAAGTCGTGATTTGATTGGGGCATTTTGGGCGGTTTGTTTTAGGGCGAGAAGTGTATTTGGCAGACGATTAGAGAATTTTGTTTTTAGGGAAATTTTCTTGAGAGAATATTGTAAATGATCTATTAATTGAGGTGAAAGTGGTGTTGGTTTGGTCGTTTTGATGTGGACTAAGCTGTTACATTAATTAATCTAGAGGTGAATGTCTATATCAAGGAATTTAACGGTTGATTATATATGTATATATAGATGATTTCGTCGACGTATCACGGAAGTGCCGAATAATGAATTGGACAGCAACAAATAATATAGAAACACAGAAAAAGATAGAGAAGTAATGTTACTTCTCTAACTTCCGATGAAGACGGAGCAGAATTCCGTCGAAATGATCAAGAAATAACGTGTGAGTGATCTTTTTATGTGTTTCTATATTGTCTGTTGCTCTCCAATTCATTATATATATATATATATATATATATATATATATATATATATATATATATATATATATATATATATAAACTATAAACACAGTAATCAACCCGAAGGTCGGTTTGGTAGGTGATAGTAGAGTTCACCCAGTACTAAGCCCGACGGCGTGTGAAATTCACACATCAGGGTAGGGGGGCCAGTTCCTTTCCCTGTGCCGGTTATGGTTTCCCAGGAAGACCTGGTACCTGAAAAATCACATAGCTTGGTTGTGTATACATACACACACACACACACACACACATATATATATATATATATATATATATATATATATATATATATATATATATATATAAGTATATAGATGAAGTAAAAGATACCTAGGAGGTGGAGTTGATAGGGGAAATGAAGCCCGATAAAGTTTCACGTCCGTGGGACTAAAGGAAAATGTCCTCAATATAGCGGACCAATAAGAGTGGTTTTAAAGGTTTACTGTTGGACAAAGCTACGCTTGAGTTTTTCCAATGAAAAAAGGGTATGCAAGAGCCATTCGTGCAGTACAGTGCCTTATCAGTGCCTGTTTTGTAAATAAAATTTATTGTTGAATTTGAATGAATTTTTTATGAGGAAGAGTTGAGCAAATTTAATGAGAAAATCAGTGGAGAGGGTGTGTGGTGTGACTCGTAAAGAGAGGTAATACTTGAAGGATTCTATGTCTTTGTGAGGAATGAAGGTTTAGAGGAAATTGATAGGGAATAGAAAGGAGTAGAATAGAGAGTAGAAAGAGAGTGCACATCTATTGTGGTCAAGAGACGTTAGTGCTTTGAGGAATTGGAATGGAGGGTAAACGGTGGAGAAATTCATACCGCGCTCCCATCGCCACTGGGTTCCCCTTTCCTTTTCCTGCTTCTAGAACGTCCTTCATTTTCATATGTACCTTTACCTTTTTTATTTTCTCTTCTGAAAGGCTGGATGTTGGCATAAACACCTCTACTATCGCGTATGTGCGTAGCTCTCCACAGCCCTCCCTTCCTCTACGGGGTCTGTCCAATAAATACGCGAACAGAGGTCATTAACACTTTATTTTGCAAAATTTAGTCTACATCGCTTTTGTCCCCATCAAAGTTCTCTCCATTCGTTGCTATGCACTCATTCCATCTTCATCTTTTTCACTGTTTAAAAAAGCACCCTTGGAAGTCCTCGGCAATTAGGCTTTTTAGTTGTCTCGCCGTTTCTTGCTGTCTTGTGTCTACATCATCCCAGTGATGTCTCCTCATCACATTTTTGCATTTTGGGAATAGGAAAAAGTCGCAGGGGGCGAGATCTGGCGATTAAGGAGGATGATCAAGGATGGTGTTTGAATTTGTTGCCATAAACTATAGAACAATCAATGCTGGATGTGCAGGTGCATTGTCATGGTGAAGAATCCATCCATCATGTTCGGTTAAAATAGTGTGCACTGTTGATTTTCCCAAATTCAGTTCATCAGCTACATTCATTCGGACAGTTTTTCGACGATCAGTAAGGACAAGGGACCGCACACGATCAATGTTGTCGTCAACACAGGTGGTTGAAGGTCGTCCCGGCCTTGCATCATCCGTGGCATCTTGGCGGCCATCTTTAAAACGCTTGATCCACTTGAAGACGGATGTTTTCTTCAGAGCATTATCACCGTAAACCACTTTAAACATTTCAGTAATTTCTTGATAACCTTTACTACACTTCACCAAAAACTTGATGTTGATTCGTTGCTCCTTGATTTCGTCAATTTCCATTTTGGACACACAGTAAAAACAGTAAGGACAACAGAAACTAACGTAATTGACACCATACGCACAGCTCGACGATCCGCCAAGCACAGACGCCTCATTGGGTCTCAGGCAACTAGCACCGCCAGTGGGCGGGGCTATAGTCTGCATCATGGCTGCCAGATTGCGCTATTTCGCGCATTATTTGCAAAGACCACGTACATTTATCATTTCAATGCTCTCTATTTATTTCCTGCTAGATTATCCTTTTTGGCACAGTCCTTAATGGCTATTAAACCATTTTCTTCAATCTTTCGATGGTCTTCTGAATTAATCACCTCAATGCCTTCGCTTCAGAGGTCATCCTCTCATGCTCACTTCATCATGCTCTCTCCCAAGATATGTATCCTCAGTCTGTCCGTTTCTCCAACTTAGCATTTCCTATCTTTCCGCAAACTCCGAATAACCTGACGTTCCATATCCCAATCCTGCATTCAGCCACCCTGACTGATGTTTCCTACCCTAATAATCCTCGCCTGGAGGTTTGGCTGATGTCTATTTTACGTCCAGAATTCTTTACTCAAAGAAATACTATCACGTCTTATTTGAATGCGTGGCTACATATTCTAGGGAGACTACTGTAATGGTTTCCCGTTGCCTCCCACATCTGTGGACGATTCCGCGACCCATCCTGTGGATGTTGATACTGAATCAATCATATTGATTTTCACCATCGGTGTTTAATACTGAAAGTACCACCCTTCAGGGTTGGCGAAGGGTTGATTTTGGTGTAGGATCCACTTTTCTCGTTGCCTCATTTCGGGAAAATTAAGAAATACAATTTTTTCAGAGCTGAAAACTTCTGGTGCCCCTCGGAATAATACCGGCGTGTTCAGACTCGCTTAAGTTTATCATGTGCGTAGCAATACTTTTGAGTTTTCGAACGTTATTTTTCATGGCATAAGAAAATAAGTAAGTAAATTTTGTAAGTTCCTATAATTTAGTTCTTTAAATTGCATTTTTAGCATGTTTTTTCCCATTTACTTTCCATAACGCACCACGACATCCTGGAATGGTAGTGTGAATTAATCCCGCAAATTGAGAATGGAACACGAGTCCAGTTGTTGTGTGCCTTTGGTTGCAAAATTAAGGAACGGCGAGGAAGAATTGATATATATGATTAG
The DNA here is from genome assembly GCF_022747635.1 of Hetaerina americana. Classification (NCBI taxonomy): domain Eukaryota; kingdom Metazoa; phylum Arthropoda; class Insecta; order Odonata; family Calopterygidae; genus Hetaerina; species Hetaerina americana. Next base: position 12,536,001 of record NW_027286763.1, read on the forward strand.
TTCAGTTGTAATGATAAAAAAATAGCGTTCAGTGAATATAATCTGTCACTCTGTATCAATATTTAAATCATTTATTTAATTTTTTGAAGAACTCAGATAAAGAGTTGGCAGCGTCGACGTATGTAGTTCGCTTTTGGCGTTTCCCCCGGACGGATACCATCCGTTATACATGCATGTAGCAAATATCTGCAGGATCTCACAGGATAAGAGTGCTAAAATAACTGCCGTGGGGTGTACTGACGAACAATAGCACATCTTGCTGCGAAAAATTGCATCTCTGCGAGTGCACGACTTAAAATAAGGACATGGAGAAAAGGAATTTTGTCAGTAATAAAGCGCGTTGCAGTAGACGAAGGTGCGGCGCGACACATTTCAGGTGATCGTGAGATGCATATCGATAGGACGTCTCCATCTTTCATGATGTTTCTTCTCTCTAGTATTCCTCACTGGTTTCCTCGAATCGAAAAATTTGCATATGCCTCGCGCTACCGCGTGTTCGTATTCGCACGTTTCTAGAATGCAGAGCGAGTGGCGGAGTCCTATTCGCCCGTCCGAATCTCCCCCTTCCAGAGCGCCACCCCTCGCTCCGCCCGAACAAGACTCCATGACAGTGGCCCTGGTGCCTGCACGCGTGTTAAGTTCTCAAGAATCGCATTTTACTGATCAACGGATGCCATATTAGAAGTGAATAAACAGTATATTCCCCCTATTCCACGTGTTTCCAGTGGCAACCAGATATACTAAGCTTCGTATACCCAGTACTCCACAGTGAACTCTGTCTGCATTAACACAACGATTTAGCTACTGGGTTAAATAGTCTTTGATACGTTATAAAATACTCCAATATTAAGGGATACCAACCCGAGAATCGGTTTGTAACTTTTCTCCAAACTATCTCATCCACTGCCAGTATATTCACTCCCATAGCTTCTTGAAGCAAGAATCTTTATTGCTAGCTTCTCGCAATTCATCACTGACCTCCCTCTTTTACTTTTCCCTTCCATTTCTTTTCAATTAAGATCTTTAGTAAACTGCCAAGCTCCAAGATGTGTCCTCATCTTTTCCTCTCCTCTTCTTGTCAGTGCCCTTCATAGGTTCCTCTCGTCACCCACTCTTAACTATTTCTCTATATATTACATTGACTATCCATTTCTTTTTCAGCATTCTCCTTCACAAAGAACTACATTCCCATCACCTCTAATCTTCTTATCCCTTCGGCTTTAATTGCCCAGGTCTCACCCAGGCTCCATGTATGACTCTTGACCAATCTCTTCCTTATGGCTATACTAGTACTATTTACCATTCAAAGTTGCTTCCTCTGTTAGCAAAGCCTTCCTTATCACTCCTATTGTGCCTACTAACTGTATCTCTATGAATGTTATTCGTGAAATTGAGTTAACTTGGGTAGAGTTTGCATGGAGCTTGAAAAGGTAACCCGGAATCATCCCCCCCCCCCCAAATAATATAAATCTAATGACGAGCTTTAATTTCTCAGACTTTGGAATGGCCATGGCATATATTTTCGTAAAATTACTTCTTGTCCACTAATGGGCCATTGTTTTCTCGAGACATGTATGTAATTTTAATATTGGCTTACCAGAAATATTTCGAGATCAATTTTTCAAGAGGTTGTTTATTTTTACTAAGCTTAAAATGTTAAACAAGTACGCGAGGAAATGTATATTTTTGTGCAGTTTAGTTGGGCGCACTTATTTACAAGTGGTCGTCTGGCCTTTTGAAGGAACTCTGCAGATTTGAAATTTGACGTTAAGTCAAACACCAAATGAAACTAAACGGTAAATTAATATTTCAAAAATATTTTACTTTCAATATACGTGTAGAATCAAGAAGAGAGCTTATTTCATGGAACCTTCATCTACAGCTTTGCAGGGCCCATAGTGGAAAACGGGAAGGGTGGCATAATCAAAGGGTTGGGGAAATGTTATGAAAGGAAGGAAAACCTAGTCCTGACTGAAAGGGTCATAGGGGCCCTTAGCTTAAATGGCTACTTTCGGAGTAATCGTAAGGGATTGGTATATAACGTAGGGAAAAAAAATTTGTTGTATGTTTTAATTGTGTGTTTACCCAGTAATATAGTATGTTGCAACACGTTTATATTGATAAACTCTTATTTCAAATGAGCATCGAGAGAAAAATCGACATCACCGTATGAACTGGAATATGGTCTGCATTACCCATCAAGGTAAAAGTGCGTAAGACAACATTTATTATTTCAATATGGTTTAGGAAATTGAACTTGGGAGTACTAACTGGATTAACAAAGGAGTATCAGCTGGCTGTTGGGAAAATCATGAATGAGGAAATGGAGATGAGTACTATTGAGGTAAACTGGGAGCATATTAAAAAAGGGATATTGAAAGCTGCGAAAAAACCATCGGAACTGTAAATTAGAAAAGGACCAGGAAAACATGGTTAGAAAGATAGACAAGAGAAGGAAATGGAAGAATGTACTGACAGAGTTAGGTAGAAGGAAATATAAAGAATCGAATAATAAACCGGGGAGAGAAACAAATAGAGCAAAAGAAGAACGGTGGAAATTGCAATGCGAGGCCATGGGAAATCTACATAGAAAGGGTCACATTGTTGCGCTGCAGAGGAAGGTGAAAGCACTGTCAGGAAGTGAAAAAGGAAAATCGAAAAGAAAAAAAAGGAACAATTCCTTTAAAAAGGAAAATATTATAGATAAGTCAGGGCAATTTTTAACGCAACAAGGGAAGATTCAGGAGAGATGGAAGGAATACATCAAGGAACTAAATGGTAAAGGCATTAGACCCGCATAAAAGGGGAAGATGATATACCAGGAGAGAAGAGCTCAGGTCCAGTCTCACTCGATGACGAGGTAGAAAGGGCTTTAAGGAAATCGTAATTAAATAAGACCGTGAGTGTAGACAGTATTTCCGTGGAGCTACTAAATTACATAAAATATCGTGGGTGGAAGTTTTTATGGACTAATTCGTAGCATTTAGGAGGGAGGAATTCGCCGAAAGAATTCCTCCGATCAGATTGCGTTCCTATTCCAACGAAGGGAAAGGCTGCCATATGTAATGACTAGATAACAAATATAGTAAGTTTGATTTCGTAAGCTGTTAAAGAGGTTCCCAGCTTCATAAATAAGAGTATGGAGAGAAAATGGCCAAATGATTACTTAAGAGGTTGATTAGCTTGGATTTAGGAAGGGCAGGGTGGCCTGTGATTCCATAGCAGTGGTGAGGTCATTAACAGAGGGTAGCATAGAATGAAATCAGAATTTAGTTTTTTCTTCCGTAAATTTTGGCGAAGCGTTCGATAGAGTAGGTATATTTGATAGAATTAATGAATGTATTGGGGAAAACGAAAGTAATTTGGCGGGATAGGAGGCCAATCCATAACCTGTGCATGTCACAGATTGCTTTTATGCAAATGGAAAGTCGGGATAGCAGTGTTAAAAAGAGGGATGAGATAGGTAGGCTGATTATTACCCGTAATGTTCACAGTATGTTTAAAGGAAATCGCTAAAGAGATATGGGAAGAACTGGTGGTAGAAAATTAAGTCGGCGTGGAATTCATAAAATTATTTAGGTTTGCTGATGATCGAGCTGTAGTTTGTAAGTTAGCCAAGGGTTTCCAAATATTACTGAGCTTATTTGGAATTCAGTGCTGTAGTTATTTATGAGAATAAATGTAAACAAAACAAAGGTTATGCGATTTCCGAAAAAAACAAAAGCTAATTGAAATATTGCAATAAGTTTCTGTACTAGAGTAGGTGGAACAGTGAACCTATCTTTGGAAATTTTTGGATCAAAATAGTCAAAATACTGGACATGAATAATTAGGTTACGGAGAAGAAATGAGTGACCGGCGATCTAGTTTTGGCGCCACCCGGGTAGCGGCGCCACTAAGAAGCTGGTGTCGCCGAACAAAACTGACCTGGGAGTGAATTCTTGGAGCAGATCACTTCTCCCGAGACTCAAAAACATCTAGCGCCACCCGTGGGCCACGCAAGAGGGCCCTTAGGGCCTCCAACCGGTCCTGCGAGTGGGTTAACACAAATGCCGGAACCGTCGTCGAAACGATGACAGGCGCGGGAGAGGATGGTGAAAAGTGGTCGCTCGTGTCCGACCCCCTCACGTTTCCACCGCCAAACCCTCTCCTCCTTGGCGCCCTGTCCACTATATGGCGCCACCTGCTGGGTTGTAAATCATTATTCCGGTCTCCTCACTCCGCCTCCCTCTTACCCCACCCACACTCCCTCCCTCCCCCATTGCCCTTCGAGTTATTTCGCCCGCGATGGCTTTTAAAAATACTCGCCTTCCCTCGAAGGACCCCCGTGAGCGGAAATATTCGTGCATTAGCAGGCACGTGGCAGACGCACAGGAAACAACCATTTTCAGTATCGATCAGGATCAAATAATTAATTGAAAATATTGTAAAATTAAAAAGAATCGATATAAATTTTTCACATCAATATGTCACTTGCGGTAACTGTTCTTCGTCTTTCTTAAGAGCAATATTGAATACGAGTATCGTCAATGGTCAATATTTAATCATATGGCCTTCGAGTCATCTGACCTCCATAAATTTGGAAATTTACTCACAGGTCGCTAGAACAATAGCAACCATACAAGGTTTGCAAAAAAAGTATCGGTAACAATTTTTTCCTGTCGTGTGCGGGAAGTGCGGAATTCTGACGTTTCAGGTTAAGTGTACGCATGATCGCTTATCCTACTGACATTGATATGATGACAGTTCACACCATTATCACTGAAAATTTGGCGATGCGAAAGATCTGCGTTAAAATCGCCCAGATGGTCTTGACGGATGACCAAAAGAGCAGAATCGAGTGTCTGCTTGCAAAGACCTTCTGCAATGGAATCGCGACGATTCCCCAACTACCTAACAGCCCCGACCTGGCACCAGCAGACTATTTCCTATACCCAATAGTGAAATCCTCCCTCAAAGGACACCTTAATTGGACCCTAATTGCCGTCAAAGAAGCTTGCACGCGTACCCTTAAGGACCCCCCGGAATCCGCCTGCTATGGAGCCTTCGAGTCGTGGAATAGCCTCTGGCAAAAGTATGTTGACGCTCAAGGGATGTCCTTAGAAGAATTTTGAGAGGCACTGAAGCAATAACTGATTAGGAAATCTATTTTCCCGAAAGTTTTCATGCAAACCCTGCATTATTTCTTATACGTTCCCTCAGATCTCCCTTAATGTAATCCTCAAATTCAATTTTAATTCCCTTTGGCCAACAAATGTTGATAAGTTCTCCGCCAAATAGCCGTACTAATGCTAATCTCATACGATATAGTGCATTGTTCCCTCTTTCATGAAGGGCCAAACTTGACTCAGCCAGTCGATGACTTTTTGAAAATGACCCTATTCAAACTTGATTCTACGCTGACTCCACTCCCGAGCTCCAGTTCAGCGTTCTTTAGAATTGAGAGTTCAACTTCTCTGGGCGTTCGCGCAGTGAGAGAATGATTTGGGGGATATCAGTGGACTGAATTGAGGGCGTGAAGTGACTCTCGTTACTTCGGCGGCTGTATCACTGCGGCAAGCGAACGTACGGAAGGGCGGAGAGGTGATAGAGGCGTGGCGCCTCTCGGATAGCGAGCGATCCGCTTCGCAGGAGGGCCGCGGTGGTCGTCTCAGGGAACGGAAACCGTACGTTTAACTCAAAGAGAATCCAGACCGCCTTCACCGGCCAGTGCTTTCCCCTCTCGGGACACTTGCATTAGTGTCAGCAAATCCTGGATATTGTCGCATTTAATTCTTCACGGAAAAGCGCGCAAGATGAATAATCAAGCAGGTGCGAAGGATTCGGTGAGGACGATCGGCCAAATATTTATATAGACGACCATGAACCCGAAGAATCGCGCCGGAAATTAGGTCGAATAGAGGCGGGTAAGAATATTTCGGAACTGTCTTCAGTGAAAGAGAAAATCTCAAGTTGGACATATTGGCGGCGCATATGGGGTGAACCGCGCTACTTTGACGAGTTACGGGAGGGGGGGTCAAAGGGGGGTGGCGGACATCATTTTAATGCGTTTGGGTAATGAGCCTAGAGTAGATTTAAAAGAATGGTGCAGACAACAAATGATCTTCCTTTTCTCTCCCACGCCTGGGAGCTAAGGAGGGGTTGGTGACGCTGCTATGCTCGGTTTTCCTTGGCGTTCGGAGAGATGGGAGGGAGCTGGCGAGGTGACTTCCTTGAGTAATAAAAATCCCCAAGACTAACGATGTCATCTATCATTTAATCTATCTATGTACATTTGTGCCTAAGTATGTATAGTTCGCGACCTTACAATATCCCCAATGCGGCAGCCATCATTCATCCGATTTTTGGTCAATCCCACTAATCTCATACACGAGCAATTTGCCAGAGTAGACTCGAATTAATTCAATTGTTCATAACCAAGCGTCAATTATTCTTCCAATTCCTCGCCCCCGATGGCGTCGGGGACACGTTCTCCTCTGCCAACCCAGAGGTCTCGGGTTTGATTCCGCCTAGGTGTGATTTCCTCCCCCTAGGATATCGATGTTTGTAATCGTCTTCAGTATGTATAATTATAGGGATGTAAGAAAGGACTTTATAGTTTAAATCTCGCCCCTAAGTAATGAATCAAATTAATAAATGAATTCCTTTTGGAAAACACAGCTAACTTCATTTGAAACATACAATGTTTACCCTAAATTCCTTATGTCCTCAGTAACTCAAGCTGGATATTGTGATTTTTCAAAGGGCAACGATCGATGGCGTTGAAGAGTATCAATGCCTTTAAATACACCTCCTTTCTCCATCACACACTTTTTTTCATGGGGCCATTGAAGAGTTATGGTGACATTACGCTCCTCTCTCTTCACAGCATATTTTATTTGGAAACCAGACACTAAGGCTCCAAATCGATCCTACTCGCAATGTCTTGACGCGTGACTTTTATGGCATTCAACAGTGCTAATCCACTCCATACTCACTCAAAGCCTTCCATGACGTCCCTCCATTCATTCCACCGTTTACACGGAGGGTTCCAAATGTAATGCAATTGCATTTCCCGCACCGCTCCTATTGATCGGAGTGGGATCGAACCACTTGGAGTAGGTGAGAAAGACGCTAAGCTTTGCCGAAGTACCAGTCTCAGTGCTCTTCAAGCCGTAAAAGTGGCAAGACGTCAGTTACTGTAAACCTCTGCGCGCTGCTCGTGTCTCAAAAAAATGGAATCGACGACTGAGCAACGTTACGCGATTTAAGTTTTGTGCTAGACTGAAAACACCTCCTGAGGAGACTAACAAAATGATTCGTGAGGCTTACGGAGACTCTGTTCTGCCCTACTTACAAGTTTCGAGGTGGTTAAAGGCCTTTAAGGATGGCAGAGGGAAGAGGTTCACGACGAACAATGCTCTGAGCGACCGTAAATCAGCAAAACCGACAACTATGTGGCTCGTGTTCGACAATTCTTGGACTCTGACCGTCGATTGAGTATCAAGATGTTTGCCAACGAACTGAGCTTGTCGTCTACTGTTGTGTTTCGTATTGTTACTAAAGATTTAGCGATGAGGAAAGTGTGCGCCAATCTCGTGCCCAAGGTGTTTGTCATGACGCGCTACGAGTCCGTGGATTCCTGGCGAAACACCAGGTGCCAACGCTGCCCCACCCCACCTATTGTCCTGATGTCGCCCCAGCAGACTTCTTTTTGTTCCCTCGGATTAAGGCAGCCTTGAAAGGAGCCCATTTTTCATCTATAGAAGAGATTCAATTAGCCGTGACGAAGACCTTGCGAGAGGTCCCGGAAGACGCCTTCCAGGGCGCGTATTGGTCATAGCAGAGTCGCTGGACAAAATATGTATAGGCCTAAGGACAGTACTTTGAAGAATTTTAAGCGTTTTTGCAAATATTTTCAATAAATTACTTCAAAAAAATAATTGCTTTACTTTTGGAAAACACCCTGTTTATTCGCCATTATGGCAATGGACTTGCCAGCTAGGGTGATAAAGCATTTAGCTCCAAACATTGCCCCGTACCTTGAATTTATATTTAACAAATCCCTCACAGAGTGCAAAGTACCTAAGATTTGGAAAACCGCGCAAATAACGCCTATTTTTAAAGGTGGTGACAGGGAGGATCCCAGTAATTACAGACCTATATCTCTCACTTCTATCTGTTGCAAAATCTTAGAGCACATAATTGTCAGTTCAATAATGAGACACCTTGACAATATTAACTTTTTAAGTGACAATCAACACGGATTCAGGAAAACCCGCTCCTGCGAGACCCAATTAGGATTATTTACACATGATTTACTTTTATCGGGTGAGAGAGGTAGGCAAGTGGATGCCATCTTCTTAGATTTTCAAAAGGCATTTGATAAGGTCCCACACGGTAAACTCATTCATAAATTAAAGGTCGCGGGTATAAACAAGGGAGCCATAAGTTGGGTTAAAGATTTTCTTTCAGAGCGGGAACAGAGGGTAGTCCTTGATGGCGCTAGTTCCGACAGCGTTCGAGTCACGTCGGGGGTACCTCAGGGAAGTGTGATCGGGCCGTTGCTTTTCTTGATTTTTGTTAACGATTTGAACCGCGAAGTGAAAAGTAAAATTAGGATGTTCGCGGATGACACAGTGATCTATCGGGAGATATCTGGGGATGAGGATCGTTTTATTCTAGAGCAGGATTTAGATTGCATTACTAAATGGTGTTCTAACTGGGGATTGACTCTAAATTATAATAAATGTTCAGTGGTAAATTTCTTTAAAAGATCAACGGGATTTGCTTACAAATTAGCTGGAGGTGACCTAGCAGTAGTTGATACGGTAAAATACCTAGGTGTCACATTCACCAAAGACTTAACTTGGGGGACTCACATACGTAAAGTCTGCGGTCGAGCATATAAAAAATTGGGATTCATTAGACGCATTGTCGGCAAAAGTGACTCGAAGGTCAAGGAACGTTGTTACCACGCTCTTGTAAGGCCTCATTTAGAATACGCATGCAGCGTGTGGGATCCGAGTGAAAAAGGTCTCATTCGGGAAATTGAGAAGGTTCAACGCCGGGCAGCCCGTTTTGTAAAAAATTCCTACGATAAAACGCAAAGCGTCACCGAAATGCTCATGGATTTGGGGTGGGAATCATTGGCTGAGAGACGATTCAATGCAAGATTGAAATTATTAAATAAATTTAGATCCGCATGTTTCAGCACCGAGGTCTCGCAAATTATTCGTACTCCTACATACATTGGTCGCTTGGATCATGCATATAAAATTCGGGAAATAGATGCCAGAACTAGCCGACTCAAGGACTCCTTCTTCCCACGGACAATACGGGATAGCAACTGCAGGGTTATAGATAGCAAAAATTCCACTTGCCACCCTCAGCGTCTAAAAAAAAAAATTAGTTGTATTTAAATGCATGCTCTTCCACTAACCTTATGTGTTTTGCTATAATAACCCATTCTTTCCGAATGACTTCATTCATGTTCTGTTCATCTGTTTTTAAGTTTCCCTTTCAATCCCTCGTCCCTCTCGGCGGGGGCAAATTCCTGCTACCTGCAACGTTGGGTCCCATTCCCTGCCATTTAGGGACTCTTTGGGGGTAGAGTGTTTCGTGGTGCATTTTCATGTGGTAGTGATGTTTCAATTTCTTGCTTGTTGTGTCCTGGCTTCCGTGTTGTAGGATGTCTTTCGTGCTGCATCATGGGGTGCAGTTTTTTAGTTGTTTTGCGGTTTATGTGTTTGCATGAGTATTGGATGAAGGGATTTTTGCATGAGTGTGTGCGCTGCTGTGGGTGTAATTTTCCGTGTTGTTTTTTTTTGCATGTGGTATTTTTCTTTTTTACGGTTGGTGACCTAACACCCCCCGCCACACGCCCTTGCGGCGGCTTGCGGGGTATTATGTAGATGTAGATGGACTATGCGCCACATTTTGTAACGCTTACTAAATTTGTGATTACTTGGTGAAGTGCAAGCTAGTGATTTGGGCATCCCAAAACAGATACCATATGATATTAGCCTTCCAAAATGTTGTTCAGTATTACTTTTTGTACTGTGCAAATCACTTCACTGAACCCCTCTCCCCAGTACACTCAAAAGATGTATTGTTTTACATATATTTTTCGATTCCATTGCTCATCAGTTCTCTTTGTACAAGTGCAGAATTGCTGCGTTCTTCCAATCATATGGTAAATTTTAATTTGCAAACAAATACTATAAATGAAAAAATTGCTCTTTTTCTTGGATTTTTTAAGTTAATCGCCCACAAATGTAGTTTACCATTTTAGAGTTAACTTATGGTTTTCAAGTTAAAACGAGTTCAAGTTCTGAGAGGTCAGTGACCAGAATGAAATCGCGTCGGTTGGTGGTACAGTAATGAAGGGAGGCTGGAGGAAAGGGGAAATGGCGATGAGGAAGATGGCAGGGCTGGGAGAGAATTTGAAGCGATTAATTATATTTAGCTATATCTCGTGCGGAGAAGAGAGCCCTTGTGCAGTTTCTACTTTTTTCTAAATATCCACTTTGGAAACTTAGTATGTTACATGTAAATCATTTGGTTCACTGGTTTGTCTCAAAGTGGTGGAAGCTTCTGGTATCCCATTTCTAGGAAATGGGTCATGGAAGAATCGAGGATTGGATTCTGTGGAAGCACGATGCAAACGGTTCGCCCTCTCACCAGCTGACGACTACCACGCACGGCATCGGACAGTAATTTTATTTTAACTGATATATCCCACGAAAGTTTAGTGAACATTATAATCCGAATTTAAAATCAAATTTACTGAAAAAATTCGTTCAATGGAAGGAGTAAAAATGTGCTATTTATACATTATTTTATTTTTTAGCACCCTGCAAGCTACTGCTAAGGTTTATGGTACACCATACACTACCATCTTAGTTTATACAATATTGAAATATCTCAAACGCTTTCCGGGATGTTCTTGGTAATCGATATCCTCCTCGATAGTTGATCATACCGAGAACAAATGATAATTGTGGGCACTTCAATTCTTCACCTGAATCTCGCCGATTTGGCACTGGTACCAATGAGTGAGGAAAAAAGTTGGCAAAAAAAACAAATTTGCTTCAAAACTGTAAAAATCTATTATGTAAAAACATACATCACAAAAAACTTGGCAACTTTGGATGTATATTTTTCAATATACAAATAAAAAACAAATTGTTTCCTCAAATCCTTTCAAAGTTAGATTTGAAAGATTCCTCACTCCAAAATATTGAATGAGTTTTTTTCAGATGCGAAAGAATAAGAAATAAATGCGGATTCTTGCAGAAATAATGTGAGTGGAGTGGATTAGTTATAAGTGTCTGTCGGGGTGCGTGACCAAGCGCTCACGGGAGATAATTCGTTGCAGACGAGCACCACGGCGGTGGAGGCTGAGCGGTGGTGCGCTCATGACGCCGCTGCGAGGGCAGAGGGCGCTGCGCGCTGAGGCCGGCCCCTGCGCGCCAGCGGAGGAATCCACGGCGTCCGGGAGGAAGGAGCCATGCACCACCACCGCTCGCCGCCGGCCCTGATCCTGTCGGGAGGGCAAAGCCTGGGGGGGGACGAGGGGGACTACGACGCACCCCCCCCTGGCGGAGGAGGCCAAGAGGACTGGGGAGACTATGCCATGTCCTCCCTCCTTGGCACGCAGGTGGGGATCTCCCATCCCATCCAGTCCCCCTCCCACCCTTCTCAATGTCCCGCCCTTCGAACTCCTCCTTCGCTTCCCTTCCATGGGATCCCACTCGCTCAACGCCGTGTTTGTGAGAGCCCTCGCTCTCCCCAGTGACCTCGTTCCATATCACCCGCTTCCGGGGTGAGCACCGATCTGAATGTGCGGTGAGCAGTACGTAATAACAATGCAACAATTCCAGAGAGTAAAAAATCAATCGCCTTTACCGGGATTCGAACCCGGATCCCTCGATGATTAGTCAAAGATAAAACATCCTCTTAGTGAATAAATTTAGCTTTAACCCCGTGGACTGTTTGACCCGTTGACTACGAATGCCTGTGACATTGCATGTACGGTATTTTGTCACAACATCTCGTTCCTTTAAAAACCTCCAAAATCTCGGGAGTGTAAGAGAACGGCTCGGTAGCTTAACTGGTCAAAAAAACTCGACCTTACCTCGTAGGGATCAGGGTTCAAACCCCGGTCAAAGGGAATGATTTTTACGATATGGAACTGTTGAATTGTAATACACATCTAGCGGATGCCTCCATTAAAAATAACTATCGCGTTATCTCGCGCTGTTTCTTGGAATTTGTACGTGATAAGTTGTGAGAGAAACACTCTCTGTAAAATCTTCCTCCTATATTGAGAACATTGGTAATACTTTTCGATAATATATAATTCAACCTTAATTTCTTTATAATCTAATCATTTGAGAGATAAATAAAAAAAACAAAATGAGGAGGCAGTGCGAAATTACTGGCAAACAAATTAAGCATTAAAACAGGATACAAATGGTTCATCAGATGGTCAGACCATCAGAGAGGGGTTGGGGGTCGGGAGGTCCGAATGGTGCCCCACCCGCGAGCAGTCCGGCGAACCCCTGAGAGAGGGACGAGGCCCGAAGGTCAAAAAGAGACCCTGGCTGGCTATGGGAAGGAGGAACGGACGTGCGGAGGGCCCTTTTCCATTTCATTGAGATTTATTCGTTTCGGCAAATTACAGAAGCTGCAGACAAACTGAATCGGAACAACAGAGTGGGAGCTTAAACCCTTCCCCGCCCGAAGGAGAGGGTTCGGCGTACCAACTGCGGGTTAAGGAATGGTGTGTGCGTACGTGAGGTGGGGGTGGCGTCGTCACGCACGAACGACCTTCTGACCCCTCTTCCCACGGCCAGGGGCCCGCCCCTCTCTGACCTTCGGTCCTTCGTCTCTCCCGGGGGTCCGGACCACCCCTCCGAAAGGTGCACCACTCCGGCCTCGCCTCCCCCGCTCTCCCTCGCCCCACGAAATTCCTCCCCCTTTAGCCCTGGGATGTCTCAACTTCTTGGCCCATTGTGGCGGAGACAAAGGTTTTTATGAAAAGGGAGAAATAGGAAACCCTCGCCCCTTAATCCCGGATATCCTTTATAATCTCCAGAATTTTACCATGTAAATGAAACAATGTTTCATTCAGCAATGCTATTAAATCACATTGAGACAAAAACAATTTAAGTAATGTGTAAATGAAAGCCTAACGAGGCTCTTATATGAATCCACAAGTACATAACCTTGGCCAGAGTTGAAAAGAAACGCTTATAAATTCTACTTTGGTTACAAAATACTTTCCTGGCTGTATTTCGGATACAAAACTACCAATTATACCTCAAAGGTACTGAAAAATGCGAAATAATATTTAAAATACAAATATTTACTAGGAATGAGTTTTACAAATTGTGTCTTGTGCATCCACACTTATCATACATTGAAAAGAGCTAATATAAAATGTTTTTCAAACCTCATGTATAGATACAGATTTTCCTGAAGAGACTGCATAGTGGTTCACAGTAGGTATCTCAAGTTTTTAGTTTCCAATACTCTATAAATATATATTGATTCATATCATGGTATAGTGCTAATGGAATTTGATGTAAGATTTAAGAGGATAAACGGATAAGGTAGAAGAGATAAATATAATCTCCATGACTGAAAGGGTAAGTATGAGAAAATTGAAAATTTCATAGTAGGGATAAAGGGTTGAGCACAATGGAAGAAAGGTGGAAACAACTCAGAAGATCTGGATGGTGTAGTGGCTAATGCACAGACTACCCACCGAGAGGGCCTGGGTTTGAATCCTGGAGGCGGCAGATATTTTTCAGTGATATCCAGATCCCTACTTGAGTTGCTTTGTGGAGAGCACTTGGAGTGAGTGTGCCATCTGTCAGATGGGACGCTAAACTGTGGACCCCTAGGTGCCTTTCACAAAGAGTAGGCTAATGACGACACCAGGTTTCCCTCCACCGTTCATCCTTTCCCATCCATCCCTAATGGCACAAATGACTTAAGCTTTTGGTCGCCTCCCATAAAACTACTACAACTCAGAAATAAGTAAGAAGTGAGCAGGTAAATGCCTTGCACACTATTATAGATAGAGGGGAAAGTATTAATTTAACCAAGCAAGATTCAAGAGAGATGAAAAGATTGCATAGAGAATCTATATTATAAGGGTATTAGGCCAGCAATTCAATAAAGGGATTATGATATAAATGGAGATAGCTTAGGCCAGGTGTACTTGATTGTGAGGTGGGCAGGGCATTAAGTTGAACAAGGTTATGGGGATAGAGAACATTCTAACAGAACTACTCATAGATTTAGGAAAATGTAAAAGAAAGAGTTAGTTAGGCTTTATTCAGAGCAAGGTTCATTCCTTGTTCATCCAAATCTTACCTTATCAAATAATAATGAGGGAAGAACTTCCTAGGAAAGCTTCATCTGTCAATCCCCATTCCAAAAAAGGGATTTACAGTCATATGTGATGACCATAGAACAATAAGTTTGATTTCACAATCAGATAAAGTGATACTTAGGACTTATGTACTGACAAATAAAATTAAAGATAGAAGGGCAAATGATTTTTCATGAGCTAATTAGTTTCGGTTCAGAGGAGTAGATGATGTCATAGCAGTAATCAGGTCATTGATAAAACAGAACATAGAAAAGAACCGGGATGTATTAGTTTAATTCCTTGATTTTGATGAGATGTTTGACAGAGTGAATCAAGTGAGTTAATGAGTGTATTGCAGAAGACAGGAGTGACTGGGGATGTAGGCTAATTCTTAGAAACCTGTAATTGTCTTAGGCAGCACAAGTAGCGGATAGAATATTGGGAAGGGTAGTGCTAGGCATAGAGGTAAGGCAAGACTATCCACAATCACTCAAAACTAATTCTCAAAAAGAATATATAATTTATCAGAGTTCCTAGTCCCATTGTAATTGATATTTAGTTCACCATGATTGAATTTTATTTTACTTAATAAACAAATTCATTTTTTATTAATGAATTATAGCTAGATTATCATTTACAAGTGCATTCAACAATACGACATTATACCTTAGCGGGAATTACTCAGTGAAATGAATAAACTGGCCATGGGGCCCTCTCCTCCCCTCTCTAGGCCACCCTGCTGTCCACCGCCCTTGCTGCTGGCAATGGATCTACAGGGGCAGAGGTCACCAATGAGACGGTGGAGGAGGTGCTGGGAACAGCATCATCTGTCAGTGAAGCTGAGTGGACCGATGTCTTGACAACCGTTCTCAAGGCCTGCATCATGGGATTCATAATAGTGGCTGCCCTGTGTGGCAACCTCCTCGTCATCGTCAGTGTTATGCGCCACCGAAAGCTTAGGGTCATCACAAACTACTTTGTGGTGTCCCTGGCATTTGCAGACATGCTGGTGGCTATGGTGGCCATGACTTTCAATGCCAGTGTGCAGGTAGCTACCTAAATGTTCTTTCTTCTACCCTCTTTTACAACAATGGGGCCATTAAGGTTATCTTTCATTTCCTCAGGAATGGCTCAACTCAATTTTAATTAGCTATAATTAGAATGTAAAATTTTAAAAATCAATTTTCTCTTAAAATGTTCTCTTCGCCGTATGAAATTGTCATGACCACTATTCTTTTGAGCATGTTGAATCACATTTCATTATTTTTAAATATTTATGCACTTGAGGGAACAATGCATGTTATCATCAGCATAAAAGTCATGAGCGACCTATTGTCATTACATGAATAATATTTAGATAATGATGTTCATGAAGAACCTTGGCCCAAATGATAAGAAGATAAATGTAAAGAATTTTCCTTAATTTGTTCCAAATAGCGCCATAATGACTGTGAAAATTTTAACTTAAGGTCATTTTTGCATTTGGAAATTCTTACGGCAATTCCTGAACTTTTAAATATAACTCGAGCAGGAAAAGAGGCGCAAATTCATTTTTTCACTTAAGTGCACATTGTGTGTTAATGCTAACATCCGCTACTTAAAGAAGACTAGAACACAAAGCCTAGACTGAATGAAGATAGAAAAGTACATACTTGGAAAATGTAGGAACAGCTGTTCCTACATTTTCCAAAGACAGCTCAAGTAATTTGATAAATTCTGGTTTTAAATGAATGATAAAAAACATTTTAAATTTCATCTTATAACTCGTTAAAATAATATGGTTTTCACTCCTTGATGTCCTTTATATTTTCTGGTAATTAGATAGGATTATTTTTGTGTATTTATATGAGATTTGAGCTCAAATTTTAATGCTAACATATTTGTGTAAATAAATATTTGAACGAAACATTCAGAATTGGTTATGCAATAAAGAAAAGAAGATTAATAAAAATAATTCGGACTTAATGAACTGTTATTTCCCCTTCAGATCACGGGTCGTTGGCTGTTTGGCCCTGTCATGTGTGACATGTGGAACTCACTGGATGTCTACTTCTCAACGGCCTCCATCCTCCACCTGTGCTGCATCTCAGTGGACCGCTACTATGCCATCGTTCGACCCCTCAAGTACCCCATCAACATGACCAAGAGGGTGGTGGCCGTCATGTTGGTCAACGTGTGGGTGTCCCCGGCCGTCATCTCCTTCGTGCCCATCTTCCTTGGCTGGTACACCACACAGGAGCACTTGGCTTACCGCCTGCTCCACCCCGACATCTGCGAGTTCAAGGTGTGTTTGCCAAGGGAATTATAATTAATTCCTAGTCCTACTTGATTGGATTTCCTGTCAAACTGTTTCCATGAATCCTAGCTCCAGTAGATGGGCAGGAGTCAATCAGTGCCGAATCGAACAGGAGAGATAAGAGGTCAAATTCATTTTCACTAGTATTGCTGGAGTCTTAGTCTTTGAATGCTGTTCATGTTATTCAGACAACCTTAAGTGACCTTGTTGAGTCTATGTGATTTGAGTGATTTTTCATTGATTGACATTGATGTATATAAAATTAAAGGAACAGTGATAGGCTTGTAATAGGTAAGTTTTTCCTAGCTGTACTATTGAGGTTGTCAAAAATGCACGTAATTTATCAAAAAAGAGGATTTCAAAAATTAAATTGTATCTGCCCCTCCCATGCACTACAACTAGAAACATACAAGGAATGCTTGCCTAGTAGGAACATAAAAATTGAATTAGGTAAGGAAGTACTTACATAGAGAGCTAATACCCGATACTTTAAGTAAAGATGTAAAGATGGGGAGAACTTTAGATGTCTGGGGAGAACTTTAATACGTAGTGCAGTTTTTTATCCCGTGAATAATAAAGTCCATAGATATGATGCACCATGCCCATAGACTGCAGGAAAATTTCCATTTCAGGCCATAGTAAGATTTAAAGACCAATCAATGTAGAAATCACTATTTAAATCTCAATGGTATCAGTGAACTAAGAAAGAAATGAATCTTTGTGCCCACATGTTGTTGTTGTTGGATTAGGACGTGCATCAATATTATATTATTAGTATCTGTCCAGGTGATACTCACCCAAGGTAGCTTTGAGCCTTTATTCTATATCAGTCCCTTAATCTGATTAATTTCCAGCAATTTTCTTAATTTATTATGTTAGATGACTTGTTTCTACTGTTTTTTATTTTATTTTAGGTTTATTTTTAGTAGTAGCATTAGTTTATTAGCAGCAATCAGAGGAGTTATATCCTTGGCTGCCATGTCATGTCAAACACAAATATTGTACGTTTCATTTGAATTGATATGCCTCAAGCAAGAAAGTAAATACGAGGGTCATCCGGAAAGTAGTACCCGTTCGTGAAATAAAGACACAAAAGTAAATATTAACAAACATAAAAAATTTTATTTGAAAGAGGATACTTTAAACTACTTCTCAACATAATCTCCAAGCAAATTAAGGCATTTGTCATAACGTGTGACAAGTTTCTGTATTCCTGCTGCATAGTCCTTCGCCGCCAGCTCATTGAGATACGCGAGGGACCCATCTTGCACAAATTTTTGCATAATGCAGATGGTGTTTAACAATTTCATGAACAATTGTTCGAGAAACATTGGGAAAATGCTCACAGATGTCATCAATTGTGACGCGCCGATCGTTCCTCACGAATTCGTCAACTGAGCTCACCAGTTGGTCTGTAATGACAGACGGTCTCCCCGAACGCTCATCGTCGTGTGTGTTCCCCCTCCCCATGTTGAAGTTGCGACACCACCGCCGAACAGACGACTCGTCCATTACATTGTCTCCATACACCTCCTTTAATTGGCGATGAATATCACATGGGCGAACGTTTCTTGCATTGAGGAATTTAATCACTGCCCTCACTTCACAACTGGCGGCGTTCTCAATTTTTTTAAACATTGTAAACAATCACAGAAACAACACAGGCAATGCTAGCGTCACGCAACTTGGCTCAGAGAAGGCAGACAAGCCACTGAAGCTATCTGACCTCGTCCAGCGGCTACTCGCGTCGTCAGCACTTCATGCGGAACGAACGGGTACTACTTTCCGGATGACCCTCGTAGTTTTTACAAATTTTTAATGAAGATAAATTTTGGCTTATTTTACATTCTTCAAGAGTACTGGTACATATCTATAACTAGCTGCCATTAAGCATCCTAAGTGATTGGTACTATTATGAATTGATACACATACATTTGAATGCCTTATTGAATATTAATTTTCCAATTTTGAGTAGCATATTTGAACCTCTGTTTAACAGTTTCATTGAGTTTCATACCATGTAGATGTTTAATTGCTTGCTTGAGGCAAAAGTACCACCACTGACCACCGCACTGTAACTAAAGATGAATTCTGTTTGAATGCATGAGGGCAAAGTGAAAAGTTCTCAGCTTGACACAGAGATGGCGTTCCAATCAGCAAACATTTATGATTCTTGCCTGGGTGCACATGTCATTAGTTCGTGAGACAAGTTTCAACTTGTTCTCCCCAGTAGTTTGTTTACATGTAGATACAATAGATGTCATACATGTTTTTTGTTCAAGTGAAAAAAACTTGAATTTTGTGCGGCCTTAAAATTCTTCGTTTTGGATGGATTAACCCCTAAGGAAATTCATCCGAAGTTGACAAAAGTTTGCAGTGACTCTGCTCCTTCAATGTCAACTGCTAAAAAGTGGGGAGCTGGATTTAGATGTGGTCACACATCCCTTGTAAATGACCCTGCAACAACTATACATTTGATGAAATACTGACTGCTCTATACATTTGAAAAAATATGGAATCATGGTATATAATCATCCTTGGAGTAATTGTTATGTACAGCAGAGGACAAAAATATGTCCTAAGCTGTATTTTACATTTTATCTATGTTTTTGCATTGAATACATGCATATTTTATGAATCCAATAAAAAGTAAGAAATTGAGAGAGGTAACTGTTATACTTAAGAGTCAGTAAAATCAGCTGGTTATAGAAAAATTTAATGAAGTGCTACAACAGCTCAAGGTTAATGATATAACTCTGGGCTAATTGATGGCCATTTAAAGAGTTGCGAAAATTTTCTTTATAAATATTTGTTCATATTTTTTGGAAAATGCATAAAATGTATGTTGTAATGCAATTGTGCTCCTAATTTGCATTTACTGCCTTTCTTTGTGTTCATATTCCTATAATTGGGTTTTCTTTTTTCTCAATATTGTGGTGATACAAATATTTTAGAAGAAGATATAAGTACCCAAGTCTTATACGAAGTAAAAAGCTAGCTAAGGAGCCGTGTACCAATATAGGGCTGAATATACTATATTTGCTAAAAACTTGTTCCCGGGTAATTTATTTTTTTTAATTTGGCTTTAATCGAATGTTTAATTTCTCTCTGTTGGCCATTAAGAATTGCAAAATATTATTTATGCAATATTCATTGAAGATTAATATAGATGTAGATAATATTTTCAAAGAAGGGCAGTATCACTATGAAGACACTAAACTGAGATGTGGCCATTAACCTTTATTTCAATAATATACATGTAAGATACCTGTATGAGAGAAGAGGAAATAGCATAGTGACTCCCTTAGCCATGAAGCTCAATCTTAATGCAATAACTTTGAGTAGTAACAAGTGATTCACCCAATTTGGTTCTGTAAATATGATCTTACCATCAAGCTCAGATAATCCCCTTATAATAAAATTCTCAGTATTCAGCAAACAGAGATTATAATCACAAAAAGAGAGTGTTTTAGTGACTCCACAAACTGTCCCAGTTGACTCATCTTTAAATAAGTTTTCCACTTGTGTATTTTTAGCACTTCGAGGCATTAATTAACTTTTTGCCTGCATTTTGAGCATAAAGTGCTGTTGTGCAGTCCATGATACACATGTTATATTCCCATTGCAGGTGAACCAGGTGTATGCCCTCCTCTCCTCCTCCATCTCATTCTGGATCCCTTGCACCATTATGGTGTTCACGTACCTAGCCATTTTTCTCGAGGCCAACCGTCAGGAGAAGCAACTGCACTCCCGATTTGGAAATGCCATGCTGCTCAGCAATGCTCTCCATGAAGATGAAGAGGACCACGCCAGTGGTGCTGAGGACTCAAGTTCCAGGGTCAGGACTGGAAACAGAGTCAATGGAGCCAACAATGGCCACAGGGCCTGCGACCCCAGGATCATCGAACCAAATGGAGAGGTGAATTGTCGCATCCTTTCTATGCTTACAGCTTGTCTTCAACTTTAGGGGGATTGCTCTGAATATTAAATCCACAAAATTCATATTGCTTTTGGATTTGCAGCATATAGATATATGTGTATGTCAATTCCTGATGCTAGGGCAGGTATTGAATGAAGATATTTTGATTCAACTCTTTAATATTTTTTTTCTTTTTATAAAATTGTTTCCCAAACTTGTATATTTATCCAAATAATTGATGTATGGTAGAGTGACTTTGTGGCCATGAACACTGAGAAAATTAGGGAATTTTATAAAAGACTGAGATTTGTTTTAAATGACCATTATTAAATCATTGAAGAATAAATATATTTCCGTTGAAAATAATGAAAAATGATTATTTTATAGGGGAAACTACTTTTAACAGCCGAAAAACATATGAATATACTGCATCTGACATTAACATGATATTTTTTATGGAATGAATTTTATGGGTAATGGCAAAGAAAAACACAAATAATCACTTAAACCACTGTGGTGTATGTAGTGATTTTAATGTTAAAAAACTCTGTCATTACTATGTTATTATTGTGTTGAGCTGAGAGTGGCTTATGGTAGACAAAGCCCTGGTTTTATAATGTCTCATTAAACTGAAGGGCAAGTTTAAACTCCAGTTAAACTCAAAACTCAGTTTTATGACTAATAGTTTAGTTCAAAATTGTCTGTTTAACAGCCCAATAACTGACAGACAATGTTATTATGGTTGCAACATTCACATTCACTGATAGGCATACTTATATATTTATAAATTTGGATTTGTCAGTAATCTCCATGCTACTTTAGTTCTTACATTTACCAATGATTGCATTTAAAGAGACATTATATAACCAAGCCAAAGTCAAAGAAGTTCTTTGATTATCATTAATCTTCATCAATATTTGGATATTATTTTCATAAATCTGGACCAAACCATTATTTTTGTATATGTATTGCTGGTAAACATATGATGAAGTTTAAATTTCTAATATATTTGCACTATAGGTTTGTTAATCCTTCACAAACCTTTTGAACAGCCTTCTAGAGAGGTGTGTTAATGTCAATAAACATGAGTGCTAAACACAGACTGGAGCAGCAGGTGCACAATCAATCTAGGATTTTCCCCTATCCTTATCAATTATTTTGCATAAAATTGCTTGCAAAGCTGTCCAATTTTTGAAAATATTTTTCTCTCATTGAGGGAATTACTCATTATGAGGTGTGCTCATTAAGCAAGGTTCCACTGTTCTTAGGCTAGATCACATTCTGTCTTATCTCTCTTCCTTACATGGACCACTCAATAAGTCCTAAGGAAAAAATAGAAAAGCATATTATTTTGGGTAGATTTTTTTATTTTTCGACATAATCTCACACAATGTACTTTTCTCAGTATTTCTTCAACTTTTTTAGGCTGTCCAATAAGTAGAATTTTGGAAGGTCCTCAACATAAGTACATTTATTGATGATGACCTCCTCGTTCAATCGGAATCATTTTCCACTGAGCCATTTATTTTTTCAAGTCACTGGGGGCCAAATCTGGTGGATATTGTGGCTTTAGTAATATCTTTAATACTATAACTTACGCCATCAAAACTGCATAGCTGTGTACCTGTTTACTGTCTTGTTAAGAAAGAATTGTTTTTTTTTGCCAAAAGTGGACATTTTTCTTTGTTTCTTCGCTCAACAAAATAATTGCAAAAATCATGTAATTTTTCCTAAAGTCAATGATAAAAATTAAGTTGCTTAAATTACTGCAGGATATTAATGAATTTAGTAAATAAGATTTGGGTGTCAATATAATACCATATCTGTGCTATTTGTTTATGAATGAGATTGAAGGAAGTTTCTTGACTAAAAGTCAACATGAACATTAAAGTTCATCTATTAATATTTTGGTCAAGGTGGTCAATCACCAGTAATGAGACCGGTTGTGTGAAAAAGAATGACCCAGGAAAAAATAAAGATTGAAAAATTGGCTCAGCATTGACTTTTTCTTGAGTCAAAGCTTCCCATGCAACCTCTCTCCATTAGTGGTCGCTTATCTTAACCAATATATTGATAACTGAGTTCGGGGTTTTTAAATTAAATAGAAAGAATATAAAGAATCAAAATCAACATTTAAGTCTGGAAGTATGTACATATGGACTTGGAAACATAATAATTTCTAGGTACATCTTCTGGAATAAAGCTGAATTTTCAATTAAAGGGGCTAACATCATTTTACTAGGTGAGTTTATTTTTCATAGGTATGACACAAAATAGGAATAAGTAAGGGAAAAGTTTTAAATATATTTATTAAGATGAGGCATTTTGAAAGCTAATTAATTTTCAATGGCTTGACTAATTCAGTTAAAACCGTTATATAAATTGGCACTCAAGCCCCTGCTCTCTCTCTCTCTCTCTCTCCTAGTATCAGTGAGAGAGGGAGAAAGTGCTGTCCATTTGCAGTTGTTCAGAGTTATATTTAGTTATATTTCCCACATTGTGCACTGAATCCCCTCCCCCACAGCTGGTTTTGCTTCAGGTGGGGGTCAGCGGTGGATCCTCAAAGGCCCTGACGCTGCATGAGGTTCTGGCAGAGACCCCTCCACCCCCACAGGCTCCCGGCACGCCCCCCCAATCAGAAGAGCAGCAGACGGCGCTCTCACAGCACCACCTAGCACCACCCCCTCCACCCCACTACTCCCGACCATCCCCCCCAGTAGTCGCCCCCTCGCCCTCGCACTCCTCATCACAGGTGGAGCCACCCTCCACGCCCCCCACCTCGTCCCCCTCGCCCCCGCCCCCCTCCACGCCCAGCAAGTCATCCCGTCTGCACCCACCTCCGGCACACCACCATCACCACCACCCCACGCCCACCAAGGACCGTGCCATCGCATCAAAGATGAAAAGGGAGCACAAGGCGGCACGCACTCTCGGCATCATCATGGGTGTCTTCATCCTCTGCTGGCTCCCCTTCTTCCTCTGGTACGTGATCACGACCATCTGTGGGGACGAGGTGTGCCACTGTCCGGACATCGTGGTGGCCGTCCTCTTCTGGATTGGGTGAGCTACAGTTTGGGAATGTCCTTCTGAGTCTAGAAATGGCACTCTCCACACATTTCTTTTTTTGACCTAAAGAAGTATTTCCAGTCCTTGATTAGCATCAAAGGATAATCTGAAAAAGCTACAGCTCCCAATGATGGGGTTGCAAAAGTGCAGTCAGAAGTCACTAGTAAGATCTCTTTAGAATCCCATTGCAAAATAATTTCTAAATTTATGCATCAAAATGGGTGAGTAGTGAGAGAATGGAATATATTTCCTAATTTTTATTATTTTGAAAATGTTCCAAGTAAAAATAAAAATTATGAATGTATGCCATACTTTTTATTACTGCAAAAAATATTATTGCAAGCATATCATTATATAGATATTTGAATAAGCAGGAATCATAGTGATTTTGTTACCACTTCAGTAAGAAATCTATATTGTAATGTTGTCAAATGCTTGAATTATCATGTCACCAATATGTTGATGGCTGCATGTTTCCAGGTTTCACCACGTGTATTGCCATCGGCTGACAATAGTTTTTTCAATGTTACTGCTGGCCTAACATTAGTGAAACTGTTGGCAGCAGATGGCAATGCAAACAGTGAAACTCAGAAGCATGTAGCCCTCCAATTCATAATGCCTTCACATTGATATCAGAATGATGTTCGTATCATCATGGTCACTAACATCCTTATAATATTGATTTTGTTTCTAGGGTTGTCATATTTGTGTATTAACAAGAAAAGATACAAAAAATACTAATCCTGATTGATTGATTGATCAATTCATCAATAAGTGTCACAGTAAATAATTATTTGTTGAATAGTTTGACTATGGTATCCTTCAGAGCGGATATTGTGGTCTTCAGTTTAGAAGTGGTTTTATTTAAATGTTTAAAATCTAGACAGATATGAACCCTGACATCATATTTTTTTATTATCACCTTTTCACTTGTTTTTTATTTTCCAAGAAAGAATGCATGAACAAGATACAGGTATAAGATTCTTCAGGAAAATAAATATGAGGATAAAAATAAGTTATGCAAAAAGAAACAAGATAAAAGATAATGAAATTATCATGGATCACCCATTCTCATTATTGTTTTATTTCAGTGAAACTCAACTTTTTCGGGGCCATTCATAGGTATACAGATTTGTAGTTCCAGGAAGAATGAATTACTGTTTTAGGAATAAGCATTTAGTTTTCATTTCATTTATTTGTACAAAAAAAGGTGTATTGGGATATTAAGATCTGTATTATGTCTTAATTGTCACTCAGCCTGCACATATGCTAAATATTAGGTATGAAATTATAAATTTTAGGAAGACAAAAATTTTGGATATAAGAATGCAAAATATTTTTAGGCTGCTATTCTGCTCAAAATTTGCTGATAATACATTAATTCAGAAGGGTAAATTTTACCCTGAACATTTTATAGCATTTCAGACATACCTCTGTGCTGAAGGAACACCCAGATTTAGTGTGCATTTATACTGTTCATTTCAAAATTCCTTTCATGGAGCCATCAATTGCAGTCTCCCAGACATTTTACTCAACTTTCACCTGGATTGTTGTCTTAAAAATAGCCTACACATATGGCACAATAAGTATCCTGTTGTTTAAGACTGCTAGGGTAGTTCAGCCTGTCTGTCCCAATGTGATCAATAAAATCATGTCTAGTATTGTCCTTTTATTTCATAGATTTCATTATATCTGTGGCCCTCTCTCATAGTTACACCCTGTGTTCTGTCATTGTGAATGCAGCAGGCTCTTGCCTCTCTTCCATTCCTGACAAGAGTTCCGTCATGAGTCAAAGCAGGATTGAGGCGAATAAGCACTCCAAACTCTCTAAGCTAAATTCAGGGAAAATCACTGAACAAAATTGAAATTCATAATGCCACATTTAATGATTGAAATAATACTATGTATGCTCCAAGAAAATTAATTATATTACCAAAGAGAAGTTGGTCATCCAAATCAAAACGTTTTTCGAAATTTCTCCAAGAAGTGTTGGCATTTTCAAAGGTTAGCTTTTATGATGTCATCACATATCTTGTACTCTAAACTTCATTTAATTACTATTGAGGCAAATAATGATTTTTTGTCTTCTTTTTTACCAGCTACTTCAATTCAACGTTAAACCCCCTCATTTACGCATACTTCAACCGTGATTTTCGGGAGGCATTCCGAAATACTTTGCAGTGTGCTTTCTGCAGCCTCTGCCGGAGGCCCCCATCTGACTTGGATGCCCTTGATGCCGCTGCCTACTATCACCACCATGGGGGAGGTGGTCTCGGATCAAGACGTACCTCATCAACCCTCCGATGTGATTTCAATGCTAGGGATAGGACACGGAGTGTGTACTCAGAAACGTATATGAAACACATCGACAGGAGAAGATCATCGGAGTATGGCAGTAGCCTATGATCCAAAGTTTAATTTTCTCCACCCCCTCACGTTGTTGAAAGTGCTACATTAACATATTAGACCTATTGGATGCGGTCCAGTTCAATAAATATGTCAACATAGCAACATACAGCATTGTGCAATCATTTCTAAGGAAATTGACTGTGGATAGTCTTAAGTATTATTGGTAATAAAAAAAATATCTTTCAAATCTGTGATCAAGTTGACTTTTAACAATTCTGAATACTGAACTCTACATTTCTTGAGGAAGACAAGTAATCTGACATTGTGGGAAGATGGGTATCGACTGATGATTCATCAGTATTTCAAAGGACACTATTTGAGTGCAGGAAATGGACAAAACAATAGGTACTCCATAATCAAACTCCTTCACCCCAGAAATATGGTCCATTTGAGTTTATTGTATTACTTTGTCAGTTTTACCTGCCTTTGAAAAAATGATGCAATATCACCCTCACATTTCAAGTTATATTTCAGTTTTAAACTAAAATTATTGAAGATGAATATTTCAATTTCTCCCTGCTTTCGTATTTGATAAAATTAAAATGCCACTAAAAGTACCTAATTTTATTTGCATAAAATGAATGAAACTTGACATTGGTGATTGCATAAAATTTTTACTAATTAAATTCAACAAAAAAGTTTGGTTGGTCTACTAACTGAAGGCACCTTTCAGTCATTCATTGCTGTATTCATGAATTTACAAAATGATTATTTATTTGTACATACAGCACCGCAATAGAAAAAGTAGTTTTTTGGCATGTAAATAAGTGAGTGTGTAATGTGAAAATGTGTGCATAGGTATGATTTGATTTGGGATGCATGATGAGCTGAAAAAACGCTCCCCAAAAAAGCACTTAATGTTAAAATAATGGGTGAATATCTATGGACAAAAACCAAAGCTCAACATTTTTGTTAATTTGAGTATAAGTCTGCTGTAGCCTGTCCTTATGGTGTAAGAGAAAACGTCAAAGCATATTGATGTTGTGCTTTTATATTTTATGACAATTTTGGTATGAATGCCTTACCTACCCTTACGTACATTTTTATAAAAGCATTGGCAAATACAAGGTGCAAATTGGCTTTCTGTGGTATTATGTAATAAGTTTTGTCATATTCCTACATGGTTGCCATTTCACAGGAGTGAGTTGTGATAGCCTATTTCGAAAAATCAGGTTATCTTCTCACAATAAAATTACTCATGTTCTAAACTGCTGGGACAAACATAACACCATGAGCAATATATTCAGTTTTTAGGTCAAGTTATTACTTAAAATCATTTAATTCTTCATCTGAACAGGAAATTTGGGAAAAAAATTTGGCAAGCCTGTGCCTACCAACATTGAAAGAGTTGCCTGCGATCAAAAAGATTATGGCAACTTCATTTTTCAAATGAATATGAGAATTGAATTGTTATTTTGAAGAAATCTACCTACATGGGTAAAAGGCTTGCTAATCTTAATAAAATCAAAATGCAGCAGAATGTTCTTCAAGGACATGGATAGCAAAAATGTGTACCTACCTAGTGAAATATGTGTCAGTGTTTGTAGCTTATTTAGACATTTGTACAAAAATTTTATGTGCATTAGGGAGATGTTTCCAATAAATGAATATACCTTCTTTTTCTAGAAAAAAGAAAGCTGGATACAGCAATGTCAGACCCTACAGAGTAGTAAATTATGTGTGTGTGTGCCTGAAAGTATGTCCAAGTACCGGTAGATCCCACCTACGTCGTCATACAAGTGCTCACAAACAGTAAAATAGATGGAAAATAGAAAACTCAGAAGAAATCTAGGAAATGGAATCCATTAAAGATGATTTTGAAATATGTATGCAGACAAATGGCTGCTCATAATTCAAAGAGTAGTTATGTTAACGTGTTTTGGGTGACAGTTATTTTTTTATACCAAAATGAGTAATAATGAAATGTTATATTTGTGAGTAATATTACTAATGTATTAGATGAAGATGTGAGGAGAGTTAAGGAGGGAGGCAAATCTTGAAATTTTATTTACCAACTGCCTATCTAATTATCCAGGAGGGTAATGGTTCTAGCAATTTAAATTTATCCTTAATTTATCTAATTGATGAAATTTGAGTTACAACAAGTTTAATAGGTGCCTGAATAATATTTCTTATGATTTCATCATTTATTTGTCATATTATTTTATATGAATATCATTTTAATTGGTAAAAGCTTGACAAGCTCTATTTATCTGTTTTTTTAAACCTCTCAACATCTATTAAGGTCATTTTTTCAACTGGGTAGGCCTATCTTTGGTTACACAACTGTATTAAGTTGAATATGGCCCTAATATTAGATTTATTGCAAAATTTATTGTGATATTAATTTCTATGTTAAATGCTTTAACAATGAAGTTGCAGGATGCATACTGGCAATTAAAAAGAGAGATAATTATTGCTGTGATGCTACTTATGTAGAAGATCCATATGTGTTTGCCCTAACGTTGTACGTTGAGTGCTTAATCTTTATTAATATTTTACTATAGCAATAAATACCCATTTCTATTAATGTCAAGGTAATAGTTACCATAGTTAGAGGGTTAAGTTAGAGAAGATGAGTTTATCAGAGTCACAACAGCAATATTTTTTGTCAAGGCAATAATATTATTTTCATACAGATCTATTTTAAGGGATTAAAATTGAAAACTCTTTATTTTCAATACACTCATAGTGAATTCTATATCTTCATATTTCTCTCCTTACTCTCCAAGCAAAAAGTAACCTCAAGGAGTATTATGTAATTGTATGTAAGTGTATATATTTTGTTGTAATGCTGTCACCAGATAAAGCAAAAAATCAGATCCTACTGCTAAGGGGAAAACACAAACGTCTTAAGGAAAGAAAGCATTTCCAACCAGTTTCTCAGAAAATGTTGTCTATGGTACTGTTAATGTTAAAAAAGTGTTTACTGTCGTGTTTTACTTTCATGCATAATGATAGAAATTTGATCTACTTTCAAATCCACCTATAACCTTGCCCACCACTCTCTGGTCCAAAAATGCAATCAAAATTAAGTGTTTGATGCTCAACCATATCCTATGAGTACAATCATTGTCTACCTACCCAATGTTATAATGTTATGATATATGTGGTCCTTGGTCCATGTACATAAAAGAGTATTAGTGAGAAGAAAAAAGGATTTTATCGAAAACTGGCTAATGCTTCTTAGTTTTCTTGGCTAAGACTTCAACTAATGAAATGAAATTGTGTACCTGCTTTCAATATGTCCAGAGCAAATTTTCCCTGGTACCTTTTTATTATGAGTAATTTCTTTTATTATTTGAAGGAAATATATATTATATATAATGCACACATTTCTTTGCATTTTGGATGCACTTATTGGAGTTTATTTTTAGTAATAGAGAATCACTACAGAAGGCCTTGCCTCAAAAAACAGTTTGTTTTATATTGACATTGATTTCATCATAAAACTTTGTCATTTTCTTGGTTGTTAGAAATTCATGAGAATCTAAATTGACTTTCAAGAATTAACTCTCAGAAATACTTCTTCCTGATTCATAGTTGGATAGTATTTCAGAATTTCGACTTCCAGAGTGTTTTCTGGGCCTGCTGATAATATTGTGATTGAATAAATTGCGATGACACATATCGAGTGATTTTTATGGCTGCACTACTAAAATATTCTACTGATGCCAAATAGCACAGGTTGCTACCTTTCCCAGAATGAAACTATGTTCCTTAGATCAAGGATGGTCATTTTCAAAAGAATCAGGACTTCGTATGAGAATGCAACAAGCCATTTCTCTCTCTCATTGAACATCCACCCTACTGAAACTCCTGAGTAATAGTATAATGGTTAAGTTTATTAATACCAGTGCTCAGTTTCAAGGGTGCCTGCCTGTCTCAGTCTTTGTCACTCATCAGAACTCATTTAAGCAGATGTATTATTACTTCACATATTCCTCTCCTTTCTCATGTCCCCATTGTTTCACTGTTATCCTCCCCTTTCCTTCTTCTGTCCATCCAGCTGTGATACTCTACAGCATGGTGGTAGTCCCCAATGCTGCAGTCACAGGATAAATATATAAAAAATATTCTATCAAATCTTCATTTACTGTCTCTATTCAAAAAATGGGCAATTTATCATTTTTGTAAATTAACCTCATCTCAATTTTAAAAGTGCTTTATTTTCATTATCTCACTATTGAGGTACAAAATGTAATAAAACTAATTGAAGGTATTTTGTAGCATTGAAATATTATTTCATGTTATGGAAACTTTCTAGCAATTAAAGGATGTTTTGTGATTTGAAAGAATTACTTGGATGCACTATGAGTAAGATGCAATAGGCAAAAATGTGAACACATATAATGCCTATTCTTTTTGAATGTTTATTATTCCTTATAGGACTCATTTCTTGTACAGAAAATCATTACCGAAAAGAAAATATTAGCCAAAAGATTTACAGGGATGAGAAAATAGAGTGCCAAATGACACAAAAACAAGCGAATCGAGTGTATTTTTTATTTTCCAGCACATCCTCTTAATCTGTACAAATGGCACTCTTAACAATATTTAGTCCTTCAATGCAATTGAGGTTTTGGTTGTTGCAAAACTTACATTACCATTTAAATACGTTCAACTCCAGGACTCTTATATTGAAAATTCTGCTATTTCTCTGGTTATTACTCAGTCAAAAAGTTTGAAGCAAAAGAGAAATAGTGTTTTCTCATTCATTGGCACTTAAATTAAAGATCCAGATGGATAAGCCCTTTGGTCTGTGAAAATTATTTTCTCATTTACTGAAGGGGTTTTAGACTGCAATTTAGTAAGCAGACTGAAGATATTGATTTAGCAATGGTACTAACAACAGACATTTATTATGATTTCAGTGGTAGAAGACTTAGCTGCCATAAAAGTGGAAGTCTTGACTGCCTCAATAAATAGGATCTTAGCCGCCTTGGCAGTAGGTATCTTACCAAAATCAAGAGTGCAAACAATAGTTACTACAATATTCTTTCCTAAAAACATTTTCTCTTAAATATCATGCCAGAATTACCCCAGTATTTTACAGTCAATTATAATTTCATCAAAATCATGTCACCTCTACCTGTAATATTATGGGATGCAATAATATCCAGCTCTGAAACTCAAAATATCCATAAAATGTTAATTTAAAATTCCATCAATAAAATTTCATGGCTCAAAATGATCACCTTCAAATATCTCTATAATGTTCAAAAAGGTACCCTTTTGGTATTTTTTCATAGACATTCAAAATTTTCACATGTAATATTGCATGAACCTGAAAAAGATATTATATATATGTATATGTACCTTGCTCTGTGGTTAAATACCTTTTCATATAATCAGGCTCATCTCCCTTCTCACAGTTCCAAAAATTGTCTGCATGCACATCATTGTAAGATGTTGGATTTTAATTGTTTGTAGAACGTACAGGTACTTTGACGAGTTTCAGTTGACACTGATAGTCTTGTTCATGAAAGGTGACCAAAGAGAATGTCTACAGGGGAAGCATCTGAGCCCTTTCACAGGAATGGTCAAATAAGCACAAACTAAACCTCTTAGAGGCCCACCATCCTTATCACTCTTTTCCTATTCCTGTCTAATGATATGCACATCCTTTTTAGAAAGGCCATTGATCTGATAGGGGTGTGGTCTTCTATGTAGTTTGCACTTCAATATCCTTTTTCTTGAAATATTTTTCACTGTTCCATGATAAAATTGGCATTCCCAAGGTTAACACTTAGGACCCTTGATAGCTCATGGACCACACTGATATTTTGCATTGAGTATGCAAAAGCGCTTGAAGAGGGATTAGGGAAAAGATTTCAGATGACCAATTATTACCATTGACAATTTTTATGACAAACTTTTAACATACATGGAGCAGTGATCAGTAAGTGAGGAGATGTTAAGAGAAAACGTGATATAACCTAGAGAAGTGTGTATAATGGTGGCAGATGATAGAAAGAAAGAAATCCAAGAGGTGATTGAGTAGTTTAAGAAAAGGGTGTGGTGAAGTAACCCAAATTTGGGGGCAGTATTCATGGACAGAAGGAAGGGCAAAGAAAAAGTTTTGAGAGCTGGCTACATTAGATACTTCTCTATAAAGGTAACTTAAGCCCACAAGTGGCATAGCAATAGAGCAAATTCTTTAGATGTGCTCATGATAGAGAAGTTTATTGTCAAAGATGACACCCAGACCTTTTTGAGTTTTGACTGTGGGAATTACCAGATTATAAATTTTATAATCATGTTCACAGAATGATTTATGGAGAGTGAAGGAGAAAGTATTTGTTTTGGCAAAATTTATTTTTAGTAGTAGAAGTCACAGAGACAACAGAAGAGTGAACACCATCAATGACGGACAAATATTTCTGTTTTTATTGGGAATGAAGACAAAATTTCCCAAAATCTACCATGAATATTATAGCAATTCTCCAGTTTGTAAAGTAGCAATTGGTGACTTATTTTGTTGACAGCTTTTGCAAAATTGATAAAGCAGATGTCAAATAATTAGCACTCTTAGGCCTGAATGGAGTTATGTTGCAAAACTGAAAGGTTGCTACTATAGAAATGAAGGGAAGAGTAAAAGACAAAAGTTTTGGATGAATAATATGGTAGAAGGAAGATAGTCTAGCAAGACTTAATGGAATTTTTTTATCAGATTTGAAGAAGATAAAATATTACCATTTCCCACACTGTGGAAGAACATCCCACCAAAAAATAATGGTTATACACATTATTATTTGGTAATCTACCGGTTAAGGTAGGTTTTTGGATGGACATAATTACTAATTAAATAATTTGTGACCCCTAGCAAAACACAACATCCCACTCTACATCAGGTCCCTCTTCATCTCTGAGTACTTTCTTCTTCCCTTCATCCCGTCCAACATCCCTATCCTGTTCCTTCCCTTTCCTCGTTTACCTAACATTCTCCCCTCTATTACAGTCTTCAACATCCCGCTGCCGGTCAATACCCCCTTCATCCACTTTTCCTGCCTCCATAGAATTTCTCCCAACAGACCCCTCTCTTCGCCCACCATACAAAGTACTTCCTCATTTGTTTTCTTCTCAGTCCATTTCACCTTCTCCATTCTTCTCCACACCCACATTTCAAAAGCCTCCAGGGCACGTCTATCCTCCTCCTTCAATTACCACGTTTCCACGCCGTACATAGCTACGCTCCATATCAAAGTTTTTACGAGTCTTTTCTTAATATCCTTACTCAGCGTCCCACTCATCAACTCCCTCCTCCTTGTGAAAGCCTCTTTGCCTAGCGCAATTCTTCTCCTTACGTCCTTACTACTTTGACCATGTTGGTCCAAAACACTGCCGAGATACGTAAACTGTTCTACCTGCTCTAGTTTTTGTCCTCCTATTTTAATGTTTAGCTTAGCCGTTTTCTTTCTGGAAAATCGCATAACCTTTGTTTTATTAATATTGATTCTCATCCCATACCTGTCGCACTGAATTTCCAATTCACTCAGCAATGCTTGCAACCCCTAGGCTGACTGACAAACTAAAGCTTGGTCATCAGCAAACCTAACTGATTTTACGAATTCCCCGCCCACTTTCATTCCTACCTCCAGTTCTTCCCATGCCTCTTTAATCATTTCCTCTGCATACAGGTTGAACAGCAACGGTGATAATGGGCAACCCTGCCTTACACCTCTTCCTAACACTGCCCATCCGGACTCCCCATTGCCCATCTGAACCTGAGCAGTCTGAGACATGTACAGGTTGAGGATTAGTCTCATTTCCCTCCATTGTATTCCTATTTCCTTTAATACACTCATTAGGTGTTCCCAATTCACTCTATCAAACGCTTTTTCGAAATCTACGAAACAGGCAAATACCTCCTGGTTGTGTTCTATATTCCTCTCGATTAATAATCTCATTACTGAAATGGCATCACGCGTACATCTCCCCTTCCTAAACTGTAATCATTTGCCCTACTCTCTATCCTTTTGTTTATGATCCGGTCATACACATATAGAATGGAAACGGATGGTCAAAGCAGGAGCAGCATTTCTCAGAAGCATATCTAGTAGAATCAGAAGTTTGTCTCTCATTACCTATTCTCACAATTTTTTTCATAGCTTAACTTATCAGTAAAGGACCATCACTTGAATTCATGGACACTGATTTAAATGTTACATGATTCGAACATTGCTTATCTTTTTATTAAAGGATACCCTCACTTTTGTCTTTTGGTAGTAGTTCTGGTGGGTCTTGTTCTTAAGCCACTTGATCCTCTCACTCCTCTCCTTCCTCAACCAGTTGGACCCCAAGTTCCACTGGTTCCCTACTGGTTGAGTATCAGATCAGCAAGGCATCCACTTGTGACCCCAAACTCAGAAAAAAAGTTGTACCTTTGATAACCCTCCAAGACCACCTTTACATCACATGTATTTTCACATGTTCTAAGAAAATCATGCCCCTGGCCGTTCAATCTAATTCCTG
The DNA here is from genome assembly GCF_022747635.1 of Hetaerina americana. NCBI lineage: Eukaryota > Metazoa > Arthropoda > Insecta > Odonata > Calopterygidae > Hetaerina > Hetaerina americana. The sequence continues at coordinate 12,570,531 of NW_027286763.1, forward strand.
GCGTTCCAATCACCCATCACTTTCAAAAGTTCCCTTCCAGTGGAACCTGCAACTATTTCCACTAATTAATTATGTACCCTGATAACTGCTTCCTCCCTGTGATTGCTTTGTGCCATATAGGCCTAACAATGACCAAGTTCGTTGTTTCAGCTTTTACTTCTACAAACAATATTCTATCAATCGCTTGTTCTAATGTTTACCACGATTCTTCCTACCTTTCTATTCAGCATTATTGGCCTAATTGGCTCCCTTCCCCACTATTACTATCGCTCCGGTAATCCTTGCTATCCTTCCATGTCTCTCCCACAGCCAAAAAATAGTTAATTTTATATTTCCCACTTCCATCTATCGCTTTACATTTTCTGATTTTTCTGTCCTCAACATTGTCCAAACATTCTAAATCCCTTTTTTAACTGGCTTCGGTCCTCTTCTTTGTTTTCTGTGCTCCTGCTGTTGATTTCACTTTGTCAAGATTTTGTGAGATGACGACTGCGGAAGACTTGCCCATGGCGCTAGTACGACAGACGGCCGAATAGTGGGTCGAATCCCGGAGTTGCTCAAGCCCGGAGTTGCCAAGACTCAAATATATACTTGTTTGTCATCATATCTTGCGACAGATGTTTGAGGTGGTTCCCCATTGCTCTCCCTCTCATTTTTCAATCAAATCCTTGCATAAACATTTTTCATCACATCCCTGGATTACCACCATCCTCTGCAAAGCCCAGCAATTCCGTTTTCTTTACCTATGTAACCTAGTGTCTGACCTTAGCCTACAGTTAACATCACCTCTTCCGCCACCTTCAGCCTTGGGTAAACTCCTCCTTGCAACCCTCTCTAACCAACCACCCCCTCCAAAGGACATACATGTAGTTCCAAAAAGGATATCAAAAAAGGATTCTCCACCCCAGCCCCCACCGGTTAGTCATGCAGTCAACCTCTCTTCCATTGAACTCGATGAAGATGAAATTTTGATATTATCCAAAAAACCTCTCTCTCTCTCTCTCTCTCTCTCTCTCTCTCTCCAGCTTTGAAATTTAACAAAATAGCGTTAATATCCGATGCTCTCAACTTCTGTCGAAAGATGTCGCTTCTGTCTGCTGTAAAACACATTCTACATCCAATCAACTCATTCCTGCGCAAATCACGGCCACCTCTACTCACGAACCGAAATGCCTGGTACATCCCAACCGGTTGGCATACTATTTGCACAGCTACTCTATAAATCATCTCGCCATCGACTTGTCAACTCAATGAGACCTGAAAATGACCTCTCCACTCATGAAATTGGGGCTAATCACCTTTCTTCCGTACTTACTCGCCGCATCATCCCTTCCTCTTTCCAATGTACAGTATACGACGGCCCAAATCCAACGCCGATGCCTCTTGGAACCAAATGCAGAAGGTGACCAAATAATGTTTTGCTATCCTGTAGGACGACTCCCTTTCCTCAAAACTTGTGCCCCGCTGTCCCGCCGTCTCCTACAAGCAACTCGCCAACATCCGCAACATTCCAAAGAAACTGCGGAAGATGCCGCAACAGTAACTTTTAACGGAATCATTCGCTAATGTGCATTTCAATGCAACATTGTACGTAATCACCTCCTGCCAACCACAAACCCTTCCATCGAGGGAGCTCTCGGCTCTTCCTGCCTCTGCCTTCAGGTACGATGTAAAATATGCCCTGTCGCCCTCTTCCATTCCGTACTTACCAGTCGTAATAGTCTTATTCCATTGATATAGAGAGAAATGTAATAAATATATCTTACCACATTCATGCCTTTTTTTATCCCGTCGTTGAGTTAATCTTTGAGCATGTGCAAGATAGGATACGCAATGTAAGTAGAAATAAATTGGAGAATAGGAATAGATTGGAGGGAAAGGAGGCTAATACGCAACCTGTACATGTCTCAGACTGCTCAGGTTCGGGTGGGGAACGGGGAGTCCGGATGGGCAGTGTTAGGAAGAGGCGTAAGGCAGGGTTGCCCATTATCACCGTTGCTGTACAACCTGTATGCAGAGGAAATGACTAAAGAGGCATGGGAAGAACTGGAGGTAGGAATGAAAGTGGGCGGGAATTCGTAAAATCAGTTAGGTTTGCTGATGACCAAGTTTTAGTTGGTCAGTCAGCCAAGGGGTTGCAAGCATTGCTGAGTGAATTGGAAATTCAGTGCGACAGGTATGGGATGAGAATCAATATTAATAAAAGAAAGGTTATGCGATTTTCTAGAAAGAAAAAGGCCAAGCTTAACATTAAAATAGGAGGGCAAAAACTAGAGCAGGTAGAACAGTTTACGTATCCCGGAAGTGTTTTGGACCAACACGGTCGAAGTAGTAGGGACGTGAGGAGAACAATTGCGCTTGGCAAATAGGCTTTCACAAGGAGGAGTGAGTTGATGACGGGGACGTTGAGTAAGGATGTTAAGAAAAGACTCGTCAAAACTTTGATATGGAGCGTAGCTATGTACGGCGCGGAAACGTGGTCATTGAAGGAGGAGGATAGACGTGCACTGGAGGCTTTTGAAATGTGGGTGTGGAGAAGAATGGAGAAGGTGAAATGGACTGAGAAGAAAACAAATGAGGAAGTACTTTGTATGGTGGGCGAAGAGAGGGGTCTGTTGGGAGAAATTCTATGGAGGCAGGAAAAGTGGATGAAGGGGGTATTGACCGGCAGCGGGATGTTGAAGACTGTAATAGAGGGGAGAATGTTAGGTAAACGAGGAAAGGGAAGGAACAGGATAGGGATGTTGGACGGGATGAAGGGAAGAAGAAAGTACTCAGAGATGAAGAGGGACCTGATGTAGAGTGGGATGTTGTGTTTTGCTAGGGGTCACAAATTATTTAATTAGTAATTATGTCCATCCAAAAACCTACCGTAACCGGTAGATTACCTAATAATAATAATGTAAGTAGGAGTTGCAAGTACTTGGTGTACAACAACGATCGAAGTCAACCATCTGTAGGTATTATGTTTGTTGCTACCGAATTAACCACGTCATAGCGACGACCACTGTTGATTTCAGTGCGTACATTTAATGGACAACATTCTGAAAAGACCAACGTCTTTAAAATTAATTCGGGCCAACTCTTTGGTAAATGTAGTGCCCGAATAGGAATTTTTTTAACCACCTTCTATAAATACTATTCAGCCAGTTAACTCAAATAATTATAATGATTCATCATGGTATTTATCGTGTGCATAAAACCTTTGTAAGTATTTATCCCAATGATCCCATGATTTTTCCAACGAGCAGATATTGTGGGTCGTATAGACCTTACATTTAGAATTTAATATTCTTTTGCACAAGAGATATAACAGTGAAATCGTCATTTCCAGCTCTCTCAAAGCCATCTTCCATTTTGCAATAGTAATGGGCCTGCTGTTTTAACCAAGTGTTAGAAGATCAATGGCCCGATTAAATTTTAAATATTTCACTTATATGATTCACTTTCTTTCGCGATATGATTTTCGAGCTATGCTATGTGCACAAAAGCAACAAAACACAATGTGCTCTTGAACATTCCTCCATCCTTCAAACTCAGAATTAACAGTTTCGCCGACGAATCGCCATAGTTAAATTTTGTATCATCCAAGAACCTTTATAGCAAAATGAGCGAAGATGGTAGTCAGGTGACATTTTTCGTATATTTTATCTAAAATACCCTTAAATTAGTAATCAAAATAACTAATAAAACTTATTATGACTTTCTTTCCAGATCGCTTTTAGAAAATCTGTAGATAATGATGAAGGTCTTTTGGGAGACGATGAAGGAGAATCATCATGCCCAGAAAGTCATAACCCAAAAAGGGGACAACGACGTAGAGAGAAATTCCAGGTTCCCAATTACTTTTCATTTCTTTGGAATTCAGACTAAATATTTTATTGTTACTTTAATTTATTGACAGCTAATACATATGAATAGAATACCCAAGCCATTAGAAATTGAAATACTTGCTGTTGTTTGCCCAAAAGTAATCAGATGCATCGGAAAATTCCCTCTGAAAAAGTTTTAGGCTATTCCTAAAAATATGTAAAATTGAAAATTAATTTGTTTGCTTGGGGACCACTCACACCAAGACGGTACAGGGTAAGGCCTTCTGATTTCTTGCATAAATAGGTAACAAATTTATAAAATGACATGGGCTAGATTTAATTTGGATATAATTTTCTGGACAATTTTGAGATCGAATAAACCAATTTTCAAAAAACTTCTTTTTGACACACAAATGGCAGAATATGCCCATCTCAAAATTTGGATTTCAATCCAGTCACTTCAATGAGGAGTGACGATTAAACTGTCACCTTTAAAGAGCCATTGCATCATTTAATAACGCATATTATGATAATACCGGCAGCTAGGTGCTCTTCGTGCATTGTAAACAGCTCCCCGAAAAATTGATGGTCTCGCATTATTTCTTTGAGAGATAACTTTGTAGGTGTGTCAGTTTGTTTTTCCGAGTTCACTATTGATTATGCCTGGCAAAATCTGTCCACCTGGTACCTACAAGGTGTGTGGCAGGAGATGATTACACACCTGTAATTCAACATCAAAAATTAAAATTTTTCTTAGGTTTTAGATACAATATGGTTTTGAAACTTATAATTAAATTAATTAGATCAAATGAACTACAAGTGCATTATGGCCTGGGTTCGATTCCGGATGACGCCGCCTGTTATCCTCAGCTTCTATATATCTACATGGTAACTGTCCACCACCGTTCGGGTGCATGGCAGTGGTAATTACACACCTGAGCAATCGATATAAAAAAGTAAATCTTTCTTAATCTTTAGCCACAGTATAATTCTGTAAAATTTCTGGTTTTGTTTTGTACCGTGCGGAAATATGATCATTGAAGCAGGATGATAGCCGTAGATTGGAGGCTTTTTAAATGTGGGCGCGGAGAAGGATGGAGAAGAAGAAGTGGAGAGAAAGGAAAATTAACGAGAAAATAGTTGGGATGGCGGGCGAGGAGAGGGGTTCGTTGGGAAATATCCAAAGGGGGCACGAAAGGTGGATGCGGGGCATTTTTATTGGCAGTGGAATATTGACGTCTCAGATAGAGCGTTATAGAATGTTAGGCAATGGACTATGGACAGAATGAAGGGAGGAAAGAAGTATGTGGAATTGTGTGCATGTAGAAGGATTGACTTATTGTAGCATAGGATGTCGTTTTGCGTTTTGTAGGGGAGGCAAGAGAATGTAATGATTTACCGTTGGCAGGCTGAGCCCATCCAAAAATCAACCTTAATAGGTAGAATACCAAACAATTATTGCAAGCAGCCCAACTTCGTTCTTATGGGTGATTTGGAAAAGCAAATTCCTCTGCAAAAAAACTAATGGTGTTGGTGTCATGACATTTTTCAGTGTTAACTTTTATGTAACTGTTTTGCTGTTGAGGTCTCTTTACTTACGCATGCATGAGAGTGATAGCAATTACATTATTTTCTTTGATAAAAATCCTTTGTTTTTTCATGATCGAACAGAACTACATAGGTCATTGATATAAAGCCGAGTGATAGTCATGAAGGGGTGGACATCTTGGGTCATAAGCATTTCAATTCCTGGTATCTTATGCTCACAGAGCGTATTTCTTGTGGAAATTATATATTGCATAATATTTCATATGGAAATATTTAGGCCGTAAATTTAAATAAGTAAAAAAATACAATGGAGAAACACCTAGTCAGAAACCGAAGTCACTTTAGAAATATTAAAAATATTGAATTTACTAGTCGGAACAACATTAAACATTGCAAAGATATCAGGAATATTCGTAGGTGCGTGTGTATGTTAGTTGGTAGTTTGTGTGTATGTGTGTGGGTTTTGCATGAATGTATACCATGTTTTGTTTTTTGATTGCATAAATATTTGTCTTTTGCATGCAGTTTTTTTTCTTGATTGTGTGTGGTACCATACAACTCCCCGCCACCCGCCCTTGCAGCGGCTTGCGGGGTATTAAGTAGATGTAGCTCAAGCAGTACGAGCATGCAACATGCAATCTTTAGCCAGGTGACTCGAGTCTCCCTGGTGTTCCACATCTTTCTCTTGAGATTTTACATATTATTCCCTTCTACGCTGTACGGGTTTTCGTTCTTAATAAATAAATATGTGAGCACAAATTATGTATGTATAAGGGCATAGACTTATACATAAGGTGAAAGCCACCGGTCAAAACTGACACTGGTAGTAGGTCCCTCAATATTAGAATTACGAGTTATTATTTTTGAATAACTGTGTGATTTTACTGATAGTTTAAATTTATTTCCATTATATTTATATAAACAAACATTTTAAAATGGAATTAATGCCAGGAAAATTCAGAAAAATATTAACAGTTCGTCTTTGTATCAATTTCAGCAACATGGTGGTTCCAGCAAATACATAACTAGTGGAGAAAAGAGTAGCAGTGATAGCAGTGATGATTATATTCAGATTGTGAGAAAGTCTTGTACCAGATGGATCCCAAAGGGTTATCTCAGAACTCTTTTTCTGAATAGAGATCATAATAGATCAAGAATTTCGACAGGAAAAAATTTCCAAAATTCAAAAGAAACTCATCGGTGCCAGAAAGGAAGTGAATCAATATGTATTGATTTCCATTGGAAAAAAGAGTTTTTTAATGGAATCTGCCTAAGATGTGAACGAAAGGAAAACAACTCCCTTTTTGCACACATTGGAATGGGCCATCAAGCATTTTGCTACCAATGTGCAAAAATGTGGTGGAGATATCATAAAAACTGTCCTATCTGTAGCAAAAGAATTATTCAAGTTCTACGTATTTTTCATGCCTAACCTGTACGTAAAATAGTTTTAAATCATCCCATTACCCAAAGTTACATTAATTTATAGAAAAATTAAAAATGAAATAAACTTTTATGCATATTTTTGAGTGCTAAATTCATGACTAAATGCCAGTAATCGATTATTGGTTTTCATAACCGTTCCCCGTGGAAAGTATAGGGTTAAAACGAGATGGTCATCTGCTGTGGTATTTGGTTTCACATTTTTTGGTCAACCCTATCGTCTTCCCTTAACAACTCAGAGATAAAATAATCTTTCTGTCATCGCGGACGAGGAATTCTCGTAAAACATATGAATAAAAACTTCTTTTTCTATTGGTATCAGTTATTGGGAGACTTGGACCAGTTTACTAATCCTATATTGCGTCGTTTTAACAGACTCGAGATATAATTATTTTCTTTCCGTTAAAATCAGCACACAAACGAAGAGATAAAGACAAAACTCGGGGCTGATTGTATGTGCACCCTGCCATGTATGTTTACGATGTACTTCGGTTGCAAGTAATCGATGTAGATTATTCCGCGTCCATTCCAAAAACCCGTGAGTATCACCTTGTTGACCGGGCTCACCGCCTTCGTCTTCTTCGAAGCCAGATCCCCTTTAGAAGCGCTCTGTTTCGACTTCCTTTTTGCCACGCAATTATTCGTGAGAGCGAAACTGAAATTACTCTACCTTGTGATATACCTGTGGCCTGTACAATTTCATTAAATTTGATTCGTCGATCACTCAAAACCAAATCGTGGATTTTGACAATAATTTCGGATTAAGTCGCTTCCACTGGACGCTCCGAACGAAATTCATCATTTTTGAATATACGTTCACATTTATATTCATCAAACCAATTCTAAATAATCGAAAATACAGGTGCAGTAGTGCCATGAACTTAAGCAACTCGACTTTGATCTCTTTTGGTGCTAGTCCTTTTAAATAAAAGCGTTCTGTTGCCGCACGAAACTCACTGTTTCGATTTTTAACATAGACAAACATTTGTTCAATTGACTAAGAAACTAAAACCACGTACTAGATATAGCTGAAACTTTTGTAGTAGTCTAGTGAGAGATGAAGCTTACTCAAAGCAAACCTTTTTCCGATGCCACGAGTGCCATCGCTTGGATTTTCTAAGGAAGTATTAAACGACCTACGTAATACCCTTGAATCCAACTGTTGCTGGAAGCAAAAATGTTGTAGATACATTGGATGTACTTACTATGATCATTCACAGCAGCTTTCCGAACGGAATCGACATGTTTTGGTATGATGCCGGGCGATGGTATTTGACACTTTAATTGCCATCAACTAAAGTTCAGCCATTTAAGATACGCTTAAAAAAGTCGTAGGTGTGTGCTTGGCGTAGTTCCAGTATGTATCCTTCAACATTTAGTGTGTTTATGTGCCAGTCTCACCAAGTTGATTGCGGAACAGGAGACAGCCGCGTTACTTGATTCCCACGCACAAATGATCTGTAGGAGGATAAGTCTCTTTACATACTAGACTACCTACTTCATTCAAATTTTACTTCTGTTCCAATTGCATAATGGTTTGGACGCAGCCGTTCACCGCCGGAGGGAATGGGCAGAGGGAACGTTTTGAACTTCCCACTTAGTAACTGGGCGCGCGAGTGGCTCCTTCGGCGTCATCGGCAAACCCACAAAAACATAACATATTACCAATGCGCATCAGGCACATGGTATGAACCGTTACATGTTCATGTGGGAACGTGTAGACCGGTCAATTGTAAACAAAAGTTGAGATCTGTATTGCTACTCCATTTATAAACTAATTTATTTGAATAAATGGCGATACAGAAAGAACGATGCTTTCCACGAGGTGGTAAGAAGTTAACTGTCAACAAGTTAACGAAAGCTAAACGGAAAGTTAAGAAAGTCCAGGTACGGTGAAAGAATTTTTTACAGTTTCATGTCGTGATATCTGAGTTTGATGTACACCACTGATTATTATTGTTTTCCTCATTTAGCTTTTTGATACAAGTAAGAAAAAGGCCAAAAGTAAGAAAAATGCCAAAAGGCCGCAAGACCTAGAGCAAACTGAACATCTCGTGGCTGAACCTCTTAGTTATCGAGTAAGTTTTTATTTGTCTTTTTGTGTGATAATTTCGCCTTAATTGTATTTATTCATTACACGCACATTTTTTGTAGTCTCTTTCTGAAGGAATGACACTTCTTGGCTGTGTTATCGGTGTTACCGACTACTACGTTCGTCTATCTTTACCAGGCCGTCTGGTTGGACAGGTGACGATTGCAAATGTATCTGGATGCTATTCTAAAATTATAAGGTCTTTGTTGGACAAGAAAGAGGTGTCTGAGGTAGGTATCTGGGAATGGAATAGTTTGGGTCGGTAATTTGTGGAATAAATCTCCAATGTTTTGTTTACTTTCAGAAATATTATGAATTGAAGGAGATGTTTCAACCTGGACAGTTTGTTGTGGCAAAAGTACAAAAAATCACCAAGCATGAACACAAGAATGGTTACAAATTGAACCTAACCTTAGATCCAGCATGCGTTAATTTTAATTATTCACATTCTCTGATGAAGAGTGGAATGGTTCGTATATTTTCTATTTTCATTCCTAATTAAAATTTTACAACATTTATATGACAATTAAAAAGTTGTCGCATAGTGGCATACGCCTACTATGACAGATATCAAGCTCTAATATAAAAGTAAGATAATTAATTATAACCATAAATATTTATGTAAACAAAGGTTGTCTTCAGTTGAATATATTTCCAACAACAGCATCAAAATATTCCTATGTGGCGTAAATGGTTTAAGTCACATATCTTCTGTGTATTACACTGTTGGATTTTATTATGTCCACCTTAATGCATCTCTGGTGTATTGTTGAAAAGCTATACCTCAAGTAGTGAAAAGCTTGAGGCTTCATAATAATAAAAATATTTATTGTCCTGGGACAGTGTAGTCCCCACAGAACAAATTAATGTAAAGTCATTGTGATAATAAAGGAAGAGAGCTTAGGTGAACATAATAATAATAATGTAACAAATTTTCCAAATGCATATTTTGCATGGTTTGTATGGATGAACATTCCAACCCCTGCTACACAACCTAAGCCTAAAGCCTTGCTAGGGACACAATCTAATCCCACATGAGAACTAACTCCTCGTCAAGTCTGTTTGCATTCTATCTTTCTTCATTCCATTCAACCTTAATGTTTTTGCCTCTTAATGTTTCTTCCTCGCTTGCCTAACATTCTTCCCTCCTTCAGTCTTCAACATCCTGTTGCTTAATATTAAAATGCCTATGACTTCGTCTTTTGTTTTCTTCCATCCATTTTACTTTTTCTGTTCTTCTACAAACTCGTTTAACCTCTAAATCTATACCTCTCATCTTGCTTCAATGATCATGTTTCCGTACCATGCTAAACCATGATCCATTACAAAATTTTCACTTATCTTTTCTTAAAATCATTAACAGGCGTTGCCATCAACTTCATCCAATTTATGAAAGCTTGTTTGCTTAATGCTATTCTTCTGCTGATGTTCTGACTTCATCAACCATCTTGTTCCAAAGTGCTTTCAAGATACGTCAGTTGTTCTGCCTGGTCTAGTTTTTGCCCTATTATTTTGACATTTAACTACATTCTATGTAAACGCTCCATGTCATTGTTTTGTGTACCCCACCACGCTTCTTTTCCTCCAATAGTTTTCATTATTAGTCTATTATTCAACTCTGTGTTTATTTCTTGTTAATTCCGTGTTATAATTTCCTATTTCCTTGTCTCATCAATCTTCTTAATGATGCCATCTATAAGTCATGGATTCCTTGTCAATTTCTTATTTACTGTTCATATAGTTTTGTTTGTGGCTTTATCAAGATGTTCACATCTTTCTTCTATTGTGCTCATCCTCCTTTCCTCTCCCATCAATTTTTTCTCTGCCTCATGGTACCTCCTCTTCCCTAATGTCCGGGTTCTTGGATCTATGCTCCATTTTCTTAACCATCTTTCCTGTTTAACCCTCTTTGAATTTAAAGTTATGCTTCATTAGCGCTAAATTAAGATCTGAATCCTCCACCAGCTCCCTGAAAATGTGAGATTAATTATGCTTTTCCTCAATCTTCACTTGATTATAATATAGTCACAGCTGTTATCTCTCATGGCATTTCAACGTATACCTACAACTGTTGTGACATGTTAACCAAGTTTTTGTTATGGCTGGACCTAGTCTTTTGTATAACCTCACCATCATCTCTTCCTTTGCCTACCCTAGTGTTTCCATCCCCCCATCATTATCATATGTTTCCTCTCATGGATGCATGCAATTATTTTCTATTTTTGATGATTTCTATTTCTTATTTTGGTGTATTTCTTCCTACCTGAAATTAGTTGGTGGTACAGAGACCTGTATAAGTCAAGGCAAATGATTTGTATTCACGTTCTGAAATTGTTGCATTGAAATGAAAATTAGCGGATGACTCCATTATAAGTTACTGTTGCGGCATCTCCCGCAATTTCTTTGGCATTTACCAAGTTCATTGGTTGAGCTTTTACTTCTATTAATAATAATCTCTCAGTCAATTGGTCTATATTTCCCACGCTTTCCCCGATTTGTTTGGTATTACTGAAACCCTTGGCTGGCTCCCCCCCAAATATACCTCTGTACCAACCAATGCCAAGCCCAATGGCATGTGAACTTCACTCTTTAGCAGGGTCAAGGGACCAGATCCTTTCTCTGTGTCGGCTGTGATTTTCAAAGAAAATCTGATTCCTGACAAATCTCGTAGCTTGGGGGTGAAGCTGTGGGTGCCCAGAGGCATCCCCAGAATCGAACCCAGGCCTTGCAGTCAGTAGTCAAATACTTTACCCCCTGGAATACTACCTTCCCTCCTCCAAGTTAACAATAATACTTATCCATTCCTTAAAAAAGCAAAGCCATTAATATATAAAATTTTTAGCTCTCCAAAATAGTTTCTGCACAATGTTTTTAGGAATCATAGTTTTTGAGAATATCACAAAAAATACTAATCCAGTAGTCATTTTGTGAGAACTAACAAACATTCTCATAATTTTCAAATCAGACATATCATTTTTATTCTTGAAGATGGAACAATGTATCTTTTGGATTTTTAGAATAAATGAAATATTAGGGTTATCTCATTCTTTTGTGATGATAATGAAATTAATAATTAACCATGGTTTTCTCCAAAAATTTGGTAAAACCTTATAAAAGAATTATTTGTACCTAAAGCAGACATTTTAAGGGTTGATACATTAATTTTTTCTGGAATCCTTATATTCTGATTAATATTGCTGCATAATTATTTGAAGATTGGTTGGTTAGTGAGTGTGATACATAATTGTATTGCAAGAAATAATGAGCTCTACGGCCTCTCAATTAAAGAAGAAAGGGGAAGAAAACTCCAATGGCCGTAAAAATTAGTTGCCAATCTCTCGTCAGACCAATTGTTGTGTTGGTGTGACGGGAATCACGTCAGGGACCAACCACAACCTCTCGACCAGAATACCCTCTGTGGTGGTTTACGGGAAATTAATCCGCGTCAGGGACCAACACACAGCCACACGCACACTATCCTGACTGAAATCCTTCACGAGGCTGTGAGACCCTGTTAAAGAATTTCAGATGGAGATGGAATCCTTCACGAGGCTGTAGAGTAGACCCCGTTCAAGATTCCAGGATATTCTCAAGCACACGCTTTGTGACTGGTACAGACCAATCACACACACAAGCACTCAAGAAACACACACTCAAAAGGGCCCAACTTCTGGGAGAATCTGGACACAGGTAAAGAGCAACTAGGAAATGCGTTGAACACACGTGTTTCGGCCACAAAGTGGCCCTCTTGAGCGAACCGAAGGGAAAACATCTCCAACACAAGGTTGAAAGTAAACAACCGGAGACAAACGTCATATTTATATAGAGACTGTGGGAGTTGGGGGGACCAATCGAAATAGTTAGAAGATGGAAAGGGGAGGGGTACTTTAAACGTATTGGTGAAGAGGAAGGAGGGGGGGGGGGAGGAAAAACAGATACCAAGGGACTGAGTGGAACGGGAAGGAGTAATTATTGAAGGAGAAGGGGAAAGGGGGGGGGGAGGTGGTTTTGGGCAAAAGTGAAAGGTATCCGAGCTAATATCATCTGGGCCATATATTGAAGTGAAAAAGAATCCCCTTAATAAGCTTATAACTCAAGTTAAAAACGTGCTAAACGACTGCCCATCCCTCATTGATAAAAAAACTAAATTCAGACTTTCAGTGTCAAATCCAATTTTACCTAGATTATATTGCTTACCAAAAGTCCACAAAGTTGGTCTCCCCATGAGACCCATTGTTTCAGGCATAGATTCTCCCACATATCTCATATCTAAGTGGCTGGTTTGTGAGTTTAACAAATTGGTTTTCCCGAGCCCCCATTCTCTTAAAAATACCATAGATTCCGTATCCAAAACCAAAAGTCACAATTTCAGTCAAGGAGAAGTCATGGTATCTTTTGATGTTTCAAACCTTTTTCCAAGCGTACCAGTAGACATAGCAATCAACTCACTAAAAGTGTGGTTAACATCATTACAACTGGATCCCAAGTTAATTGATGAATATATCAGACTAACTAGCCTAGTCATGAATCAAAATTTCTTTCAATTCCAAGGAAAGTTTTATAAACAAGAATTTGGAACGGCGATGGGAAACCCTCTATCCCCATTCATAGCTAATGTATTTATGACTCACTTTGAGAAGGAGTTCAAAAAGAAATTCAGTTATTTCCCTTCCGTTTTTGTTAGATATGTGGATGATATCTTTGCAATTTTTGACACCACTACATATAACATAGATCAGTTTATGAACGACTTAAACAGTTTATTCCCCTCGGTTAAATTCACATACGAATTAGAAAAGAATAACCAACTTCCATTCCTTGATCTGCTATTAACAAGAAATACTAAAATATCATACGACGTGTATCGCAAACCAACACACACCAAAAATTACATACATCATGATTCCTTCACACACAACAGTCACAAACTGGGCACCTTCCATGCCCTTGTACACAGATTAGTAAATATTCCATTAAATAGAAACAACTATTACAAAGAATTAAAAAACATCAAACTTATAGCTATTAAAAACGGCTTTAAAGAGTCAATTATTGACAATCTAGTGAAAAAGCACAAACATAAAAAACTAGTTCAAAACACAACCACCCTCACACAACATAAAACCCCTCGGTATATCAAACTGCCGTTCCACCCACATTTAACAAAAGGGCTAGGAAAGATTTTTAAAACCGTTGACACTAATATATCATTTAGCAGCAACAACAAACTAAAACATCTATTAGGCAACAGTAAGGACAAAATCGACACCTCAAACAAGTCCGGCATTTACAAAATAAACTGCTCCTCCCGCGATTCAACTTACATCGGCCAGACTCAGAGGAATATTAAAACTAGATTCAAAGAACATATGGCCCATTACAGATACAACAGATCAGATAAATCGAGCATTGCCCTACACTTACTCAAGGAAGACCATAAAACATCAGAAAAGGAATTGAAGTTGATCAAACAGACCCCCAACCACCTTTTAGACGCATACGAAAGCATTTTCATACACAAATTTAAAAATGTGGTTGTCAATAACGATAAAGGGCCGATTCCATTCTCCCCACTGTATTCCCTTTTGAAATGACTTCTCTAGTTTTAAAACATATTTCCGTTGGACTATGGTCCAATGGAAATATGTTTAACCCCCCCCCCCCCCAATTCCCCTTCATAATCTGTTACTTGGATACCTTTCATTTTTGCCCAAACCCCCCCCCCCCCCCCCTTCAATAATTACTCCTTCCCGTTCCACTCAGTCCCTTGGTATCTGTTTTTCCTCCGCCCCCCCCCTCCTTCCTCTTCACCAATACGTTTAAAGTACCCCTCCCCTTTCCATCTTCTAACTATTTCGATTGGTCCCCCCAACTCCCACAGTCTCTATATAAATATGATGTTTGTCTCCGGTTGTTTACTTTCAACCTTGTGTTGGAGATGTTTTCCCTTCGGTTCGCTGAAGAGGGCCACTTTGTGGCCGAAACATGTGTGTTCAACGCATTTCCTAGTTGCTCTTTACCTGTGTCCAGATTCTCCCAGAAGTTGGGCCCTTTTGAGTGTGTGTTTCTTGAGTGCTTGTGTGTGTGATTGGTCTGTACCAGTCACAAAGCGTGTGCTTGAGAATATCCTGGAATCTTGAACGGGGTCTACTCTACAGCCTCGTGAAGGATTCCATCTCCATCTGAAATTCTTTAACAGGGTCTCACAGCCTCGTGAAGGATTTCAGTCAGGATAGTGTGCGTGTGGCTGTGTGTTGGTCCCTGACGCGGATTAATTTCCCGTAAACCACCACAGAGGGTATTCTGGTCGAGAGGTTGTGGTTGGTCCCTGACGTGATTCCCGTCACACCAACACAACAATTGGTCTGACGAGAGATTAGCAACTAATTTTTACGGCCATTGGAGTTTTCTTCCCCTTTCTTACATAATTGTATTATTTAGTATCAAGTAGAACCTTGCTCAGAATGCCTAGGAAATGCAATGTTTGAGAATTCAATTAAATTTGGAGAGTCAATGAAATGAAAACTATTTAGAGCTGTATAAATAAAATATGGCCTCTAAGTATCAATCTAGTAATCAATCTAACCTATCAATAAAAATGTTTTCATTTGTATTTTTTCAGTCATTCATTGATGCAGTTGTAGTTAAGGTGCATGTATTGGCTTGTAGGTGTTTTAATTGGTAACTCACAAGAGGCAAATTCATAGAAAATAAGCTATGACATTTCTTTCTGCTAACAGG
Source organism: Hetaerina americana (assembly GCF_022747635.1). Taxonomy (NCBI): domain Eukaryota; kingdom Metazoa; phylum Arthropoda; class Insecta; order Odonata; family Calopterygidae; genus Hetaerina; species Hetaerina americana. The sequence continues at coordinate 12,586,167 of NW_027286763.1, forward strand.
TTCTCCAGGGTGCTGTAAAAAGTGTTGAAGACCATGGCTACATGATAGATTTTGGGATAAAGTCTCTTACCGCTTTCTTAAAATCGGAAAAGGCAAAAAACTATATCAGTCAATTCAATGGAGGAAAACAATTAGGTGAGTAACAAGTACCATTTTGCTTCTGCATGTTTGTACAGCAAGAAGTTTGGAGAACATTTTTTAGAATATAATCAAAACTTTCTTGATTGTTGGTAAAACTCTGTCACATTTGCATTGCATTAATGTAATGCAATGTGTGTTTTTGGGTCATTTATATGGCCTCCTACCGGGTTATCGATCATCTTACTGATACTAGGCATATTCTATTTAAATAAGCTTGATATGGGATCATGATAGGGCAAATATATGTGGAATGTAAAAGATTTTCTCAGTAAGTTATTGTGTTATGTATGTATATCAAATTAAATAAAATTACACATTACAGTCTTACCTCTTTACCCTTTAATGTATCAATAACATCTCTTACAAATTATAAAATCACCTCCCAACCTCCTTAAGAGTAGCCTACCCTTTCCAAACTTCTCTGTAATAGCCAAGATGCTCAAAATGAATTGTTAAAAACAGGAGTTTATAAATTCAAATGTATCAATTGCAATACCAAATATATTGCTCATATTGGCAGAAATATCTGAAGATAGGCTCAATGGCATATCAGTTGTTTTAAAAATTCTGACTTAACCTCTCTCTTTGCTAAGTGATAAGTCCACGGTCACAAAAGAAGGCTTTGTTCCAGAAGTGTTTTGTGTATGTAATGTGCCCTAAGGTCAAAAATTGGATGTCCTTGAAAAGATTGAAATTATAAGAGCTTGATCAAACTCAAATGTAACACTCTGCAATGAACAAATATTTTCCCACCCCTCCCCATTACTCTTTGCACATTCGAATCTGATGAACAATCATGTACTCCACCTGAACCCTTACATTGTCCCCCCCTACGGAATTGTCTCATTATCAAACCTCCCCTCATTAACCATAGCCCCCTTCTCCACATTTTACTACCCCCTGATTTCTTGTCATTCCGACATCACCCACCCCTCCCTCAGAATTGCCCTAATTTTTGTTATGGTGCCTTAAATGTAGATCTTAGTGTAGGAAATGGAAAACATAATTTCATTGCTTTGAATACCAGGAAAAATCTGGGGATTTTGAATTCTTCAATTGGTGGCAACCCTGTCATGCTGCTAGGACGAATCATTGGGCCCAAGTCACATGATTCCTTAACCATGCTGCAGGGAAAAATAGCATTGGAACGAATGAAAAAGGATTTTATGCGGACAAAATGCGAGGTCATGCCTCTAATCTCACTTTTCCGGAATACATTCCCAAAATTTATCAGATATTGAGGTTCTTCTTCCCAGCATAATTTTTGGGTAATTTTTCCTTCCAAAATTTCCAAGCTGATTTGACCTATTCCAGGATTCCTTTTGTGTGAAATGCTCACGCTTTATCCTCTCATAGATAATTAAATGGGCAATTAGATCCATAATTTGACCGTGGAATGCTGATAGTGGAAATATGAGGGGGAATGTTGGGACGTGAAGGTAGAGGGGGGAAAAGAAGCACTTTGGGGAGAATTTGAGTATAAAATATGTAGGATGAGTTATTGTAATATGTATTATGGGACTTGAGGATATTTTGGGTCATGCTAGTTAAGGCTTAGGAGTACTGAACTCTAACCTACCCTAATTTGGTAGACTGCTGCGCACAATAAATATAATTAAAATTAAGGGCCCGTACTTGGTTTATTTCACCAGTTTCATGAGAGATTAATGAAGTTTCAAATCTTTTCTGTTTGTTTTCTTCATTTCTCAGTTATATCCCCTCTACAGTTACATGATCATAATTTCTTTCTAACATTACAGGAATTGGACAGGTGTTACTGTGTTCCATGCAAAAGGTTGACAATTCATCTCCTGCAAGCACTGTTGTCCAGGTTACTGTAGATCCCAGGGAAGTCATGAACTCAATTGCTGAAATTGATCAGAACTTGAACGTAAACACGCTCTCTCCAGGGACATTAGTGAAAAGTCTTGTGGTGGAGGTGAGTTAATACTTATCCTTTAAATTAAACATTCATGTAACGGAATATTACGTATGTATTCTGCAAGATAGAGAGCAATATTACCTCTCAGCAGTTAATTGTTATAAAAATATATGTGGGCTGCCCATTAAAGAGATATTATTAATTTTTCTTGTTTGCAGGATTTATTGTGAAAAAATTCAATTTTGCTATATCGTTAGTTAAATGTGTAATGTAGATATGGTGCAAGTTTCATTAATTGGACGCCAACCAGTATTACTCACTTTGCAACTCCTGGCGGTACATGCATTGTACTTTAATAAAGGTCATTCTTAGAGTATATAAGCAGCTTTTTTTCCAAAATAGAAATGTTTGCTGACGGATGTATTTGTTAGCTTTGAAAATAATTTCTCTTTAAGCTGTGGTTCAAATTACCTTAGCTGTTTGCAAAAATTTTATTTGTTTTAAAAGTAAACTCCAGATTATCCATGTGCAGATTACTTTGTGGCTTTGTGGTTTATCCATGGCATCACCGTACCAATATATCCTTAGAACTGTAACTCTGAGTTCAATTCATGTTATAGGCCATTTTGCTTGTCATTTTTAAAGTCTTTTTCTTGGTTGCAAATGGGCAGTTTTTTTTTGTCCTAGTGTTGTCTGTGAGCATGTAATTTTGGAGATGCTTTGGACAAACGAAATTTTTTTGTGTAGAACTCTGAAGCCATCTTTTTTGTCTCCCTTTGATTTCTCTCATCAATCCTCTCTACTCCCCCAACACACCTAGCGCTTCCTTGTTTGTGCTCTTTTCTGCCCAATTCACCTTCTCCAGCCGTCTCCACATCCACACTTCAAAAGCCTCCCATCTACGACTACCATCCTTCTTCAGTGACCATATCTCCACGCTGTGCAAAACATAAGCAGACATTTTTGCAGAAATATATGTTAACTAAAATTGAAGGAACACTTAATTTATAATGTTTTTTTGGTTTGTGTATAATCATCTCTACCACACAGTATAGTTGTGGTGGGCAATTACCATGTTGACATGTAGATAGGAGTTGAGAATCCACAGCAATATTACCTAGAATCAAACCCAGTAGAACAAGATGTCTATCCACGGGACTATTGCACCCCAAAATTTAGAAATCATTTCAAAAGATATCATTGAATCTGAATCTTGGAAATGCTGAAAATTTATTCAACAATTTCCTCTCTAGGAAATGGAATCGTTACCACTAACATTAAATATTTGAACTTTATGGATTGATATTGTATTACGGTAAATCATTAGAAATATAGGACAAATTTGAACCTAAGGACAAATTTGAACCTAAGGACAAATTCTCAAAGTCTTTCAACCTCATAAATGGAAAAAAACTTCACCTGAGAGGTATTCTACCCCAATGGTATAGTTGTTTATTACAGTTTTGGAAATTCTTGGAATTCAGGCAATCCTAATCTTTAATCTTTTTTATGTCTCGCCTTATAATTTGCATTAATCTGACTTAAAGTTAAACTTAAAAGATTCTTATTTGCTGAAATATAGCTTAAGGTCGTTATTAATAAATAATTGGGTTATGAAGAATAGGTAATAGAATTTTAAAATATTAATTTTAGTGACATACTAATTTGAGTGGACTATGTACATCCTTGATGTGGTGGAAAGGCTTGGGCATACTTATGACTCATCAGAGCTCTAAGCTCTAAATTAAATCCCATAATGCATGAACCTATAGTTAACTTGAGCTATATTATTATACTATAAAACTATATTGTAACTGAAAGTTAAGATGAACTTAAGTTTTGATGCCTGGTGTGTAATCATATCCTGCTGTGCACCCTAGCAATGGGTTATGTGTACCAGTTGGATAAATAGTTAAAACTATTTTGCCGGGCATGATGAATACTGAATTTGAAAAAAATGAACTGATGCTCTTTAAAAGATATCTGTTAAAGAAATTATTTGATATCTTGAAATTTTGCAGTTTCATTTTTACCTGGTAAAATCTACACTTTTAAAGTTAATCTTTAATTATTATTACTTTTCATTTGCCCAGAGATCACAATATAAAAATACCAGGTGGGTGGTGTATTCACATGATATAAGGCACGTCAAAAAGGAGCAAAGATACAGGCTCAGTTTTGATGTATAAAAGAAATGATGCTCATAGTTACATAAATGTTTGGCAGAAAACCATGAACATTGGCTGTAACATGCACATGCAATATCAAATTCAGAAAAATCATTGATCACCAACATGAAACAGACCATGACCAGCTTTAGTTCTTATATTCCCATAATGGATGTCATTCCTTCCTCCCGTGTAATGATGATGATAGGCAGAGTTAAGAGAATAGTTGCTAATGTTATTTTTTATATATAGAATTAAAAAAATAATGTAGATGAAAATTGGAGTGATAGCAAATTTAATTCATGGAAAATAGGCCTTGATGGAGCATTGTGAGGTTTCCTGGTGATGATTCTAATAGATTTCTTTCGCATTTTAAAGATGGTTTGAGAAATAGCAGCTGATTCCCATAATATTATACTGTAGGTTATATTTGAATAAATTTCCCCATAGTATAAATGGAGTAGTACAGTTTTACTTGTGGTTTCATACAGGTGTCTTAATACAAGTATCAAGTTGAACTGAGCTTGTGTTGAAGGGCTTTTACATGAGTATCCCAAGAAATAGTTGCACATTGAGAAATACCTAGAAATTTGCAATTTGTCGCATGCTCAATTGATTGGTCATTGATTTTTACCGGCGGATCATCTGACACGTTCTTATTGTGTGTAAAGTATGCTATTTTACTTCTATTTACATATCAGTCTAGAAGGTTGTCTGTACACCACTTGTTTATTGCAAGTGTTACAGACTTAGATTTTTCCACAAGGCTGGGATATGTTTGTCTTGATATTATTACATTAGTGTCGTCAGCATACAACACTGGTATTATTCCATCATTATTTGGTAAGCAGTTAGGTAGGTCATTGATATATAATGAAATATTGCGTGACTTGAATTTTATGGCAGTTGTCCACAATGTAAGAAGCATCTCCCAGCTTCTGGCATTAATTATAATGCACGTATGTATATGATGTATTAGCTGCATAAATGATGCTTTGTGTTGATTGTTGCTCCTCCTTGTAGTGAATGGGTTGAAATCTTAATTCTGAGTGAAACATGCTGCCATTTTTGTGGGAGAAAAATAATTTTTTGCGTCAAAAATTGGTTTTTTTTCGATCTCAGAAATTTTCAGAAAAGCATATCCAAATCGGACCTAGCCTATGCTATTTAATGAATTTTTACCCTAATTATGCAAAAAATTGTAATCCCTTCCTTGGTATTTTCTTGGCGTAAGTGGTCCCCCCAAACAAACAAATTAATTTTCAGATTTATATGTTATTAGGGATTAACGGGTACATTAGTATCATTGCTCATTTGATGTATTTTAATTTGGTCAGTATTGAGCTATCCCGGCGGTGTTGAATATTTTCCAGTGGTATCTCGATCCCTACTTGAGGTGCTTTGTGGAGGGCACTTTGAGTGAGTGCGCTGTCCGTCGGATGGGACGTTAAGCTGCGGACCCCTTGGTGCCTATCGTAAAGAGTAGGCTAATGCCGATGCGGGGTTTCTCTCTACCCGTCATCCTTTCCTGTCCATCCGTAATGGCACAAATGACCTCGGCTGTCGGTCGCCTCCCCTTAATACTACTACTAGTATTGAGCAATGTAATGCTTTCCATCTTTGTTTTTGTGAATAATTGTTTTCCATTTTTCAGAACATTGGTGATGGAGTTATGGTGGAATTCCTTAACTTAAAAGGATATGTTCATCAAGATCATGTTGGAGACCCTCCACCAAAGATTGCTGCAATTTGCCATGCACGCATCCTATACACAATGCCTTTGGTAAATACGATTTATTTGAGCCTTGTACTGGGGAACCACAGCTTGTTTTCAAACTCTGGGACTAAAGACGAAAGTGCACCTGAAGTTGGACAGGTTTTGAAGAATTGCATAGTCAGAAGTGCATCCAGGAGAGGTTTGGTGATTGGCCTAGGCAAGGGCAATAAGCACAAGGGGTTTGTGGCTAGGAAGAAGCTGAGGGATGGAGAGGAAATGCATCCTGGCGAAGTAAAGAAGCTATTCTCAGCGGGGATGAGCGTAGATGTCCGAATCATTGGCAAGGATATGATGGAAAACATATTCATTTGTTCATCCCAAAGGTAAGATTTTCAGAAACAACTCCATATGATTAGTATGTATCTGTTTAAATCTAATTGTTAATGACATTTTTTCTCATGAAAATGGTCAAGCTTGAAGTTCTACAAAGTTCACATAGAGGAACACTCATCTTGATGTTTCATTAGAAGCTATGAAATTCAGGTTTTTTGCATATTAAACTGCTTTCTGGCAATATGTTTGCTCAAGGCCAGTTTCAAAGCTTAAGTTAAATTACATGTCAGTGTATATTGTCTATTTCCTGGTAGGTTAACTGCCCAACTAATAAATATTATTATAATGTGTTCGCTACCAGTTAAGGTAGGTTTTGGATGGACACAGTCTACACAATTAATAAAGCAATACATTTACTTGCCTCTCCTAATAAAAACACCAAGTGATATCTGACATTACAGTAAGTCTCTCTTCAATTCTACATACTTCTTTCATCCCTTCACCCCATCCAATATACCTTTACTATTCCTGCCCCTTCCTCATTTGCCTAGTCTTCAATATCCCATTGCCAATCAAACACTCTGCATCCATCTTTGCTGCCTCCCTTGGTTTTCTACCAATAATCTAATCTCCTCTCCCACCATAGCTAACACTGGCACTTTGTCATTTGTTTTTCCTTCTTTTCACTTCACCTTTTCCATCCTTCACACCTTGAAAGCCTTCAATCTATGCCTATCGTCATGCTTCAATGACCATGTTTTTGCGCCATACAAAATCATGCTCCCTATTAAAGTTTTGATGACCTGTTTCTTAACCGTCTTACTCAATGTTCCTGTCATCAATAAACTGCTCCACCTGCTCTAGTTTATAAACTCCAATATTTTAATATTGAACTTGGCCATCCTATTTCTCAAAAAAAGCTAGAACTTTGTTTTGTTTACAGCTATTCTCATTCCATATCCATCTTTCTAATGTGCCCTCAAATTTTACCCTTTCTCCATGGTTGTGCTCCAAATGGAATGCAAACCCCTGAAATAGACATCTTCATGTGTTTGCATTAATCTTTGGACAGGAGCGTCTTGGCTCAGGAGTACTTCAGTGTGGGTGACTTAGGACCTGGGATGAAGGTAATGGGGACGGTGATGGCTCTCAAGGGAAATGGCCTCGTGGTGAGACTAAGCAACAGTAATGGCTTGGAGGGGTATGCACCATTCACCCAGCTGGCGGACTTCCCCATCCAGCATCCAGAGAAACGATTCCCACCCGGGAAGAAAGTGAAGGCTCGGGTGAGTGTTTTCCACTTCCTGTTTGTACATGGCTCTGGAATATGTTAGGGTAACCATGGCTGGACATGCCTGAATTGGGGGGATGGATGGCTTCCCAACCAGGGGGCCCGGGTTTGAATCCCAGTGGCATAGAATATTTTTCAGTGGTATCTCGATCCCTACTTAAGGTGCTTTGTGGAGGGCACTTTGAGTGCATACGCCATCTTTCGGATGGGATGTTAAACTGTGGAGCCCTTGGCACCTTTTGTTAAGAGTAGGCTAATGCCAATGCCAGGCTTCTCTTGACCCTTCATCCTTTCCTGTCCATCCCTAATTGTGCAAATGACCTTAGCTGTCGGTCGCCTCCCCTAAATACTGCTACTACTATGACTGAATTGTCATGTGTTTATTGGATTAAGTGTGATTCTGCTGATACTGACCGTGAACCAAAACTGCATCATTCTTTTGTGTGTACAATGTTGTGATAGTGTGTGCAGTAAAACGTCATTTACGTTTTTAAATGCCGTAGTGATAAATATGTGAGATGAGGTTTGGAGGAAAGAATGTTTTACAAGAATATTTTGATTACAGCTGAGAAAGTTTCATATGCTTTGAAATATCAATGAAGGGAGGAAGAGATCATCTTGTATTTATATCAGAGTATTTCCAATTTTTACTGATGAAACATCTTACGGAATTTTAATAAAATAATTAAATGAATGCTTGCAGTTTGCGGGCAGGGTTAAATAAAATGAAATAAATATTCCAAAGAAGACTGACAAACATTTGAAGTATTGTCACAGTGACATCCATAGATAGAATTGTTGATGGCCATTCACTCCATTTCGTACTCAATGTCATGTACAAGTACAATTTTAATTCCTTCAATTTATCATAATGTTACCTTGCATGTAAATTTATGTAATGCATAAGATATTCAGTAATTGAGAGAGAAATCAAATAGATGAACTAATATGGGGTGGATTATTGAGTAATTGGACTGAAATTGAGAAATGAATTACATATAAAAGGACATATATCCAGGCAATGATAAAATCATGCACAAAGTGGGAAGATATTATGTTGAGATGATGATTGCACTATTTTGTATATTATTTTGATGTGTAATAGTGATCAGAGTCTTAGGTTCATGGGAAAGAGCCCTATTTTCATGTCCCGCATCAGAATTTGGATTAATGACAAAGTTGTTCATTAAAATTGCTTATAAATATTTTGGAATACACTGCAAATCACTTTTGTAATGAAATTGTAAAATATATTATGTGTACTATTATTATTATTATAGGTATTCTACCGGTTAAGTTAGGTTTTGGATGGACACAACTGCCAAACGATACCCTTGTCTCTCATAACAAAACACAACCCAACATCCTACTCTACAACTAAGGTCCTTTTCGTCTCCATGTACTTCCTTGGAGATGCCACCAAGCCACTTGCCAAAGCAATATAACCACAAAGTCACTCATAACTAAATAATATTGGCTGAGTCTAAAATATTCTAGGCTTTCCTTAGGTGGTGAAAAGACGTTGTGTAAACAAAATTAAAAGACAGAAAAAATGTATTGATTTACCCTTATCATCAAATCTCAGCAACTACCGCTCAACCTACAATAATTACAACGTACGCACTTGAAGCCATATTGCCGACTAAACACTCAAACCAATCGAACTCACTAGCGGTGAGAGATAGTACAGTAGCAATTGCTATTATCTTTTATTCTGCCATTGTTTGCTATAAATCGAGAATTTGTTGTAGTTAACCGGCCAGTGACAAACCATCTCATTAGAAGCAACATGGTAGAGATGATGTTTAAAAACCTGATGTTGAATTTGTAAGACATGGGATGTACTGTACATCACAGTGAATAAAAGAAAATTTTACGAAGGTGCTGAGAAGTAAGAATATGCTAAAAATAAAACCTTTAAGACAAATGCAAATAAATGGCTTGAGAAGGAAGTAACTTGGTTCTAGTCTACAATGCTTGTACAAAATAATTTCTAAAATGTTGCTCCAGAAGTAGTTTCATAATAAACTAATGACAAACTCTGAAAACTCACTGTGACACCCAGTATTTTAATTCGTAAATATGTTGAATAATCTGATTTTTAGTCTAAAGAATAGAGAGACAAAGTAAGCTAAGGAAATTCAGAAGTTATGTATGAAATATTTTCCATACAGAAGGAGAAAATGATCGCTTTGATGGACCTCATCAAAGACTACAGTAAACTGTCATTTGTACTTGAAACACATACAGCCAATGATGATATATGTATATCATGGCACTCATAGGGTTAATATTTTTGCTCCCAATTTATTGCACAATATTCATTTGTGTATTTGATTAAACACTTGATTCCTCCTTAAGTCCGCCCTGCATTCTGTTTAAGTTGTCACAGGAAAAATACTAATCAAACCAGAGCAGATAAAGACAAGACAGATAAAACACACAAAACTCTATGGTAAAGATATTATGATTATATACTGAGGCATAGTAAGTGATTATGATGTCTATTAAGATAACTTAGATCTAGGAATAGTTAATTAATAGTTAATCTAGACATAAAAGGCATAAAAAGAAATAAAAATGCTTGAGGTATTAATGAAATCCGAGCTCTACCACTGAAGTGGAGGAAAAAGTGGAAGGAAGAGTGTATTTGGACAACTTTCTCATATTTATGAGTAAAGAATTTAACCATAAGACTTCAATCAATCAATATTGCCAAAAAGGGTAAAGCTGGGATATGAGAGGATTGCAAATTCATGAGTACAAGTAATGCAAATGTATGATGATAGGCACCCATTTTAAAGTGAGGATCCACTATAATTGGGTGTCTGGCTAGATTAAAATGTGTGTTTCTGTTTTTAAGGTGCTGAAAGTTATAAGAGAGAAGGGCAATTTGTTGTTAACACTCAAGCCATCCCTAGTGGATTCAGAGCTGCCTATACTGGATAAGTATGAAGGTGCTGAAAATGGGAGAATTGCTGATGGCACGATCTTCAAAATTCTGGATGCTGGCTTGGTGGTGATTTTCTATAATGGTGTCAAAGTAAGGCCTCCGTTTGATTTTAATGATGTTAGTGAAGTAAGACTATTTCCACTTTTTTTATTGTATTCATCCACTTTGGCTTATTCTTGTTGTTATTTATTTCATTCATTTAGGGATTTGTCTCCATTGATGATACTGGACATAGTTCTGAGTCGAGTAGTCTGAATGAAGAATTTTTTGAGGGACAAACTATTAGGTGTCGTGTGATTGGTTTCAATTCGCATCATCAGAGGTTGAAGCTGAGCCTACGATTCAAAACAGAAGGAGATCCAGAAATTCTGTCCAGGTATGGAAAGCTACTTACTTAATTTAATTGTGCCACTTGGGTTTGGCAGATCACACTTTTGGAAAAATACTTAAGTATTTGTGACTGCCAGAGTGTATTCATTTAAGCATTAGAGAAAAGATATCTAAACAGCCATATAGGCTAAATTACAAGTTTCTTCTCCTGGATCTGGTTTATTTTTTTCATGTTAGTCTTTAATATAATTATAATTTTTTAACCAATTATGTCTTCTAGGAGCTCAGTCTCAGTGAATTTAATTGTTATTATTCATTGGTTTATTTGAGGAAGTTAGGGATTAGACGTTTAATATGGAATCCCTGCAAATACTTGTGGCATGTCTAGCTATAAGTTGGTAGAGCAACAGTACAAGGGCAATAGAAATGATATGTCTGGAGATTAAAGCACACAATACTTACATAATATAGGGTATATTATGAACAGGCAAACATGATAATATCAACAAGAGCATATGCAAGCATTAATAATCACTCTCCAGATATTCCTGGGCCAAAGAAAATAGGAAGATCTCTAATAATATCCTTATTTTGCTTTTGAAAATATTATCATATGATTTGTTTTGATTTCATCACTCAATTTCCTAAAAAGCATGCATCCACCATATTCTCACTGCAATTTACTCTGCAAATATCACCTTCCTCCTTGTCTCATTTACTGCATACTTGATGTTTATCATATAATTCTTTGTGCAGGTTGGGCACGCTGTTCACTCTCAAGGTCACCGAGGTGAATGATGAGGAACTGGTGGTAAAGGTGATTAAGAAGGCGGGCAGCAAGGAAAGGGGACTGAAGCAAAGAAAAGGCATTATCCCAGCTGCACACCTCTCAGACTGTCACTCCCTCTCCCAATGCCTCTTGGCGACTTACAAGCCAGGTGACAGAGTTCCCTCCGCTGTCCTCTTCGCAGTCCGCCAAGCTGAAAGTGAGCAGTGCACCCTCATCTTCTCACTGCGGCACTCAGCAATTGAGTTCAGCCAAATGTTCGGCCAAGGGGTGAATGACAGTGAGGGTATGGATGGCGAGGATTCTTCAACAAAGGAGGTTGTTGGTGGTTCCTTGGGGGAGGGCTCAGTGATACCATGCTCCATCTCAAAGGCCATTGCCAAGGGACTCCTCCTAGAGGCCCCCATACCCCAGATGAGGACGATGTTCGTGCCCCTCCATGTAAGTGCTCTCTCTTTGTATTGATTCACATTTATTTTGCATTTCCTTATTGAGGAGACTTAAAATGAGAGGACATTCTGGGAATGTGAAAATAATCTAATGAGGAGCTATGTATTTGGTGAATGTTTAGGCCAGTACCCTCTGAGGGTACTAGGGTAGACCATTCTTCTTAGTTAATTTATTTACGTGTTAATTAAAGCAGAAACGTGGTCTCTTCTTGTATATGTTAAAAATAAGCTTGCAATATTCCATTAATAAAAATATTTGTTCATGCCCCAAATTTAAATGTGGTTACATAGTCTCCTGGTAAAGAAAGTGGTTACAATTCTTTGTTTTCAAATTATATTTATGGTCGGGGAGCCTGTAATATACCACCCAAAACAGCAAGTTAATAATTTAAATCCCCATGGCAAAACTCCACAGAGACCAAGAAAGCAGAACCATGAAGACATTTGCAGTAAACAATGGCTGTAGTGAAGAACTCAGAGAAACTCTCTCAAGGGAACAGCTGAGTCTAGCTATCACCCAAAGTTTTTCCCTCCCATCAGCTCAAAGTGCCAACAGTTGCAAATGGTGGAAAATTCCCTTTAGGAACAACTTCTCATACCAAATAGCCAGTATATTTCCTAAGGACTAGTTTATGATAACATTCTTTACACTCACATCTCTGTGAAAACTTTCCTGGAACTAAGATATAATTTACTAAACAAGGAAGAGCAATATATATAAAATAACCTGTGAATGCAGCAAGTACAAATGGGATGAGGCTTTTGCCATAAAATTAAGGAAAGGAAAATGTGGTGGTGGCCAATTTGTGCTGAGAGTGTTATTACAACTGTGGCTTCAATGCCAAAGCAATTCATATTCAAAACAAAGGGAATAAATTAGATACCATGGAGAATTCCATATTCTCCTTTAAAGTGAGCAAGTACACAGTCTAACTATGCAACAAATGAGTCACTAACTATCCGCGCTGAATTATTTTTATCAGTATAGAATAAGAATATGAATCCGTGTCAGAGATCCTTTTAAATAATTGGTCTCTTGCCAGTCATTTATTTTTTCCTGGCTCTACGTATAATAGTTAAGCTTTCTGAGGAAAATACATTCTGGTATTAGCTTCTTGATAGTTCCATACGCTTGTATTTCCATAATTCCACCATTATAAAATTACTGGAAAACACATAAAATATACTTTCCATTGCTGAGAAAACTCAAATTAACCACGTGGGCATGAAAAGCAATTGACTCTTTACATATGTGTTTATATTATGGCCATATTTTCTGTGTGTTTTGGTTATCTGTATTTTTCAAATATTCTTCATCCTGTGTCAATTAGCAGACAGATAATATCTAGAGTTTAGTGTATGTCACAAAAAGGAAAGCATAAAATATTCCTCAATTGTCTTCTAGGATTTGATCCCAAATGTAATGAATTGTGCACCCATTGTAACATCATCCTTTTCCCACCACCCATGTTTTGAAGCAATGTATTCATAATTGGTTTGAAGTCTATATATTTTCCATGGGTAGTGTACGGAGTAAAATTTTAGAAGTACTTGCAATTTCTATTGGCTTTCACAGGCAGATTTGAGTGACAAGAAATAACACATTTGAATATATGAATTAAAGAATTGACCATTTCCATACCAGTTTTACTCAAGAGTATGTATCAGTGATCAATAATTCTAATCAATTTCACCAAGCACAGCAGGAAACAGTAGAATGTACCAGGTTTTCAAGTATGATATGATGATTTTTTTCAAAAAAATTATACGGAAGAATGATAAGAAGAGATTTATTCAAAGTATGCTCCTTTGCTAGTTTGACATTATTCTCATCTTTCAGGCAAATTGTGGGTACCATGCTGGTAAAAATCTTTCCCTTTTGCCGCAAACAATTCATCGAGCCATTTATTTACATCTTCGTATGAACCAAAGCACTGTTCAGAAATTTCATGACCCATCGATGCAAGCAAGGGTTGATTGGAAGGAGCCAAGTGTAATGAGTAAGCCGAATGGGGTAGAACTTCCCAGCTGTGCTTCCAACTTGTTGCGAACCAGTTTTGCTGTATGTGATAGAGCATTGTCATGAAGATAAATGACCTAACGTTGCCTTTTCTGGTATTCTGGTCTTTCTTCAAGCAGCGAATGGTTCAAATGGAACAAATGTTGTTGGTAGTGTTCAGTATTAAATGTTTCACCAGGTTTTAACAGCTCATAATGGATCACACCCTTCTGGTCCTACCAAATACAGAGCATTATTGTCTTTCTGCCAAAGCGATTCGGTCTTGCGGTTGATGTGGATGGTGTGCCTGGGTCTCCCCATGATTTTCTGCACTTGGGATTCTCAAATTAATCCACTTTTCATCCCCAGTAATGATAAGATTCAAAAATGACTTGTATTGTGCAAGCAAACTTTCATGCATGTTTTTGATAGGCGGATGGAGAGGTTTGCCTCTCCATCTGTCTTTCATTCAATTCGTGGTACCCTCTTGCTGGTCTTCTGAGTCTCTCCTATCTCTCGTAGGCAATTGGAAAAAGCTTGTTGGCTAACGCTCAATTGCTCTGCGAGTTGTTTTTGAGTTTGTGAATCATCTCTGTCCAACAATGCTTGAAATTCCACATCTTCGTACCATTTTGCCGGTTTTCTGTGTTACTTGTCTGCAACATCGAAGTCACCACTTTTGAAAAACCAAAACTATGGTTCACATGTATCTTGCAATGGAGCATGCTCACCATAAGCTTCTCAAAGTAATCAACATGATTCAGAAGCAGTTTTCTTCAAGTGAAAACAAAAAATTAATGCTGTACGGGAATTCTCTTTGTTTGGTATAAATTTTGACTTATTGAACACAGCAACACAACATTGGGCAAATACTTTTTCAAGTATTCTCTTGTGCATCTGACACTTGTTGATGAAACAACAAAATGGCATAAGTGTCAAATCATTATACCACAAACTACGAGGGTCATCCGGAAAGTAGTACCCGTTCGTGCCGCATGAAGTGCTGACGACGCGAGTAGCCGCTGGACGAGGTCAGATAGCTTCAGTGGCTTGTCTGCCTTCTCTGAGCCAAGTTGCGTGACGCTAGCATTGCCTGTGTTGTTTCTGTGATTGTTTACAATGTTTAAAAAAATTGAGAACGCCGCCAGTTGTGAAGTGAGGGCAGTGATTAAATTCCTCAATGCAAGAAACGTTCGCCCATGTGATATTCATCGCCAATTAAAGGAGGTGTATGGAGACAATGTAATGGACGAGTCGTCTGTTCGGCGGTGGTGTCGCAACTTCAACATGGGGAGGGGGAACACACACGACGATGAGCGTTCGGGGAGACCGTCTGTCATTACAGACCAACTGGTGAGCTCAGTTGACGAATTCGTGAGGAACGATCGGCGCGTCACAATTGATGACATCTGTGAGCATTTTCCCAATGTTTCTCGAACAATTGTTCATGAAATTGTTAAACACCATCTGCATTATGCAAAAATTTGTGCAAGATGGGTCCCTCGCGTATCTCAATGAGCTGGCGGCGAAGGACTATGCAGCAGGAATACAGAAACTTGTCACACGTTATGACAAATGCCTTAATTTGCTTGGAGATTATGTTGAGAAGTAGTTTAAAGTATCCTCTTTCAAATAAAATTTTTTATGTTTGTTAATATTTACTTTTGTGTCTTTATTTCACGAACGGGTACTACTTTCCGGATGACCCTCGTACATTGGTGCACCATCTGGTGTCTGAAATCCACATTTTATACTGGTGCCCTTGATATAACATGTATTGTGAATAGACGGTAGGGCAGCTTGTAGAATATACATGTATACTAATAGTTACTTATATAAAAGGATATTAATTTATATTGTGAATTATGAAGTGAAACTTAATGGGAGTGGAATGGTGTAGTTCCTATCCCAATGCATATGATAGTTTTTGTACTTTATGGTTTCTTCCTATCTTCTTTTTAAAATTGTGGTCAGTGCATGTGCATGGATATATTATTATTATTTTGTTGGATTACACTTTTTTACTGCAACTTTTTTCTTCTTCTTTCAGCTTGTTAGTGATGAGTATTTGGACTATATCGATAAGCAGGTATATGCAGCACATCGACTAATTTTTGGGAAGATATGTAAGTCAGATGATCAGAAGCAGAAGCTGACTTTGTCAACCAAATTATCAGAAGTTTGGAATGGTTATGATTTAGAGGTAAGAAAGGAAGAAATTCTTATTCCAGTAAAATGTTAAATTTACATTTTTAGCTGATAAGAGAATACATATGTAAAATAAAATTTGAGGTGATATGGTGGAGGGGACAATATATTAGAAGTTTCTTTGATGTTTTACACATTATTAAATCCGAGGATAACTTAAATAATCATCATCACCAGTAATTCAATACTGTGAGGAATTAATCGCTGTTCTCTATTTAGTTTTGATTTCCTTAGCCCTGGATACCTTCCCTTACATCCTTCCTAATTTGCCTATTATACTTGTCTCTTGGTCTTTTTCATGTGTTCTTCTAAATGAATCTACTGAAAATGTTGAATGTAACTCGATGAAATCATCCTGTCATATCTGTCTTAAAGAATTCTGTTGTTTACTGTCCTTATTTGTGATGAAAAACTCATCCATCAGCTTGACTGCAAAATTTAGGGTATATTTTTTCATACCTCTAGACAATTAGTCTTAAAGGAAATCAATTTAAATTACCTTTTAGAGGTAAGATACCCAAATGATCAGTTTGAAAATCAAGAAGGAATGTGTTATGTCTGATTCCATAAATGTAATTGGGTCACTGTAAAAAAGTAAGTATAGAATACAAGTGGGGCTGTATTAGTTTATTTTGTGGATTTTGAGAATGCCATTCATTAGAGTAACATCAGTAGGATTAATGTGAGTATTGCTTAACATAGGAGTGGATTTGAGGCACAGGTGACTTATTCAGAGTGTGTATGTTTCAAGACTACAAGGGGGTGAATGGTGGAAGGGGGTCAGGCTGGGCAGAGAAGGAAAAAGGGGTAAGACAGGGGTGTCCGTTATCACCTGTCCTTTTCTAAATGCACATTTAGTAAATCGTAAATAAGATAATGGGAATTTGGATGCAGAACATTTTGATTGGCGATGGAATGTCGAAGACCATGAGAGAGGGAAGAATGTTATTCAAGCAAAGTAGACTGCTGAAAAGAAAAAAGCTTGTTGTTTGGAATGAAGGGAGATAGAAAGTATGCAGCATTAGAGAAGGTTTTATTTTAGTGTTGGGTAATGAAATAGGGCTGAATTCCGAAGGAAGCTCCAACAAAACCCCTTGAGTCATCAGAACACGTGAGCCCTTACAGCATTTCAAAGGTGTAGTAGTCCATTGGGAGGGATTTATCCTTTTTTTAAATATATAATTTGTAAATCATCAAAATAAGGTTTTAAAATTTTTTCTCCTTCACTAAAATATTCGTATTTCCCAGCTGACCCCTAAAATTTGTAAATTTGAGGTTTTTATTATAGTAATTGTGTAATCTCTGGAATTATTTGAAGTGATTGTGGAATAATATTCTTGTAGACTTTGCTCCCATTTTTAAATTTATTTTCTGAATTTTTTAATGGAAAAATCATGATTGAATTTATCTTTTACAGCCTTCTCTGAATATTGTGAAGAGTTACCTGTCTGCTATTGCTTATATACGTGAGCATATACAATCTGACGGAAAAAATTCTTTGGGTCAATTCGTGGAAGGGCAGATGGTGAAGGGAACAGTCAAGTCTATATGCGGCTTGGGGAGAGCTTGTATTGAGGTTCATGGGATAGTTGGGGTGAAGGGGAAGGTGAAGCCATCTGCCATAGCCACCATAATGCCTCATCATTACAAAGGTGAGTTGTAGCTTGGTGGCAACTTAGTCATGCTTGCTATATGCTTCTGTTTTGCACTATACTAACTGAGCAATTAATTAATAATTTTGTGACTTGAATGATTTACTGTGGCCTGAAACCGATCAGTGTTACTTTTTCTAGTGGTGAATTGTCATTTCCATCTTGAAAATATTAAATATATATTTTCCAGGCCTAAATTTCCAAGATAGTTTGTTCGCAAAATTACTCTTTAATTAGATTTGTTGATGTCCACTTTCACACGTCGTGGCCGCACCTGTGGTAAACTTTGGAAGCCCATGAAATACCATGGAAAATGTCCTGGAATTTTTGTGTGGTTACTGTGATTTTTGTCTACATACCTACAAATTAGCTGTGGTTTTAGTTCAATGAAGGATGTAACCTTCTTCCCATTCTATGACAAACTCTAATTATTTGATTAACACACTGATGATGCTTAAACACTGATGAATTGAAGAATTCTGCATGTCCGGGTTTTCACCGCGTTGTTGTTTGAAGCCGACAACAGTTTCGCCGAAGTTTCATCCGGCGTCTTCAGGTCATCTTCGACCTGAAGACGCCGGATGAAACTTCGGCGAAACTGTTGTCGGCTTCAAACAACAACGCGGTGAAAACCCGGACATGCAGAATTCTTCAAGCCACCACCGCGAAAATCTACGCAGCCACTGATGAATTTAACTAAGAAATTCAAAACCCTACACAAGTTTTGTACACAAAGTTTTGATTTTCTCATAAAAAATAATAGGTAACTAAACTTAGAAACACAATGAAAGGACACTCAGGAATATGGTTGATGTTTCGACTGGCTGGCCGTCAATTTCAGAATGCAATTTTCAGGGGAAGGGTGTGCATGGTGTGAATGTAGTTTTGATGCGATAAACCAAATTTCAATTCTTTTTATTATCTAGAAGCCCATTGCTATTATAAATATTGTGTCAAGGCAGCGCAATTGTTCCCAATTTCCAGTCACCAGTTCTTGCATTTTTCATGCTTCATCATGTTGGGGTCAAAGTTGTTCTCATTCCACATTGTGTCATCTAATTTGCTGAATGGTCTCCTGGAGGGGTTTTTACAATGCATAAATTACCCAGATAACTCATAATTGCACAATATATTCATTTTGTGGATATGATCTTCAACAAATTATCATTTCTAGATTTAAAATGAAAATATGAATTATCATCAGGTATGCAATTCCTTAATTTTAATTCCTACAGTTAAATTGATGGAGTTCAAAGTCTTTTTCAATCACAGAAATGTTTTCCAGGCCATGGTAAGGGTAAAACTTTAATGCTATCTTAATGAAATGCTATGATATCTCATTTTCTTGGCCATTACTGTTTCTACAGGGTGCAGCAACAGAATTTCCTTTTTTAAAGGGATTTGGCTTTTAAAAAAGGAAGTTATGTTGCTGGACCCTGTAGGCTTTGAATGATTACAACTTACATCAGCCACTTCTTTTTTTGTTTCATTGTGCTATATCAGAGAAACCCATTAGTGTTGGAGACAAGGTTTCTGGTGTGGTGATGTTGGTGGATTATGTTGACGGTCAGCTTCATTTGACCCTTAAAACCAGGATAATGGAAGAGTTAAAGGCTGCAGGTTAGTACTCCTTAATAAGTTTACTTTTCTGCTCTAAGTTTTTACATATGTAGCCCTAAGTACCCTCTAATAATACCAATTCATGATGATGAGACTTTTTCTGTTTGTGGAGTATTTATTTTTAGAAATCTGAGGGTTTAAGTGGTAAGTTTGAACAGATTATTATCTTGCTTGAGGGCCTGGTTTCAAAACCAGATGATGCCTATGAAGATACTCCTAGCTTCACATGTCTTATGTGGAATTAATGGTGTCAACCATCATTTAGCGGACCTTCATACTGATGAAGAGATAGAGTTGATATGTCTCCCCCCACTTTAATGTTTTGCTAATAAAAAGGCAAAGAAATTTTTGTATCTGTGACATGACACAAGCTGCATTCAACCAATTTTACGCATGGGCTATGGCCTATTCTTTTTAAAATTATTGTGAACAAATGAAATGTTATTCCTATTATTATCATCACCCTGTTCCAAATACACCTGTTCTCCATGTCAGGGACAGCATTGTTAGCTAAAATTGCAGCATTACCCTTGTGTTTTAGCAACTAGTTTGTATCATCAGCATACAATTTTTTAATAAATCAAAAGAGAGATGGTACTTTTTTCCACACTTTATTTTACAAGTCGACCGGTTTCGTCGCATAGGCGACATCATCAGGTGATGTCCTGATGATGTCGCCTATGCGACGAAACCGGTCGACTTGTAAAATAAAGTGTGGAAAAAAGTACCATCTCTCTTTTGATTTATTAGAATGGATTTCCACAAAGTGAAGCCTGAAACCATCGAGTTTATATACAATTTTTTACGTAAACTTCTTTCAATAATGTTGGCAGATCATTTATGTTCAGTAAGTGTAGCAAAAGGCCCAGGAACTACCTCGGGAAAAATGGCCCTTTCTTTTTGAATATCCCTTATATTATAATAATCTGTGGATCTAATTGTTTGGCAACATTTCATGTGCAATATACCAACCATATTTAAGCTAGCTCAAATGCCATTGCTAGCAGTTTTGAATTACCATGCCTTTGTAAAATCTTAAGTTTTGCCTTTGCACTAAATTCAAAATGCAAACAGTTCCTTGTAGCAGTTAAACTTTCTCTCTTTTGGGTGAATGCCTCCGCTTCCTGCCTGCAGCTGTGTGTCACATTCCCTACCTGTGTCTTTGGGGGTGGAGATTATGAGTTGCATGCCCATGTAATGGGAGAGTTTCCCCTTCTTGCTTTTCAATTCTAATTTCCACATTATAGGATAGATTCTGCTAAATCTGTATGTGCATGTGTGTGTTGGTTGATAGTTTATATGTAAATTTGTAAGCGTGTGGGTTGAGAAAGTTTTTGCAGGAATATTTTAGCCACTGTGGGTATAGGTTTGAATGAATGTGTTTGTTTTGCATGTGGTTATATTTTTCTTTTATGGGTCGTGACCTAATACACAACATGCAAAATCGCCCCATATACCTTTGCGGTGGCTTCCTGGGTATTGTATTATTTAGATGCAGATGTTAATGACCAGTCAGTTGGACTTTTATACAATAATCAGTGA
Source organism: Hetaerina americana (assembly GCF_022747635.1). Lineage (NCBI taxonomy): Eukaryota > Metazoa > Arthropoda > Insecta > Odonata > Calopterygidae > Hetaerina > Hetaerina americana. The sequence goes on from NW_027286763.1 coordinate 12,607,239, forward strand.
ATTGGCAACTAAGATTTCAATATACATTGATGCCATTTAGTCACATGGTATGCTAATCGGGCCTTTTTAAGGAGTTGTTCCTTAGAAAAAATAATGGCTGTGTGGCGCAAGTTACTATGCAAAAGGCTGCAAAAATGATTTCTTTTGGGGATCCGGATGTTGAGGTGGCTAATGTACTGATTTCTTGCCATGAAGGCCCAGAATCGAATATTGATGGTGGGTGAATTTTTCAGTGGTATCGCAATGCCTACTTGGGGTTCTTTTCTTTGGGATTAGATATCTCTCAACTCTCCCTCTATTCCTATAACATCCTACTCATGCCAGATTATCCAACTATCTCTCCTAGTGCAAATGACCTCTTCCTGTCGGTCACCTCCCCCAAATAACTGATATTACTAAAGTAACTTTGGCCAAAAATTCTGTTGTAAACACTGGTTTTGTTAAAAGAAAGACTTAAAAGAAGTTTCAACAATGGTGAGGGGGGATTATTTCTCAAGAGATTCCCATAGCATCCAGCCTGTGAAGGTCACTTGCCAAGATAGACCACTATCGTTGTCAACATCTATGAAATTGGATTAGAATCAACATGGGAGTCTGGGATGTTATATTTTAATATAAAAAATAGCCATTACTTTTTCAATATGGCTTTTAGTATTTGGTTGCATTTCTCAGAGGATGAAGCACACAAAGAATCATTGTTATCATCCGCCATATTAATATATCTGAGGTCGTTAACTTAGTATGAATGAATTCGAATAATTCTCTTCAAATGCTAGGATTAAAAGAATTCTTCAAGCAATTGAATGCACACCGGAAGCACTTTTTTTTTAATTCTTAACTTGCAATGTTATTTCGATATTGGGTTTATGGTTGATAAGCAACTTTAACGAGGGTTCTAAGTTTTCGTCCCTATGATATATTATGGAAATATTTTATTATTTTCATGGTGCCATTATCTATTACTTTTTCTTTACAGCTGGTGGCTCTTTTGCTGTTGGAAAGTGTATTCGTGCTGAAATACTGTTAAGTACCCAAGATGTTGCTGTTGCTATAGTGAAGGGAAATATATGCCATGGTGAGCTGATTTTTCTCCCTGTGCGGACCCACTGCAATGATTTTTGTGGAAATGAAGAATCAGAAACCATCCTAGTGCCTGGGGATATCCATAAGGTCATCGTTTCTGGGTATGTCCTGGGAAACATACAATCCTGTATGTGTATATCTTGGATAATAATAGCTATAAGATTTTGATGTTGTACCATGAGTGGAAAATGTTTTGAAGTAATCAGTTACATATTATACAATTACCATATTGGCATGAATATTATGTGACATCAAACAGAGTAAAATCCCTAGATTCCTATGGGACTATAAAGGAAATATGCAAAGAAAAGTCTGCGGATCAGATTAGTATGTTACTTGAATCCATGGGAAATGAGGGACAGTGTTTTTATAGCATTGGAGGTCAAGTACATCAGTTTTTATCTTCCAAATATTTGAGTTAATATAATATTGCCACCACAACTAAGTAGTTCAATTTAAGGACATGTCATGTAAATAAAGAGCCAAGATCAACAATTCTCGTTAAAAAACAAAAAAAAGGTCCTGTTATATTCTGCAACACTGAAATTAATTTTCAAATGAGAAACGGAAAATGCCTAATTATTGTGGAAACATGCCTACCTATTGTCTAGTTATATCTACCGGCAAAAGAAGGAAAAATTTTTTATTCTAATAAAAATGGGTGAATTAAGAACTGAATTGAAATATTGAATCTATGCTTTTGTGTCTATTGGGAGGAACCTTGATTGAATGGAGGTAATTAATGGGTAGAAGTTTTGCTATGCTGGGAAATATAGGAGATGAATAAAGAAAGAAGCTATGCCTTGTTTGAGTGAATTCTTCTACTCTTATGAATATGGGGTGACCAATTAGAGATTATAAAGTAGGATATTGAGTGAAAGGGGTACTACTGGCATTTTCTTTGATATTTTGAATCTCACTGTACACATGCTTGCATATTTTTTTGATTGCCTTAATTTGGCATTTTTCTAATCACATTAGAACCATCAACTTCTCATTGTGCATAATATTTATCCCATCTTAAACCTGTGGATGCACCCCAATTACACTTTGGTTTTGTGTCTGATATTATCAGGAAGGAGAGTGGGAGAATGATAGGCCTAATAAAGAAGAAGGTGACCTTGCTGTCCAACTATAATGCAGGAAAAGTAGTGAGGAAAGTGAGGAAAAGGCCAGCATTGGTTCCGGGTCCCCTAGATGAGGCCTCCATTCTCCCATCGGCTGCCAAGAGGCAGAAGACTGTGGCAGAGTGTGAGAGGACGTTGGTGAATGGTGGTGGGGAGCTGAGTGGAGATGAGGAGTGTCCGGGGAGTGATGTTGGGCCAGTGAAGGGGGGAGTGGAGTCGAGGCGAAAAGTAGTGGACATAACAGAGCCAACCAGGGTCTCATTTGTAGACATGGAGGAGGGGACGAGAAGGGGATTGGATGATGTGGCGTGGGAGAGGCTTCCTCGGCTACCAGTGGATGAGGGATTTGTGTGGGATGTGGACATCCACGGCCTTTCATCTGCAATCACCACCCAACACGATGCAAGTGATGAGTCTTCTATGGACGAGCAAGAGGAGAGTGAGGCAAGTGGTTTTCCATTCTTAAATAAGTCTCAGTGTTGTGACTGAGGAAAGAAAAGATTTTCAGGGTTTAGATTTTTTTCCCATTGTCATCTCATTCACAGGAATGCATCCTGAAAAGTTGAAATCCCTAGATCATATTAGAAGTGTCTAGGAATTTGTGCCAATCAGTCAGTTAGTGTGAATGGCAATTTTCTACCATATCACATGTTTGGTCAGTACTGTATTTTTTGGTGCATGGGATGCACGTTTTTCCCCTCTGAATATTATTAAAATATGGGATGCATCTTGCATGGGAAGCATGGGGTAATGGGAATTGAGTTGAAATTTGTTTCTAAAACATATGAATTGCATTAGTATACATTGTAAACTATTATAAAATTTGTCATGTTGATAGACTGCATAAAACTTTTTGCTTGTTGCAACTCAATGACATTCTAATTTTTCTCTACAAACATTGTGCATCATTGTCGAAAGGTAATGAGTCACATCTTGGAATGAATTAAGAATGTAATCTATGTGTAGGTAAACTTAAAAATTTTTTTATTGTTAGCTTTATTTTTCAACTTGTAAATACATGTACAAAGATGTATAATAGGATGGTGGATGTTGTCCTGTTATATTTGCAGCAGTTTTTCTGGTAAAAATTACCTATTCTGTGCATTTTCTAGTACAAACATAGTAAAAATAGATGTAGAAAATGCCGTGGTAACCAGCTGCAAAATAAATGAACTTTAAAAAGAAAATTAAAACAGGCACCCTTTTAATTTTTCAATATCACTTAGTGATCATTCATTATGTCATATTTCCATCCATACTACAATCTGATAGAAAACCAAGACACTGGGGATTGAGATGGTGCGGGGGCTAACGTACTGGCTTCCCACCCAGAAGGATCGGGTTCAAATCCCAACGGTGTTGAATATTTTTCAGTGGTATCTCGATCCCTACTTGAGGTGCTTTGTGGAGGGCACTTTGAGTGCATACGCCATGCGTCAGATGGGACGTTCAGCTGCGGACCCCTTGGTGCCTTTTGTAAAGAGCAGGCTAATGACGACGCCGGGTTTCTCTCCACCCTTCATTCTCTCCTCTCCATTCCTAATGGTGCAAATGACCTCAGCTGTCGGTCGCCTCCCCTAAACACTACTACTACCCTAGACACTTCTTGAGCATCACCTCCTTCTAACTGGCAATGACTGCAAATTACAGTCGCAAATGCTGACTTCATCTTGTGGCTTGTGACTCTTTTCATCTGGAAAAGTAAATCTGGTCCACCGGGTACCAAGGATGGATGCCAGAATATTTTATTTTAGCACTGCAGTAGTCCTCTGCATTCATTACCAAGTGACATATAATCCAAGGAATGTTTGTGCTCTTAAGAGGTTATAGAACATTACTATTTCATCTCCTTTGCATAAATTATTCAGTTGATTAAGAGATATCTGAACCATATAAATTATTTGAATTTCAGATTTATGTAAATCCGGTCTGTGAATTTGGGGTTAAACAGTATTGAAGAAAGCTTTTGAATTTTTAAAGTGAATTTTTTTGTAGACCCTGAAAATTACTTTTTTCCCCTCTCTTTCATAGGTTGCCCATAAGGGCAAGAAGAGTAAGAATAAGCAGCGTGATGGGATTTTGCAGAGGGAGCAGGAGGAGGCTAGTGTCCGTGAGGCAGAGGAGCGCTTAATGGACCCAGACACATGCCCACAGACAGCGGACGATTTTGATCGCCTCGTGCTCTCTTCTCCAGATTCGTCAATAGTTTGGTTGAAGTACATTGCATTCCACTTGCAGGTAAGTGTGGCTGGGTGGGACACCTCGAGAAGCGTTGTTGCTTCCAATACTTTTGCACTTGTGACACTTGGTATTCCCTCATCCCCATCTTTGTTGCAAGAAGAGATGGCATTAAAGAACCCCGTAATATCAAACTCTGTAACTTTCGATATTCCAGACACCAGTTGGTTGAAATTATGGTTCTTGGGTAACTTCATTTGATTTGAGCTCACTGTTCAATCTGGAGCTATTGGGCTTATATATATAGGGACTGTCCCAAAAATAAGTTGAGTAAACCTGGAAAATTTATTGCAGATCAAAGTACAAATTACTAAAACTCTTCAATATAGGACTCTTGCGCATTAACACACCAATTTCAGCGCCTCTGCCAATTGCATTATTCTTCCTCTGGGAGGCACCCACTGGAGCCTTGTTCAGAGAGATCACAAGAGACTGCAACACAAGTAGTCTTCTAATATTCCAAAAGCACCTTGGCTCATACTTTTTCCATGACTAAATCTTCTCTGAGAATGCAATACCACTCTGGTTTTTGCAATGTTATACTCTTCTGCTAACATTCTGACACTCGGGCATCAATCAGATTTGAGCATGTCTCTTATGTTTTGTGCATATTTGTCGCATTGTGTCATTGATAAACATCTAGGGCATTCCTTGTCATCAACCTTCTCTCTACCCTCCCGGAACATCTTCTGCCAGCAGTAAACCTAACCTTGGGACATTGCTTCATCTCCATAAGCATCCATAATGACGGTCAGGGTCTCGGAACCAGATTTTTCTAGCATAGCATAAAATTTTACCATGTATCATTCTTCCATGGACCTTGGCATCATGAATTCATGATGCAACCATTGAACAGGGGTCCAGTCTAGCAGTGATCTACACACTCTAATGGCCCACAGACAACTGGCGTGGACTTGTGGGTTGCATTATTTTCCCACCACCTTTCCATGCATAAATTGCCCCACTCCAGCCTTCTGTATCTGCCGAAAAAAAATCATCCTTATTTTTCGGGGCAGACCCTGTTTTTGCCCAGAGGACCATTATTGAGAAGGGAAACTCAGCACTCCCTCCAGAACCTGTTGCCTCATGCACAATGAAGACCCCTTCTGACTTAATTAAACCAGAGGCCTTGCTAAAAATTTCTCTACTCTCTTTTTTAATTTGATACATTCTTCAGTGGTATATTTACTGAATCAACTGGTGTTTCACTGAATCAATAGTAACATTAGGGTTCCCACCTTCAGTTCTAGATATTGCCTTTTTCCTATAATATACCTGTGAGAGTATGGTAGAGCGTATTGAAAAGCTTAAAGGTTCACGTGTCAAAAGAAATACCAAAAAGGATCAAAGGATATTTTCAAAATTTGAATTAAATGCAAACCTATTCGCAGAAACAAAAAAGTCTTGCAATTTTCTGCGAACCTTATGTACTTCCGCATAGATCAATCTCATGTATTGGTCAACTTCCTAAGTTTTAGTAAAAATTTCCAATTTTTTTACGCATTTCATGTATAAGTTGACACTGGTGTTTTCATAAGAATCAAATGCTGCCAATTTAATTCCAGTGAATTAATTAGGATTGTAACTTTTAAGTTGTAAAGTTTGTTAAATGTATGTTTAAGTGATAATGCCTAAAAATAATATAATTTAACATTTTTAATGGCAATTATCTATTTGAAAATAATCAATATTTATTTTATTATTTATTATTACATTAATAGATTTTGAGGTGTATATTATAACTTGAAAATTTAAACCTTATCCTAGATGCCTCTAAAGACCTGGAACACAGAATAAAATTAACCATTTGGAGGCAGGAGTGAAAATAGGTGCAGAACTCATGAGTCGCATTTGGGGTTAATCAAGCTTAAAAATTATAGAATCATTATAATAGGTATGGCATGAGAATTAATCTTAAGTAAATGAATGAAGATGTGTGAGCTAATGGCCTGGAATGTGAAGATAGGTTAATTCCTATAGCCAATAATAAACAACTTAGAAGGCTCCAATAACATTAATATCGGTCAACCGGTGAGCATCAATGGGAAGAGTATAAGGATTGACAGCAAGAAGATTTCGGTACCATAGTTAACTACTGTTTGATGTTAAGTGCTATGGTGCTGATGTTTTATCGCTGTCAAGCCCTTACTATCCCTGTCGATGGCCACTGGCCGAACAAAATAATGTTATTGGAGCCTTCTAAGTCTCTTGTTATTGGCTATAGGAATTACACTATCTTCGCATAATAAAATTAAGGCAATGGGATTCTCAAGGAATCAGAAGTCTAGGTTGAACATTAAAGTTCAGGGGCGTAAACTAGAATAGGTAGAACAGTTCACGTATTTACGAAGAGTTTCGGGCAAAGGTGGGCAAGGTGAGAATTACTCGTAATTAAAAGAAGACTTGCATTAGGTAAAGATGTTTTAACTGTCAGTTGTCTGTCCAGGGATGCTACCTAATTACAGTTAGTTATAATTAGTGTTTTGAGCTCGTGTATCAGAGTTATATTACCATGTTTTTCTGGAATTTAGGGCATTTAACACTTATCTTATTTGCATTCTTTCATTGAACTATTTAACTAGTGTCTCTTGTGGCTGTAATATCTTACTTTATTCCTCCAGAATACTGAAATTGAGAAGGCCAGGGCTGTGGCCCAACGTGCTCTGAAGACAATCAACTTTCGAGAGGAGCAAGAGAAGTTTAATGTTTGGGTTTGTTTGCTCAACCTCGAGAATCTCTATGGGACCAAGGTGAGTGGCCAATTGTTATTTCCTCAATGTAGAGCTGTCTTATTTGGTGTTCCTCTACTAAATTGTCCTTAATTTTCTCTGTAGGAAAGTTTAGACAAAGTCCTGCAAGATGCCCTGCAAATGAATGATTCAATGAAAGTGTATTTCCAGATGCTTCAGATTTATTTGGACAGCAAAAAAATTGAGGTGAGCATAGAGAAAGCGATATTTTTTAAGGTTACATTAAGTTTCCAGTGAAAAAGTGCTTTGCCATATTAGTGATTTTCGTGGCACTGTTTGTTGTTCAGCCTCCCTTATAGAACCCCTTGCAGTATGACAAAGAAAGGGGCAAAGGTTTGTTGGCCTCAGGTTAGATTTTGCCCTTTTGGTACTGTTATGTTCTTCAAGGGAATATGGCTTATCCATTTGGAAACTTCCTCTACTTGGGATTTTTACCATACAACAAATAAATTATTAGCTATCTACATTTTGTTTTCTTAATCAGTGTCTTATGATGAAAATGAATTCTTATCAGCGATCCTTTTTCAATGTTCTTTCTTTGTCAATCTTTTTTTTTGCAGGCAACAGTTGTGTGACTGAAATGAAATGACATTAAGGCTCAAATCCAATTTATGAGTGCCCGTAAATGATATTTCTCAGCTCATAGATGTATTCTCAGACGTACATAATCTAATTTGTGTTAATTTGGATCATTCCACAGATCTGAAAAAGCAAACTGATGGTGTTGGTACTCATTTCTAGCTCCTTTAATCTTTCAATGGCAACAAAGCAATGCAACAATTTCAGAGCATAAAAATTGTTGCATTGCAATGTATATTAGTGGATGACTCAGTCTAAAGTTACTGTTGTGGCATCTCGTGCAGTTTCTTGGAATTTGTCAAAGGAACTTCTAAACAACGTAGTTGCAAGTGTGAGTTTCAGTTGTCTCTCATTCTTTGCTGATTCTATATCAAGCGTTGGCAACTTGCACATGAACAGTCAGCATCAAGTCATTCATATACATGATGATAGATGGCAGCTCCATTGTGCACAAATGACATATGATGCTGCATCGATAACTGAAATACAAGTAAGACATGGTTGTGATAGAAATAGATTTTTAGTCTCCCACCCTTTCCATTTCTTGTGATTTATTCACGGTTTTTAAAAATGGAAACTGCATTTTTTTATATTTTTCTGCCATATTTTAATGTTGGAATTAAATTATTTCAAGAACACAGAGCTATTATCAAGTGACTAGCAGAATGTATTTTCCACAGAAAGTTAAACCAATTATATGACCAGAAAAATCTAATGATTGGTGAAAAATGAATATTAACAAAGGATTGCCGATATGGATTCATATCTGTCATATGATATTGATTGAAATAATGCAGTAGATACATAGTGACTAGTGGCCTAGTACAAAAATGCTTACATTAAAACCTTAAACAATATTGACCACTTACATTTTGTAAAATCAAAATATTTGATGAAAGGTAAAATGTTTCACATTTATATTTGTAAAAAAGTATTTGGAGGATTCGAAGTATTTTTATCCTTTCAATTTTAATTAAATTATAATGTTGAGGGGCTAGGAAGAGAATAGCACTGTTAATCCACAAAATAGATAATTTCCAAAATTTAATCCAAAACTTATGATCACTACAAATTGAGAAGGAAACAGCAACCAACTAAAGCATATTTCCTGATATATTTCAACAAATACAGGTAAACATTAATACTGTGAGGAAAATCATAGAATAATAAGTAAAAAAGAAAGAGTAAACTAGTGAAAAAAGTCTTAGCTGGATGAGAACTCCAACTGGTGGACCCAAAAAAAGCATGTCAGAATTTCAATCCATCAAAGGATTTGATTAAGGGAAGGAAACAAGGGATGAATAAAACAAGTTTTGTAAAAAGCACTGTTTCAAATTTCATGAATTCAAAGAATATAGAACAGGACAGCAGTTAGCACTAGCATTCTTTATAAAGATGTGAAAATAACTTCATGAGAAATCAACCTGTAAGTAAACTATTAAATCCTGAATATAATCCGGACTTCCCAATCTCTGTTCTGTGTATGTATTGATATTATTACACCCATGTATATTATTAGACTCGTACACCAGCCACTGTATTCCTTGCGCATAGTCTTGCTTGACACTGATCATATCATCATAGGTGTAAATTATCTAAATTTTAAAGAAATTCATGGAAATGCAACTTGTGCTTGTATCTGCTTGCTGTGTCATAAAAGTGACCTGAAAAAATAGAAAATACCAAAGTATATAAATCATTTCTGTATATTGAATAAGCTCATCACAGTGAAGTAGATCCACCTCATAAATACTGGATGAAGAGTGATTAACTTGAGTGAATGCAACGATTTCAGTGTGTAAAAATCATTCACCTTGACCGGGATCCAAACCCGGATCCCTCGATACCCGGCCAAGCGCTTTAGCCAGTTAAGCTATCGAAGTGTCCTCTTAAACTCTGAAATTTTGAGGGCTCTTAAGGAACAAGGTGTTGTGATGGAATACTTTACATTTCCATGGGCATTCGTAGTCATGCGTGACGCACCTCAGTCCACAAGGTTAGAGCCAACACTTAGGCTGTTTTTACCTTTGACAAATTCCAAGAAACTCAGCAGATGCCGCAACAGTAACTTTTAATGGAGTTATCCAATTATCTGCATTTCAATGCAACTATTTCAGAGTTAAAAAACCATCTGTCTTGACCAGGATTCGGATTCACCTTGACCTGGACTTTCACCTTATCCCAGTCAAGGCGAATGATTTTTACCCTCTGAAATTGTTGCATTGAAATGCGTATCAGCGGATCAAAAGTTACTGTTGCAAAATCTCCTGCAGTTTTTGGAACTTGAATGAAATAGTCATTTGAATTGAACAGTGTTCGATATGTTGTGGATAGTGAACATTTCTTTTGTTTCCTTTCACCAAAGTAAACTCCCCTTGTGATCGTTGGAATATGACGGCCTTGCTTTTCAGGAACTGGATGCTCTGATGGAAGTGATGCTGAAGAAGTGCAGGACCAGGAAGGAGGCATGGGTGCAGGCAGGGACGATGTGCATGAAGTCAGATCGTGTGGAGAAAGCTGGGGAGCTCCTCAGGAGGTCCTTCAAGAGCTTACCAAAACATGAGCGTAAGTGCATTTGGATTCACTAACCCATCGATAACATTTGATCATATTTTGTATTACCTACGCATCTTGTTGGCTCATGATTCCGAGCGTGACTGCAGATGTTTTTTTTTTGGAACTATTAACCTCCTCTTTAAATATTTAATCTGACCAATTCCATGTTTTTTTCTAATGCATTTACTTTGTCATTAAGTGTATATGTACATATTACCTTGATCAAAAAGTTCCCGGAATAACCACCGTGTGGCGCTCCCATCGTTCCGATTTGAGTTCTGTTTTTTTTGTTAAATTGGTACATCTGTTGTTGATATTCCCTTTAAATCTTAGTGTCATAACTTGACATTTGCAAAAGTTACGTAGCCAAGAGTACATCTATCTCTGTGTGTGTTGGCGATTTTTTACAATTTCAGAAATGGATTTAAATTTGCAACAACGAACTTGTATTAAATTTTGCGTAAAAAACGGATTTAGTGGCGCACGGACGTTGGAAATGTTGGAAAAGTGTTTCGGCAACGATTCTCTAAAAAAAACGGTCGTTTACCAGTGGCACGAGCGGTTCAGAAGTGGTCGTGAGTCAATCGAAGATGATGAACGCAGTGGCAGACCATCGACATCGAAAGTCGGTGAAAAAATTGATAAAGTAAAAGAAATGTTGGTCAATAACCGCAAATTAACCATCAGAGAAATAGCGGAGGACTTGAACATTGCCTATGGATCCGCCCAAGACATTGTGGTTAATGATTTGGGTTTCCGTCGTGTAGCAGCAAAGTTGGTTCCAAGAGACCTCAATTTCATGCAAAAAAGAGACCGTGTTGACGTCGCAAAAGACATGATTTGCGAGGCTGAATCCGATCCCACATTCATCAAAAGGATCATTACTGGAGACGAGACGTGGGTTTATGAGTACGACACGCAATCCAGACATCAGGCAAGTGAATGGCGTTCACCAAATGAGCCGAGACCAAAAAAACCACGTCGTTTTCAGTCAAAAAAGAAGGCAATGCTGACGGTTTTCATGGATTACAACGGTGTAGTGCATCATGAATTTTTGCCAGAAGGCCAGACAGTAAACAAAGAGTATTATTTGGGCGTTATGAGACGTTTGCGTGAAGCAATTCGCCGAAAGAGACCAGAAATGTGGGCAGAAAACTCGTGGATTTTGCACCATGATAACGCACCGTCGCACAGTGCTATCATTATTCGTAATTTTTTGACGAAAAATGCAACAAATACCATCCAACAGCCACCGAATTCACCTGATTTGGCTCCCTGTGACTTCTTTCTGTTCAATCGAGTTAAAAAACCATTACGGGGAACGCGTTTTAGCAGCCGAGAGGAAGTAATGGAAAAATCGCAGGAAGCACTGATGGACATACCGAAAACCAAATATAAAAAATGTTTCGAGGATTGGATCAAGCGCTGGCATAAGTGTGTTGCAGTCGATGGGGATTACTTTGAAGGGGACAATATAGATTTAGATGAATAAACTTGTATTTTTAATTTTCTGAATAAATTCCGGGAAATTTTTGATCAAGGTAGTATATTCAAAGTGTGCTCCATTTATGCCTGTGGTAATCTGTGTGTAAAATGAAAGCCCCTATGCATCCCTTTGCAAAAGGGGAAGCTCTTGACTAGTATTTGGGATGAAATTTCATGAAGTGCAAAAAGGCACAAGTTTTGATATTACTGGTGCACTTTGTCCCTCAGAAAAAACATGCTGTCACACTGTTTGCAAAAGGGTCCCTATATGATGATTTGATTGAGCCTAAATGATGAGTAGTATATTAGAGTATGATGAGGTTTCTTTAGACTGAAGTGTAGGACAGTGTAGGTCAAATATTGGGTCTCTGAAGTCCTCATTATCAAATAATGTAGCTTTAATTTAAGTGAGGGTCAGTGATGGAGATGCATATAGGTCATTTAATATGGATCAGATAGCATTGGAAGGAAAAATTTTGCAAGGGATTTCATTTTAATAAGAAAAAAATCTCCCTTAAATATTCAAGGAAGCATTTGCATCGGTAGTAAACTGTATAAGTTGAATAATTAAATTTCCTGAGTATCATTACCTCGTTCAAAGCTAAAGCACGGATATAATTGTTGGAACTGAAAGCTGGTTATCCATTGAAATTGTAGGCAGTGAAATTTCCCAAAATCCTTTTCAGTTTAATGAAATGACAGTAAATAGAATTAGGGGTAGGGTCTTTATTACAGTTAAAAATTCTTGCCTGAGCTGAGCTCAGGTAGCTTGAGATAACAGATTGGGAAGTGTTTGAAGCTCAAATGAAAGTCCTGAATCCAAGAGAATGTAGGTATGCACATTTAACAGACCATCTGACAAAATGGTTAATTCAATATTATAACTAGACAAGCGGAAAGTGTCTCATTCCAAAACAGTGATCAGGAAATTATAATCAATAGAGATTTCAATGTCTCATGTATTTATTGGAGCACATGAAGTTTTGAAACATCAGGCAAAGACAAAGGTACCTGCTAGTCACTTTTACATTCTTTTCTGTTGATCTCCATACATCAACTAGTCACTTTTCCTAATAGGAAGGATAATATTCCTGATTTGTTAGTAATGAATGTACCCAAAAACGTCTCGAATATAGAAACCAATAAAGTAATGAGTGACCACAGAGCAGAAAAAAAACTAAGGTTTCCTTCTATGGAGTCAGAACTAAGTAGCCCAAAATAAAATTTTCCTTGTTTAAAAATAGGGATTATAATGGCTTACAGTGATTGTAAAGTAAATTTATAAAAGATAACACCTAGTCTAGATGCTAAAATGCAGAAGCTGGAAAATTGCTATGGTGTCAAAGGCTATGTCACACAAAGATAAAAAAATCTGAGGAAAAAAAACAAGTATCTCTGCAAACATCATGTATCTCTTGCGACAAACGGAATGAGCTCACTTGTGATTATAAGATATCTAGGGCGAATGTAAGGAAGGAATTTTAGAAAACATTAAGCGAATTCAATAGGAAAAGAGTAGCAGAAAATTTTAACAAGAATTTAAAGGATTTTGTCATATGTCAGAGAGGTTCAGGGAAATATGTCTACAGTCTTTATGTACGGACATTCTCCGGAATTTATACGTAGCCATTGTGGTTACTGTTTAATCGTATTGACATTCCACTACCAGGAGCACAACAGGTTGCAATAAATTAAATAATTGCATATATTTTCTGGAGGTATTAGCTTGCAGGTGTAGAGGAGTAAAGAAGTTGACTAATAGGCTTTTAATATTATGAGCTTTAATTTAACATTTTTACTGCCACAATAATTTTTATTTTCGTCCTGACATCTCTTTTGTGGTGACCTTCGTGTTAAAACAGTCAGCAAACTGCCATAATCGTGTGGAACCCTGTATGGCTTGTCCGATTCACACACCAACAGGGTACGTATCCCCCCTCTGTGACTTCCCAAGGTCGGATGTAGTATTGTGGACGCTAGTGTGTGGTCGTTTGGGTGCATATTGCGGGATTTGAACCCGGGCCGTCGGTTCTGAAGCCGAACCTACCTCCACCTTACCTCCTGTTGAACTCATAACTCATGATTGGCTCGATGATGCCCCAGTCCCTGAGCGCCTTTCCTCCCCGAAGCCCTCGGGGGTGCATCCCCCTACCCCATCCCTCACCGGGCGCGAGTGGGAGATCACTCCTCGGCGATCCCGATGAAGGTGCGGTCGTGGAAGGGTCCTGAAAGTACCCCACATCACATTGTGGTCATCCCTCATCCTTTGGCGGCAGCCACGCACCACGCCGTGGGTGACTCTGGTTGCTCAGCGATGCACGGGGTTAAGCTCGGCCGAGCGTGTTGCCAATCGGAGACCCTCCCGCCGGGGGCTGGGCGCTGCGTCGTAATAATCTTTGCTTTCTAGAATTAAGACGCTGGACCTCATCTCGTTCCCCGTCAGTACATCTGGGCCCGCTCACCGTTCGCGAATATTTCTTCACTACGCTATTCCGAGTATCCTAAATTCCGTCGTTTGTTAGTTCCATTTTATTATCGTCTCCATAATCGGCCACTTAAGAAGCCGTCCATGCGTGTATTGGCTACAATGCTTTTCCTCCTAATGTCAGTGTAAAAATCTCACCACTTCTCAATTTCGTCCTCTGGTCCGTTCTAAAGATGTTGACCCTTTTGGAAACATGTTTCAGAAGCTTTTTTTTTAAATTTTTTCAACCTGTTAAGGCTTTCGGTATAATATTCGTGAAGATTTTTTTCTGATTGCTTCCTTGTAATTCAGGGCCGGTTTCTTTTGGGGTGGCTCAATATCCTGAAACAAGATATCTGTCAAAACGTCTTTTAATAATAATAATTATAAGAACTTTATAATGAATTCCTCGTGGCTGATGTGAATGTTCAAAAACCCCGAAAGAAGAAATAATTCCCGAGTCATTGAGTATGAAGTAATAAAATATTTCACAGGATGTTTCATTTTATTTGATAGTGGTGACGCGCTGATGGCCAGCCAGTGACTGCCAATGAGAGGGGAGACCCCCCCCACCCTTGTGAAACGTTACCCCGTGCCAGGGCCCTCAATCCTAATGGGGACCGAAAAGTAATATGGCGACTTTAAATTGGTTCAGACAGTGACTCCATTAAAGCTCTCGTAATATGATTGCATACGAGGTCTGCCCAATAAATACGCGAACTGAGGTCATAAAAGCTTTATTTTGCAAAATTAATTGCTTTATTGTGTCCTCATCTTCCCAGTGATGTCCCCTCATCACATTTTTGCATTTTGGGAGTAGGGAATAGTCGCTGGGCGCGAGGTCTGGCAAATGAGGAGGATGACCAAGGATGGGCATTGAATGTATTGCCAGAATCTGGCGAACAATCAATGCTGAATGTGCTGGTGCATTGTCATGGTGAAGGATCCATCCATCGACTTGAGTCATGTTTGGTCGCACACGACGCACGCGGTCTCTCAAACGCTTGAGAACTCTTAAGGTAGAACTCAGCATTTACTGTTTGTCCTTCAGGAAGAAATTCACGATGAACAGTTCATCAAAGAAAAATAGGCGCATGACTTTGATTTTCGATCGGATTTTTCTTGATTTTTTGTTTTGATTTAATCCGCTTGAAAATGGATGTTTTCTGCAGAGCATTATCACCGTTAACAGCTGTAAACATTTCAGTAATTTGGCTGCGTAGGTTTTCGCGATGGTGGTTTGAAGGATTCTGCATTCTCGGGTTTCACCGCGTCGTTGTTTGATGCTGAAAACAGTTTCGCCGAAGTTGCATTCTGGCACTATACGCACAACTCGACGATCAGCCATGCACAGACGACTCATTGGGTCTCAGGCAACTAGCGCCGCTAGTGGGCATGGCTATAGCCCGCGTCGTGGCCGCCAGATTGCACCAGTTCGCGTATTTATTGGAGAGACCTCGTATGATTACTTCTGAAATAGAATCAGTGAAGCGCCAGGGAGAAAAACGTTGTCGTACGTTTCGAAAACAGTATATTTTGATGACGTATCAAGCAAATTAGTGCGATCGACCTTTCGATCGTGGATGAATGACAGTGGATACTCAAGTGACCCGAATGGGCTGTATACGTCGGAGACGGGTGAGGGGGATGACGGAGAGAACGACAGACAGACCCCGGGGGGGGGGGTTACCCCACGGTGGCTCCCATTGTCATCGCGGGCACCCACGCAGTGCTCTGCCCTCCCATCCCTATTCTTTCATGTACTGCAAGTGAGAGATTTAAGGTGATGCGTGTGCTAAGATTTTTACTTGGAAAAGTTGTTCTCTGAGGAGTTCTCATTTTGAAATTTCTAATCGGCTTTAAAAGAAGTGAAGCGAAAAATATTAAGGAATCCACTGCAGTCATTGCCTTTGGAGTCTTGGTTTGATCCTCCTCTCGAGAGATTACGTCTACTTCCATGTGCTTTTTATATGAGAAAGTTGAGTGTGTAAATTTGTATTGTTGTAAGAAACTGATCGAACGCATTCACTGTAAGTACCTGTTAAGGCTAAATTGTTGAGATTAATTCGTGGAAGATCTATTCTCTGAAGATTATCGACACGTGTGTTCAGAAATTTGTCGTTGAAAGCAACAAAATACTTGTCATGCATTAATGTTGCTGAAACCTGTTGTGCAAGAAAAATATGTCATTGGAAATGTATACAGACTTATTTTTACCTAATACCATCATGTAGTTCCAAATTTTTTTCACCGCTCCATTAGCGTGAGTAGTGCCTAGTCATCAAATTGAGTAAAAGAGCTGACCCCAGTTTTTTTTCATCCTTTGACCACCTTACCTCTCCTCCTATATTTCTCCTGCGAGCGGCCGCGGGGCGCCAGGCGCCTGCCTCGGGGGTGGAGACATTTTCAGCTATTCGAGTCCTTGTAAGGACCCGTAAAAGTGCTACCACTCCTGCGGGAAATAATGATTTACCCGAAGAATATTTGGGGATGTGCCGTGAAGGTTAAAGGCCAATGTTATCTTTTGCTAGTTAATTGGGCTGCGTGCATACAGCGTATAGGACCTAGATTTGTAAAACGTTGTTGTGATGATCTGAGTGGCGTATCGAAATAATTAGAATAACTAGGTTGGGAATCACTCACGGAATCATGGTTAAATTACAGATTTAAACCTCTTGCGTCAATTTGGGAGAGGTCACTTTAGCGATGATTTAGGAAATGGGTAATTACCCCCATCGTACTACGGCAAGAGAGATCATGCTGGTAAAATTAGAGAGATGAATTGCACTACAGATAGATTTAAGGTGTCATGTTTCCCACGAAAGATAAGGGGCCTGAGTAACGTTGTCTGACCGCGCAAGGGGGGCGGGGATATTTTTCTTATTCCATTCGAAGTTGCCTATGATGTTTTCAGTGTCTCATCTAGCCTTAGTTATTTTCCTTCTTGTATCTAGTAGCTCCTCTCGTATGCGTAGTGAGTTTATTCTCACTTAGATACCGCAGTGCATGTACCTGTCGTGAGCATGAACCACATTAATTGAATAATTCGTATAGAAATACGTATATTATGACTAAAATTAAGCAAAACTTAATTTGTGATGTTGCATGCCTAGCGTGTTACCACCCCCTGCCTCAAACCCTAGCGACGGCTTGCACGGCGCCGATCTACTCGTGACGGGTCTGCTGGAGGAATTAGGTTGGGAGTCTCTTGATTCACGAAGTGATCGGGCAAGACTTGGGACTTTAAAAAGGTGAAGGACTCTTCTGAGTTTTATTGCGATGCCGGGGGAATTATTTTAGCTTCAGTTATATTGGTAGATTTGACTGACAGGATCAAATGAGATAGGACAACATCACCCAAAGATGCCAAATTTTTTCTCCTCCGAACGATGTACAATTAGAACAAAATCGAAATAGAGCGTCTGAATACATTTACTTACGGATAGACTTTTAAAAATATCGTCAATTATTGCACAATGTTTATAGGCATGTGTGAGTGTGTTGAGTGTTTTCGTATCTGTGCGAATATTTATTCAAATGCATAGAGGAACTAAAATTTGTGCATGTATGTCTGTTTGCTCTTAACGCCCCTTCAAGCCTTTGCGGGAGATTGTGAGACAATGTGTCGTTGAAGTTCCCTGCAGTCAATTAAAATGAGGCCATTTTGTGTATTAATGGAAATGGACCGTCCTCAATTTAAACAAACTTATCCTTCTTTCCAAAACAGCTGTGATGGAAATCTTGAAAGTAGCAACGTTCGGCGATGTCGATCATTGGTGCTAAACAGTTGACATCGTACGTATGATTTCGGTGCAGGAAAATCCACCGAATTCATTCGCCGTGTAACAAGGGTAATCTTTTATCGGGGTAATCATTCGTAAAAGTTAACCAATCAATTGATGAAGAGCCATGAGCAAATTAAAATGGGCGATTATTCAAAGATGTATTTGGATGGCGAGGCAGAAATTCCAGAGATGCGCGCGCTAGGACTGCCCCCTCGCGAATTGGCCCTCCAGCGCAACCCCTTTCGCCCGCCTCCTTCCCTCCGGACCACGCCGGGCGAGCTGGTCCCGAGAGGAGGACGCTCCCTCCTCTCCCCATCGTCCTCCATCCGCCGCCCCGCATTCCTGCCACCTCCCCTGTTGGGGTTGTTAGTGGGCCACGGCGGCAGGGCAGCGGCGGAGGGGGGGGGGGTCTGTGGAAACGGGGTCGAGTGTTACGTCCGACCCGTGCGTGGCCCCCGGCGGCGGATGCCTGTCCGCCACTGCCGGGCGATGCGGTGGCGGCCGTGCCCCCGAATGAAAGAGGCGGAAGGCAAGCGTGCATTGTTTTTAGCAGAATATCGCGGCGTTTTAGACTGTTAGAAGTTTAAGCTTTCGGTGGTTTGAAGTTGGCTCTTTTGGTCCTGATAAGGCCTTAAAAAACGTGAACTCTGCTCAGAAACTACTTCTATAGTCTACATTGCAAAACAGAGGCATCATTTCCCTCAACTGTCGAAAAATTTAATTTAAGAAAGGGAACGATTCACACACAAACACACTCAAACTTGGATGCCACGTAACCGGCGATCAACCCGGAGGTTGGTTTGAAAGTCGAGTGTGGAGCTCATTCGTCGTTACTTAGTCCTCGTATACGGCGGAGCGTGAAACTCGTCATCATCGCCGAACACCCCATCGGTTCTCCGGGAAGGTTCCCCTCGTTTAAGTCGCCGTGACACTTGGGGCCCGCCATTCACCAGTCTTTTCCGGGAGATGCCGTTGGTATTCCACGTGTACGTGTGTCTGGATGTGCGATATGAAAGGAGTGACCACCATCCTTGCAGTCATCCCCTTCAACCTGGTAATAGAAGGAAATGAGCGGAGTTTTTCAAAGAATGAAATTGAGCCTCTTGTGCGTAGTATACGTAGGCTAAAAAAGCTGTATTAGTATTTAAGCTCTCAACGAGTTGCACGATAATTTGCCAACTTTTGCTGGTAATTTTTTTCTTACTAGCATTATAATATTTCAGAGAAAAAATTGGGACAGTTGAGTGCGTAGATGATGAAGCGGTTTGGTTGAGTGAAAATTACTGGATAGAATTTAAAGCGTCGGCGAAACATTTGGGATGGAAGTAATGTTAATGTGTCAATCGCTATGAGAGTTTGCCAGATAGAAAGCACTGTTAATTTTTAGTAGAAGAGAGTTGTAAAACAAATTGCCATTTAAATATTTGGGTAGAGTATTAACATGTAACGGGAGCTGTGCAGAAGAAATAACAGGCAGGATAATATTGTCTGAGGAGATGTAACCATTTTTTACTGTAAAAACGGACGAATTCAAATTGAGGACGAGATTCACAAAGTGCTTTTCATGGTGTTCGGTTTTGTGTGAATGCGAATCAACGGGACGAAAGAAGAATTTGGAAAATGTTGGAAATGTGACTGTAAAATGATGGCAAAAATGAATTTTATTGACAGAAAGTGAGAAATGAGGATATGCTGTGAATGAGAGGAGGGAAAGCTGTAGAATGTGATAAGAAATACAGGTGTATTGGTGGGGACATATTTGCGTAGAGATTGTATTCAGTTTAGGATGATTTATGGCGGAGAATTGGGCTTTTAACACATAAAAGGGAAAATTAAGGCTCAAAAGAAGATTAAGAGGCTCAGGAAATGAATGAGTGGAGGCAGATTGGAATTGGGACACTATGTAAGGCATATCCGCCAAGAAAAAGAATAATAGCAGAGGCACTGTACTTCTTTCTTTCTTATGTCGCCATGTGGAACTTCGACATATCCATATGAGGTAAAAAATCTACACACAATTGTTGTATTCACTGACTCTGGTTTGGGTTATTGAACATGTTATTTTTATTAAACTTGAAGTTTCCGAAACCTGAGTCGGTGAATTAAATCTTTTATTTTTGTTTCTATGAAACGTTTCTTTGTTGGTGTAACGGTAAAAATATCGAACTAAAATTTTCGTTAATTCAATCCTAGTGATGCATGAAAGGTCAATCAAAAGATTTAGTCGAATAACATATCACTTAATCCTCATTATTAATTGACGCCAAATTATTTAATGGCCGTAAAATAAGAATAATATTCATGAAAAATGAATCAGCCTGAATCAAACCTAAGTCACGAAAATGACTAGCTTCGAGTGACGAGTTGCCGCGCCCGTAACAATATTGGCATAAATGGCATTTCCCCCTTACATTTTTTATGAACGAATCCCTCAAAGACAAAATCAATGGCTCTTCTTGCAAGACTCTCACTGTTAATATTTGATGTTTCAGTAAAGATACATGGTTTGTATTGAAAGTGTTGGTAAAAGTTTCCGATAAATACTAGATTAATTTCAGGTATTGCTATAGTGCCTCAAAATTCTTCGAAGTAAATCCCTTGAGCGTCGATGCACTTTTGTCCGCGGTTTTTCCACGACTCGAAAGCTCCCTGGTTGGCAGACTCCGGAAGGTCCTTTAGGGAACGCGTGCAAGCTTCTTTGATGGCACTTAGGGTCCCGTGGCGGTGGTGTCGTTTGAGGGAGAATATCACTTTTGGGAATAGGATATAGTCTTCTGGTGCCAAGTCGGGACTGTGAGCGGGTTGGGGAATCGTCGCGTTGCAGGTCTTCGCAAGGAGACAATCGACTTTGCTCTTGGTCGTCCGTCAAGACCTTCGGGACGACTTTAGCGCAGATCTTTCGCATCGCCAAATATTTAATGATAATGGTGTGCACTGTCATCTAAGATAGATAGAGGTCTTTATTTGGGCGAAATTGAGACCTAATGGTCACTCCTTACATTTAAGCCATCGTCGTATACATATTTTGCTGGGCATTAAACTTATAGTTACATTCATACGTACACTTAAATGCGTATGGACAGACATAAATTCATTCAGCACAGATCATCTCATCAAAGCCAATACGATGTTAGATCATGCTCGCCCTTAACCGACAAGGTCTGAATTCAGCACTTGACGCACACGTCAGGAAAAATTATTGCCAGTACTTTTTATACAAACATCGTATAAATAATAGTATCTACCGAGAAATATTTTTATTTATTGGTGGCTTTTAATGGTTGGGTAGCTAAAACTTTGTCTAATGTGTGAAGGGAATTGAAGCAGCGAGAAAAAGTTGTGAAATAGGAATCTCATTGGATGAATTCAATCTTGAAATGCTTCTTCTATTCTTAGAGGCTGATTTAGTGAATAAGCGATAACAGCTTACGTAAGAGAAACCTTGAAATAAACCCTAGCCATGATAATATTCATCTACGAGCAAGTCCGTCTGGCGCAAAAGTCTATTTCATCATCGAATATATGTGAATATCGAACACGGTGCCAATGCATACTATCATAGCAAGCCATGGGTGACGGCGGGGGAATGCGCTGGGCGGTCTCGGTCACACCAAAATATGTTTTACTCACCCTTCCATTCAAACGTAAGAAAGGTGAACTGAGAGGGCATGGAATCCCCGGAATAAGACTCGTGGGAAAGGGAGGGAGAGGTTAATGAGGCTTGTACGTTGACCCTCCTCCCCTTTGTATTCACCCCGCCGGCACGCTTGTTGACTCGCCCGTAAATACACCTGAAAATAATGACTATAATGGCTCATCATGCCACGGGCAACTGTGTAACGTTATACGCATTCACGTACTCGGTGAGTGTAGGGCGTACTTACAATTAGATGGTCTGTTTTACTGCTACTGCTACATAAATTTATATATATATATATATATATACACACACTCATATATATATATATATATATATATATATACATAAATTATGTGGGTCGTGGTAGTCCAGTGGGTAGAGCGCTGGACTGCTGACCGGAGGGTCAGCAAGTCCTAGCAAATCATAGCAAGCCATGGGTGACGGCGGGGGAATGCGCTGGGCGGTCTCGGTCACACCAAAATATGTTTTACTCACCCTTCCATTCAAACGTAAGAAAGGTGAACTGAGAGGGCATGGAATCCCCGGAATAAGACTCGTGGGAAAGGGAGGGAGAGGTTAATGAGGCTTGTACGTTGACCCTCCTCCCCTTTGTATTCACCCCGCCGGCACGCTTGTTGACTCGCCCGTAAATACACCTGAAAATAATGACTATAATGGCTCATCATGCCACGGGCAACTGTGTAACGTTATACGCATTCACGTACTCGGTGAGTGTAGGGCGTACTTACAATTAGATGGTCTGTTTTACTGCTACTGCTACATAAATTTATATATATATATATATATATACACACACTCATATATATATATATATATATATATATATATACATAAATTATGTGGGTCGTGGTAGTCCAGTGGGTAGAGCGCTGGACTGCTGACCGGAGGGTCCCGAGTTCGATTCCCGAGAAAGGCACTCTGGGCACCTGCAGCTCCACCCAAGCTAAAGTGATTTTTCGGGTACCAGGTCTTCCTGGGAAACCATAACCGGCACAGGGAAAGGAACTGGCCCCCCTACCCTGATGTGTGAATTTTCACACGCCGTATAGGGCTTAGTACTGGGTGATCTCTACCATCATCTACTGAACCGACCTTCGGGTTGATTACTGTGTTTATGGTTTTTTTAATATAAATTATGTATCAACCCGAAGATAGGTTTGGTAGGTAATGGTAGAGTTCACCCAGTACTAAGCCCGACGGCGTGTGATATTCACCCATCAGGGTAAGGGGGGTAGTTTCTTTCCCTGTGCCGGTTATGGTTCCCCAGGAAGATCTGGCACCCGAAAAATTACATAGCTTGGATGGAGCTGCAGGTGCCCAGAGGCGTTGCCCGGGAAGCCAACCCGGGCCCTCCGGTCAGTAGTCCAACGCTCTAACCGTGGAATACCATGACCATGTGTGTGTGTGTGTATATATATATGTATATATATATATACATATATATATAGTGTATATATATATATAGTATATATACTATATATATATGTGTATATATATAGTATATATATATAGTATATATATATATATATATATATATATATATATATATATATATATATATATATATATATACACAGATGTAGATTTTTAGAATATAGAGACACAAAGAAAGGACACTCACAATTTGTTATTTGACGTTTCGACAGCACGGCTGTCGTCTTCAGAGTGGCGTTCTCGGGGAAGAGCGGAGAGGATCTGCGGGGGAGAGGTGGGGGAAGGAGAGGTAAAGGGACAGACGACCGCACTTTCCCTCCGCATGAATAACCACCGATATTCCACCAAATCTCCCACCTTTCTTAATTATCCCATCCCTACTCACACCGCTTCCCACAATCAATCTTTTGACGACTGCTTCTCCGTTTCGGTGATTGAAATCCTTCCCAAATCTGCGAGTATAATAGAGGTGAGAACCCGCGAGATGGCGCATATCTGGGTGGCCCAATCATTCAAACCTCCCGGGCTGAACCAAGCCCACTGAATGCATCATATGGCTGCCTACATATCCCCCCCACCCCCTTGTTCATTTCCTATTGGTCCCTTTACCTCTCCTTCCCCCACCTCTCCCCCGCACATCCTCTCCGCTCTTCCCCGAGAACGCCATTCTGAAGACGACAGCCGTGCTGTCGAAACGTAAAATAACAAATTGTGAGTGTCCTTTCTTTGTGTCTCTATATTCTAAAAATCTACATGTGTTTTTATATATTTGTGCGTCGCCGAAGAGCGTTCCATTTCGAAGATTTATATATATATATATATATATATATATATATATATATATATATATATATATATATATATATATATATATATATATATATATATATATATAAATATAGATGATTTCGTTGACGTAACACAGAAGTGCCGAATAATAAATTAGACTGCAACAAATAATATAGAAACACAAAAAAAGACCACTCACACGTTATTTCTTGATCATTTCGACGGAATTCTGCTCCGTCTTCATCGGAAGATAGAGAAGTAATGGCAGGTAAGCATTACTTCTCTATCTTCCGATGAAGACGGAGCAGAATTCCGTCGAAATGATCAAGAAATGACGTGTGAGTGGTCTTTTTTTGTGTTTCTATATTGTTTTTGGCTGTCTAATTTATATATATATATATATATTTATTTATTTATTTATTTATTTATTTATTTATTTATTACGCGCTTGGGCTTCCATGTAGGCGGCTTTGAAGTAGAAAGTAATGGAGCAGTAATCATATGCCTGATTACCGTTATCTCCGTCCTTATTGAAGAGTGTTGGCGGTCCTTTTCTTTCTCTTTTGCAAGCATGGAATCATACAGGGTCTGCCTGGTAAATAAGTGGAAGGATTTTTTCCCGCCCACGCGGGCGGATGTAGTGGGAATAGTTATGGAGGAAAAGATCTTGGGGAAGCTATGCATCCCGCGCGTCCGTGGCAGTGGTTTGCGGTCCGTTACGGTTTGCCGATCGCGTCTAGACTTGATCACTGTTTTTTCGTCACGTCACAAATTTGCGATGCCAAGTTCCATGGAGCAAAGATAAGCCATAAAATTTTGTGTTGAGCTTTGGAAAATCGGGTTCGGACACCATGACCTTGGTTATGGATGCTTACAGATTATCCCAGGCGATATCCCAAGGAATGGTTCTCCGCTGGCACAAGATGTTCCGTAAGGGTAGGTAGATAGATAAGTCTTTATTTTGGGGTGAGATAGAGACTATGTGATCTCTTCTACCACAACCCTTCGTCGCACATTTACAAGAATAAATTTAGAGAGTACAGAGGAGGTTGACGACGAGAAACGCCTTAGACGTTTGTCAGCGACACACTGCGTCGAAAATGTGCAATAAGTAAGATATGCCCGATCGCCGCTCGAGTGTCAGAATGTCAACCGAAAAGTGCAATATTCCGAAAACCACAGTGCATCACATTCTTGCGGAATATTCTCCCATGAGAAAGATGTGTGCCAAAATGACCCCGAAGATGCTGTCCGAATATTAGAAGATTGCTCGTGTGACAGTCTCGCGTGACCTGGATGTTTCCCCAGCCGCCCAACAGCCCTTATGTGGCACCGGTAGACTTCTTGTTGCGCATCATCTTTAGGGATGCCAAGTTCATCAGAAACCATGTGAACACGTACGCACTCGGAAATCCCTGCCCAACAAATCCTTCACTCTTGCAATATTTTCATCAATGTTTTAGGTTGAAGGGCATCCTGGACGTACGGCGTCTTCAACATCTTCTCTGCCCTCCCGAAACAACTTGTGCCATCCGATCTATTCATGTTGTTGTCACCATAAGCTGGCTTGAGCATGCCATGAGTCTTTTTCCCGGTTTTTCCCAGTTTCACGCAAAATTTGCTTGCGTAGCTCTGTTTCAATAACCGGTTCATGGCGGATCGTAATGAGGTCACGTTATAGAGATTTCGCAAACGAACGATCCGCACTCTGTAAAGGCTGGAAGCCAACTGCCACCAGCATCCAGCCTTTACTGAAACTTCTCTCCCTCGAACCAAGCCAGAGAAACCGCCGCCCGTCCGTTCCTCTATCCGGGAAAAAATAAGTCGAACTACTTTTGGGACAGACCAATTACGTATTCACCTCGTCATTAGTTAAGACTTGGCTTTGTATTTGTTGTTGCATGACCATTGTTTCCAGAAAATCTAACTCTGGCGATGATGATCCTCTTTAAGTGAATATGAAAATATATTTTGCCTAAATATTGAAAATTTGTTGCATTTTCAAAGACATAACCCACCTTTACAATATCAAGTACTTGTATGTTCGAGTTGTTAACTTTCTGAATTCTTCTCACCATGACAAGTGAGTATACTCATTATAGAAACGTTTTGATTCAACAAAATATAGTCTCCCCAAAAATGATTTAAATGTTAAAAGATAATAGTCTATTCCAAAGTATGAAATAGCCATGGACTTGCTGTTTTTATAAAACTTTGAAATGCATTTTTGTGTGATAATTGTTTGGTGAACTATGCACACATCCCCAGAATATTATTTCGTGCAGCCGTTAGCTTGACGATATGTTCTGCACATTGAGTGGAACACAAATACGTTTTCTTAACTTTTTAAAGTTATATGTATCCTGATAGAAAGGTCACCTTGGAATCAGGGAAATATTGTGATTAAAATTTCTAAAATGTAATTTTAAATTGACACGAACTCCTAAGAAAATCTGCTGTTAGCACCGCCTCTTAAATTAAACCGAATTTTACGTAAGTATTTTTCAGATACTCAAAATTGAATTTTTTCCTGCCAAAAAGCTTCAGGAACTTCTTACCACGATTTGGAGTGTAAAAATCCTATTGTAAGAATTGTGATTCAGTGCATTACGGAAGGATTGGGCTCAACTTCCATATCTGGGATAACTTTCAGGGTTAACGTACCTTGATTTGGAAAGACCGTTCTTCCCATTTGGAAAAACTAGTATCTATCCACAACTCCCAATTCCAACAAACAATGCTTCACTCTCAAAAACCCAAACTAAATCTCGAAATCCTACAAATGGAGATAGTACTTCACAGCAGCGGCCACTTTATAATCGTCTTAGACAATTTCTTCTCGGGCGAAATTAACCCCTTAAGTGCGTAGTGATGAATATTTGGAATATTAGTAGTTCCCTCCTTAATGCCTACTGCATCGGGAACATTGAAATAGAAAGTTTAGACTCGATTGAATACTTTGGCGTTGCCCTAACTCATGACCTCTCTTGGGTGATACTCACACGGGGAACATGCGGGCTAGCTAACAAAAAAAAGATTTATTGGAAATTATAGGTATATTAGATTATATATTATGTTAGCAAAATAGAGTTGGGAAAGTGTGACGAAAAGGTTAAAGAAAAATGTAATCTTTCGCTCTTTAAACCTAATTTAGAATATAGTGCCAGTATATGGGAACTTAATGAAGTTGGATTGATTGCCGATTTGGATCGCGTGCAGCGTAGAGGAGATGGATTTGTAAAACTGATTAGCATATCAAAATAATTGGAGAAACTAGATCGGGAATCACCCAGCGAAGCGAAGTGAACATTACAGATTAAACCACTTTAAATAAATTGGAAGGTCTCTTTAGCGATGATGTTGGAAATGGATAATTAACCCCATCTTACTACGGTAGCAGAGAGATCATGTCAATTGAATTAGAGGGATTAAGCATAGAGCAGGTAGATTTAAGATGTAATTGTTTCTACGAACGATAAAGAATCGGAACGCGTCGGTAGTTCAGTAACTCCTTAGAAATTCTAAGATATGGTGGTAGCATCGAAAAAAATCAATTTACGCCTAATATGAAAGACTGCCGCCAATTAACGCCTTAGAGAGTGCCTTAGGCCTATCTATTGTAAATGGCATCCACTCACCGAGCATTGGTATCTTCATAGGCTTTCGCAGTTTTTTTTTTAGCTATTTAATAATTAATACAACGCTATCTCTTCGGTGATATCAATTCTACCTGAAATTGGCAGTTTTTCTCTGCAAAGCGTTAAACTCCAAAAGTCAGTTATTCCGGGCACAGTGCTAAAATCGACTTGAATTCCAGAGTAATTTAATCAGCGCGAAATAACAATCATCTCTTAATGCGAGAGATGGAATTGCTTGCATTGCGGTTTTTCAATTCAGTACGACTGCATTTGGAATAAGTTTGAAAGCTTTTGCGTTAAATGGGAAAAACTTTAATTAAGAATTTGCAAAATGTTATAGGGAAAATCTACCAGATCTTTTTAAAGTCAATACGAGAAACGATTGAGTAATGGTTAGGCATGCTGGAGGAATCAGGGTGGGAGACCCTAGGGTCACGAAGAGGGATAGCAAGAGTGGCTATTGGTTAGGCTTCAAGGACAACCGGATCCCTCTTGGACACCAACGAGGGGATTTTTACGGCTCCATATGGCGATTGTGAGATTGTGTCACTAGGGTAAAGCGGCGACTCGAGGCCTACTCAATTTTTCAGTCTGGGTTTCATAGAGACGAACCAATAGAAATGCCTCACTCCTCTGCAAGTCCCCTGACAGTTAAATGTCGATTTGAACTAACGATATCGTTCACTTACTTGATGTGGGGGAGGGTCATCAGTCGACGTACGTAAATGGTCTTCCAGAACGCTCGTCGTCTTCCACTGATTGCCACCCCTTTTTGAATGGGAATATGAATGGCTCATAACACGCGACACGTTCCTTAGAATCCTGAACATAAGCCTTGATAATCGATTCAAAAGTTTCCAAAAGTGGTGCATTTGCAGAGTTTCTCGCAGAATTCACCAGAATAACGCTGTTCTTTCAGAGCTCATTTCCGTGGAGCCGATATTTAACCGCACTCCACTGAAAACTCTTCAAATTAGCGGCCGTAACCAATCAGCAAAAAGATATCAAGGTTTAAGGCGGGTTATTTGGGAAGTTTCCGCTGACGGAACGCCATTCAGTGGATTAAAAAATAGCCAACCTGGAGGCACCTTATTCAAAAAGTTCGGGAACTTCGTGAACAGACCTCGTAAATGAAGAGAGAGGGAGACACATCCACGTACAGATTCAAGTGCTTGTTCAAGTGCTTCCTCCTACTCCATAGGCCTATCTTTGGTTATCTAAGTCATTTCCCCAATGGAAACTCCACATTCTTCGATGACTACCCTCTGCACAGTTCCAAACGAGCCCTCCGCGGTCAATGCTCCGCACGATGCTGCGAATAAGTTAGTAGTATTGGGACCTTCAACTCTCCTTCGATCCGTTTCACCTACGAGTGCAGTTTCTTGAGGAGCGAGGAATTCAGTCACATTCCCCACGTTGCGGGGTGTCGTTTGCTCCACCCCTCCCCCCCTCCACGACATCCTCCACCCGTCGCTAAAATCGCGATGCAATAGAACTTACGACAACTCTTTGCGCCCATTTATATGGTCGATGCACTTATTACATTTTAAAATGCTACTTGTTTTAGTTAGGTTAGTGATTTCGGGCTAGAAATTAATACTTTCAAATTTGTCTTTGATGTTTCAAATTGTGGAATATTATTCGTGATGCGAATATTTTTCGTTTGAACGAAAAATCGTCGTTTATGGAAACATTTTGGCTATAGAGCATTTTGAATTCTTAGTTTCCTTTAATTTTGAGATATTTCTTCTTTTGCTCTTAATTTCTCAATTTCTGTCTTAGTCAAGATTTTTTAATGTCTCGTTTGTTAGCATGGAGGATCGGGACAAATCCCATTTTAGCAAACAAATCCGATTTCTCGGGACTGAATCGGAGTATAAAAGATTTCTATACAAAGTATCGGGAACCATTTTTTTCCTGACGTGAATGCACGTTGAAGTGCTCTCGCATCGCGTAGGCTCGATGGTGAGAAGTATGACCAGAAACACGCGCGATGCTCTTATCGTCTGCGAGGGTTCGTTTTGGCTAGATTGGGATTTTAGTGGACCCCTGTCGAGTGAATCGGTGCAAGAGCAAAATGCAGCGAACGATTGAACTGCGGTACGCTGTCAAATTTTGAGTTGGACTGGGGAAATGGGGTACGGAGACCCTAGGCATAATTCGCCAAGTGTTCAAGGATGAAAGCATGTCGCAAACTGCAGTTTTTAAGTGGCACAAGCTCTTCTAAGATGGCCGAGAGACTGTGGAAGACGAACCCCGTTCTGGACGGCCGTCGACGTCAAGAACCGACGACAACGTGCTAGGTGTGCATGAAGTGCTGAATTCGGACCGTATCGGTATAAGTGTGCGCATGATTGTAGATCGTATTGGCATTGATAATATGACAGTACGTACCATTGTCACTGAACATTTGGCAGTGCGAAAGATCTGCGCTGAACTCGTCCCGAAGGTCTACACGGACGACCCGTATCTGAGTCGAGAGTGTTTGCTTGCTTGAAGACCTTCCGCAACGGCATCGCGACGATTTCCCAACTCCCTTACAGTCCCGACTTGGCTCCAGTAGACTTTCTGTCCTATTCTCAAAAGTGAAATATTCCCACAGAGGACACTACCGTGGGACCATAAGTGCCGTGAAAAAAGCTTTCACGCGTATCCTTAAGGACCTTCCGCCTACCAGGGAGCCTTCGAGTCGTGGCAAAGCCGCTGGAAAGTGTGTGTCAACGCTCAAAAGGTGCACTTTGAAGAATTTTAAGGCGTTGTAGCAGTATCTTAAATAAAATAAAATAAACATAAAAACAGAAATCAATCCGAAGGTCGGTTTGATAGGTGATGGTAGAGTACACCCAGTACTAAGCCCGACGGCTTGTAAAATCCTCGCATCTGGGTAGTGAGTTCGGTTCCTTTTCTGTGCCAGTTATTGTTTCCCATGAAGAACTGGTACCCGAAAAATCACAAAGCTTGGGTGGAGCTAAAGGTGCCCAGAGAGGCTTGCTCTAGAATTGAACCCGGGCCCTCCGGTCAGTAGTCCAACGCTCTACCCCGGGACTACCGCGACCCACCTTAAATAAAATATAGTTCGAAAATTTTCCAATACTTTTTATACAAACCTTGTACTTATCCTATTAATTTCGCCATGGAATCAATAGCGATTGATTTTGGACTTAGCTAGAGATAAGAAAACTAATTTATAGTTTGAATTGAAGGTAAAATTGTCATCATTGATGATGGAGGATCTACATGTTAAAATTTATATTGTATCGAATTGTCCACCTATGTTCGTTTCACCCCGTTGGTCCCTCTGAAGCTTCTTGGGTCTTATTCTGCAGACGTGGAGGTGATCGGGCGGTGGGCGCAGTTGGAGGCCCGCTACGGCTCCGTGGACCGGGCCCAGTCGCTGCTGGAAGGTGTCCTGGCCGCCTGCCCTCGGAGGACGGACATCTGGTCATCGCTGGTCGATACGCTGCTTCGAGCCGGCCGCGTCGAGTCGGCGAGGTGAGTGTCTCCAGGAGGAGGGAGAGTGAGTGGTGGTCCCCTTGCCCTGGGGGTTATTCTGGAGTTTTACGAATTCTATTCGATTTAATCATTTTGGCGGAGCATCAGTCGACCTGCTGAACGAGTCAATTGAGATATTGTATTCTGCAGACCTTTCAGTCGGGTATCATTATTTGGCTATTTGTCCGTTGGAATCGTATTGCACGATGCCAAGTGCCAGTTTTGCCGAGATGGTCACACCGGATTTTTTTCTATTTGGTATCCTGAAATGGAGAGAAGGAACTGCATGTGCTGATGTTGTATTTTTGTATTTCAAGACAGCTTTCAACCAGGTCCCTCAAGAAAATGGATAATTAAACTAAAACATCATGGTATCAACGAGAAAGTGATCAATTGAATAAGGGACTTCTTATCAAAACGAAAACAAAAAATACTCTTCCATGTTTGAGCTCATTGCAGGTAGATGCGTAACTTCAGTTTGGTTTTACTTTAGTTTTTATGGGAGGCGACTGACAGCTTAGTTCATTTGCGCCATTAGGGATGGATGGGAAAGGATGAAGGGTGGAGAGAAACCTGGCGTCGGCATTAGTCTTCTCTTGACGAAAGGTGCCAAGGGGTCCGCAGTTTAACGTCCCATCCTACGGACGTTGTACTCACTCAAAGTGATCTCCACAAAGCACCTCAAGTAGGGATCGGGATACCCCTGAATAATATCTGTCATCTCCAGGATTCGAACCCGGGCCCTCTCGGTGGGAAGCCTGTGCGTTAGCCACCGCATCATGATGATCCCCGCGTGACTTCAGGAGTGCCAGATGGGTGGGGAGGACTGGTGTGTAGGACCCCCTACTATTCTTGATATACATTAACGACATACGTGCTCACGTTTGCAGAAAACAGGTTATTTGCAGACGACACGATGATTTAGAGAGAAATAAGGACACCAGGGGATTGCGGCCTTCTCTCTGTGAAATGAAACCGGAATCCGAACGGCTCATGGAATGGGACTTAGAATTAAAAATGAGAAAATATACTTTTTGGAATTGGAAAAGCATCAGAGAAAATCCATACGTTTTTTTCAAAATTGCCACGAGAAGTGAAAAAGCATCACGGGTATGTTGGGAGCATTAGGTTTGGAGCTCCTTGATTCACGAAGACAGTCGGAATGGGTTTTGAAATGATGCAGAACACCTGTGTTTCCTTGTGAGAGACAGAGAATTATTATGGAACCAAATAGTATCGGTTGATCCGATCTCTGAGATAGGTTCAAGTATTCCTTCTTCCCCCGCACGATACGCAATCGTGACACAATCTCCTAAGTGCCCGATTATTTTAAAGTCGGCGGATAGAATTGCCTAGAGGTCTCAGGGTCTTGACCGGCGTTATTCTGATTAATATTTTTCTATCATTTTCCATCAGCTGATCCAGTTTTTAGTTATCAGTCAAAGGTAAAATGGGATGAGTGACCCGCCTACTAAAACCCCGGTGTAAGCCCTACGACCTCTTTCAGGCACTACAGGCACTCTCTCCAAGGTTGTATATATTTGTCTTCGACGTCCCTTTGCCGAATACCCTGAGGAAATACGTTGAGAAAACAGTCCTCCTGCGGCAGGGTATCGCGGTCGCCCTGGGAAAGGCTTGTTGTCCGCCGACCCTCAGCAGGTCCGCCACGGAATCAGGGTCTCCTCGCTTGCTTCTCTGAAGTTCCTCGGTGCCTTTTATTCTCGACGATCTGGGTGAGACTATGCGTGCTGCAATAATACATGTACTGTCCCTACCTCACTCCTGTTTCCAATTTAGGTGTGTTTTGTCCCCGTTAGTGGAAATTCAATACGATCACACGATATTTTATTGAATATTAGATATTTTAGTACCGTGCAAGCCGTGCGAGAGCTGATGTCCCCGGCAATCTCTCGTCCCCTGTTTTTGTCGAGATAGAGGATCAATTGGCAATGGGATGATCTTGATGGGATTTGGAATGTTGATTATCCTGCTTCCTGGATTTTTAGCATTCGATCGCGTCTGCAGCGATTCGTTCAACGATGATACGCTTGCCCTTTGATTTCCACCTTTAATGCACGTATTTATTATTTAGTAGTTATGTAGTAGGTATTTTAGCACCCTGTATGCCACCGCAAGGGTGTGTGGCAGGGGGTGAATACACACCAGACTAATTTTGACCTGAATGTGACCCTACCGGGGTCGGACAGTTATTGTTCGTTCCTGTCCCTTATCGTTCGTGGAAAAAATAATTGAGTCACAATTTCATGATTTCCATTCTCTCGTGCTATCCGTTGAAGCCGTGTATTTCTGAATTAGCCTGCTAATTTCGACCCTGCATGTGCTTTTTTGGTATAGCCATAACTCCGTGTCGGGGGCGGGGACTTCTCGAATATTATTTAACGTGGTTTACGGATGTGAATAGAATCTGGAGACAGCTTGTTGTGGCTCGATTGAATGAATGTGAAGACGTACAACTCTTTTTTTCCACTTTGTAGACTGATTTAATGCTGCGATGGCTCATTAATTTCTTACTTTCTAGATGTATCTCATAGTTTTGTTTTCCCCCCTGCCTATTGTGTAGTGGTGGCTTTAAAAATCTCCGGAATATGGCGAAGGTGGTTCGTCTGCTTCCGCATTAAGTTCTTCTGATTTACGGGATGGCTAGCAACCAGGAAATCCGGGATTTTAGCATGACGTCGGAGATTTTTTCCTAGGTCTTACTATTAAATATTTTAAAAATATTCTTTTTCCCGTATGAAACAATCAGAAAACCTAAAATTTGGCCTTTCCTGCTCTCCGGACGTGGCTGGTGGCCCGTCTGCCCTCGACAAGCCACTCCTGGACGTTCATCAAGTGTACGTTGCAAGGGCAGAACTATCAGAGTTTTTAGGGTGAAACCATGCTACAGGCGGGATTCGAACGTGCGATTTTTTTATTAGCGGATGGACACTTATTACAACCGGGCACAAGGGTTCTGGAGGCATTATGTAATTCTGTTCAATTGGAACGAAATGTGATGTGGTTCTTAAGTTAGTATGTACTGGTATTTCTATCCCCTAATAAGCGTAGGGCCCTCGCTAATTTCCCGGCAAGCCCCCAGACCGCCACCGGTGCGTCGTGTGTTCAAGACGGAGAGAGGCGCAAAAGGGGCTAGAGGGCGGAGAGGGATGGGGGAGATCGGCCGCCGCAGCATCATCCAAGGAAGCGGCCGACCGGTTTCGGGCCGACCGGCAACGGTTGTGCCTCCGGAAGGAATTGCTCGTGGGAAATATATTCCGTGACATCCTTTGTTGAGTGATGAGATTAGCTGATTTGGGGAAACTCAAAGAAAAGCCAACGCAATGTGTTTTCTGCTCGACTTTGAGTAGTCCTGAGAAATTTTTATGTGCTATCTCATATTTTCCTCGGTCCGTTATTGTGAAAAGTTGGGCAGTGTAGGCTATCTCCGCGTTTCTCTCTCGTTAGACACCAGCAACAGTCGGAGGATGGTTTGGCGTGGTAAGTGCTGCCGCCTCCCGCCAGATGTTCCCCGCATTCCACGCGCCCTACTTGTCGTGTAAATTTCATACCCCTAGGACGCTATGGCGGGTGGCAGAGGGTGTAATGATACTCACTGTAATCAAGTGTGAAACGGACAAAATAATATAATGTTGATATGGAAAGGAAATGCGACTATTTAAAGTAATCCCTTGCGTAATTACGCGAACATAGACCCGAGACTGATAGAAAACTTGCTTATGGCGCCAGTTCCTGTGTCAAGTGCGGTCACCACCTGGGAGTGTGTTGGTCTGTCTCTCTCTCTCAAACACAAATTTCCGGGACCCAAAGGTCAGCGTCCGCTCCCATGGGGTGCCTGACGACCGTGTGAGTCGCGGAAATAATCGCGCACGGAAAAATCCCGGTGAGATCGGCAAACATCGCAAAATGTTGGGATTTTTTTCTCTTTTGTTTCAAAAAATTATTTTCACGTTAATTTGCAATATATTTCCTATTAATCGAGACCAGTTTAATCTAAAATTTCATGAGCAAGCCGCCGTGAAGGTATGTGGCGGGAGGTTATTTGAACACCATTCGTATGAGCACAAATATTAGTTCATACGTGAATATATATTTGCTCTAGTAAAGGAAACTTTGATTTTTGTTTGAAAAAATCATCAAATTCAAGTAATTGACAAAGCATCAAATTCAATATATTCGGGTGCGTGGGTTCAATTTTGTTTTGATTGCGGTATCGTGCGAGGAAAGAGCGAATGGTTGAAATCGATGTTCGCGTTATATCCATTGAGATAGTCAAATCGTTGCTAACAGGAAATCAAGTATTTAGGCATCTGTCTTATTTTATTCCTGCCTTAAAATCTATCAATATACTTTTCTCGCCGTAGCAATTTACTCGGTGTCGCAAGGAAACGCAGGTGTCTTCTACCTCTTCAAAAGTCTGTCTTTCCGACTCACTTCGTGAATCAGGATGTTCCCAACCTGATTCCTCCGACATACCCGCCACACTTACTCTCTTCTCGTATCAATTTTAAAACATCTGGCAGATTTTCTCTTAACCTCTTTTAAATGCCTTAATTTGACGATTTCTCCCGTGGATTCCAAATACTCGTCGCGTATTTCAAAAGTGGCCAACTAAATCAAAGTAACACTTATCTCTTACATTTTCATTACATTTTCCCATAACGAGGGGAACTAATGCAACCTAGCTTTTAAGGCTGGTCCGCATTCACGTATGTCCCAAAAAGTAAGTTAAACGATTTTTCCTGGTGAAGCGGACGACTGGAGTGGGACGATTTGTGGCGGGGAAAATGGTGAGAGGTCTTGGGAAAGCTACAAGACCGCGTCAGTTGTCTGCGGGCCGTTATAGTCTGAGGATCGCTGCTAGAATGAACCCCTGTCCGAGGGTCGGGTCACAAATTCACGATGCCACTTTCTATGGAGCAATGATATGCGATAAAATGTATGTTTAACTGGGGAATGAAGCTTTCCCTTAATTGTACTTATTTGTTTGGACAGACCATGCATTTTTATTATAAGCAGTCCCCTTGAAAGGTGTTATGCCTGTGTATCCTCCAACTGGTCTAAATTGTTTAAATCTCTTCCATCTCATTTGTAAATTTCGTCCGACTCCTCTTGTCTATTGTTCTAAAACTTCAGTGCCTCACAGTTTCTGGATAATCAATATCATGACGCCTGTTTTGAGCAGCATTTTACAAGAGACGATTTGGTGCGACCCTTGCATCATTATCTCGAAGATGTTGTAAAAGTGGATGCCCGGTTTTTGCGAACGAGGACTGGATATCCTCGAGTTGTTTGTCCAGAGCATTTTAATGCCAATGTCAGCTTCCGATCGCTTCTTATATCGATGCATGTATTTCTCACTATCCTTGGCGCATTTCGAAACATGCGCCTTGACAAACATGGTCACGTATGTCTTGACAACCCGGGTCTTAGCTGGATACGGTAGTAGTTACCACGCTCTCTAACTATTTCCGGATCTTCCCTGTGTGACGCTTTTATCTTTCCCACCCTCTTAAATTTCCTCTTCACCTTAAAATACCCTTCTCACATTTCCTCTGCCCTTTGGTTTCTTAATTAAGCGTATTACTTATTTATATCTACTTTCTTCTCCACATATCTTGTTAATATTCTTCCATTTCCTGCTCACTTTCAATCTGCTAATTATTTCTTCCTGTGAACCATGACCTTTTAATTCTCTTAACGTTTACCGTTACAATTATTTCCTTTGCTGCTATTTTTATCCCGTTCTTAAGGTAGCACCAAGAAATTCCCATTCAATTTTCCTCACATTCTTAATTGTTCTTTTTTTTAGTGTATAATGGTTTTTACTGTTGTTAAAGCCATAGTAATCTACTTTCGCCCTCTTCTCTCCTAATATTTCTTTGAATTTTAATTAGTATTTCATATCAGGTAGAATATACAGGTATGTTAATATGTGAAATACACGTAAATTGTGCTTCGGATCTGCATCCGTCCTCGGGAAGCTATGATTGTGAGTTGATGACGTTGTCCTAAATTTATCCCCGGCCTTGACATTATGTGACTATCCCAAATTGTTTCATCCTGCATTCTCCATGTGTGCCTCCGCATGTGATTACATTTGAACAATATCTTAGATATTACCAAATTATCCGAGTGCCTCGATTGGTTTCTCTCCGCTCTTTTTCCACATTCCTAAACCTTACTCCCCCATCTCTCCCTCCCTTCGCCTACGGATGTGTTACAATCCCCCATTTCTATCGAACGTTTTCTTCCCCAGTGTGCTCAGAAATACATTGTCTCGTTGGTCATAAAAAATACTTACTTCTTCCCCTCTGTGATCATGTACACCTACTTGGATTGCCAGTATTTTGGTCGAGTACTGTGCAGTCCCAGGATCCACGGAACACCCTAAGCCGGTAGACTGCTGCTACGTATTAATAATTATTGCTTCATCGCCTTAGTACATACATATATTGCGTAGTTATCTTGTAGTCCTCACTCTTCCTTTCTCTTTTCTATGTTTGAGGGCCGGTATAGTTCTTGTTAAAGAGATTCCTCCTCAGTTAGCTAAATATCAGATAAATGACAAATATATTTAAGAGACCACCAAACAACCATAGTTATGGACCCGAAGTTTGGTTTGCTGGGTGATGATGGAGTTTACCCAGTACTAAGCCCGATGGCGTGTGAAATTCACCAACCAGGGTAGGGCGGGAAGCGGTTCCTTTCCCTATTCCGGTTATGGTTTTCCTGGAAGATCTGGTACTCGGAAAATCACACAGATTGGGGGAAGCTGTGGGTGCCCAGAAGTACCATCGGGAATTGAACCCGGATCCTCCGGTCAGCAGTCTCCAACGCTCTACTCGCTGAACTGCCGCTGTCCGTTTATTAACTGTTGAGTACTAAACTATGGTATATCAAATGTTTAGCCACTTCATCTTCTTCCATTCCACTGTTAAAAGTACCATTGGAAATCCTCAAGGCAGTTTGGCTTTTCAGTTTTCTCGTCGTTTCTTGCTTTGTTGTGTCCGCCTCTTCCCATTGATGTCCCCTCATCACATTTTTGCATTTTGGGAATAGGAAAAATTCGCAGGAAGCGAGATCTGGCAAATAAGGAGGATGATCAAGGATGGTGATTGAACTTTTGCCAGAAACTGGTGAACAGTCAATGCAGCTTGGACACCATTTTTGTACACATTTTTTTAAACCAAAATCGTTGGTTAAAATAGTGTGCTCTGTTGATTTTCCCAAATTCCGTTCATCGGCTATCATTCGGACAGTTTTTTGACGATCGGTAAGGACAAGGGACCGCACACGATCAACAAGGGAACGCACACGATCAATGTTGTCATTGACACAGGTGGTCGGAGGTCGTCCTGGCCTTGCATCATCCGTGGCGTCTTTTCAGCCATCTTTAAAACGCTTAATTGATTTGAAAATCGATGTTTTCTTCAGAGAATCCTCCCCGTAAGCAGCTGTCAACATTTCAGTAATTTCTTGATAACTTTTACCGCACTTCACCCAAAACTTGCTGTTGATTCGTTGCTCCGTGATTTCGTTCCATTTTCGACAAACAGTAAAAATAAAAACAACAGGAACTGGCATAACTGGTACCATACGCACAGCTCGACGATCCGCCAAGCACAGACAGCTCATTGGGTCTCAGGCAACTAGAGCCCCTAGTGGGCGAGGCTATAGTCCGCGTCATTGCCGCCAGATTGTACCAGTTCGCGTATTTATCGTACGCGCTACGTATTTAAATGAATGCCATGATTCTCTTTAAAGGAATTAAAAATCGCGACAACCAACAGATCAATAGCGTGCTTCGTTTTCTTGTAATCATTGATATAAATATTCAAATAAAGATTAATGAAGTAGTTTTTTGGAGGCACTTTTACTTTAAAGGTACTATAACTTGTTCTCCTTGATAAAATGT
The DNA here is from genome assembly GCF_022747635.1 of Hetaerina americana. Classification (NCBI taxonomy): domain Eukaryota; kingdom Metazoa; phylum Arthropoda; class Insecta; order Odonata; family Calopterygidae; genus Hetaerina; species Hetaerina americana. The sequence goes on from NW_027286763.1 coordinate 12,646,256, forward strand.
GCAATTAGTAGTCTCTTTAATCGCACAAAATTGGTATATATTGATTATGATTACAGAAGTGATGTTATCGAGTGTTTTTGCTGAATACCTTCCTATACATTCAAATATATACGTAATGCATTTTAAATACTCCATTTAAAATTGATTATGCAAAAACGATGTTGCACTTAATAAATAATTTGGGTAGAGATCGCGATTCCTTTTTGTGCGCGTTTAGAGACGTGGAGTTATGGAAACTGCATGTCTCGGTGGCTGTGCTTGAGGTTGCAATTTTCGGCAAATGAAAACGTGGGAAATATTCGTGGGAAGCTGAAAACACTTGAAGGCTGCCAATAGAATTTTTGTATACGTCCTCCTCCCATTTCAAGTAACATTGAAGAGGACTTAAGATGAAATTAAAATGAAAAAATGTAAGTAGCGATGAAAAATGGGAAAATAAAATCATTCCGTAATTATTATTAATTTTTTTAACTCTGAAATGTGCTATTTATCGGAAATACAAGACTATAGTACGGAAATGTTTGATGTAATAAAGTTAGCAATCAATTTTCTCCAACTAGTTATTTCGAATATTTTTATCGTGAAATTTTCACTCGTTTAAATACATAGCGATGTTGTGTTAGGCCGTATGTTGATATTTGCAATGAAATTGGTGATGCAGTAGGAGTACCTTCACTTCGAGATCAGAGAATTACTATTAAAATAAAATCGATGTCAGAGTTGAACAAGATTCAGTTGTTGTTTGCAAATCTACTATGAAATATCTGAATGTTTCCCAATGACCGAGAGGAAGCACATTTGAAGTTAATCTGCTGCCGTGAGTATTGTGACTATAATAATAACTATGATTTATACGTATTATGTTAATAACCTTCATTGATTCAGGCTCCACGTCGCGGAAGTTGTATATATAGTACTCTTAATAATTGAAGGAACGACGTAATTTTTCCGGACTGAAGGGTAAAGTGTGGCAGGAAAAAGATACGCGTTTAGCGGGCTAAAATCATCAGTTTTGAGGGGTAATTCCACTTTTTAGAGTATCCATGTGACGGAAATTTAATTCGTTTTGGCGCATATCCCCGCCTTCATAGAGATATTTGCGCGTTCTCGACTACGCCCGTGCCAACATCGTGATGGGTTCGTCCCGGACCACCGCACCCTACGCCAGCCGCACCCCACTCGCGCCCACTTCACGCCAAGGCTATTTTGTACGCCAATGGCGTGAGCACTAACTAGGATCGACGCCTACCTTGTTTCATTTTATCAAGTATTAAATAGTCAAATAAATTATACATTTGCGGTAAGTAATTTGAGATAATTCATCTCGTCGGTCTAAGTAGATTTCTTTTGCCCAGAATAATACAATAAACAGCCCCAAATTTCACACGGACGCAGTTAAACGACTGTGATTTCTTATCAAGCGTGTCATTTCTAAGATGCGTGTAATTTAGTTGAAGAGTGCAAACACAGAATATTGGTTCCGGTGAGTTATTTTTTTAGAATGATCATTTGTCGGTCGATTTATCATAAACTACACACTATGCAGAGATTTTATTCAGTTATCGTTGCGTTAATTTATTTAGACGGGTGTGCTATCAAATAATACAGAAACAAACACCTTCATAACGGGCTGCCAATCTCATTTGAAGTTGAGGGTTTGATTTTCATTGTTTTGCAACTAATATGCTGCTCTTTTTATGTGAGCGCACGTAGTTATCAGTAGAAGCCTATGAAATTGTTTCTCCTTCAAAGTTTGCTTCCTTATTATATTACATGAGCTTTACGTACCATTCTGCATATTCATTGCAATCTGTAAATTCTTAATAGTTTATTTCTTTCTCTTGTAATAAGGTGGGGTAAAGCATTGATAAACCAGGATTTATTTTCATACTTGGAGCAATAAAACAAAACAGATGAATTTTGTCGTCACAGAAGTCTTGGTTGTCGTGATAACCTGAGTCATACGTACTGCAATTTTAATTAATGTTAGATAATTAAGTGTAAAAATAGCAGTCTATGCGTAGTAAAACTATCAACCCCTGATGCCACCGATGCCCTGAACTGGCGTGGGTAATCAGCGCTCACTAAATTACAGTGAAATTTGAAAACGAGCGAAATGGACTCATTTGGAACGCCACGCTCATAACCGTTCTTAGCATAAAAGAAGACTCCGAGCCGCAGCCGAGTTAGCTGGGAAATTACAGAGGAGCGACAGAATGATCAAAATACAGGTTTGAAAAACAAAGTCACGGTCCACGCTTTTATGGTCGAGTGGTTACTAAGAAATCGATGTTCGCGTCATATCCGTTTAGACATTCCAATCATTGCTAACAGGAAATCAAGTATTTAAGTAGTTACATGGAATAGGCTGGTTAATTATTTTTTCTCAAGGAAGGGGAAATTATGACATCCATATGTGTAACTCCCGTCATGGGTGGCCCAGGGTGGCCGGCGAAATCCAGTGACAAAAGTCCCCGACTTTCCAAGATTTATGCAAACAATTCCCCAGTTTCATAAAGTTTCAAGAAACACAGCCGAAATGCTACTCTTTTTACCAGGTTCGCTTTGCATTAATCATTTTTATATACGAGGTGTGTTCAGAAAATAACGGGAATTTTTTAATTCCGCGGGATTGGAGAGTCCGATTGTCAAAATGTTTGTATTATGTTGGTATACATGCCCTTAAGTATGATATCTCAGCTGTATTCATTGTTTACCTTTTGTCTGTGGCAGCCGCGTTTAGGTTAGATAAGCTTTTATGAGCTCGGCGATTTTCGTTTGTTAAAAAAAATGCATCAAAGCATTTGTATCAAATTTTGCGTAAAAAATGAAAAAGTATAGCAAAGGTTGTGAAATGTTAAGAAAGGCCAAAATGGCGAGTCTGCAATGAGTAAAACAAGAGTGTAAGAGTGGTATAAGCATTTCCAAGATTACCGTGAAGACGTTGAAGTTGACGAACGCCCCAGCACATCAACAACCGAAATGTAAACGTGGAAAAAGTGAAAGAATACGTAATGGATAATCGCCGAATCACAATCAGAGAAGTCGCTGACGATGTTGGCATGTCGATTGGCACATGCCATGAAATATTTTCAAATGTTTCGGGTATGAAACGCGTGACAGCAAAATTGATTTCAAAATTGTTTAATTTTGAACAAAAACAGCGTCGAATGGAAGTTGCTAAGGAGTCACTGAATGAAATCAACGACGATGCAGAATTACTGAAACGTGTTAAACACGTAGCTGACGAAACATGGGTTTACGGATATGACGCCGAAACTAAGGCTCGATACAAATTCTTTGATCCAACACACCTCGTAGTAGCAAAAACTTGAGTGTTATCTGCCTGCTTTCTATACTGCTTAATACTCGTATAGACGCGGATGACAATTAATGTTGGTTATTGCGATACGCAGACACACGATCCATTTCTGCAGGAGGTCCGTCTCTCTCGTACACTTTTCAATTACTTTTTATTACATGAAAATTGTTAGTTAAAAATGATTGGGCGAAAATACTCGTTACTCATCCGAAAATAAAACCCGAAAAATTTCTTCGTATAACACGAAACAGATAGCTTAGGTGGCGAATAAATTGAGTGATATCACATTCTTAACGAAGTAATAATTTTTTTATCCTACCTGGGTCCCTGAAAGTGAACAAAAGTTAGCATGAAATTTGTGTAGCACAAAATGTAGTTTAAACCAAATGTTTGGTGGCTCTTCTTCTTTTAGTGTGAAAAGGTTTCTATTTTAAATTGCGGAATTAGGCTTGTAGACGTAATAGGAGGATGGGATGCGACCGATAGCTGAGGTCATTTGCGCCATAGGGGATGGATGAGAAAGGATGAAGGGTGGAGAGAAACCCGGCGTGTGCATTAGCCTGCTTTTAACTGGCACTAGGGGTTCGCAGTTTACCATCCCATCCGACGATGGATTACTCTAAGTGCTCTCCACGAAGCTCCTCAAGTAGGGATCGGGATACCGATGAAAAAGATCTGCATGATTCGAACCCAGGCCTTCAGGGTGGGAAGCCAGTACGCTAGCCTCCGCCCATTCCCGATTCCATTTGTAGACGTTCCTCCTTTTGTGGTAAATATGCACTGCCTGACATTGACACAGGCCTAGCTGGAAGGCATTTGCCCGAAGGGTTATGGCATATCAGGCAAACAACCTGGAGCAGGAATTTCCTGAAGAGCATTCCAATAACCTTATGCATTACACCATTTGTACATAAGTTTTGAGAAAATAAGTCGTGGAATTTAACCAAGATAACGACGGTACTAAGTTTTTCCTTCTGATTAATATAAATTATATCATCTTGCGCAACAACACTTATAGGCCGCGCACGGAGATTCTCTTTTTGTAATTTCAGTGTTGGCATTTTTTCGTCTTTCGCATGCAGAGGAATTATTGAAAAGCTTTTTTTTATGCCTCTTGAAAAAAATCCCTGACTTTTATCTGCGAAATTCGATTATTCCTTTCGGATTCCGGCCTTATTGGCTCCCCTGTAAACGCATATTTTTTTAAGATGGCCCCACATTTCTGTGAAAATTTCATCGTGGCAATACGCGCGGGCAGTCCGCGTTGGAAACCAGAGACGAGCCTGACGGCGTCGCAATCTCTGAAGGCTACGGGACGTGTAACCAACCCTCGGTCCGTCCGAGGCGTGGCGGCCGAGGACAACGAGACCCCCGCGAGGGTCGCCGCCAAGACCATGTTGCTGGGAGGAGATGGATTGTCTTGGAGGCCTGCTAATTCATAATTGAAATATCCGAAGTCAATTTGAAAATTGCGACGAAGAAATAAGTCAGAAGTTAACGAAAAAAGAAAATCTAGTATATGAAAGGAAAGAAGTGTGATTAACAAAGGTCACTGCTTTCGAACACACTCGAGTGATTGAGTGACTCTGAGCGTGAACTTGAGTCACTTCTTTCTGAATTTTTCGTTCCTGTGTGAGATTGCCGGTTGCCCTGGCATAGTAGAAATCATTGCAAACCCTGAGTGTGTGTGAACGCAATTCATGAGAGTCGCTGTTGTTCCTTAACACACCCTAGTCATCGAGTGGTTGTGAGTCTGATTCCTTTTATTGTTGCATTGTCTGTGTGATTGAGCTACACGAGGGTCACTTTTTCCCAAACACACCCGAGTGATCAAGTGTGTGATTTTCAATTTTCATCTAACTTGTCACCTTATTTTTACCTACCCCCTTAAGCAAACCCAGTGCCTATCAAATTTACGGCCTTTGCTATTTCGTTTTTCCATTGTTTCACGGCCTTTTATACGTTCTTTTTACGCATATATAGTTTCGTATTATAAATAGATTAACAATGAAAAAAATAGATTCAAAACAAGAGAAACCGTTATAATAACACGAAATATACCTATTTGGTGTTAAATATAACAGTTTGGTGGAGACGGGTGGAGACTGGGTCAAGACGGGGAGGCTGGGCGGCGACACGTGTGTCAGCGGTGATGTGTGAGGGTCTTCTGGGTGGTATGCGACGAGGAATATTGGAAAGGCTTTGCCTCAGGTTCCTTTACTCTATTCTTCAACGATTTGTCCTAAAGAATGAGTTACAATTTAATCCTGAACATAGTAAACTCCTGCCACCAGTCGATAGAAGGATTCGCTGTTAGTTTCCAGAAAATACTGACTCATGCATGGTTCAGGATCCCATTTACTGATGGAGGCGTCTAGACAGTAGTTTGTATAATTGAAGGAAAATAATAATTATTTGAAGAATGATGTGAATAAGGACCGAAAAACACATTTCCGAAAATATTTATTCCCAATTTTTTGTTAAAAGCGCGATTTGACTTCTCCGAGCTCACTGGCTGGCTAAGGGAGTGTGAAGAATAGGAAACTTACTGTGACGTCGTGATGGTCCTAAAATTCCACTCAAGTTATTGTCTAAGTAGTAGTAACACCTACAGCGCTGTAGGTGTTACCCATCTACCGAAGGCGATGACGTTCAGCGCACAAATATAAGGACCAATGGAAAGTCATTTATTTTTTCATTCACAATTCCCAACATGCCGCCACATGGGCGGTGGGTGTTAGGTCATCAGCCATGCATGCAGATATATTTGAGTGTAAGAAATTGCGGGAGATGCCCAAACAGAACTTTTAACGGAATCATCCGCTAATATGCATTGACATGCAACAATTTCAAAGTGAAAAATCATGCGCCTTGACCGGGATTCAAACCCGGATCCCTCGACGTATGGCCTGGTGCTTTAGCCAATTCAGCTACCTAGGCGTCTTGTTCATGCATATTTATTTGTTGATTCTCTTGGATGTAAAAACGAACTTGCCCATACGTGTACATGTCCATATGTATCATGCACAATAATTGTTGTGCTTGACCTAGCCATAAAATGTTAGCATTCAAGTTAATTTAATACAGTCCGGTACTTGGCTTCAATTGTCATGCCTATGTATTGTGTGATTGAATAATGAGTACTTGAATTTGTCTATGACGGTGCCCACTATCATAGCCTTTGACGTCTTAGCGATTTCCTATCATCCGCATTGTAACATTTTGGTTCCGTGTTACCTTTGATAAATTTACTTGGAATGAACCTATTGACTGCCGAGTGCGTGGTATCAAATATGTCATTCGACGTTTCTTGGTATTTCGGTATTGACTTTCTTCCTTAAAATTAGCAGATGAACTTTGTAACACCACTTTGTCATTGTAGTCCCCTTTTTTAAATTAGTAAATCTTTCTTTTGAGCCTCTCATATCGGACCCCAAGGTGGGAAAACTTGGAATTTACCGCGCTCTAGTCTCCAATTACTTTAATAGTTCATATATTTAGCACTTAAGAATACCTTTCCTTGAGGCGTATGTTACTCTGAAACATCTCCGAATATCTTATAAATAAATAATAAAATACGAGTATTAAGTTGTCAGTGCTCCTGAGGGGCTTACCTATCGTATACATAATGTAAATTGAAGGTAAACAAAAAGGAATGCTATTTGGGATTCACTTTTCAGAATCCGAGCAGGAGTACTTATTTATCGGATTTTGTGGACGGCCCGACGGGTGATATCAGTTTGCAGAAAAACTCGCACACGCGACCTGCAGTGTCCCACAACTCAAAACTAATTTCTGAGGCGGTTTTGGAACCGGCGACCGCGTAAACTACCAAGCTGCTTCCATCGTGAGGGTGAAAACATATGTCATCTTCGCGGCAGTTCATATCGTTTATTGAGGAGACCGACACGTTTTGTAACGTTAACGTCATATCCAGTTAAGGAAAAGCAATACACAGAGTAAAAATAGAGAAAATAAGTTTGGTTGGGGGTATGGCAGGTAAAGGGTGAACACTATTGCAAAGCAGACAGTCGGGAAGGGTGATGTTGCATTACAGGCGATGATGGAAGAAGGGCGGGGTGAGGCCCAAAGGAGCTGAATGGGGGAGGAATATGGTGGGGGTGAAGAACATGTCTATAATATATCGTGTTAGACGGTTACGGAGTATCTTTGCTGTTATGCACCATCTCCACTTCTAGGATGTCGAGATTTTTTTTGGGTTTTTGAAAGTAGAATATTGTTTGTTGAAAATAGAATTTAGGGTAGGTTCACGTTTTGCGAAATGGTAAGAAGAGTGTTTCTGGGTTCAACCTTGATGTGGAAATAATGCCCTGCAGTCCACGGAATTAAAGTCTCCGTTGTAGTGGAAATGTACGCTCCAGATCGTGTCCGAAGGGTCCTTAATGCCGTTTTTCAGGAAAAAAGAAAACTTTTGAGGGCTGGAAACTTCGTATTTGTTTTTCGCCGGAGTTTAGAGATACGCGGTTTTTGAGATGATAGGACTGATACAAATGAGGTATCGCCAGCTATTAGTGTTCTTGAAGATTTAAGTCGTGAAAGAGGAAACATTTTTGGAGGATATGTCTGATTGGCCCCCAAATTTGAGAAATGAAAATTAAAGGAAGAGCTGATTGGGAATGGCGATTGGACTCCTTTTTAGATTTACAGGGTATCATGAAAGCCACCGCTGGGGTGTGTGGCAGGGGTGATTACACACCAGTGTACCCTTGACCCAGTAGTAGTTTTTATGGGAGGCGAATGACAGCTAAGTTCATTTGCGCCATTGGGGATGGATGGGAAAGGATGAAGGGTAGAGAGAAACCCGGCGTCAGCATTAGCCTACTCTTTGACCCTAAACACCTTTCCCTCTTAGCGCCTCCCCCCCTATGTTATTCAGTTCCCTTATCGTTCTTGGGAAAAATTACATCTTGAATTTATCTGTTCTGCCCTTAATCTCCCCAATTTAATTTACATGATATGTCTACCGTAGTACGATGGGGCTAATTATCTATTTCCTACATCAACGCTAAAGAGACCTCTGCCCAATTGATTCAAGAGGTTTAATATGTAATTTAAACTTTGCCCTGTGAGTGATTACCAACCATGTTATTCTATTACTTTCGATAGACAACTTAATTTATCAGAGCATCGTTTTACAAATTTATCTCTTCCACGCTACACGCAAATTTGCAAAGTTTGATGGAAATGATAGAAAATTCTCTGCGGGCTTTCAGGCTTTGAACTAAGGAAGAAAATAGGAGGATGTTTTGTAGAGTTTGTAGACGGTACAGGGATATGGTCATCAAGTATATATGAGCAAAACATTGTTTAAGCTTCAGAGATGTACAGGCAAAAGTTTAAAGGATAGAAAGCTTAATAAATTATGAAGTTTTGGAAAAAAGGGAAAGAGAGTATATGAAGAGGTTAAAACGATAATAGAAGTAAATTGAAGTGTACAATAAGGAGGCGGTCAGCTAAAGAACGTAATTGAGGGCGTGGTTGCGGAGGAGAGAATGAATTGGAGAAAGAGAAAGAACCAAGATGCTGGACGTCTTGAGACGTGAGCGAAGAGAAGAGCGTGACGGAAAGGGGGAAGGTGAACTTTGGGAAGAAGTGGCAAGTGGTTGCCGAACCTGCTTAAGAAGCAGGCGACGTCTGATGATGATCTGCTTGAACAAGAGTTTTCTGTGATTGTTTTCGTCCAAAACTAAAACAGGAACTGACTGTTTGAGGAGGTTGACCCGAGACTTAAATTGAGGAAATCTAAACCTGTTATCAAAGAACGAGTTTCTTTGTATGAGATCCCCAAGATCAATCATTCTAGTATTCTTGCATATTCTCGTTAGTCAATTTTGAAGTAATGTTTATATATGTTCAAGGTTCGCATGATTAAATGTGATTGTTCTTCGCCATAAGTTTCAGTTATCTCCTCTCACAATATCACTGGCGATTTAGCTAATTGTAAATTGTTGAAATTATTAAAATATCAGGGATTGTCTTTCATGAAAAAGTCTGGGAAACACTAATGTAGAGCAAAGCGTGCCAAGGTTGCAAAATCTGATCTATTGAAAAGGGGAACGAGCTTGGGGCTATTGAGATGTGGGTAGGGAGAGAACTGTATATGATAATTCCTATGATGAAAGGGATTTTTGTGGGATTCATTCGAAGAAGTAGAAATGAGTGATTTGAGGAGACCTCGAAAGGCAGTCGTTTAGGCTGTGGTAGAAGGGAGAATGTCAAGTGGGCATGCGAGACCGAGGGTGAACGTGGGTTGGAGACGCCGTTGAGAGAGGAGGGAAGCTGGAGGAACCAAACGACATGAGTTCCATTAAAAGCAAAGGAGCTGTAATGTGGTCAAATCGAGGATACACCACGATGTACAATAGTTTCCAGTGGACATTGAAAACTCATGTCCAGTCTGAAAACCATGCCTGATGACGGCCCTGGAGGCTGCGGCCACCGAATTCCAGCCTCTTGGTCGGAGAAGGAAGCGCGGAGGGGAAACAGGATATGCCGTGCTCCCCTAGCCAGTCAGCGCCCCCACCCCACTCCATCCCGCCGACCACCCGCCCGTCCATCCTCCCAGCCAGCCGGCCGGCCGGCTCGTCCACCTGCGAAGGTAGGTCGCGCCGACGCTCGCAAGGGGGGGGGGTGGTGGAGGGGCGAGCGACCTGGCGGACCACCCTGGTGACCCACATTTTAGCTCCAGCCGCGCTCCTCGCGTCGCCGATCTCATCCACAAGTCGCCATGTGAACAAAAGTGATCTTCGGAGTCTTGAAAGAAAAAGAAGGTATGGCATGGACCGGCCACGAGGAATGAAAATATGGAATGTCCAAGCGTATGGAAAGAGAGAAAGCTCCTGGAGCAGCAGAGGGCGGGCAGCGGTGCTTCGGGTGGAGACTTCAACGCGCGACGCTCCGACGGTGATGCCTCTGCAACACTCCCAGCCATTTTGCGGATGGTGCCCGAGGTTTTTTCGGGTACCGGAGGCTTCCCTGTAATTATGAATGTTCGAGATCTAAGAGGGTTTGCACCGAGAGGGCTCCATGACCTCCTAACGCGCGGGGGGACGGCAGATCGGAGGCTTCCGGGTTCAAATCCGGGTGTCGTCTCTCTCTCTCGCCGCCTTTGGTAAAAAATGATCCGTAGGTGCGCGGATTTTTGGAACGAAGAGGCAGGGTCCGAGGTCCAGGCTATGTTTCCAGAATGTCCAGAATCTGTATGGGATTGCTGGAAGCCGCGAGGAAGTAAACGCGTCAGAAACACCTCAATTCGAAAGAGTGTGAGTTTATTTGTGAAGATATAAATTCGAAGTAAAGTACACATTATTATTAAATAATCTACCGGTTAAGGTTGGTTTTGGCTGGACACAACTATCAAGTAAATGTCTCCGTACAAAACACAACCCAACTTCCTACTCTACAACAAGCCCCTCTACCTTTCTGTGAACTTCCTTCCTCTGTTCATCCCGTCCAACATCCCTATTCTATTCCTACCCCATCCTCGTTTGCCTAACATTCTCCCCTCCATCACAGTCTTCAACATTCCACTGCCAATCAATACGCCCTTCATCCATTTTTTCCCGTTTTCATATGATTTCTCTCAACAATCCCCTCTCCTCGTCCACCATGCCTATCACTTCCTCATTTGTTTTCCTTTCCGTCCATTTCACCTTCTCCATACCCACATTTCAAAAGCCTCCAATCTACGTCTATCCTCCTGCTTCAGTGACCATGGTTCCGTGTCGCACAAAACTACGCTCCATATCAAAATTTTTTCAAGTCTTCTCTCAGTATCCATAGGGATGTTTAGAAAATACTCGTCACAACTACACATATGCAATGCGTATTCCTCGAGCATGTACTTCACGCATTCACGTTTCTCGTTGCAATTTTCAAACAAATCCAGCGAATCTTCTCTAAATCTTCTCCACTTCCTTGATTCAAGTTTATTCCTATGTATCCCAAAAGCAGGCGTCATTCTCTACTTACGAGAACTGAATGCAATTATCTAATCTGAGTGTTTTAAGGTTATTTATTTACTTGTAATGCCTTAGGAAAAACCATCAATGTTAACTATTAAGTAAATTTTGACTTACAGTGATGGCAACAGCATCGCTATTTTTGTACTTTATTTTATCAACTACGGTAGTTATCCAGCGAAACCGAAAACATCTCTTAGCTCAAAACGGCGGATTTTGTGCAGACTTCATGCAGTTCCTTTATCGTCAATGTGTGTATGCCTTCCTCATTGACTTGGAAATGTGAGTAGTATAATTTAAACTGATATTTCGGAATTTGCTGGATTCTAATTTATTTTCTCCCAAGTATTGCCCTCACTCTTCAGTAACAACTGCGCCAAAATTTCGGAGCGTGTTCGTATATCCCCGGTGCTGCCATCTGAAATGCCCCTGACCTCTAATGAACCTATGAACGATTGAGATGCTTCCTATACAATTAAATGAGTGGTAGAAAGTCAGTGAAGTCCTCCATATCATCCCGATCAAATTTCCCTTTTCTTCCCCTACAATGCGGCTAATAACCATTCCCCGCGGTAAATCTATGGCGCAATACTGCAGATGATTAACTTGACTGAATGTGTCTTCTTGTGGAATCCTACCCCCCTGGTTTACATTACCAGGACCACGGTACAGTATCTTCTTCCCGTCGGACCGTGAGTCTCAGGGTATACGTTCTAAGTCAGACATACGGGGCGATTGGTGTGGCGTGGGATATCTTCCAGCTCTGTGGAACTAATGACGATTCTTTGGAAGAGTATGTATAAGAACGCCGTTTCTTTTACTTGATGTTCTTGGCGTGTACTGCACAAAATTCTTGGTTACATGGTTTTCATCCCATCTCGAACTGAATTAAGGCAATTCTCTTGAATTTGTAGTTTTTGTTTCTCATAGTCGACTGCTTTTGCTGTTGCTTTAATTCAGCCACCAAACTCTTTCTTACTCTCGAAACAAATATATTAACTTTCGCGACCCCAATATCCCTTTTCGTTTCGTGCATATGCACCGTAATTGACAGACACCAAGCTGGCCAAATGAGCAGCTGGGGACCTAGAGCGCTTCTTGTACTCTGATGGAGTTCCTTGCTACTGAGTGGATTACAGAGGAATCACTTCCGAATCGATGTACGATTTTTTTATATAATGTGTGAAATGGCGGAGAGGAAATCATCACAAAGCCGATCTTCCGACCCCATTTTACTCGTAGGCAGCGCGGTATTTACCATTCGAAAACGTTTCGCCTGAGGCGGGGAACATTCCACGATAAAACCGTCATCTTCGGACCAGCCAACTTATCCCGGGCAAATAAATTAGAAAATTAAAGTAACTGCCTGCAGTTGAGAATTTTGTTGGGAAACTTGTCGACAGATTAAGAAAAAACTTACTCTCGCTCCCTCACCTGCTGTAACATGCTTTTGGTCATGTTACAAAAATGTTGCACACATCCGTTTTCCCTGGGATGTTGTCCAGGGTTCGGCGGCATAATTTTCTGAATAGAAGTGGAAATAATATTCAGATCACCGTGTATATCGTTAATGGTTCTCTCTTGTCGTCTCTATTTATAGTGTATGCTGAATTAATTATAATTGAGGAAATCATTGGTAAACATGTAAATGGCAAAGAAAAAACATAAGAAGGTATGTTTATGCTTGTGTACACACACACACACTATATATATATATATATATATATATATATATATATATATATATATATAATATGTATATATACATATATGTATGTATATATACATATATGTATGTATATATATATGTATGTATATATATATATGTATGTATATATATATGTATATATATATATGTATGTATATATGTATATGTATATATATGTATATATATATATATGTATATATGTAGTGTGTGTGTGTGTTGGTGTTTGCACACTCGTGATTGCTAACGGACACACATGCTATGCATAGGCAAGTATTGTGTACACGTGCTAGTTTGCTTATGCACGCACACATGATAGGATCCCCCATGACGGCGAACCTCAACGTGCGCGGAGTGCATCATCGGTCGGCGGCTCGGGCCATCTGCGCGCCCCCTCCCCCCCGGAACCCTCCCAAACCCCACTTCCACTCGCGCCGGAGGAGAGTCTGGGGTCGAGCGCCTCCCTCCTGCACCAATGACCCACTTCGTGATGATGACGATGGCGGCGTCTCCCCGCCCCCCGTTCGCTCGCTCTCGCCATTCACGGCCACGGGGCCGCCGCGGGCGGGCCGCGCTGGGGTGAGCCGGCGACCGAGTGACGGGAACGAGGCCAGTCGGATGGAGGGTGGTGCCGCTGATTCCTGGGGGGGGGCACAAGTGAGGGGCGGGTGGTTGGTGTATGGGGGGCAGCGGCATCCTGCCCCCATCGAATCCCCTGGGTTCATCTCTCTCTCTGGTGGGCGATTGGACGATCGAAGTGCGGTGTTTCCGGTAACCCGGGGAACACATGGTATTTGCCGGTTTCGGGAAAAATTCTGTGTAGGTGAAATATCGGGATGGAGCCTACCCCGTGCACTGTGTTGAACGTCGTGGTGAAATCCCCCAGGGTCCCCTTTTCTGAAACACCATGGAAATCGATGACTCCGCTTAAAGCAGGAATTATCGTGGACATCGAAATTTGTATTCCTATGTTTCCTGCTGTCTATGTAATTGAGATTGGTATAGCTAATGATCTCTAAGTATCCAGGATCGCCAGGAAGGATATTTCCGTTCGGGTTATGCCAATAATTTACTGATAACATCGTTCGGTCTACCAACTGGCCCGATTGGCTTAAAAGTTATATTTCTAGGTTTTTCGGTTCAACCTTTAAAATTTGCTACTTTTTGAAATTTTGCCTTGGTGTCATTGAATATGCGAAACTAATGGAAATCGTCGTTCTGCGGTATCACAAAGGTATCCGCCTAAAGTATAAAATTTGGATAAAATAAAATGTGATATCATCATGATTATGTTCATGATTTGTGTAAAAAGGATCGGAAAAGTTTCGGAAAAATGTATGTATTGATCAGATATTGCTACATTGCTTCAAAATTCTTCAAATCCCTTGAGCGTCGATACACTTTTGTCAGCGGTTTTTCCACGACTCGAAGGCTTCCCGGTAGGCAGATTCCGGTAGGTCCTCAAAGATACGCGTGCAAGCTTCTTTGATGGCACATGGGTCTCATGGTGGTGTACTTTGAGGGAGGATTTAACTTTTGGGAATGGAAAATAGTCTTCTAGTGCGAAGTCGGGACTGTAATGGGGTTGGGGAATCGTCGCGATGTCGCTGCAGAAGGTCTTCGCAAGCAGACACTCGACTCTTGTTTTTGGTCGTCCGTCAAGACCTTCGGGAGGACGAGTTTAGCGCTGATATTTCGCAACACCCAATTTTCAGTGATAATGGAACACACTGTCATCTTATCAATGACAATACGATCTGCGATCACACGCATACTAAACTGAGGGTCTGAATTCAGCACCTCGCGCACACGTCAGGAAAAAACCGATACTTCTTATATACGCTATGTGTTCCAGGAATTAGGAGAATATTTTATATCTAATTTCAATTCTACCATTGTTTCTACTGAGGACTGCTCTTCCATCAATGCAGAACAGTGGCTCCCGATCATCAATAAACGCTTTTTCAAAAAGAAAGAAGCCTGAGATGACACAACCCTCGGCCTTGGGCGTTCCGCGACTATGTCTTGAGTCTCTTCATCGCTGCCAAGGGCACCTCAGTATATTAGCTGGATGTTGCAATGGTGATTATATCACCTGAGTAACTTGGATATACTTCCTGGGAAACGTGCACTAAATCTGCTGCTTCAACGCTACGTTATGCGATGGCTATACTCCCCTTGTGTGCATATCCGAGCAATTAATTATCACGCACAGTTCGCTTGAACTGAGAAAATGAAAACAATTGTTATGGCTCGCTTGTAATCCATAAAATTCCTCTTTCGGAATTTTTGAAACTGATTCCCGTCTAAAAGGCTTACCTTATAAAAATTGTTTCGTATCCGGTGTGCATTGATAATTTTTATGAAAACATTTGTATATTATTCTCTAACCCCTGAATGAGTACAGGGTGGCCATCCATCCTGGAATACTCGAGTATATTGTGTTTTATTATTTAGCAGTCAACCGTTTAAGGTAGGTTTTGGATGGACACAGACTGAACAGTGCTACATTTCTAAGCTTCTCCTAACAGAAAAACAACTTGAAATCCAACATTAGAATCAATTCCGTACACATACTTCCTTCCTCTTCCTTAGTTTGCCTAACATTCTCTCCTCTATCACAGTCCTCAACATCTCATTGCCCATCAAATCGCTCTGCATCCATCATTTCGACTTCTCCCAGCAGTCCCCTCTCCTCCTCCACCTTACCCAGCACCTCCTCATTTGTTTTTCTTTCTGCCCAGTTCACCATTTCCATCCTTCTCTTCACCCACTTTTCAAAAGCGTCCAACTCTGCCAGTCACCCTGCTTCGATGGCTGTATCTCCGCGCCGTGCAAAACACCGCTCTATATCAAAGTTTGACTAGCTCTTTCCTAGCATCCTTATTCAACATCCCTATCATCAATTTTCTCCTCCTTTGAAAGTTTTTTTCCTACACTATTGTTCTTCTCTTGTCCCTACTACTTCGACCATCTTGGTCCGTAACACCGGCAAGAGAAAAATTCACACTCCTAACGGTAAGCTCTTCTGGTAGACACCCGTACCGTGTCACCATTTAAAATGCACCGGTGAGATCACTTAACATGTAAATCCATTGGAAGAAAACCCACGCGAGGGTAACTCATCTCATTTGAGGCATGATGCTTCTGATTCAAGGCGGGTCGTTACCGTGACCAAAAGGACTCCGTTCCGCGCACGACGTCACGTCGATGACTGCGAGGTGGGGAGACAGATCGGACGTCATGCATGGACTTGCTGGGGATGCGGAGTCTGCTGGATTTTTGATTTCGTTGCATGTAATTGTGGATATCGTCACCGATCGTTCAAATATTTATTTATCCATAAAAAAGGTTCAGCCTTCGCGCATATATACAAGTGTGCTGGAAGAATAAAATTCTCATGCATTTATTACTGGGAGTAAATATTTGCATCGCAAATGATCCAAGATATCTGCACTGTTTTCATCGCGGGGGCACAGCTTGTAAAGGCTTGTGGATAGAACATATACGGATGGGGAATACTTTCAACGTAAACTTTCAATTTAAGATAACGACTTACAGTGCATTGTACATGTGATCGGTATAAACCTGGTGTTGTTAGTATTTTAAACAATCGTCCGTTAATTTGTTTCAGGTAATTTTCGATTTTGAAACTGATAGCATGAAGTAGCAATTTATTTATTCTCAAAAGTCAATTAAGACTAGAGCAAAAATACGAACTGTAACTGTGCAAATTAAAAGCAGTCCTTAATAATGTTAACACGGGACGTATCCTTAGCTTAATCTTATTTATTTAGATTTCAGTTCTTTTGTTATGCAAGATTGGCATGGGAAAATGAACGAGCATATTTCCGTTATACGGCACAAACATTTATGATTATGTTTTTATCGCAGATTGCTGGTTTCTAAGCGAAAATAGTAATATTTTCAATCAAATGACTTAGCGCTTCGCAGTTTTGCAAAAAAGCTAGTCTGTGTGAAGGTTGGTGGAGCATTACAAATAATACGTTCAGTCAGCTATTATCATTAAAAGATCGACGTTTATTGTGAAATGGATTAAAAGTATTAATTCATGTACATGTCATATCACTTAACCGATAGGGGAGGAGAAAGGATTGATTCGATAATTACATAGAAATTAGGATGGTGGATGTAGAACATTTCAATTAGCGATTGGATGCTTTGGACTTCGATAAAAGGGGGACCTTTGGGCGGGCGAGGCGGGGTTGGAATGGTTAGGCATGTTGGACGGAATTTAGGAAGGGAAGAAATATGCGGAATCAAGAAAAGTCTTGTGCTGTTGAATGTCAGGTAGTGTTTTCTTTGGAGAGTCTGAGAGATGTACAGGGTTCGTCCGGAAAATAAGTGCACTGAGCTCAGGAAAAAAAAATTATTACACTTTTACATATCTTAAGCTAATATTCCTCAAAATAGGACCCTTGTGAGTCGATACACTTGTTCCAGCGGCGTTCCCATTCCTGGAACGCTCCCGCGAAGGCATCATCGGGAACCTCTCGAAGACACGTCGTCACGGCCTCTTTGACGGCGCCCAAAGTCCCGTATCGCGTTCCTTTCAAACTCCTCTTTATCTTCGGGAACAGAAAGAAGTCCGGTGGTGCCAAGTCCGGGCTGTAGGGCGGGTGCGGCAGCGTTGCCACGCCGTGCTTGGCCAAGAAGTCCGACACGACAAGCGCGGTGTTAGACGGCGCATTGTCGTGTTGCAGCCGCCAGATGTTTTTGATCGCTGGCCGGACGCGGGCGACTCGTTTTCGAAGCCTGTCGAGCACTTGGACGTAAAATGGAGCATTTACAGTTTGTCGTTCAGGTACAAATTCGTAGTGGACGACTCCCCTTTTGTCAAAAAAGACAATGAGCATCGCCTTGATCCGAGATTTGCTCATGCGAGCTTTCTTTTGACGGGGTGATGATGGGGTGTGCCACTCCGCACTTTGTCTCTTCGACTCCGGGTCGTACTCAAAGATCCACGTCTCGTCACCCGAAACAACGTTCTCTAAAAAATGTGGATTATTTTTGCAGTGATCCGCAAGTTGTGTCGCGATTTCCAAACGATTGAGTCTTTGATCATCACTGAGCACTTTCGGCACCAACTTTGCACAAATTTTTCGCATCTGTAATTGCTCCCTAATAATCTCGTGCACTATTGTTTTTGGCACATTACACTGCTCTGCTATCATCCGAACACTAAGACGACGATCTGAGTTCAGTACATCGCGAACTTTTCGCACATTTTCGTCGGTGAGTGTCGTTGATGGGCGTCCAGGCCGTGGTTCGTCGTCGACCTCTTCTCTGCCCTCCACGAACATCTTGTGCCACCGAAAGATCATGTTTCTGGACATGGCTGACTCCCCGTAAGCCTGGTTAATCATACCGACAGTTTCGGTAGACGATTTCCCAAGCTTTACCGCAAATTTGATGGAATAACGCTGCTCCAAAAACTTCGGCATCGCGTACCGTGACGTGGGTCGAGCGTGGAGGTTCGCGTTAACAGAGCTCCTCACTACACCACAGCTCAGAGCCGACTGCCTTTTTCAGCGTCGCTTGCCAACATACCCCCCTCCAATCGCAAATCGCAGCCCGTCAGAGCGGTGCTGGGCGCGCCTGGAGCGGCGGGAAAAAATCAGTACACTTATTTTCCGGACGAACCCTGTATATATATATATATATATATATATATATATATATATATATATATATACATATATATATATATATATATATATATATATATATATATATACATACATATATATACATATATATACATATATATACACATATATATACATATATATATATATATATATATATATATGTATATATATATATATGTATATATATATGTATGTTATTATTTTGTAATCTACCGGTTAAGGTAGGTTTTTGGATGGACACAACTACCAAACAAACATTTTATTACTCCTAACAAAAAACAAAATCAATCATCCTACTCTACATCAGGTCCCTCTTCATCTCCGAGTACTTTTTCCTCCCTTCATCCCGTCCATCATCCCTATCCTGTTCCTTCCCTTTCCTCTTTTGCCCAGCATTCTACCCTCTATCACAGTCTTCAACATCCCACTGCCGGTCAACACCCCCTTCATCCACTTTTCCTGCCTCCATAGGATTGCTCCCAACAAACCCCTCTCTTCGCCCACCATACCAAGTACTTCCTCATTTGTTTTATTCTCTGTCCATTTCACCTTCTCCATTCTTCTCCAGACCCACATTTCAAAAGCCTCCAATCTACGTCTATCCTCCTGCTTCAATGACCACGTTTCCGCACCGTACATAGCTACGCTCCATATCAAAGTTTTTACGAGTCTTTTCTTAACATCCTTACTCAAAGTCCCTGTCATCAACTCCCTTCTCCTTGTGAAAGCCTCTTTGCCTAGCGCAATTCTTCTCCTTACGTCCCTAAGGCTAAGCTAAACATTAAAATAGGAGGGCAAAAACTAGAGCAGGTAGAACAAGGGAATAAATTGCCGGTTATGGTTTCCTAGGAAGATCTGGTACCCGTACAATCATATAGCTTGGGTGGAGCTGCAGGTGCCCAGAGAGGCTTGCCCGGGAATCGAACCCAGGCCCTCCGGTCAGTAGTCCAACGCTCTAGCCACTGGACTACCGCGACCCACACCATTATGTATACATAAAAATGCTCGTACATTTGTACGTTTATCATTTATCATCTATATATATATATATATATATATATATATATATATATATATATATATATATATATATTTGCGCACTATTACTGACACATTTACAAGTGCACACGCCAGCAGACAGGATGGCCAGTTTTACGAGCCGAGGGCAGGAGGCTGCGCTGCTGCAACTGCTGAGATGATGAGGGCTTTGAGGAGGGCGTGCTCAATCACACGTAGGGGTGAGATAAGGAATGATGACATTCGAGGAACGGTCATGTTGGGCTTATTTCTGAAAAGGAAGAGGGAAGAAGGCTCGGATGTCTTGGACACGTTGAGCGGAAGGGGAGAGGGGGCGGGATGAGTAGGGAGGGGCCGGAGGAGGAGGGAAATGATATGCCCCCACTGAGTTAGAATCGCGCCACGCACTCACTTCGGCGATGCACGTACGTATATCTTGACGCCCGTCCCATCCAGAGGGGAGTCATCGTCGGCACACTTTCCCGACGTCGGTTCGGAATTCAAACGATGCAGCCCCCTCCGTGGTTGGAAAAATTAACCCCCCCCCACCAGTGGCCAAGGGGGAAGGGGGGGGGGTGGGAGGTAGTCGGCCTATTCATTCTGTCCATAATATGTGTGTGGCTGTCGGGGGGACGGGAGCGACTACGGCCGACCTCTCGAACACGCGCACAGACACAGCACAGAAGGGGCTTTTTATTTTTATTACACATATTCGGACGAAAAGCGTTCCGTTATGCACACATAATGGCGAGGACTTCGGGAATTCCATTGGAAACGTTCCCCTCTCCCTCGCCTCCTGTGATAGCGACTAGGAGGGTGGGAGAGCGCACCCAAGTGGGCGGCGGACATCTGTGGGGGGGAGGGGGGTTGGTGGCCCCCGACGAAAAGGCGATGATGATGCACGCCCTTCTTCTCCTGGAGAGGGGGAGGGGCTCGCGCACGGGCCGCTGAGGGGTGTCCCACGGTGCGCCTGCGCCTTTCCTTCCTCTGCGGTGACCCCCTGGCTAGGCGATTCCCCGGAAAGCAAAGCCGGAGTCTTCCCATCCGTGTTAGGTGGCCAGCCAGGTAGTTCCGCGACCGAGGCGAGAATTCTTCTTCTCTGGTGGCTGACTCCGGGGCGACGGAAATCTACGCATGAATTCACTTTTAAAAGGCCTCACTTATTGGTCTATCCTGGATCTCATCTACTGTTTATACGAAAAACACGTGTTTAATTAATTGACGAATGGAAATCACTGAATAAATTAACTTTTTCTGAACTAAACTGAAATTTTTCACGCTAAAAAATTTTATTATAGCATTTTGATGCCTGATGATGTCGCCTATGCGTCGAAATCGGTGGTAGTGTTAAAAAGTTTTGTGTGGAAAAATCATAATAAAGTTTTTTCTACCGCTAAAAAGCGATTTAGGTACAACTGTTTTCGGCATCATCAGGTTTCAAAATGTTATAGTAAAGTTTCTTATGTGAAAAAATACTAAGAGTATTTATTAAGTGATAGTGAATTTTCACAGAGTAGTCTCTCAAACCATCGAATTCGTCGAATTGTAATGTTTAGCCTTTGTATTTTCCCGTCTGCTCGAATGCAAATCTTAATTCTCTCATAGTTTTCCTTTGGTCGCCCTAATGACCGTTCCATCTTCCTGAATCTCTTCGAGACTTCCCGATGATATTCACCCACGCGGCATTCTCTCCGAGCCTTCCCCTCAAACCGTATACCATATTTGGCAAGCATGGTGCCCATTTCAAAAAATGTATTCATTTGCTCATTTCTTTCGTTGATTACACTCGGCAGTGAAATGATGATTCATTATGCCCTATCTTTTTTAACACCACTGTTTTCATTCTCCGTTGCATTAGAGAAACTGTACGGGTCTTCCCGTAGTTCTCATGGACTCTTTAACCGCCAATGCTTCCTCTGCGCGCGGAAGTGCGAGTACATACGAGCTATGTCCAATAAATACGCGAGCTGAGGCCATAAAAACTTTATTTAGCAAAATTAAGTCTGCATCAATTTTGTCCCCTTCAAAGTACTCTCCATTCGTTGCTATGCACATATTCCATCTTCTTTTCCACTGTTTAAAGCACCCTTGGAAGTCCTCGGCAGTTTGGCTTTTCAGTTTTCTCGTCGCTTATTGCTTTATTGTGTCCGCATCTTCCCATTGATGTCCCCTCATCACATTT
The DNA here is from genome assembly GCF_022747635.1 of Hetaerina americana. Taxonomy (NCBI): domain Eukaryota; kingdom Metazoa; phylum Arthropoda; class Insecta; order Odonata; family Calopterygidae; genus Hetaerina; species Hetaerina americana. The sequence goes on from NW_027286763.1 coordinate 12,668,136, forward strand.
TTGCATTCTGGGAATAGGAAAAAGTCGCTGGGGGCGAGATCTGGCGAATAAGGAGGATGAGTCATCAAGGATGAAGAAGCTGGAGAACAATTAATGCCGAATGTGCAGGTGCGTTGTTATGTTAAAGGATCCATCCATCATGTTCGGTTGAAATAGTGTCCACTGTTTATTTTCCCAAATTCAGTTCATCAACTATCATTCGGACAATTTTTCGACGATCGGTAAGGACAAGGGACCGCACACGATCAATGTTGCCGTCAACACAGGTGGTTGAAGGTCACCACCCCTGCCTTGCATCATCCGTGGCGTTATGTCGGCCATCTTTAAAACGCTTGATCCACTTGAAGACGGATGTTTTCTTCAGAGCATTATCACCGTAAACAGCTGTCAACGTTTCAGTATTTTCTTGATAACCTTTATCGCACTTCACCAAAAAACCTTTATGCTGATTCATTTCTCCGTAATTTCATCAATTTCCATTTTCGGCAAAGAGTAAAAACAAGGACAACAGAAACTAACATAACTGGCACCATACGCACGGCTCGACGATCCGCCAAGCACAGACGGCTCATTGGGTCTCAGGCTACAGACCGCTAGTGGGCGAGGCTATAGTCCGCGCCATGGCCGCCAGATTGCGCCAGTTCGCGCGTATATGTTTCCTATCCGTACTCCTTAATCTGTCGCATATCTATTGACACATTAAACAGCCATATTTGCATTACATATTCTTTTACTGTGTGTTTCCTCTGTTTACACGACCAAATCATACTCAAAATCGGCAAATGGCAAGTAGGTATTCCTCCCTTCATCCATGCATTTGGTGTAATAATTTATGAAAGTTAAATCTGTTATTCGTATTCCCTTGCCAGGCATAATACGGAATTGCGCTTGCCGTTGTCTCCGTCTTCATGCGAAGATTTTATTGCATTCACCCAGTCGTTTGGTAAGATCAAAGTTAGCGCACACAATTGAAAGGGCTCTGGTGCACAGTTTTTCTTTCCCCCGGCACACTCAAATTTCTGGCAATTAATCATCTGCGCCTGAATTTTGTATACGGTTTTAATTCTTTATGCTGTTTTTATGTATTTCACTTATAGCAGCTAAGATATGGAAAGTTTGCAGAGGAAGGGTGAAATTAGTACGCCGTGCGGCAAAGTTAAGTATTTATCGGGAAGTAAAAAAGGAAGATCTATGCTAACAGTTAGAGATAAGGCGGGTAAGATAATAGTTGACTCAGGAAAGATCCAAGAGAGATGGAAAGAATGTATAGAAGAACTGTATAGTAAAGAACTTAGACCAACAAAGTTAGACATAGAAAAGGAGCATGACGTAGAGGAAGATAGCTTAGGTCCAGGCATACTCGACGATGAGATAGAAAGGGCATTCAAGGAGATGAAACTATATAAGACCGTGGGTGTGGATAACATTCCTGCGGAACTGCTGAAACGATTAGGAAAATGTGGGAGGAAGAGGCTATATAGGCTGATTTGTAGTATCCATGAGGTAGGAATTTGGCCAGAAGACTTTGTGAGATTAGTTTTAGTTTCTATTCCGAAAAAGGTCAAGGCTACATCATGTGAGGACTACAGGACGATAATTTTGATATCCCATGCAGCTAAAGTTGTTCTCAGGATCATAAACAAAAGGATAGAGAGTAGGGCAAATGATTACCTAGGGGATGATCAGTTTGGGTTTAGGAAGGGGAGAAGTACTCGTGATGCCATTGCAGTAGTGAGATTATTAATCGAGAGGAATATAGAATACAACCAGGAGGTATTTGCCTGTTTCATAGATTTCGAAAAAGCGTTTGATAGAGTGAATTGGAAAAAACTAATGAGCGTATTTAAGGAAATAGGAACATATTGGAGGAAATGGAGGCTAATCCGCAACCTGTACATGTCTCAGACTGTTCAGGTGCGGGTGGGGAACGGGGAGTCCGGATGAGCAGTGTTAGGAAGGGGTGTAAGGCAGGGTTGCCCATTATCACCGTTGCTGTTAAACCTGTATGCAGAGGAAATGATTTCCTTTTCCTTGATTATTCCTCATATATTAAAAAGTGTTTCCTCGCTGCGTTCCTTTTCTGTATTCTCTGGATATTAACGACCTGTGGTTGCTTCCGAGCTCTCTTCGAGAATGGTTTCGTTCTTTTTTATTTGCTGCTGGTTTTCTTTTTGTGAACGGCGCGCACAGGATTTAGATTTATATAATTACTTATGCGGTATTGGTTAGAATGTGCAGAAGGACCACACTGAGCCGAAGTGGGTGCGCGACCTCTGTGAAGTAGACGACATAGCATAAGAAACTGCTCTTTTATGGCATTAACATTCCCAGAACATTCACTCAACTTGACGAATACACCAAGCTATAATTATTATAGAATATAATTCCACTGGTTTTAATTTCAGCGTGGGTTTGTATCAACTAACTTTCCGTTAGACTTACAAAATGTTAGTACTTGTCGCGATTGAGAATATTTTATCGCAGCTGGGATAAAGAGAGTAATAAAAAATACAAGATTAAGATTTGAGCAAGATGTCTTCCCTGATGCATGGAAGAATAAATTGGACATTGCATTTTGAATTTTCACATGTCGTGCAGTTTTATTTATGGATTCTCCAAACCTAAGTGTTTCTAATTAACTCCATGCAATTGAAATTTGTGATTTTATTATCGACAAATTACGTATTGTGAATGCAATTGAAGATGAAGCGGGATCTGAATTCAGTTTAGCATGCAGAAGAGAAATTTTTGTGAACTTGCTGTTAACATTTGACCCATGCGAGAATGGAATCTAAGAACGCACCATTTTGCCTGGCACCTTGGTGTGTCATTCCTGACTTTTAATGCCCCTATGTTGTGAGCCTGAACCAAACTATAGGTGAGGTCACTCTCATTCCGGTTAATGAATGTCAGCATTCTCTACCACTAGCATATTCATGTAAATGCTGTAAGTCTTCTTCCCTCGGCGTAATTGTCAAGCAACGTTCCTCGGACATCTTGGGTGTAGAAGTCCTCTAGTGAAGCGATATTTTAGTGAACTTAGCTTCTTAGTATACTTAGTTTCCGTGTTTGCCTTGGGGACGATAGTCCTTTCTGAAAGTACGTCAACACTTTCCTCGGAAGATATTTTGAAACTCAACAGGATATTAACGATGACATTTTTCCACTTAGTAGGTGAACTTGGTCATTTTCCGGGCTAAATTAATCAAATCAAAATGAAGAATACCCTAAAGTGAGGCATTAAGTGAACTACTTTTTAATCTGAATCAACGTTTTCATTTTCTTACCCAGATTGCATAGTTTGTCTCTCTTTTCCTTGTGCATTGTGTACCTCTCGTGAAATTGACAAAGAAGAAACCCGTTAAATAGAAAGAATCTTCAGAATTAGTTGAACTTTTTCAAACATATTGCGAGAATCCATCGAATTAAATATTGAAATATTATTCCCACCCTAGTGTCAGCCGTTTTAGGTTTGTCACCATAGGGTTGCCTTGTCATATTTTGTTCGGATTAAATTACTGGATGATTTCTTTCTCTTAAATGTTCTCGTGAATTAGATTTTTTTTAAACTTACATTTTGTTGGCACTTAAGTCGATTCGTGTAGCGAACTCACTCGGCGCCGAATTAAATTATTCTATTACTGCCAGCATTACATTATGAGGGCTCACAAGCGTCCAGGCCTTTGAGAAAACGACCCGTCTCTCTCCGCAGTTTTCCATTGGGACGATGTCAGCCCGGCTGCGTGCTCCACGGGGAGAGGGGTGGGGGTCACGCCCTAACAGGGTGCATGCATGCGCGGCCGTGTCGTTGATCGTTTGTGTGCGGAGGGTATCGCGAGGAACGCGGACGGGCCACCGCCTTCCCCGTGCTCTCTCCCCTCGGACGGCCGAGTGGTATTATTACGGAGGCTGGGACTGTTGACGCCGGGGGCTGGGAAAGCGTCCCCGAGGCATGATGGGGCCATCCAATCAATCAACCTTCCCATTCCAGGGCGAGGATCATGGCGCTCCTTCCGAGAGCAGTGCTCGCCTCCGGTTCATTCCTCATTTTGTGTTTTCACGATCGGAAAGAAATAATCAGCCCCCCTGGTTACGGTGGCGAGGGAGACCGCAAGGCGGGGAGGTCATGATCGATATTGCCTGGTTTAGGTAGAAGTCGGGTACGACGTATAGACCAATCGTCGACATGAGTCAAAGCCACCTGTTGTAAGTTCGGTCGAGTTTTTTCAAGTCGGCGTGATGATTTCCCTTCGATCTGGAGGGGAGGGCTCGGAATTCAAAATGCTACCAGAATGTCGAGCGTGTGTGTGAGAGAGAGGAGAACGAAATTTGATGGCGCGGAAAAATGCGGTTTGGCGTCACTTCCGGGGTGTGAGTGTCCCCGAGGAAGGTGTGTTCATTCCATACAACAAGAGCCCTCCTACCAGTGCCTCATCGGTCGGGGGTGTAAGGGCTCACATGTTCACCAAGGCTTAACGGGTACTCGAGCATTGAAGTCTCCAAAATCACATAAAATTGAAAATGCATGCACTAATTGCTGCTTATGGCATATGCGTTGATGTATTCAAAGAAGTACGCGAAGACAGTCGTTTTAGCGGAGTCATCCGCTGCCGTGCACATCAGCGAAATACAAATATATTTCGCAGATTGTTGTAGAAATGATAACACATTTTCTCTAGATATTGATATATTACACGAACGGTTTTAATGCCCTGCATCATCTTCAGATCAAACCTCTAGTTCATCGAAACTGGTCCTGTAATAAATTTGTTGTCATTTGTTCATTATTATGTTCGGAATCCACCACATCTTGCCTGAATCTACGCAATTTGTTATAAATCATTCGTCTGTGGCGGGAATTCGAAGAAATCGATGGATCCGGGTCCCAGCCAAGACGAATAATTTCTTCAACCTGTTAAGTTTCTGAATTTTAAATATTAATGAGCCCTATTGACCTCTGCTGTGCTCCATTTAAAGTAACGCGTAAAAGTTATGAATATCCGAATAAATGTGTGGGGACCCGTGAAATTCTTAGTGACTCGATGTGATCTTTTCGGGGGTAGGCTTTGACGATGTGCTCCTTGGGTGGTGAGTTTTCTCATATTGGAAGTGCCTCGACACTACATTTTTTTTAAATACCGGTACACCGTTTTAATTTAGTGTGTGAAAACACGTTGCGGTCATTTAGCTGTGCGGTCACTCTTTAAAGCCGTGCTCAATGGACTTACTAACGTGTAGGCCCGCAGTTCAACCCACGGAGACCATATTCTAAGCAGCTTCCTTATTCTGAGTAGTGCTTCCTGGATCAAACGATCGCTTTCGCATATTTTCGACCCATTCGAGTGAAACCGCGACGGTTGGCGGTCTGCCCATTCGGGCGTGCGGCCCACGCGTCGCAATGACAGGCGCCATCCTTAGCGCGCAACTCGAAGCAGATAACCGATTACGAGGGATTAGCAAGAGAAGGGGTGACACTTCTCATGAGGGATGCCTGAAGGGACTCAATGCGGAGATATTTTCTATTATACTGCATTCAATAATTCACGCAATACCTCCTCAGACTTCAAAATATGCCGCAGTTAGTTATCGCATTCTTCCTTGATTTTCCTTGTGTTTTCAAACATTGAAATTAACCATACCAGCGTTTCTCGTGAAAGTTGGTTACAAATGCAGAAACATAAGCACCCCTCGTTGACATACGAGCGAGTATCGTTAAGTAGGAATTGTTGCTAAAATATAATTAAGTTGTAAACTTAATTGTTCTTTGTTATTCTTATGGCATCTCCAATTATCACCATCCAGAAGACATTTCTCTCTTGCCCTCTCGAAGGCCGTCATTTTAGAATCCAGCAGTTTGCATCGAAAACCAAAGCCCCACTTCTTGAATTACGTCGTTTGTGTTCTCATATCTCCGAACCCGCTTGAATTTTTGAGTTCTGGGAATAAGAAAGAGTCGCTTAGGATCAGATCGGCAGAACAAGACAGATGTGGTAAAATTTCAAAGCCACATCGCTTTGATTGCCGGTCGAGCTGTAATCGCGATTGCAGGTCGCGCCTTGTTAGCTTCTGGAAAGAAGTCAGTAGTCATGTAACTCAGTGTGCTGACACCTTTGACATGTGCAGTTCTTCGTTCATTATTTTCCACACACTGCCGCTACTAATATCAGTCTCATTTACGACCATTTGGATGGTTGCCATTCGGTCTAATAGGATAAAGTCCTCCCGTTTCTTCACCGTGACATCATCGTCAATGCTACCAACTTAAGAATTCCGTGTGTGTCCGTGTTCAGTGTCCGCTGTTTGCTCTTACAATTATCGCATTCTGAGCTGTGTATCACCACCAGCGTTACTCTTTTTGGATTTTCTATCAGGCTTTTGATGATTCTCGGAAGTTACATGTGGCTCATTGCCCCTTTTGACAAATGACACTCCCACCTTCTGCGTGGTCTCAAGCAAAGTTAGTGCACCGGTAACTTCCAAAGGAACGCCTTTCCCCAGAGGAAGGTGCTTTGGCCACCGAGAATTTGGAATACGTGTGAGTTTTTGCTGTGCGTTTCCATGTGTTTTCGTGGGCTAATGGATGTGAATCTATGAGACTCACGGAATAAATATAAATGCATGTGTGACTTAGGAGTGAATCAGTGGTTGATCGTTGGCCATTTCATACTTACCTTGTCCGCTAGTATGTTTTAAATAACCATTGTGCCGGCATTGCTACAGTAATAACATTTTTTGTGTTGCGTATTCTTTTCTCAATATGGCTAATTTCAGTTTTAATTCTTGTTATGTCATTGAAGTTAGTGTGTGTATTGTTTATCCAGCATCAATGATTTCTTACTCGGAAATCTAATCCTCCATCTCTCTATCTGTTGCAGGAATGTTCTCCAGCGTGCCATTGCACAGAATCTGCCTGTGCGGAAGATGAAGGTCCTGTTCAAGAAGTTCTTATCCCTCGAGGAGACCCACGGCACTCCCGAGGGTGCGGCCCGCGTGCGCCAGCTGGCTCTTGAGTACGTGGAGAAGGGAGCAGCAGGAAGCAGTGCCTGAGGGGGCACGAGCGATCCCCTGCTATTGACGCCATTGTGTGGGACATTCGATTCTCAACCAATTTTCCCTCCTCTACGAACCGGAGGGAATGTTCATTTTATAAGAAATAAAATAAATCTATGCCCTAGGGGACGCGTTTAAAAACATCGTCATTATTTATACCCTTATTTCCATTATGAGCGGTTGGAAGTTTTCAGGACGCGGACCAGTCCGTTGCCAACCGGGGTGCGGGGCGACACACCACTCTAGACGGCGGTGCGGCAGGTTGGTGACTGGTGGTCCACAAGCACTGCACTCCCGGGTGGGGGGGGGGGGAAGAGGGTTGGTCGGCGATGTCTCCTCATCCGTCCAGATGAGGAAGTCCTCTCGCTGCCTTTTCCTTTCTGCCGAGTTTTCAGGCCTTTGGCCTGGCTTCTCGTGACGGTGGAAGGTGCGTCCACATCATTTATAAATGTATATCCAGGCTTTATTATTATCGATCTCGGCACTTAGTTTTCCCATCCAATCTCTATGTAATAGAACAATTCGATCTCAATGTTTACCGACTCATCTCTCTAGAATAAAAGTTAATAATGAAGAGCTTCTGCCGTTGCAGTAATTGCATCCCTATGTATCTCTCAATCAAACTGATTGAGAGATACATAGGATACAATTGGGATGTATGCATGGTTTATCCCAAAAGCAATAGGAGTGAGTCGATTGAAAAATATTATTACCAGCATTGATGCATTCACTCAGAAGTCTTTGAAGTAACACCCTTGTGCGTCCACACAGCTGTCAGCGGGTTTTCCATACCTCGTACGCCTTCTGGAAGTCGGCGCCCGGAATGCTGCTAAGCGTCACGGCCTGTTGTAGCGCTTCCAGCGAGCCAGAGTGACGTCATTTGAGGCGGGGGAAGAGGGAGATGTTTGGTGGGGCGACGTCGAAAGTTTGAATCCCCACTCACATGATCGAGAAGCTCTTGGCAGATCCGCGTGCGAGTTTCCTTTTGTTCGTCCGAGAGCACTCGCTGCAACAACTTCTCACACACCTTTCTCATGTCCATGTTTCAGGTCATAAGTCGATGTACATCGCTTTTATGGATGCCAAGTTCATCATAAACTATGCGAACACTTAATCTACGATCCCTGTCCAACAAAGCCTTCACTCCTGCAAGGTTTTCATCACTTTTTGAGGTCGAAGGGCGTCCTGAACGTTCGGCGTCTTCGACATCTTCTCGAAACAACTTGTGCCCCTCAAAAACACCCAACCTACCCATGGTGTTATCACCATAAGCTGAATTGAGCATGTCATGACTCTCTTTCCCGGTTTTGCCCAGCTTAACGTAAAATTTGATTGCGGAGCTCAGTTCCAAATACCGGTTCATGACTGAAAGTAACGAGATCACGCTATAAAAGTTTCGCAAATGATCGATCCTCACCCCGCAAAGGCTGAGAGCCAACTGTAACAGACCTCCAGTCTTTCCTCAGACCCCGCCCCCGAACCCATCCAGAGAAACCGCCACCCTTCCGTCCGTCTATCCGGAAAAAAATAAGTCCTACTACTTTTGGGACAGACCTTGTGTGTCTGATTTATTGATTTCGGAAAGGCGCATGCTAGAGAAAATATTATTAGAATACTTACGTTTAACTAACGTTTGAAAACCATTGACGAAATTTTAAAATATGATGGTAATTGACAACGGTGGGAAATAGACAAATATTTGTGACTGGTGTCTCAGTTAGTGCAAAATATCAGAATGAAGATGTCGGTGGTAGAGGGCAGGGCGCCGGTTGTGATATTTAGGCGGGCAACGCGCTTACCTGCTATCGTAAAGTTGAGTGAGTCCCGCCCGTGGAATTGGCGTTGCGTAATCTCCAATGGTTCAGCACTTAGGGTCATTCTGTAAGCGGGGTATCTCGGGGGTGCGTCGACGAAAAGTCATTCACTCGCTATCGCCGACAGCGACTACAGTAAGCAACCGTAAGGTTTCTCCAGACGACGTTGGCGATGCGTACGAGTCTCTTGGTCATGGTAAATACGATTTACGGTTGGTGTACATTAGCCAACGGAGTATAAGTAGATGATGATATACGAAAAACTAACAAAAATATTATTTCCAATGATGGACGAGGACTATAAATTTTTGCTACTTAATGCTATATCAAAGGATTATGTTCAATGGCGCTAAAAATTAGTCAAAAATCTATTGAAATATTCTTCAAGATCCAGTAAAATGTTGGTATTGACAAACCTTTATTTTTCCACAAACTGCTCGTTCCTTTTTCCGCTATCGTTAATGAACGGGAATTATTGCTAAGCGTTTGGGAAAATACGCCATTGGCTAACCAAACAATTTTTGTCTGGAACACATGTCAATGTGTGACGGAATTACAGGTATGACGTCATAGTGGTGACGTTCACTATGGTAAAACTTACCAGCGTCAATGCTGCCCACTAGCTGCTGTTTTGTGGCAGAAGAGGCGAGCGGGAAAATTAGAAAATGGCGCCCATTGAAACGATATACTCGTAGTGAAAAGAATCGAAAAGAAAGGAACGAAAAACGGAAGGGTAACAGAAGCCAAAATAAACAAGGGAGTTCGACAAGGATGCAACCTTTCGCTAGCACTATCCAATGTACGTGTATATCTAGTAAAGGCAATAAAGGAAGCACAAGAATTTGGCATCAAAGGAGTCAAGGTGAATGGCGAAGAAATTAACATGCTGCGGTTCGCAGACGACATCGCAGTAGTGGCTGAGACGCGAGAGGACCTGAAAGCAAACCTGAATACTATAGACCAAGGAAAGGGGGAATATAATATGAGCGTCAACAAGAACAAAACTAAAATCCTTGTGTGTGGAAGAGAGAAGCTGAATGCAGATATCAAATTTTGAGGAGTGAAACTAGAGCAAGTGGAATCCTTCATCTACTTGGGACAGCAGAAGAATAACATGGGCTGGAAGAAGCTGGACCGACATCAAGCGAAGAATATCCCAAGCAAAGAAGGCGTTCCTTGAGAAGAGGCAACTGCTATCTTCAAAGAAGATGAGATTGCAAACAAGGAAGCCGTTCGTCAAAACGTTCGTGTGGAGCATGGCACTCTTACAGATCGGAGACATGGAATATTGGAAAAGTGGTCCAACGAAGAATATAAGCTTTTGAAACATGTAGCTGGAGGAGAGTGCTGAGGATTAAATGGACGGATTAAGTGAGGAACGATGGAGTATATAGAAGAGGAAAAGAACCATATGAAGAGTTCTACGGCAAAGAAGAACTAGATGGATTGGACATACCTTGAGGCACAATGGATTAGTTAGACACATAATAGAATGAAAAATTGAAGGAAAGATCCCGTGAGAAAGGCCAAGAGACAAGTTCATAGGGCAAATTAAGGAGGACGTAAAACAGGGAACCTATCAGAGGGTGAGGGAATTAACATTAATTAGGGAAGAATGGAGGGCTGCAGTAAACAAATCTTAGAATTGAAATACTAATGATGATGATGACTCGATCCAAGCACGTTTTGTATTCTTGGACTGTATTCCCAACCAAAATGATGATTTTCCTCGCCATTCCGAATTAAAAACGATAGTAACGGCGTTGTACGCGGGCGTGGCAGCAATCTCTCTCTCTCTCGCTAATGGCTGCTATGGCGTGAAGTAATAATTTACGCTCAGTTTGTGCGTTGCATAGGAGTAATAAAAAAATAATAATCTTACATGTTTTATATAAGGCCATTTTAAAGGTACCTCAATGCCACATGTAAATATTAGACTTTTTGACACGTTGTTTGTGAATACGTGCAACCATCCTTCAACCCTTTTTTTTAATACTTCGTTTATTGTCTGTTGAGCACTCATAAATGAATTAAAAGATATATTCTGAAGTACAAGATGCGTTTGTACTGGTTTTTAGTGAAATTCCGCGGGAAACAAGGAAATGACCAGATAGTTCATTCGATCTCCGCGGCTAGCGTTGGTGGTGAGTTGAGGGGTGAAGGAGGGTTAAGTGGCGGAGGGGGTTTCCGACGCTGGAGTTAATGGAATGCCGGGGGGGGGGGGAGGTTCTGGGAGGAGGAGAAAGAAAGGCCGGAGGATCAGAGACGGCTGAAAGAATTCGAAACCCTCACGCATTTCGATTGCATATTTCAGAATACCAAGCGGCCCGCCACTGAGTGCTTTGGCCGTTGCCTGCCCGCGCTTCTGCTTTGACACCCACCGTAGGTGCAAGCACGCACAATATTACGGGTTAATTGTAGGGGTTCTTAAAGGGCGTTCGTCTTGAGTTAGTACCTATTTTGATCTTTTGACCCTTGGCATTGTCGGCAACAACCAAGAAAAACGAGGAGGCAATAATGCATAATATGAGAAATACGTGAAAGTCTAAATAATCAATTTTCTTCTGGCATCGTTTGAAAATATTTTACTTGAATTCGTACCCTTATGGAGGAAAATACGAAGATATTAAAGAGACCTCGGATAAAATTACAGATGCATTCTTCACGAACAGGTTCCGGAAAGCAAAACACTGTCGCGGTAATCCGAGAAAGGTCAACGCGCAGCAGGTCACCGGTTGCGCAACTAACCCACGGGCACATTATCTCGACGCGGGGTTTTTCAAATCCACGTCTGGACATATCCGCGGTTATACGCCCAATCCAGCAACCATGAACTTGTCAAAAATTGGTAGACTCCAGAAAAATACAAGTTAAATGTAAATACGTTCTTTTAATTATCGAAAGATTACTAAGTACTATTACTAAGTATAAGAAGTACTAATAAAGTAATTAACTGGTAAGTTTACGCAATACCTCGCAAGGGCGTGTGGCGGGAATTGTTAGGTCACCAGCCATGCATGCATAATCGCAATCATGTCACCTCTACACGAATGTTAGCTTGATCATGCACTCGAAAAGTTTTCTTACACAAAAGAAAGTGCTTTTATGCAACAGTATTCAATAAAAGGACACGCATATTCACATTATGTCGTAGAACTTCTTAAAAGTAGGGTCTATTAAATAAAAAGAATAACCTGCAGGGTATCGGCAACTGTCTACAATACCAATTGTAATCATCTCCTACGCCATTGCTGTCATGTCTTTTTTGATCTCTAATGATTCGAGGAAAAAACGAAAATTTAAATCTATCCATTCTACAATAATTGTCCCCGATTTCACGTTGGTTATCAGACCTATTATAGTAAGTAGGGGCCTGGAATATGTCTTTAACATCCTCAGACAGATAACCTGCGTCAAATTTACGCGGCAAAATTAACCTGTATTTAACCCTACGGCCAACTAGTGACTCCCGTCCTAATTCTTCCAATAGCATTGTGACAATGCTATCTGGTGCATAACAATATCCGGCCTAGAAAAAATTTCATGATAGACGAGGGGAAACCCTTGAATCACCCGTCATTTTTAATCATCTTGATTGAGGTACACGAAAATTAAAGTAAAATTTATTACGTTAAAGGGTGAATTCAGTTATTCTTAAATCGGATTTTTTTCTCGCATTTCGACCGAGTACTTTATAAAAATGACTTATAAAAAATTGATTTATTTGAGCAAATAGAGATACTGCTCTTTTATTTTCTGGATTGAGATCAAAGTACTCTGATCGGGAATCATGGAATGGTTCCTGTAAATCGCTATGGAGGTAATGGACGCTTACTTCTATACTAAACCTGAACGTGGTAATTCAGCGAGTATAACACTGGACAACTGACCAGAGGGTCCGGGTTCGTTTCCCAGTAAAGCCTCTGGAAAATTTTAGCTTCAAGCAGTTTTTCCTGGAAAACCATAGGCGGCACAGGGAAAGGATATGACCCCCTTATTTACCCTGCTGTGTGAATTTCACACGCCGTTTGGCCTAGTACTAGATGAGCTCTACTCTCACTTATCAAACAAACGTTTGCGTTGATAATAGTGGTTATAATTAACCAGAAGAATGGAGTGGGAACATTTCAATGTTTATAGACGCCATTGAAAATCTTCCAAAAAAATCATGACATCTCACCTCACCAATTAAGTTTTTATTCCGGATAATCATTTATACTTCATCATAGCAGCTACTTCATATCTTTTGCAAATACAGTAGGTGGTTGCTTCTGATTTCATCCATTTCTGTGCTAACTTTTTTATTTGGTAAATTCATCATTGAATATTGTACCACTTCGTTAATTTAAATATAATTTTTATTAAGAGAAAACAGGTTTTTGTTTCTCAATGCAATATGCATCAATATTTCTAGCAAAATATCACTAAAATCTACAAATCTTTTAAAAGGGCGCTAATATATACCTAGAAATACGTAGTGCTGCCCGTGAATTCTTCGTTAGATGGACGCGAGTGAATTTTCCATTGCCCTGGGAAGTAATTCTTTTTATTTGTACGACGATAATTTGAAAGGTTTTCGCAGTAGAATTGAAATAAACGACTTACCTCTGCGGATCATTTTTCAATATAGTCTCCCTATACTAATGTACTTGGTCCAGCGATGTTTCAATGCCTTGATCCCATCTAGAAAATTAGATTCCTCCAGGCCCGCAAAATAATCTTCTACTTCGGCGGTTAGTTCTTTGCTTGAAGAGAATCACTGTCCATCGAGGAAATTTTTGGGCTTGGAGAAGAGATGGAAATCTGATGGAAGCAAATGAGGCGAGTAAGGCGGGTGTCGCAACAATTCGTATTTAGTTCACGTATTTTTGCCATGGTAAAGACGCTTTTGAGTGGGCGTACATTGTCTTTATGAAAGAAGACTTTCCTCCTTGCCAAACCTGGCCTTTTTCCGTGTATAATTTGCTGTAGTTAGTCCAGGAGGTTAGTGTAGTATTGTCCAGTAATTGTTTGACCATTGGGAAGATAATCTATCAGGAGAATCCCCTTTGCATCCCAGAAAACTGAAGCCATAACCTTTCTGGCCGACCGCATTGCCTTTACTTTCTTTGGTGCTGGTGGATCAACATGTTTTCACTGCTTTGACTGCTGTTTTGTCTCTGGGGTATTGTAGGGGACACAAGTCTCCTCTGAGGTCACAAAACAGCGTAGAAAACCTTGTTAAGAACTATGGTTTAGAATCAAGGGAAGACCGCAGTGAGAAAGAATTGAGTTCTGTAGGAGACGGGAGTTAATCACCGCCAAAGGTAGGTATGCATGGGAAATGCTCGGTATTCTTCCCGGGAATATTAGAATAGGAGTTCTTTAACCAGATCAGGTGGAATATTTTACCTGTTCATAGAGTGTTCAGGACCAAAATGTATTTAGTAGTAGAGCCATATGAATGTTTGCGTTATGTAAAGAAACTTTCACATTGAGGACCGAATTGATGACAGGGATTTTGTGTAAGATTGTTAAAAAAATACTCGTAAAAACTTAGATATGGAGCGTAGCTATGTTCGGCGCGGAAACGTGGTCATTGAAGCAGGATGCCAGGCGTAGATTGGAGGGTTTTGAAATGTGGGTGTGGAGAATGATGGAAAAGTTGGTATTGACAGAACGCAAAACAAACGAGGAATGGCTAGGTGTGTTGGGGAGGATAGATAGATAGAAGTCTTTATTTGGGCGAAATTGAGACCTAATGGTACCTTGGGAGGAGGGTTTTTTGTTCGTAAAAATTCAAAGGAGGCAGGAAAGATGGTTGCAGAGCATTCTGGTTGACAATGGGATATTCTAAGAAACTGCGGGAGATACCGCAATATTAACGTTTAACGGCGTCTTGTTGCAAATGTTCATTATAATGAAACAAAATAATTTCTGGCTGTTATAGTGAGTAATGTTAGGCAAATAAAGAAGGTGTAGGAGTAGGATAGGCACGCTGGACGGAATTAAGGGAGATTATGCGAAATTGAAGAATTATTGGGATGCCATGTATAGTCATGCTAGGCAAGTGTAATATGAGTGTTCTGTCAGTGCTCATCTAAAGCCTACATTAAACGGTAGACTTATATAGTATAAAAATCATTCCTATCTCATAACCCGCCAATCTACTCCTATTTTCTGCAATACATTCATTAGTTCTTCCCTTCACCTCGATCGATCGTCTGTGCAACCGACTCACTGAGGAACAAACAATGCGCGGACTACCTTTCCTCCGACTCTAGCCTTTCGATCTATCTGGCATGGGTGACCCTAGCAGGAGGAAACATCATTACTTCCGTTAGAACAGCTCTATGGGGTCATCAGAACGCGCAAACCCTTCCAAAATGTCGAGGTTGTATTCAGTGGGGAGAGAACTGCTAAATATTACATTTGAAATCCTCAACTTTAAGCCCTACAGTTATGAGCCTAATATAGGCCCAAAATGTCCGCCAGCAAACGGTTGGGAACACTTGAATAATGGTGTGTGTGTGACATCAAAAGGCCGCAAGAATCTTTCTCGGGTGTTACTCCAGCTGCCGAACTTCGCTGGTGAATTCCTGCATTCAAGAAGATGGTATCCACGATCTTGTGCCACAGCGGGTGGCGATAGGAGGAATGTCAGGAATGGGAGTCTCTATCGCCAGCGTATGTTCCTCCATCTGATGACGTCCATTTTTTAATCTCCTTAAAATGTACCGACAAAAAGCAAGAACTCATTGAGACCATTCTCTCTTGTTTATATTCTTCCATATGACATGATTTTACAGTTTTTATTATATCACAAACGTACCCAAACAGTTGCAAACATTTTACAGTTGTCAGTGATAATTGGCGTTCAGATTACTTGCATAACGAGTTACAACCGCAAGAAACCAGTAATGTGAATAAGATATGAGACAGTTAATGGCGTTCCGACGGCCATGATGGCAATGTGGATATACATGTATACAGAGAAAGGACTGCAATTTTAATTGCTGTCGATGGTAGTTTTGTTTTGAACAGAGTAGAAAAGTGCTAAGGAAAATCGAGAAAGGAAATTTCTGCCGGAAGGAAATGAATAAATGTTAAAAACTACACACGAGTATTTAGAAGGGCTGTCAGTGAAGACGAATCACTGAAGTGGAGTTGGAATGAGGAAGAGGAAGATTAGGGATCAGTATGTTGACAAACTTAATGGGAAGAAAGAATTATGTACAATTTAGGAGTGAGAACGCCGTACGTTGTATGGGACTCTTTACTGTTGACCCCTTAGCGCCTTTCGTTAAGAATAGGCTAAGGCGAACGCCGGGTTTCTATCAACCCTTCCTCCATTTCCATCCATCCCTAATGACGCAAATTACCTCGGTCGTCTCCCTCATTAACTGCCATTAACTTCAGTAGTTCAGTAGGAATGCGTACGTTATAAGGTTGGAGAGCCAGTTGATAACTGTCTGAGGACAACTTTGCAGAAGAAAACGATCCCCTCGACTAAGTAGCCACAAGTTGTATCGCCTCGTTCCGATGACTCAAATTCCGCCTCGGCACTTGGCGTTGGAGGCACGGTGGTGCCCTTCCCCGGTCGCCTCTGAGATCTCTGCCTCCCACCCCCCGTCGCCCACTCCATTCTCTCCCACACTATCTCATCCCACCGAGTTCCCCTCTCTCCCCACTCCCATGTCAAGCGTTCCATTCATTCCTCGTCATCTAATCTGAGGGTTGCAGCGCGCAAATATTCATTTCATTGCGTAACAATCGAGGAATTTAACAAAATGCCAAATTCGATCAAGAATCGTTTATTTGTGTGAATACCGCAGCTCACCTAATACTAACAATTGTATATTAGAGTTAAAAGTACAAAAAACTGGTCAACAGTCTTACACCTTAAAACGAGTAATGAGAATCAAAACGGCGAAGGTTTTAATATCTCCTCGATAGGTATTTGTTTCCAAAATTGAGTGTTGAGAGAAAGATCTATACAAATCCATACTAAAAGACTTCGTACTTTTACACAGATTTTTATTATAAGGTACAACGAGTTTCATCGACTTACGGCATCATCAGGTACACATTTTCTTTACGAATAGTGTAAGAGTATATACGCTCAGAACAGAGTATATATGTGATGGACAATAGAGATGTTTTGAGTCCTGGCAACCACGGGGCTCGGCCAAATCGGCCGTGTGTCGTGCCCGGCAGCGGGGGAGGCAAGGCTTCCGCGGTCGTCATCCCACGAAACCCTTGCAAGGGAAAACCAGCAGCAGCAGGACAGAAGACGCAGGAGAAGAAGACCAAATTAGTTAGAATAGGAACGTGGAATGTTAGGACAATGATGAGGACGGGGAAATTGGAGAATGTTAAGCGAGAGATGGAAAGGGGAAATATAGATATTTTAGGTCTATGCGAGGTGAGATGGAAAGATAGCGGGGATTACTGGAGTGATAAGTATAGAATAATATACAGCGGTGGGGACGAGAGCCAACGAGGGGTCGCCATAGTATTAAATGAAGAGGTAGGAAGAAGCGTAGTCAACATAGAGCAGGTAACGGATAGAATACTACTAGTGGAGATAAAAGCAGAACCGACGAACTTAGTTATTATCCAGGTATACATGCCACCGAGCAACCATAAGGAAGAAGAGGTCGATAGGATATACGATCAGTTAGAGGACATGATTGCATGTGTTCCTGCAGGGAAACATTTGATAGTGATGGGGGATTGGAATGCGACAGTAGGCGAAGGAAGAGATGGTGATGAGGTGGGGGACTACGGTTTAGGCACGAGGAATGACCGCGGGGAGAAAGCAGTTGAGTTCTGCAGGAGACAGGGGTTAGTTATCACCAACACTTGGTTCAGACACCACAAAAGACGCAGGTATACATGGAAAATGCCAGGTGACTCGGGAAGATATCAGCTAGATTATATCCTGGTTAGACACAGGTTTAGGAACAGTGTGATAAATTCCCACAGCTTCCCGGGAGCGGATGCGGACTCAGACCACAATTTAGTTGTTATGAAATGTAGCGTACGTTTTAAAAAGATAAGGCAGGGGCGGCGAGTTAGAAAATGGAATGTAGAAGCATTAAATGGGTTGAAAAGAAAGGAATACAAACAGGCGGTAGAGAAAATCATGGAGGACGGTAAAGAGCTAAGTACTATTGAAGAAAAATGGGAATGTATCAAAAAAGGGTTGTCTAAAGCGGCAAAAGACACTATTGGAACCGTTAACGCTAAAAGGACTCGTAAACCATGGATCACGGATGAGATGATTACAAAAATGGATGAGCGGCGAAAATGGAAGAATATAAATACAGAATTAGGCAAAATGAAGTACAAAGAATTGAACAATAAATTGAGGCGGGCAACAAATAAAGCAAAAGAAGCATGGTGGAAGACGCAGTGCGAGAATATGGAAAGTCTGCAGAGGAAGGGGGAAATCGGTGCGCTTTACAGCATAGTTAAATCTTTATCGGGAAGTAAGAAAGGGAGATCAACGATAGCAGTTAGAGATAAGGCCGGTAAGGTAATAGTTGACGCAGGAAAGATCCAAGAGAGATGGAAGGAATATGTAGAAGACCTGTATAGTAAAGAGCTTAGACCAACAAAGTTAGACATTGAAAAGGAACATGACGTAGAGGAAGATAGCTTAGGTCCAGGCATACTCAACGATGAGATAGAAAGGGCATTAAGGGATATGAAAATAATATGGCCGTGCGGGTGGATAACATTCCTGCGGAACTACCGAAATGTTTACGAAAATTTGAGAGGAAAGGGTAAATGGGCTGATTCGTAGTATCTATGAGGAAGGACTCTGGCCGGAAGACTTTGTGAGATCAGTTTTAGTTCCTATTCCGAAAAAGGTAAAGGCCACGTCATGTGAGGACTATAGGACAATTAGTTTGATATCCCACGCAGCTAAGGTTGTTCTCAGGATCATAAACAAAAGGATAGAGAGTAGGGCAAATGATTACTTAGGGGATGATCAGTTTGGGTTTAGGAAGGGGAGAGGTACGCGTGATGCCATTGCAGTAATGAGATTATTAATCGAGAGGAATATAGAACACAACCAGGAGGTATTTGCCTGTTTCGTAGATTTCGAAAAAGCGTTTGATAGAGTAAATTGGGAAAAACTAATGAGTATATTGCAGAAAATAGGAATAGATTGGAGGGAAAGGAGGCTAATCCGCAACCTGTACATGTCTCAGACTGCTCAGGTGAGGGTGGGAAACGGGGAGTCAGGATGGGCAGTGTTAGGAAGGGGTGTAAGGCAGGGTTGCCCATTATCACCGTTGCTGTTCAACCTGTACGCAGAAGAAATGATCAAAGAGGCATGGGAAGAACTCGAGGTAGGAATGAAAGTGGGCGGGGAATTCGTAAAATCAGTTAGGTTTGCTGATGACCAAGCTTTAGTTTGTCAGTCAGCCAAGGGGCTGCAAGCATTGCTTAGTGAATTGGAAATTCAGTGCGACAGGTATGGGATGAGAATCAATATTAATAAAACAAAGGTTATGCGATTTTCTAGAAAGAAAAAGGCCAAGCTTAACATTAAAATAGGAGGGCAAAAGCTAGAGCAGGTAGAACAGTTTACGTATCTCGGTAGTGTTTTGGACCAACACGGTCAAAGTAGTAGGGACGTAAGGAGAAGAATTGCGCTAGGCAAAGAGGCTTTCACGAGGAGGAGGGAGTTGATGACAGGGACTTTGAGTAAGGATGTTAAGAAAAGACTCGTAAAAACTTTGATATGGAGCGTAGCTATGTACGGAGCGGAAACGTGGTCATTGAAGCAGGAGGATAGACGTAGATTGGAGGCTTTTGAAATGTGGGTGTGGAGAAGAATGGAGAAGGTGAAATGGACAGAGAAGAAAACAAATGAGGAAGTACTTGGTATGGTGGGCGAAGAGAGGGGTTTGTTGGGAGCAATCCTATGGAGGCAGGAAAAGTGGATGAAGGGGGTGTTGACCGGCAGTGGGATGTTGAAGACTGTGATAGAGGGTAGAATGTTGGGCAAAAGAGGAAAGGGAAGGAACAAGATAGGGTTGTTGGACGGGATGAAGGGAGGAAGGAAGTACTCAGAGATGAAGAGGGACCTGATATAGAGTAGGATGATTGATTTTGTTTTGTTAGGAGTAATAAAATATTTGTTTGGTAGTTGTGTCAGTCCAAAAACCTACCTTAACCGGTAGATTACTTAAAAAAAAAATATATATATATATATATATATATTTCTATATATATATATATATATATATATATATATATATATATATATATATATATATATATCCTGAGCGTATATGCTATTGCGCTCTTTGTTAAGAAAATGTGTACCTGATGATGCCGCAAGTCGGTGAAACGCACTGTATCTTGTAATAAAAATCTGTGGAAAAGTGCGATCTTTCAGTATGGATAATAAATTTTTCCACGAAGTGAAGCCTGAAACAGTAGAATATATCTAAACAAATATTTAAAACTATTTCGAATACGAGGATTGTCTGAAAAGTTGTCAGCCTCATCATGAAGATAGGAGCACTTTTCGACAAAATTTGTGGATTGCGTTTGCGCATGCGTTGAAAACGTACGTACTCGCCAAAATTTCAAGCTTTTTGAACCTTTGGCTGTTGTTTGAAAATCGTTTGAGTGAATCATTTATGAGGGTTTTTGGGAAAATAGAAAAGCTGTGAATCATACTGTCATAAAATATTTGTTTTTCAAAGACAATACGTCTCTGCAATTCAAATACGAGTTGGATCTTGTTTGCGGAGACTCTGTAGCATCATTTACGACCGTGAAATTTTTATCGGCTGAATTTAAACGTGACTGTTCTAGGTTGGCTGGTGATGAGTGTTCGGAACGGCCAAAAACCTTGATAACCGCCGATAACATCCAAAAGACTCATCAAATCATGTTGGAAGAATGTCCAATTAAGGTTAAAGAGATAGCATAGGCTATGAACATATCGAAAGAACACGTTTGTCATATATTGACTGAAGAATTGCGCATGCGTAGGCTATCCGCGCGTTGGGTGCTGCGTTTGCTCACTTTGTACCCAAAAGCGCATTCGAATGAACATTTCCAAGACCTCGTTGGAGCGGTTTAATAAGCGAAGTGAGTCAGACATTTTTCGTCAATTCCTAACTGCAGATGAAACTTGGATCCACCACTGCACTCCTTAGACGAAAAAACGGTCAAAACAGTGAACAGCAAAGAGTGAACCTGCTTCGAAAAAGACGAAGAAATTTCCATCGGACGGGAAGGGTATGGCGATTGTTTTTTGGGACGGTAACGAAAGTTTACTCATCGCTTATCTTCAAAGAGGTAAAAAACAGCGGTAGAGTATTAATGATCATTGTTAGACTTGCTGAAGATATAAATTACAATAAAATACCACATTTGATGGAGAAGAAAGTGCTTGTCCATCAGGACAACGAACCTGCTCACACTCCGGCGGTCGCCAAGGCTAAAAGTCACTAATTGCCCTTCTAATTGGTTGACGACTCACCGTTTTCACCAGATCTGCCCCCCAGCGTCTTTTTCCTGTTTCCTGACCTTAAAGTTTCATTTAGAGGAGAGAAATTTTCATCGGACGAGGAGGTTATCGGATACGTAAACGCCCATTTTGCGGAGAAAGACGTCAACTATTATTTGGAAGGATTGAGAAAGAAGAGGATCGCTGGAAAAAATATTAACTTCAAAGAAAACTATGTTGAAAGACAAAAATAAATTTGAAGAAAAAAAGTCGTTTATTTGTTTGGTCGGAAACTTTTTAGGATACACTCGTAAATTGTGTACGAGCTGAAAGTCTAAAATGACACAAAACGCTCCATGTAAATGCATTTACAAAATATAAATTGAATCCCGCATCTCATGGGGAATAACCATCTTATTTTAGATTTCATAATAACAAAAATCACTCTTCAATGCTGAATAACTCAGTTTTCTCACTCAACTCAGAACTCACTTCCAACTCAAGGTTATGGTGATAAGGCCTTCATCTCCTCAAAAGGTGACCCTGGTCTCACCCCTGCCGTGAGGATGACTGAAAAACACGTCGAGTGTCTCTATGTGGAAAATGTATTCTTATATTTTTATTTCCTTTAAGTGAAAAGCTTAGGGTAGAGAAAGAGTGGCAGAGAATATTACAAGTTGTGACTGTCGTTTTCTTTCATTGTGCCCTAAATGAAGCAATTATTAGTTATGTGGTGAATATTGTATCCACAAAATGTTGGCACAAACCCATCAAATGACTGATTAGCTGACACTAGAATAATGGTGTCATCGCTGAAATTTTAATGCCACCTTTCGCTGGATTTTTTCTTTCTTTTTTCAAATTTCCAGGACCTCCTTCCGACATGTTCCCTCACGAAGCCTCGGAGTTGCATATATCGGTTAGTTTAGACCCTCGTGCCGATGACCATAATAATGTGTCTTGACTATAAGAAAAACTATGAAGTCGCCATGGGAGTCCCTTATAGTAGGACTCGTTGGAGGAACTCACTGGCGTTATTCTTAGCAGAGGCAATGGTTTGCCAACCGCCAGAGTCCTCTGGGATAGGACGCCCGGAAAACTTCCTCTTTTGTAGATGTATTTGATGTTTTTCTCTATCTGGTGCTTAAAGAGCAGCTCGAGCTATTCCCTCTGTTTATGTATGCATTTGTGGAAGTGCAAGGATTACAAGAGCTCGACAGAGTTTTTATGAATGGCTCAAGTAATTATGCACGAAATGGACTAGTATTATTATTCCCCAATCATCATGCTTCATGTCAAATGACAGTAAACACTCGATATGATGCGTATGCTAATGGATACACGATGAAACAAGGATAGTTGACAAACACGTATAACCATTACAGGCGGAAAATATGGTCGCCATATAGACGGATATATATATATATATATATATATATATATATATATATATATATATATATATATATATATATATATATGGAAACTCTCATTCCCTGTTATTATCCCTATTTTTTTAAGCTATGAGAATTACATTTTTTTCATTTTTCATCCATTTCATTAGGGTGGAATTAGTGATTTACAATATCATAAAACTATCTGAAGAGTAGTGCATGAATAAATAGTGATATTAGTTAATAGTGAATAGCAGATTACTTTTTCCTCAGAAAGCTAAACCATTAATGTAGCCCGAAAAAAACTAATTACTGGCGAAGGGCGAGTTATTAAAAATAATCGCTAAATGGGATTCATATTCGTCACATGGTACTGATTAAAATAATGCAGTGTAGATATATATTGATTTATTTGCTGCTTAGTTAAATTATGTTTTTGCTTGTCTAAAATGAGAATATGGAATTCTCAGGGCTAATGAATGGGAGGTCAACGATAATGGAAAAGTAAGGATAATAAAAAATATTTAAATGAACATATTAAATACCATTGACAACTTTTGATTCTGTGACATTAAAACCCTTTCAGAAGCCAAGGTATTCCAAACCTGAATTTTTAGAAAAGTATATCAAAGTTTCAAAGAGCACTGAATTATCTCTACGAATGTAAATCTATTTAAATTTTTAGGTACCGGGAAGAGTGAATAACCGGGATAACCCGCAGAGTGGATAATTTACTCAATTAAAATCGAGAGTTTACTGCAATAGCGTAATGTGCAGAGCGTTTGGCTACTTCCGGCAAACCACAACTAAATTCAAGTTGTGTGTTTTTAAGATTAATAATTAACAAATGGTGGGGAAGCAGCACAATGGAAGGCATTAAATCTGTTCGCGCGAAGGGTACCTCCATGGTGCCTATATTAAGTTGAGGCGGGCAACCCTCGGCTCCCACGGGCTGTGATGCTCTCCTCACCCGATCGAGGGTCCCGCCCTTGGGGTTCCTGCACCACGAAGGTCCCGGACGCCATCACTGTCACTCTTTGACTACAACTAGCCTTTTCACTTTCCAGAAATGAAAACGTTAAAATGAATGTTCTACAAAGTGACACTCGACGTGTTTTCCAATTATCCTAATGGCAGGGTCACCTTTTGAGGAGAAGGAGGCGCTATCACCACAATGTTGAGTTGGAAGTGAAAACTGAAGTCAGTAAGACTAGGAAAGTAAGTTTTGATACATTCAAAATTAATCTGCTATTGGGTGTTTGGTGATGTAAAAAAAAATTATTGGAACCAAAAGCCACTCAGCATGAAATATAAGTTTACGTTGGGTGTCTCGAGGGAGGTCATGGCCTCCTCAAACACCAACTTGTATCAGCCACCGCTTCAGCCTAACTGAAATATAGTTGTACCAGAGATTATGACCAAGAATGGAGTTTAAATTGGACGATGGGAGGTACGAGGGTGTGCAGTGCAGTGCTGCTGAATTGAAGATGCGCCGTGAACCCTATGCTCTCTCACACTGCTGAGAACAACTGCTGGGGCCTCAAAGCACCCGTAATTCATGAGTCTAAATTCGGCGTTGTGTGAAAGGAGGTAGTCGTGAAGTTGCATCTCTGCCCGCAAAGAGAGCGGGTTGGAGGGCCACTTAGGAGACATCCGCGGATGACTAACGCTGAAATCTATAATGCATATATCTGCTATTTAAACAGTTATCTCTACAGCAAAGTAAACATTTTACCTGAACCACTTCCTTTAAAAGGACAAAAACGTAATACTACGTAATTTAAGAAAACAATGCAATAGGAAGGTAGTATGGAAGCGCCAAAAAGATCGTGAGCATATTACATCAATAATATTTTTGATTAACCCCCCCCCCCCCAACTCAATCTCGGTAGCATTTAAATGGCCTCATTATATAAGGTTTCGGAATGCGCATAGTATGGTGGTTCCGCCGCCAACGTTATGGGGCACTCTCGTAAAATCCGTCGCCAGCGGTCTGGGTCCGCCATTGGGGCCGCCCAAAGCAGCAGCCGCCGCTTCCTCGTTCCATCCGACTGCACCCTCGGCCGCGAAGGGAGGGTGGGAGGGAATGGGAGGGAGGGGAGGGAGTGAAGTGGGTTCCGAAGACGCCGCAGGTTGCCTGCGAGGAAAGGAGGAACTCCCCTCCCGTTCTCCCCCACTCCCAGAGATGAGGAGAGGCTCGGCAAGACGCAGTGCTAGCTCAGACTTGGTGGCGCGGAGACGTCTGTCCCTGACGAGTGTGCTGTGCTCTCTCTCCTTCCGTGTCTGCTCCAAAAGCGTGGATTGCCCGACAGTGCCCCACCCCACCCTTCTTCCCTCGAACGACAATCCCTTCCGAGGTGAGCGCGGCGGTTATTCGGAAGCTCGCACGTGGTGGGCGCCTCCATCCGACGACGGCGCTCCCTTCCCGCGCGGGGAGACTTGACCGCCTGCATCGAACAGCGACCTTGTTGTGCCTTCGGAGCCGGGAGTTCGTTCGCCCCGAGAGGCCAGTTCCTCGTCTCCCGACTTTAAACGCCTGCTCGGGTGTTTCCGTCATCTCGCGAGGGATTTAAACAGAACTCAAGTCGTGATCCCAGTGCTTCAATCGCAACCCCTTCCTACTCTTAAAGGGATTCGGGTTCATCGGTCCACCAAAAGCATTCTTCAAACAGGAGAAATCTACTCGGCCGAGAGAAGGAAGGAGTGTTAAAGAGTACTAGGTCGTGCGTGGAGAACATAGGGTCAACCATGCCCCTGTTTCCTCCTCTCACAGTCTTCTTCTCCTCTCCATTCACCCGGTCGCACTGAAGTGTTTACTTGTTCACTCAAGCGCGAGAATTGAGGAATGCGGGATTCTTGAGAGTGCGAGGAGGCATTCAAGGAAAGAAAAGAATCATTTTCTTCCCCTTTCCCCCGTGGTCCAGCGTCTCATGTGATTCCACGGATCGCCCCGAAGCCACTACCACGTCTATCGCACGCCATGGCAGGGAAGTCGACGGTTAGCGCAGAGGTCGGTGGATGCGAAGCTCGTCACCGGTGACGAGACGTGCGGCGACCCACCCAGGGGAGGGCGCCTTCATCCTCCCAGGCGTTTCGAGAACCAGGCGCCTCTGCTGCGGCTAATCCAACTTGGTGATCCGAGCGAGTGAGCGCCGCTCTTCCTCCAGTGAGTGTTAGTCAGTGATCGGCGGGGATGAGCCGCCTGGACAAGTACCACGAGGCGTCGGCCACGATGGCGGGCGGAGGGTCTAGGCAGGGCGGGCGACGGGGTGGAGGGCCCCCGCAGAGGGGAGGAGGTCCGGCCCCCCCCGGGCACTACCAGGCGCTCCCTCTGCCCCCACCGCCCCTGATCCCGGCGCCGGCCGTGCCAGTGCCCTCCAAGGGCCGGCCGAACGGACACAACGTCCTCGCGCAGTCCTCCTCCTCGTCCACGTGGACTTACAAGACGAGGATCCGTCCCGAGAGGGGTAACAGGAGAACGGTGCAGAGGATGCAGTGGAGAGCATCGCGGTGGGCCTCGGCCTTTGGCGAGGGTGAGTCTCTCTTTCTTTCATCTCTCTCTTCCAGGGTCCATCCCTTAGGGAACCGACGTGGGTTTTTGGTGCAAGACGGTGGAAATACCTCGAGGGTGTCCCGCCCCGCATTATCCTCTGCAGGTTCCCTGAGATGGTTAATCGCGTCCGTCTTTTCATTGCCTTCGGTTGGTACATCTACTCCATCTTGGCTGGCACTCGGCGCTTTCGCCTTCGTGCCACCAAGTGGTATGCGCCACTTAGATATGTCAACGCAGGCTTCATCATCGGTCCATATTTACGTCTCCATGTACTACCACTATTGTATATTTTAATGTGAATATATGCTGCAGCATATTTTGGAAAAATGTACTTTGTATGGGGGAGCATGAAAGGGTATGCCATCAACGTGAAACGCCCATCGTGCTAGAAAAGATTCCTCACCACTCTTTGACTTTTCTAGCACTTTTACCACCAGAAGAGATTTCGACAATATCGGAAAGGAATTCTTCTTTCAAGTAAAAGTGCCGGTATAAAATAAATCGTGACAACTATCCATGAGAAATATTTTGACTAAGTATTTCTGATCAGGAAGGTATGGGCCTGGGAATCATAACTATATTCAGCGTCCATTTTTTGAGTCGATATGAATCAAAGGTAGTCCTATTATTAAATAAAAAGAGGGATATTTTCTATCAAAATTTTCCCTGCGAAGTATAAGAACACTATACTTAAGATTTCCACTGAGTTCGAGTCAAACCTTTGAATGCCCAACTTAATACTTTTTTCATATATTTATCCAAAAAGTAATTAATGTCTCCGAGTAATATCTCTCAGTAAACGTAGATCTTTTCTCCCTAAAGAGTACGATGGTAGTTTCTTTTGTTTGTTGCGCAATAACTGCGAAGAGACCGTACTTGGAAATGCGTGAATGGGTTGGATTCGTGGGATTTAACGTTCGAAGGAATAGTCCGCGGGGCTGTGTTTCTTTAAAGTGGATTTCAATTTCAATTAGCTTAATGTGCACGTATGCCAATCAGTTTTCTCTGAATCATTTGTTTTGTGAAATGATTCTGATAAAGGTCAAAATACATACCCATATTTTAAAAGAACCATTTGCATAAAGTGTGTTTTATTTACATTTGAGTTAAATTTACGTTTATTGATCTGCTATTTCATTGCTTTGACCTTTGTGCTATTCTAGGGGGGGCCAATGCGATATCTTGATTGCGTTTCCTACTCTTGTATTGCTATGTCAATTCACCCTACGGTTCTATTACTCGTATGAATGAATGTTACACGGTATTCCATAATTTTAATTAGCCACTAGGGTTTATCAATTTAGTCTATGACGTGAATAGTTCGGCATGACTAATGCTGATCTTACTATTGAAAAACATTTGTTCGCATTGGTTATATCCATTTAAATACATTGCAGATATCGTCGGAGATCAGACGAGTAGTCTTGAGCCCTCTGTTCATGTTATAAACCAAATCAGACTGAAATTGTCGGCTTGCTTGGCAATATGCAATTATTGCATCTATCATTGGTCGCGTGATTTTGTCTCGAACTTCAATCGTTGCTCAGTTTTGGATAATGTCAATGGTATCGAGAGGAGAGGAGAAAAAGTTCGATATTCAATCTTTCGTATCGATATTAAGACGAATTCCTTTCGTGGCGATTAGTAAGCAATCCCGGGGCGAGGCTATCTCTGCAGCATGCCTAATTTTTTCAGTTTATCATGATACCATCTATAGTGAGATAGTTTATTATAACAGTATTTTATTTGTACATTATCTTCGTGATAATTATGAGAAAACATTGGTAAACCCAGCCATGAACAGTTTCTGACAGTAGCACTGTAAAATTGTCTTTAACGCATACCAATCGATAATATAGAGCAGAATATCATTTTTCTACGCGGAAGGCATGGATACTAATGCCATTAAAATTGTTAAAGAGGTGTTTTCCTTCTGCCTCTAAATGTACGCAAAGCTGAAATCAGAATCTTCTTCGGCCATGCTGGTATCGTCAACAATCATGACGTAACACAGATTAGCGGTTTACGAGGGAAACAGAGTGTGGGACCCGAAGTCACGCGCTGTTGTTGAGGGAGGCGGGGTCGTTGGTAAACTCTAGATCTCATTTATACGAATTTTGAAGTTGAACGGGTACAGAGGGCAAATGACATCCATTTCATGTACCCGAGTGTTCTTCTTGACTGAACCATTGTTACTTTGGAATCACACTCTAATTTTTTATCAACATAGTCACTTAAAACGCACGTAAACACGTTGCTATGAGGTCATCTTTTTTGGATTTGGTAATCGTTACTCGTCTCCTTTCTGTGCTTCCTTATTCATTTATTCGTGAGATGTAATTCCTGCATCTTTCCCCGCTACCTGCACGTTCCCCAGGTGTTGCAGCCTTGTCCTCTTACTCCTCTTTCGTATCCCATCCACTCGTCCATTCCCCCTGAAAACTTTTGGTTCGAGACTTTTCATGCCCCGCATAACATTTAATGTAGCATATTACACCCCACTACTGGCTCTGCTCTTTTGTTCAATCTGCTCTGGCCCTCTTCCTCTTTGGATAGCCTCTTATTTGATGCTGACGTTTTCTGCCCAAGGTATTCCCGGCATGAACCGATAACGCGAAGGGATCGAAGGTCATCTTTTATCTTCCTCTTCCGAGGTTACAGATGTCGCATCCTAGCAGTAAGGAAATGCTTCACAAAAAACTTCGATTTATTTTTCTCGAGATGTCATGCGGCTATTAAAAAATTTACTACGATGGCGAATCAAATGAAAATCGGAAAAATTAATAATTTCTTACCTCATAATTTCTTGAGTATCATACTTTCTGTCATGTATTTGTCATACTTAGTCCTCTTGGCGTACAATAGAAGTATGTCAGAGCTTTCAAAGTTCCCAGATACCTTTAGAAAAACCATAGATTCAAATGCTCTTAAAGCCTATGCCGTCACAACACGCCTGTGTGTGCCTGACCTGGTTGAGGGGAGCCTGATTCGTAAATAACACTGTTTAGGAACTTCTAGTCCAGGCGTCATTGCTAAAGTGAAATATGTAAATCGCCATTATGAATGTTTCATTCGTCGATGAAGTTATGAGATAGTTATGTTCCACCCCAAACTTACTTCTGAATAAACGAATGAGAGATATCGCACTGGCTTCCCACCCAGAGGGCCCGGATTCAAATCCCGGCGGTGTTGAATATTTTTCAGTGGTATCCCGATCCCTACTTCAGGTGCTTTGTGGAGGGCACTTTGAGCGAGTACGCCGTCCGTCGGATGGGACGTTAAGCTGCGAACCCCTTGGCGCCTTTCGTAAAGAGGAGGCTAATGCCGACGCCGGGTTTCTCTCCACCCTTCATCCTTTCCTGCCCATCCCCTATGGCGCAAATGACCTCAGCTGTCGGTCGCCTCCCCTAAATACTACTAATACTACGAATGAGAGATCACTGTTCCTCTGTGCTGAACGTTGAAAGTGGAGCGGCCATGTTTACACTATTATTGCGCCGTGTTGTTGCGTTGTGGTATCATGTTGCCAGTTTTAGGCCGCTCATCAAACCATGGCTATGGCAGTGGGGAACGAAAATTGACGCTAGCACATTATTTCAAAATTGTAGGGCAGTTTTTAAACTTTTACTTGACTCACCCTCGTACATTTGCGTTAGTTGGCGTGGTTTACGAACGCATTGAATCGACATTAGTTACAGTCGATAAACATATCAGAATGAATAATTTATCAACTATATTTTCAGTGTGGGAACATTGTTAACACATCTTTGGATCAAAAGTTAATCTCATTGGACATTTTAAATGGCAAGAATGTGGAGTAAAAGAATTTGAAGTCTGTAGTTCCGAGTTAATACTTCCATATTTCCGTTTTCAGAGAAATAAATTTTTCCCAAGAGGATGACGAAAAAATTAACACACTCGTGATAGACGTTTAAATTTCAAATTTTAAGCCATCAATTAATAATTTGCGCGTCGGATAATCATTAATATTCATATTTCCCTCCCCCCTCCACGAAGATGATTTGGAAAAGGAAAGTAGGCCACGGCGTCATTTCGCTCGGAAAAGAAGTTCCTCTCTCCCTTCGGGCGTCCAGTCTTCCCCCGCCACAGCAATTACACCGCGGCCGCATCCAGGCATTCCGAAGGGGGCCTCCCTCTCTTTGTCGCCGCGCATCCGGCTGGCCCGGCCCCCCTTTGGGCAATCCGAGCGCGGAGCCACCCGCCCGGGACGGACGGCCCCCCCCCCTCTTACTGCCTACTTGGTGCCCACTTTCCCTCGCGTATCATCATCACTTGTGCGAAACCAGAATGCCAATCTGTGATAGGCAATCTGTGGGGCCACGGAGGCGCTTTCGGACCTCATTCTCTCAAACGCCGACGGCGCCTCTCTCTGAACTCTTCTGCGATGAGACGTATTATTAATAATATATAATATATATATAATACGTATTATATATATATATATATATATATATATATATATATATATATATATATATATACTCATATATACAGAAACATATATAAGGAAAAGGGATAGGAACACGTATAAAGGACGAACACAATAGAGGTGGGGAAGGCGGAATCGAACGGATCACAAGAGTAAAAATATTTCCTCAACCGGGACTCGAACACCGGATCTTTCCACTTGCCGGGCGGATATATATATAATACGTCTCATCGCAGAAGAGTTCAGAGAGAGGCGCCCTCGGCGTTTGAGAGAATATATATATATATATATATATATATATATATATATATATATATATATATATATATATATATATATCTTGAAGGAAAGTCTCACGGATAAGAATAATAATATAAACGGAGAGGCGAGATAGTGCTAACCAACAAAAACATAGCGAAGCACATACAAAAGAAACTCACAAATTCCTAATCCACGTGCTCCTGAGTTCCTTCTTTCCCCAGAAGAAGGTAGTTTGGCCCCTGAAAATCATTTATCGGATTGGCTTCAACCAATTAAATTATTTAATATCAAGATTTTAGTATCTCTTCGGTGGATTTGTGTTCTCAAATTGAGTTTAGAGACAGAGATCTATACGAATATTTAAAAATATTTCATGTGAGAATTAACCCAAGAAATGTTCCTCGGTGAGATAACCAATAAGTGGAGGCGCTAAGATTTCGTCCCGCTGCTATGAAGCCCAGTTCTTCAGATTTTTGGACCGTCACCGAAAGCCTTTAGAAAATACATACCTTTATGACTAACCTCCAGACAAATGTTCATAAATAGTGTGTATTATTCATTCAATATATTCATTAGAAATACGTGTATCGGTCAATTGCCCCTTAGAAGATCCAAGAGATGGCGCTAGCAGCGTAGGAAACGGTTTGCTTTTAGTAAACCTTTCTCACACTCGATTGCTGTTGAAGTTTCCTCAGATACTGCCATCACGTGTTTTCATTTTCATAATCGGTTGACGTTACAAACTTGATTTTATTTAGAAAAATGGTAATAAATGTTTCTTGCGGTCATTTAACACTTATATTTGAAAGGCTTAGCACCAAAAGAGACCTAAGTCGAGTTGGGTTAGTTCATGGCATATCTGTTTCTGTGTTTTTGACTGTTTTCAGTCGGGTAAATTAGTGTAAACATGGAAATGAGAAACTTAGTTCGGGACGTCCTGTGGAAGTGACGCCCTCCGAAATACGAGGTGTGTCCGAAAACTATCCGACCTGCGTCCATATCTCCGCGTCAGAGTGCTCGTGCTACCTCTGCGGGGTATTAACGTAACCAGTAGTCCCTCACGAACTCCCTGAATGCCGTAGTTACGGGCCGGACGCCATGGGTAGAGGGCAGCGTGTGTTTGTGTCCAACGTGTGTTTTCCGTTCGTCGCATTTGTTTACTGTTGAAAGTGGAAAAAAGAACGGATCAACGAAAGTTTTCCTTCAATCTCGGCATGAGTTGTGCGGGGACGATTGAAATGCTACAGAAGGTCTTTTGGGACGAAAGTATGGGCATAACACAGATAAAGGAGTGGTAAAGGCGGTTTAAAAATGCCCACACATCTATTGACAATGACCCTCGTTCTGGCCGACCTCCGCTGACGACAACACCGTGAAAACATCGAGCACGTGCGACTTGCGATTGAAGGTGATCGTCGATTGACTCTTCGTGAACTATAAAATGATCTCGGAATACCGAAAATTACTGTTTGGGAAATTTTGTATAAGAATTTGGGAATGAATCGCGTGTTTGCGAAATTCATCGGACAATCCTCTTAATTTGACAAAATCCACCATTTGGTTTCGAGTGATCGACGGATCAAAGTTAGCGAAATAGCTGAGGTTGCAAGTATATCACAAGGTACGGAGATTGCTTCCAATTTTGTATGAAAAATTGGGTTGGAAAAAAATCTCGGCCAGATAGTCGCCGCGTTAGCTAACAGTTGAGAATGAACGCCCTGTGTGGTCGAATCGGAGGCTGGTTTGGTGCTTTTCCGTCGCAATCCTCATGAGTTTCTGCGTCAATGCATAACCATTGTAATGCTACTGTATCTAGAGCCAAACAGTGGAAATTGTGAATTTTTAAAGGCAATCCGGCTCAGAAGATGGTAAAATCGGCCGACAAAGTGATGACCACGGTTGATTGGTATGTAAGCGGAATAATCTAAATTTCATTGCTCGCAAAAAGTACAAACGATTAATGGAGAGTGTATTGCGTCGATATATCACCGTAAGAGCGAGGGAATCAAGAAAAATAGCTCCTTATTTGGCAAAGAAAATATTCTTTCCCATCAAGACAATGCACGGATGCACACCTGCGCAGTTTCGAAGGTGAAAATTATTGAACTAAAGTTTGAATTGTAACAAAATTCGCCGTATTCACCAGATTTGGTTCTCAGGGACTGTTGTTACCTCTATACTTGAAAAAAATGCCCCAGCAGAAAACGATTCGCGTCGAATGAAGCGATCATCGCCAACACAGATGCCCATTTTGAGGATCTTCCGAATGTCTACTTTTTGGACGGCTTTAAAATGTTAGATAAACGCTGGGAAAAGTCTATCGGGCTATGAGATAACGATTGAATGTATTGAAAAATAAAAACACATCTGCCCAATATTTTTTTTTTATCCTAATAACTTATTTAACGATCTAAGTATAAGACTACGGAGTTGTTGTTATGACTGTAACCCACCAACATTGTTAGAAAATTGTCCTCTGCAAAACCAAATTACGCTTTCTACGTTTCATGGCTCGATATCTTTTGCTAATATTTTTGCTAGTTCCTCAGTAATATTCGCGAATAATGGCTCAATCCTAGTGAAGCTGAGAAATTATTTTACGGCGAATTTGTAAAAAATACCTAACTTTTTTTTCGGAAGTCATATTCTCGAAGATGATTCATTATCGACGTCGAATGGACTTCGATGCTTATAATATTATCATGTTATTATATTTTTAACTGTAAAAATCCATAGCCTTTTACTGGATTGGGCGAAAAAATGTTTGCACGCGCGTTGAATTGGCTTCGCGGATGACCGGCCATCAAGCGAATGGCGGGCCGCACACTCCTCGAAACGGACAGTCAGCTCCTACCCCGCGCCTCCACACCCCCAACCGCATTGCAAACCTCCCCTTGTGTCCTCGGAATGGCAACCGGCACTTATACGACCTTGCCTTTGCTACGCATTCCAAACCTTCGCAACTTATTCAGGCCCTTCAGTCAAGCAGTGTAGACATCGAGAGTATATTTTGGTGGGAATCAAGGAACGAGTAAATTAAAGATCAATCCAACTCCATATCGACCATAGACCAGAAGTCTTAGAAATGACCAAATTGAGGAATAGGTACAGAGCTTGTCTGATCTTAATTGGTAGCTATCTTAGGTTTTACGAGGCTAAGTCAAGTAGGAGCCTTCAAACTTCGCTACGATTTCGAAATAATGCGCTAGCGTCAATTTTCGTATCCCACTTTGATAGCCATGGTTTGATGAGTGGCCGACAACTGACAACATGATACCACAACGCAACAATAGTGTAACCATGGCCGCTTCACATTCAACATGCAACGATAGTGTAAACATAGCCGCATCACATTCAACATGCAACGCAGAGGAACAGTGATCTCTCATTCGTTTATTCAGTAGTAGTAGTTTTGAGGGGAGGCGACCGACAGCTAAGGTCATTTGCGCCATAGGGGATGGACAGGAAAGGATGAAGGGTGGAGAGAAACCCGGCGTCGGCATTAGCCTACTCTTTACGAAAGGCGCCAAGGGGTCCGCGGCTTAACGTCCCATCCGACGGACGGCGTACTCACTCAAAGTGCCCTCCACAAAGCACCTCAAGGTAGTAAGGGGTGGAGTGAGACCTAACTATCTCGTAGATTCATTGACGAATGAAAATTCAGAATGGTGATGCAGATATTTCACTTTAGCCATGGCAACTACATAGAAGTTCTTAAACAGTGTAATTTCTGTATCAGACTCCCCTCGACCAGGCCAGGCACACACCGTGTTGTGACGGCATAAGCTTTAAGAGCAGCTATGGTTTTTCTAGAGGTATCCGCGAACTTTCAAAGCGCTGACATACTTCTTTGGAACGCCTAGAGTGAAATATGAAATGTGTGTGAGTCAGAACTTTCAATTACGATATGAAAAGAATATACCAGATAAAAAATATTTGATTTTTCAGATTTTCATTGAATTTACCTACATATTATCATATAAACTCTATCCTAGAAGGGCAGAGAAACTTCATGTATTCATTTCTCACGAACATGTTGCCTTACGCGTAAAGGCATGCAACTAAATATCCGATTTCTGCTGAGCCAATTATTGCAATATTTGGTGAGACTATATCGGAAATTATAGATCATAGAGTGGCAGTGTTTGCTCTATTAGCCACACCCCAGAACATGATCACATACATTGAAACGAGAAAATGCTTCGTGTATGGAATTGAAGGAAATACTTCATCATATGATGATGTAAGTTTGCAGTCGTTAGAGAAACAATCTGATAATATGGGGAATTTCTTATTCCCTCAGAGATGGCCAAGGCATTCGTGGGCCCGTGCTCATTCCCTCTGACCGCTGCTCCTCCTACTCCATGGAAAAACTATAAAACTAAGGAACACAGGATATCCGCCCCCGAACCGCCAGTGAACTCCTTCGAGCTGTAAACTCTGATTGTCTAGCCAGTCCTTGGTACCAAACCAACGATGTTCTTTTGAATATTCATTCCGCTTGCTAATTCATATATATCACTTTTTCATCCTTAACGGTCATATTTTGTCGATATCCGTCATTGTGGGATGTTGAATACTGTTTGGCGGCTTTAATTTTGCTGGTAAATTTGAAACTCAATTTTTTCTGTTGGGGTTTTAACATACGAGGGCTAATCAATTGAAATCCTTGAAAATGCACTTAAATTAAAAATTTTGTCCCACTGTCCTTTTGATTGATAATCGTAACAGCCTCTGTTATAATGGGTGACCCACAGTTAGCAGCTTGATGCCAGGAAGCACCGATATGGTACAACAAAAGTAGCGCTGTTTATGTTGTAAATAACATCAAGCCAGCTGAATTTGTAATATTCAACTCAGAGGAACAACATCCTCTCATTTGTTTGTTGACTGGTTAAGAGGAGAAAAATTGGAGTTAATCAATTGAATGGAAGTTGATGATTCACATCTGTCGCTCCAGTATATTTACATCTGAACTGGGCAGTTCTCAAACAGCATTACTGCTTTAAGAGACTCCTGTTGACATGGTCAGGTACACCAAGTGTTGACACCAATGGTATTTGTAGCAGCTAAAGCCTAAACACATTTACTGGAGGTATCGTCAAATTTCAAAGTGCTGGCATATTTCCATCGCACACCGCGGAGAGTACGTATGAAAAAAATAAAACTGAAGATTTTTTGCGTTCATGAAACTACGAAGTTGAAAACAGATACTTTCAAGGTTTTCAAATGACTTTCCCTAGTTTTCAAATTTGAAAACGCTCAAAAAATGGCGAAACATTTCGAAATATCTCTCACCGTATATTTTAACTGTCATAGTTGTATGCTCAGTCCGCCAATTTGCATGCATTTATTTCATTCAAGTTTATTTCTCCAGGCGAAACATAAGTTCATATAATTCAATTGTTTGTAATTACTTTGACAAATTTTCCTTAAATCTGATCCGTTTATCTTTTGATGGCCAAGATTATTTAAAGATTTTTGCTTTAACCTCAATTCTTAAAGCGATTCTTCGTCAACCGTTGAAACTGCCGTGGACAAAGGTTGATGACATCCACTGAGGATTGGTTTTCACCAGATACATACGTGTCATACTTGAGGGTTACCAAAATGATTTATTGTTCAAGGGTCCTGCCAGACGCCTTCCAAAACAGAATTTCTTTCAGATTTCTTCTGCATCAGAATCAGGAACCTTTTGACAAAATATTTAAAAAATGGTTTTGAAATCGATAGCTTCCCCCAAATAAGTCCCAAATGCTGAACATGAATGATTTCTTGAGCCCTCATCTAAAATATACAGGTATACCGTTAGTTTGCTCGTTATGTAGGGCCGCCACTTGTTGCAAACTGAGAGATGGCTTCTTAAATGAGATGGACAAAGACTAACCGTTGAATGTTAGAAGGAATAAATGATCCCATAGGAATCGATCTAATGTTACCAAACAAATGTCAACATTCAAGCGAAGTTTCTTAGAAAGGAAAGATGGAGAAAATTGAGAAGTCGTGAAGACGCTTGCATTGACGCTGGAGCTGCATATCCAATTTTAATGGAAATAGTTTCATATTCGGTTTCACGACAATGGATGTATATATATATATATATATATATATATATATATATATATATTATATATATATATATATATATATATATATTATATATATATATATATATATATATATATATATATATATATATATCGATTATACGGAAACACTCACACGAGCAGTATAATATTGGGACGGCACAATAAAACACTAATAAAATAGTAACACTTAAAAGGACACTCACACGGTAAATTGTTTAAGCTTTCGGCCTTCTCTGAGGCCTTCTTCAAGTAAGACTGAAAATATGCCGGAGAGCGCTTAGAGGTCTGGGTGGGGGATGGGAGGTGTGGAGGGAATGCTGGGAGGGAAATTAAAGAAGGCGGTTAAGAGTGGGAATTTTGAAAGAACGGAAAGCTGATATGTAGGCGGATTCACGAGTTCTCACCTCTATATTGGTGGCTGAATCAGGTAGGGATTCTAGGATGCTAAGAGCAAACACTGGTCGAATGAAAGGTTGTGGGAATTGGCGTGTGAAGGGATAGAAAGAGAAGAGAGTGAGGCAGAATTGCAGGAGTACCGGTGATTGTGCATTCGAATAGATAAGGGGGTAATGCATTCGCCTATGTAAAAGGAAGTGAAATGTTTGCATGACAACAGGTAAATAATGTTTTTTGAGAGGCTATAGGCGTGGGAACGAGGTGAGGGGGCAATGAGGGGATGTAAGGAGAGGACAGTGGATCTAATAAGTAGACAATTTTTACATAAGGGGCGGTTGCAAGTAGGGGAAATATTAGGAAATTTGTCGCGGGGTGGGGGCTCCCAAGGGTTGGTGGATCTCAGAAGGTTTTTGAGATTGGCGGGTCGTCTGTATGCGATAGATGGGCATTGTGGTAGTAAGGATGAGGTCGCGTCATTGTCATGTTAAATAGGAAACAGTTCTTTAAGGAAGGTTTTCAGTCTGTGTGATCCGGGGAAATAGGTGGTGCAAAGGTTGAGTCCTGCGTCAGATGTGGGCTTGTTATTGTGTGGTGTGTGTGGTCGGGTGGAACGGTGGATTTTATTTTGTAGTAGCTTTTCTGGGTAACCGCGTTTGAGGAGTGCAAGATGTAGATTGTCAAGGTATTTGTCGAGAGTGGCTGTGGTGTTGCAAATTCGGCGCCCGCGGATAGAGAGAGAGTTAGGAATCGAGCGTTTCGTGTGTTCAGGATGACAGCTTGTGTGGTGTGGGTATTGCTGATGGTTTGTGGCCTTGATGTGTACTGAAGTGGTGAATTTGTTGTTTTGAAGTGAGATGTCTGTGTCAAGAAAGGTGATGGTGGAGTCTGAAATGGAAGAGGTGAATTTATCAGTGAAAGATGAATTTAAGGCGGATAAGAAATTGTTGAGAGAATCAGAGCCATGTGTCCAGAGAATAAAAATATCGTCTATTTAGCGGACCCAGAAAAGAGGTTATAAGGGTTTCTGTGACAGGGAAGTCTCTTCGAGATGGTCCATGAAGAGATTGGCGTATGATGGTGCCATCCTCGTTCCCATCGCTGTGCCTTTGGTCTGTAAGTAAAAACAATAAGTAAAAGGTAAAAACAATAGAAACAC
Source organism: Hetaerina americana (assembly GCF_022747635.1). Lineage (NCBI taxonomy): Eukaryota > Metazoa > Arthropoda > Insecta > Odonata > Calopterygidae > Hetaerina > Hetaerina americana. The sequence continues at coordinate 12,706,762 of NW_027286763.1, forward strand.
TCATACGAGCAATATAACATTCGGACGGATCAATAGAACACAAATAAAATAGATAACGCTTAAAAGGACACTCACATTGTAGATAGTTTGAGCATTCGGCCTTCTCCGAGGTCTTCTTCAAGTGAGAATCACTTACTTGTCTTAGTTGAAGAAGGCCTCGGAGAAGGCCGAAGGCTCAAACAATCTAAAATGTGAGCGTCCTTTTAAGTTTTATTGGTGTTCTATTGTGCCGTCCAAATATTATATGTATATATATATATATATATATATATATATATATATATATATATGTATAACTTGAGTAAAAGTCTCACGGATGTGAGTAAAAATGTACACCAAGATATCACTAGGGAATAAAAACCCAGAGACAAACAAAAAAGAAACTCACACCTATTTCGAGCTTTCCAAAGTCCCTCCTCTCCCTTGAGAGAGGTAGTATTGCCTCCGAGAATTCGGAATACGTGTAAGTTCCTTTTTTGTGTGTTTCTGGGTTTTTATTTCCTAGTGCTATCTTGTTGCATATTATATATAAAGGGTGGAACAGAATGGACTCCCTGATTTTACGGGTTAATTGTAAAAAAATCAACCATGGTAATTTTAAAAAATTGTCTTTGAAAACTACATTCTATTCCATTTTATTTTCATTAAGTTTTAAAAACTATTTCCGCCAGTTGACGACCTTGGTGAGCGATGCACATTTTGAGTCTTTTAAAAAGGTTTTCCAAACCTCTCCTCAGCATACCTTGCGTTATTTCAGGGATGACATCTGCAATTGCCTCCTTAAGAGCTTCCAAGGTCCTCGATCGAACTTTGTAAACCTCAGCTTTGAGATATCACCAAAGAAAAAATCACATGGGCTCAAATCCGTGAAGCAAGGGGGCCATGGAATATCCCCTCATAAGGAGATCAGGCGGCCGGGAAATTGTTCTTGCAGGATTTTGTGTGAACGACGGGTGGTATGAGCGGTGGCACCATCCTCTTGAAACCGAAAAGCTTCTGTGTCATATTCCTCACCATACTCCTCCATTTTGGAGATAAAAAAGTTCTCGATTTTTCCAATCAATCAATATGTTAGGTTCAATTATGTATTGTTCCCATTAATTGAATATATGGCTTCTAAAAATGTCGTATTCTGATGAGTATGTACCAAATATTTCGAAATAGAATCTCAAATTCTTTCAAATTCCTTTCGATCAAGGATGCTATCTTGAAAAATTTTCAATTCTCAAGTATACGAAACTGTACTTTTTCATAAAAATGTTAGAAAGTTAAATTTTCTTTCGAATGTTGCATTTGCGTTCCTAGTTAATAAAGGAAAGACGTCCGAAAAATATAGATAATCCTGCATCCTCCTAAGCCAGGATCGGGCCACAGCTGGCGCTCGAACTCGACACCATATGTGTCGCCAATGATGAAGCAAAAAAACAGCGGTGAATGATAGGAACGTAGAAACTAAGTATAGGAACGAATGTAACAAGTGTTGCTTAATAATTAAGTAAAAATCGGAAATAATATAGATTAGATAGAAAGCATTGATCAATATATACGACTAATGAATAAACTTTTCATTCTCGAAAAATAATACACGAGTAAAGTTTAACGATTTGACGGTGAAATCGTATCTCTTATTCGTTCTTGATACTCCATGAAATTAATATTGATAATTGTATAAATACTTATAAGTATATAAACGCTTTTTAAGCAATACGGCGTCATGGCTTCACCTGTAGAAACTCCTCCCGGGTCATCCCCCGGTTGAGAGTCCTCCATTCTGTCCGACGTTTCGATGCTCGACTTCGGATATCATCTTCAGGGGCAAGATCTGTCGTGTCTCCAACTTCAGTCCCAGTTCAGTTCAAAAAGTTTTCATTCCGCGATCGTAACATGTACAACAGGATAACAGGAACAAATATGTCAAAATACGAAATAACAATAACGGTCCGGGAATCCCGTTTTGGGATCAAATTCCTCTTCGGGTTCGGAATGAAACGAAGAAGGATTCTACAAAGATATGCAGCGATGGCGGAGCGCCTAGATATATTTCAATCGGGGACGGCATTGTCCCACGGGCGGAGGAAAAACCGCAAAACCTCCGCCAGACCGCGGTTAACTAAAAAAAGAAATAATAAAAAAGGAGGAAAACTAGAAAAGGTCAGTAGAAAAGTGTAGGCAAAAAGTAAACTTCCTAATAAAAAATGTAGAATAGAATTTATGATAGTCTTTGAAAGTCTACGTATAAAGTAATACATGGAAACTCAATGAAGGTGCACCATTCGAAACTGCTATTGACAATACTTTTATATTGACATTGTACTTTCACTGTATATTCACTGGATGACGTTGGTTTGGTTTCGACTTCCCTCGTCTTCGTCGAGGTAGGAAGATGGGGAGGTCGCCGGTCGCGAATTGGTTGGTAAGGCCAGGCGCGACCTGATTAAATGCTCGGCTAGGGACTCCTCTTGGTGAAACACATAGAGGAAAAGCTTAGCCCACCTGCTCCAAGGGGTTTAATCCCACTCCGACCAATAGGAGTGGGGCGGGAAATTCAATTGCATTACCTTTGGAACGCACGCTGTAGCTCCTATCATGAGCTCCGAGATGCTTCTGGCGAGCGAGGGCAGCTCGGAGGCGGATCGCCGTCGGTGCAGTCCTCCCATACTGCTCAGAATTTTGTGGAGCACTCCGGGCCAGCCGAACCAGATTTAGTAGTTCTGTTACTATTCTACCAAACATATTTACTTTGGACGCAAAGTTGTCGGATTCTGAGGTAATTTTTTAGGGTAAAATATCATGGCATTGAATCGTTGAGGACATTAAGTCTCCGCAGTTCCGGGTTGCTTTTTGACTGACTTAAACTATAATGGGCGTTCTTCTCCAGTTAAGGTGCCACGTGGTTGGTTTGGGAAGATGACGAGCCTCCCGCGATTTTGTTATTCTCTCGTGGTTACCGTATTCTATCCCAAACGGATTTTCAGCCATTTTTGAGCGTATAATTTGAATCCCAATTTATATTCCTCTTCTCTAATCGAATTCCGGTTGATTCTTTCAACTAGGCGATCCCAATAAACTACCGAGTGGGTGAGTATTGTGGAATCATCAAACAGGATGTTCGTTGCTGATGCAATGTTCAGTAAAAGCTGACTTATTTGGTTCTTCAAAATGCAAATGTCGCTTCGGCTGGCTTGATCGTCACAATGTTTTGTCTGCTCGATATTATGGAAATTTTTCCGGAAACTGAGGAGATTTAAGGCAAACATGCTGTTTGCTATCGGATTCTCCCTCTCTTCCTACTGCTGCGGCTTTCTATTGGGTGGAAGGATCTTTTTACAACCAGTGAGATCAAAATTAATGGATTATTGTACAGAACACAATATTGCGACGGTCCATTTACCGCCAGTCGAACTCAAAGATCAACTCGCAAGAGTCAAGGACCCTATTGACCTTGAGACGTCAAGCCTTTCTCGAGTTTGCAAATGAGGAGAAACTTACGTCGGGGAAACTGGACGCACCATCGAGACGCGGAACATAGGCGATGGGACAACCTGAAACATCAGCCACACTGCATCAGCAATGGCCATAGCATCCGGTTTGAAGAAATCAGAATTCCCGCTCGCTAGTTTATTAGGATCGCCTAGTGAATGAATCCATTGGAACTCTTATTGAGAGGAGAGGAAATACAACCGCGATTCCGGATGTTCTCTCAGCAATGCCTGAAAACCCGTTTTGGATAGAGTGCGGCAGTCACGGCAGAACGATGACCGAATCGCGGAAGGAACGCGGAACCCATCTTCCCGCGCCGACCGATCATTTTGCACCTTACCTGGAAGAGATCGTACTCATAAAAGACGGCCGAAAACGCTTTGTAATGCCATTTTTTACAATGCTAGTGAATTGACATTAAGTATGAGTCTTACTCACCGCTGCGGTATGAAATGTGCGCTTGAAATCATCGGGCGGACATTGCCACCTCTGCTTCCATGTAGCGTACTCCCTTTATTGTTGTAATTCAATCCCGAAGAGGAGTTTCCCTTGAAACAGGGTATCCGTTTTGTTTTATCAATTTATTCAGATTTCGCATTCTTCTTTCACTTTGTAACATGTCACCGCGGAAATAAAAAACGTTTGACTCGAAATCGGAACTGAAACTGGAGACGTGGCACCTTAACCCTGAAGAAGATGCCCAAGTCGAGCATCGAAACATCGGAAAGGATGGAGAGACTCACCCGATGGAAGACTCGAGGGGAATTTATAATCGATTTTTGCTTTTGATCTCGATAAAAATGCTAAATACAATGTGTGTCATTCCATGGAGAACAATATGCCGTCAAAATAGTTTTCTCTCAGTTATAAACAAACTTCATAAAATTTATTTCTACGAACAATAAACCGTGTAAAATTTGAGCTTCGGAACCCGCCACCAGGGTGTGTTAGACCGAATCAGGCTGAGGAGGATGGAGCGATTGACTAAAGTCAGTCAGATGTCATTTTTTTTGCAAATTCTGGCCGTGACCTCAGCGCAAGTGGTATCATTGAAAACGATGAATGACTTTCTCCCAATGTTGCGAGCAGGTGCTTTTTTTCGCAACTCTGAAAGTTAAAACGATAAGAAGGAAAATTATTCTTGCTCGAAGGAAGTTAGAAAAATTCAACTCTTCGCAGGTGCATCTGCAATCCGTCCAGTTATCCAGTGCTATGATTAACGGCGATTTCGTTTTCATTATTTCGGCTGTCCTTCGGCACCCGCAGATATCTGCATCGACGAAAGGTTCAACTCAATGGTGTAGGGAGGCGGATAGGAACAGGAGAAGAATTCGTGTGGGCGAAGACCTCTGTGACCTTGAACTTCCGACGTGAGAGTGCACCGCAAAACGGGACGAGGAGCAATGCGCGCTCTTAGAAGTGCTGAGAAGGTGCTCGCCCCAAGGAGCGCTGCTGAACACTGGCCGCCCGAAAGGGCCGGAGGGCCGCAAGCCAGATGGGCCATGGAATGTTTTAGCCTATGGCATTTTCGTTCGTATCTAAGAATGTGTTCTATAAGAATATAAAACAGAAAAAAGTTCATTTAAACGTTCGTTTGGAGTGTATTGTTTTATGGATGTGAGACACGTGGACAATCAGGAAAGAGAATAGAAAAGAAAAAGCTTGGGGCAATGGAAACGTGGCCATGGAGGACACTAACAAAAACAAGTTGGGTAGAAAGAGAAAGAGTTAGGAGAAGTGTGGGAGAAAAAGAGATCGCTCTTAAGAACGATAGGAAAATGAGGAGCGACATTAATCGGACATTTACTAATATGCTGGCCTGAATGAAGCAGCAGTGAATAATAATAATAATTTCGGTCAGTTTGATTAGAATCGGGCGAGTTATTGTTTCAAATTTTCCGGGAACCTTATATTTAAACCCACAATACAATTTCGTTAATTGTTTTGCAAAATACAAAATATAAGTTACATGCTCTTACTTTCCGTCGTTCTCACCGTTCCCAACTTTAGTTTTGGTTGATAAATCTATCCAATATTTTTCTAATCGGTTCCTCGTGCAGATATTGCCCAATTTATTGGACGTTATGCAAATATCCAAGGATAGCTTCCAGTTCGCGTATTTCCTCGGCATACATTGGGCAATAAAGGACTCGGCGTATTGCCGTGTCCTCCTCAATCATGCATTCACACGTCCCCTACTCTTTTCTCCCTATTTTATTGAGGTATGATCCTAACTCCTTGTGTCCTGCTAATTCCTTTGTAGGTTTTAAAATTGATCTTCATTCTTTCCATCACACTAGGCAGGAATTGTCTCGTTGTTTTCTCCTTTTCTAATGTTTCCCATTCCCGTGTCCATTTATCCAGGAAATGCGCTCTTATAACCTTCCTGTTCCTGCTCTATTTCTCAGTTCGAGACAAAGTTACATCTCCTTGAGTAGCCTCTTCCATCTGCCTCATCCGTGACTTGATTCTTCTTTCCTCTATTGAGAATTTTATCGGCTGTATCCTATTTAGGATTTATAGAGATTCATCACAGATCGTATTGTAGCTCCCAAATATTGCAATAAGGCTAGATCTTTGGGCCTCCTCCAGTTGCCAGCAGTGAATTGAGGGGCGTGGCCATTGCGACAAGGCACCGTCTTTAGTGTTTGATTGATTGATTCATCTATTTATCATTCCTAGGTGCATGCTTCGCCACCACCGTTTTTTTACGTTTCTGCAGTGCGATGAAACTAGTTGAATAATTAATTATTCTTTGGATCTAAAAATTGTTTTGATTTTAAGAATATTTTTCAACTGTATACTTTTGAATCCGAACATTACTCATTGAAATTTCTCTAAGAACAAAATTCAGTTTACTTCACTACTTTTCTTTGAGGAGGAGAGGGTAGAGCAAGCAAGAATGTGAGATATACGGCCAGAATCGTTGCAAGTGTGGTTCTACCTCGGAATCATGATAACGAAACACACACACGACGGGGTTAATGGTGGGTCTTCTTTCAAAGAGTCGAACCTGTTAGGCAACGGAGAACAAAAGAGGTAAATGAATCGGGCGCATGCACAAAGAGTCAGATCGAAGGTGTTGGAGGAGAAAGGGTGCCGTGGGAAGAGAATAACAAAGAGGACGGGGGTGACGAGCCATTGATGCGGGTCGCTGATGAGAAGTCGTCATCAGTGACCCGCATATGAATGAACGAAGAGAAACCGTATTTCATTGTAACTCGAGGGCAGTGTCGGTGGCCAACCCTAAATTGCCCTCCCCCCCGCAAACATAATACTACCCACGGACGCCCAAAAGGGAAGGAATACACAGTGCGTTCCAAAAGTAATGCAATTATTTTTTTTTTGAGTAATTTATTGACAGACTTGTACAAACCCTTAAAATTCTTCAAGATACCGTCCTTGGGCCTCGATACATTTTTTCCAGCGACTCTGACATGACCAGTACGCGGCCTGGAAGGCGTCTTCGGGGACCTCTCGCTAGGTTTTCGCCACGGCTGATTGGATCTCGTCTATGGACGATAAAGGGGTTCTTTTCAGGGCTGCCTTAATCCGAGGGAACAAAAAGAAGTCTGTTGGAGTGGCTTCAGGACGATAGGGGGGGTGGGGCAGCGTTGACACCTGGTGTTTGGCCAGGAACTTGGGGACTCGTAGCGTGGCAAACACCTTAGGCACGAGCTCGGCGCACACTTTCCTCATTGCTAAATCTTGAGTAAAAATGCGGAACATAACAGTAGACGACAAGTTCAGTTCATTGGCAATAATCTTGATATCCAATTGACATTCAGAGTCCAAAATTGTCGAACACGAGCCGCATTTATGTGGGTTTTGCTGGTCGACGGCCGCCCAGAACGTTATTCATCGTGAACCTCTTCCCGGCTTTCCTTAAAGGCCTTAAGCCACCTCGAAACTTGTGAGTAGGGCAGAACTAAGTCTTCATAAGCGTCAGGAATCACTTTACTAGTCTCCCCAAGAGATTGTTTCAGTTAAGCACAAAAATTAGTAATCGCGTAAAGTTGCTCGATTATCGATTCCATTTTTTTCGGGACACGGTCAGTGCGCAGAGGTTTACAATAGCCAGTCGCTTCCACAGTTTGGAGAGCACTGAGACCGATTTTGCGGCAAAGCTTAGCATCCCCCTACCTACTCCAAGTGGCTTAATCCCACTCCGACCAGTAGGAGCGGCGCATGAAATTAATTTGCATTTCTTTCGGAATGCTCCCTGTGAAATGTGAGGGTAGACAAAGCGGAGGAGGGCTGAGTTCTCCTAACTTCGACTTCTACCGCGACACTTCGACGAAAAGGGGGAGCTAGAGAGTCACCGAAAGCAAAAACTACAAGCGTCGGCGTGGAGAGATTCATCGAATGGGATAATACTCCAAAGTGGACATTCCAGACCTCTAGTGTTTCTCGCTTACGCTCACAACGAGATCGTTGAACCGAGAGCGACGGAAAAAAATGAGTTTTGAAAAGCGGAAGAGAGAAGAATGCGGGGAGGCAGTCAATTTGACGGGCAGCGGGTGGATAAGCTGCTTCTCCGTCGTGCGTTGCTGAGGCAATGGTTTCTGTGAAAATGGTACCCAAGTGCTGATTGGGAACGGATTTGTTTAATAAAATTTGTTGTCTCAGGCGTAACTTTGTGCTAACTATGCACTTTTTCGGGATGACCTTTTCCATAAGTTAAACTTATCATAATAACATCATAAGTTAAACTTATGAAAAAGGTCATCCCGAAAAAGTGCATGCTTGTTTCCTTTGATGTACGCAAACTTTTCACCAACGTGCCACCCATGGAAGCGGTGAACCTTGCCGAAGACATCCTCATCCGGAAATCCATCCCAGTGCCAGTTATAAGTGAACTTTGTGTATTACTTAAGACGTGTGTTTCCCAAAATTATTTCATTTTTAATGGTACCTATTTCCAACAACCCAATGGTTTAGCCATGGGCTCGCCCTTGTCCCCACTCCTGGCCGATATGTATATGGACAATTTTGAAAAAGTTTTGTTCTCCTCAGCTCACCCTCTCATTAATAATGTATTTTGTTGGCTAAGATATGTAGACGATGTCTTCTGTGTGTGGACAGGTTCTGATAGGCAACTAGATCAGTTTCTAGCACATGTAAATTCTATAAATTCTAATGTACAATTCACGTGTGAAAAAGAGGAAAAAGGTTCCCTGAATTTCCTCGACCTATCCATTTCTAAAGACAAACACGGGTTACAGTGTTCCATTTTTAGGAAAGAAATGTATACAGACCAATTAATTAATTCCTCTTCAAGTCATTGCTTCACCCAAAAGCTTTCGGCATTTCATGCAATGATCCACCGTTTAACCGCTATCCCTCTGTCAAAATTCAATGTAAATAAGGAACTTAATGTAATTAAAACGTTAGCAGTAAACAATGGTTATTCAGAAGATCTAATAAATAAACTTTACCGGAATAAACTTACAAAAATAGCCTTAAGCCACATTTACAACCCCGAACATGTAAAAGATCCCACTGCCAAATGGCGGAGAATACTATATCTTGGGACTATTTCTCAAAAAGTAATTAAAAGTTTTCCTAAAGAAAAAATTAAATGTGCCTTTTACAGTGGTTCATACCTTAAGAACCTGATCTCTCACACTAAAGACAAAGTCCCCAAAAACGAGAGGAGTGTATGAGTTAAAGTGCTCAGATTGTAGCACAAAGTATATTGGGCAAACAGAACGGAAATTTAAAGAAAGGATTAAAGAACACCAAACATGTATAAAAAATAGAACATAAAATCCCTCTTTGCAAAGCACCTCATCGAAAGTGGCCACAAAAGTGACTTTGTGACAAAAATTATTCATTTTGAAGAAAAAGGTCAAAGACTCGATGCTTTGGAGCAGTTAGAAATTTTGAAATGTGTCCGTTGGAAAGATGATCTTGCCAACGAAATTTTGTATCCCTCCCACTCCCCACTCCTAGACCTACCACTCTTCTAAATCAAAAAAGTAATTCTCTTTTCTTCCCAGCTACATTGTAACCTTTTTACCCCTCCAACCTCCCTCTCTGACCAACCCCCCCTCCTATGATCAGAAGGTATACAGGTATATAGCCAGCGTGCTTCTATTAGGACCACCTGATGATGATGTTCAACGTCGAAACATGGGTCGTGTTTTTAAATAAATTGTGTGGAATTACAAAGTCAATTTTTTCATTACATTTCAATAGATTTGTTTAATGTTTTTCCTTTATTTCCTTGGCGTCAGCAAAACGAACGACTAGCGGATGAAGGCCGAAACATGTGGTTCTTCTCTGCTGAAAAGTCACATGAATCGATTAAAACCGAAGCATACTATCTCTCAGCGTAAATGTTCGCTATACTTTATATACGCATCTAAGAGTATATATATATATATATATATATATATATATATATATATATATATATATATGACACTTTTTGAAAGTCTCACGGACGTGAATAATAATGTATGACACTTAGCACTAGTGGACACAGACAAAAACACACAAAAAAGAGACTCACTATTTTTCGAACTTTCGGTGGTCGTGACCACCTTTATCAAGGAAGAGAGGGACAGAAGAGTTCTGTCCCTCTCTTCTTTGATAACGGTGGTCGATATCTTCTTTGATAACGGTGGTCACGACCACCGATAATTCGAAAAATAGTGAGTCTCTTTTTTGTATGTTTCTGTGTTTCTGTCTGTGTCCACTAGTGCTAATTGTTACACATTATAAATAAATATATATATATACATATATATATATATATATATATATATATATATATATGTGTGTGTGTGTGTATACATACATACATATATACATAAATTGGACAGTAACAAACAATACAGAAACACATAAAAAGATCACACACGTTATTTCTTGATCATTTCGACGGAATTCTGCTCCGTCTTCATCGGAAGATTACTTCTCTATCTTCCAATGAAGACGGAGCAGAATTCCGTCCGTATTCCGTCATATATGTGTATATATAATATATATATTATATATATGTATTTATTATATATAATATGTATATAAAATAATAATATGTATATATGTGTGTATATATATATAAATAAATAAATAAATATATATATATATATATATATATAATATATATACGTTATTTCTTGATCATTTCGACGGAATTCTGCTCCGTCTTCATCGGAAGATTACTTCTCTATCTTCCAATGAAGACGGAGCAGAATTCCGTCCGTATTCCGTCATATAGTATGTGTATAAATAATATATATATATTTATTTATTTATATATATATACACACATATATACATATTATTATTATATATATATACATATTATTATTATATTATTATATATTATATGTATATGTTATATATACATTATATATATATATATATATATATATATATATATATATATATATATATATATATATAGACGAAAGGTAGTCCACGCAGCGTCTGTTCCTCAGTGAGGCGGCTGCAATGACGTCTGACCCCAGAGTGGCGGCTAATAAGTGATGGTGTCACGTTAAAAACACTATTGAGGAGGGCAACGGGAAACAACCTCATTTATCATTCCCAAGATAAATATGATGGTCACTAGAGACATTTTGAGTCCTGGCAACTACGGGGCTCGGCCCAATCGGCCGTGTGTCGTGCCCGGCAGCGGGGGAGGCGAGGCTTCCGTGGTCGTCATCCCACGAAACCCTTGTAAGGAAAAACCGGCAGTAATAGGACAGAAGACCTATGCTAACAGTTAGAGATAAGGCGGGTAAGATAACAGTTGACGCAGGAAAGATCCAAGGGAGATGGAAAGAATATATAGAAGAAATGTATAATGAAGAACTTAAACCAACAAAGTTAGACATAGAAAAGGAGCATGACGACGAGGAAGATATATTAGGTCCAGGCATACTCAACGATGAGATAGAAAGGGCATTAAGGGATATGAAAATAATATGGCCGTGCGGGTGGATAACATTCCTGCGGAACTACCGAAATGTTTACGAAAATTTGAGAGGAAAGGGTATATGGGCTGATTCGTAGTATCTATGAGGAAGGACTCTGGCCGGAAGACTTTGTGAGATCAGTTTTAGTTCCTATTCCGAAAAAGGTAAAGACTACATCATGTGAGGACTACAGGACGATTAGTTTGATATCCCACGGAGCTAAAGCTGTTCTCAGGATCATAAACAAAAAGGTAGAGAGTAGGGCAAATGTTTACTTAGGGGATTATCAGTTTGGGTTTGGAAGGGGAGTGGTACGCGTGATGCCATTGCAGTAATGAGATTATTAATCGAGAGGAATATAAAATACAACCAGGAGGTATTTGCCTGTTTCATAGATTTCGAAAAAGTGTTTGATAGAGTGAATTGGGAAAAACTAATGACTATATTGAAGATAATGAGAATAGATTGGAGGGGAAGGAGGCTAATCCGCAACCTTTACATGTCTCAGACAGCTCAAGTGCGAGTGGGGAACGGGGAGTCCGGTTGGGCAGTGTTAGGAAGAGGTATAAGGCAGGGTTGCCCATTATCACCGTTGCTATTCAACCTGTATGCAGAGGAAATGATTAAAGAAGCATGGGAAGAACTGGGGGTAGGAATGAAAGTGGACGGGGAATTCGTTAAGTCAGTTAGGTTCGCTGATGATCAAGCTTTAGTTTGTCAGTCAGCCAAGGGGTTTCAAGCATTTCTGAGTGAATAGGAAATTCAATGCGACAGGTATGGGATGAAAATCAATATTAATAAAACAAGGGATATCTGATTTTCTAGAAAGAAAAAGGCTGAGCTAAACATTAAAATAGGACGGCCAAAACTAGAGCAGGTAGAACAGTTTACGTATCTCGGAAGTGTTTTGGAACAACACGGTCAAAGTAGTAGGACGTAAGGAGAAGAATTGCGCTAGGCAAAGAGGCTTTCACAATGAGAAGGGAGTTGATGACGGTGACGTTGAGTAAGGATGTTAGGAAAAGACTCGTAAAAACTTTGATATGGAGCGTAGCTATGTACGGGACGAACTTGGTCATTGTTCAGGTATACATGCCACCGAGCAACCATACCGAGGAAGAAGCCGATAGGATATACGAACAGTTAGAGGATATTATCACGTGTGTTCCTGCAAGGAAACCTTTGATAGTGATGGGGGATTGGGGAGCAGCGGTAGGCTAAGGAAGAGATGGCGATGAGGTGCGGGACTATGGTTTAGGCATGAGAAATGACCGCGGGGAGAAAGCAATTGAGCTTTGTAGAAGATAGGGGTTAGTCATCACTATCCCTTGGTGTAGACACCACAAAAGACGCAGGTATGCATGGAAAATGCCAGATGACTCAGAAATGCATCAGCTAGATTATATTCTGGTTAGACACAGGTTTAGGAACAATGTGATAAATTCCCCCAGTTTTTTTCTAAATTTTCACTGCTCTTAATTTTATTTTTTTAATTCTCAAGTTTCCTAGGGGTTTTTTTGTGCATTGCTCAAGTTAAAGGCTTCGTCCCTTTTGGAATACCGCTTCCCTTCGTTCTGATTTCCATAACCTCTTTCACGACACAATCCCAAGCAGACGTTTGCATGACACACTAAAACGATGTGGAAATCGGAATGGAGAGAAACATCTCCCAAGAGGGACAACGGCTGCCTCTTGAGCAATGCGTGGAAGCCACGGCTGAAGGAAATTTGGATGTGGGTGGAGGGCTGAAATGAGTCTGTTCGGAAGCTAACCAATCAGACCACTTGGCCTTGACCTTAAATATATGTGTGAAATTTTGCGAGCTTCCCCTTGTCCACGGGCGAATACCTCCCCCGATGAATAAATTACAATACATTTCGCCAGCGCTGCAACCGTTTAAAAATCCAGGTTTCCCCGAGCGACCCAGGTGAGGAATGAGGATTCCGCGTCGTTTTATTCTTATGTGTAATTACCATGGTTATCTTTATGTGTATATATATATATATATATATATATATATATTTATTTATTTATTTATTTATTTATAACCATACTTACATGAATACAAACAAGAAAACCTGCCATATGGTGACAACATATTCATTCACATGGATACAAATATAAGGAAAAGGGATAGGAACACATATAAAAGACGACCACAAGAATGGTTACCGGTGGAATCGAGCAAATCAAACAAGTATAACAGCGTTTCTGGCACTCAAACCACGGATCTACAACTTTCTGGCCTGATGCTCAAACCATTGAGACACATACACTCGGTCGCGGAATAAATACTCGTGAACGTGAAACTTGAACAATCCAGGTGGTATTTCTTTCTTAGTTCTCGCACTTTCTCAAACGAATGTCGGTCATTGGTCATTCTTTAATCAATCGGCCAGTTAGATATTTTCTTGGAGAACGTTTGTTTGATATTTTAAATATGTTTCCAGAACCATGCTTTGCTTCCATTCCACTGCTCTCTGAACATCCGGCATGACATTTTAATGTGTTTCTCGGTGTTTTTGCTCGCTAGCACTATCTCGCTTCTCTTTTTCAGTTGATATTCACATCCGTGAGACTTTATTTCAAGATATTTGTATATGTATGTATATGTGTATATGTATATATATATATATAGTATATATATATTTATATATATATATATATATATATATACACACACATAAATAGATGTATGTATGTGTATATATATACAAATAGATGAATGTATATATATGTATATATATATATTATAATGTAATCTCCCGGTTAAGGTAGGTTTTTGGATGGACACAACTACTAAATAAATATTTTGTGGCTCCTAACAAAACACAAAATCCAGCATTCTATTCTGCATCAGGTCCCTCTTCATCTCTGAGTATACTTCCTTCCTCCCTTCATCCCGTCCAACATCCCTGTCCTCTTCCTTCCGTTTCCTCGTTTGCCTAACATTCTACCCTCTATTACATTCTTCAACATCCCACTACCGGTCAATACCCCCTTCATCCACTTTTCCTGCCTCCATAGGAGTTCTCCCAACAAACCCCTTTCTTCGCCCACCATGCCAAGTACTTCCTCATTTGTTTTCTTCTCTGTCCATTTCACCTTCTCCATTCTTCTCCACACCCACATTTCAAAAGCCTCCAGTGTACGTCTATTCTCCTCCTTCAATGACCCCGTTTCCGCGCCGCACATAGCTACGCTCCATATCAAAGTTTTTACGAGTCTTTTCTTTATATTCTTGCTCAACGTCCCTGTAATCAACTCCCTGCTCCTTGTGAAAGCATCTTTACCAAGCGCAATTCTTCTCCTTACGTCCCTACTACTTTGACCGTGTTGTTCCAAAACACTTCCGAGATACGTAAACTGTTCTACCTGCTCTAGTTTTGGCCGTCCTATTTTAATGTTAAGCTTGGCCTTTTTCTTTCTAGAAAATCAGATATCCCTTGTTTTATTAATATTGATTTTCATCCCATACCTGTCGCATTGAATTTCCTATTCACTCAGAAATGCTTGAAACCCCTTGGCTGACTGACAAACTAAAGCTTGATCATCAGCGAACCTAACTGACTTAACGAATTCCACGTCCACTTTCATTCCTACCCCCAGTTCTTCCCATGCTTCTTTAATCATTTCCTCTGCATTCAGGTTGAATAGCAACGGTGATAATGGGCAACCCTGCC
Source organism: Hetaerina americana (assembly GCF_022747635.1). Lineage (NCBI taxonomy): Eukaryota > Metazoa > Arthropoda > Insecta > Odonata > Calopterygidae > Hetaerina > Hetaerina americana. The sequence goes on from NW_027286763.1 coordinate 12,721,856, forward strand.
TTATACCTCTTCCTAACACTGCCCAACCGGACTCCCCGTTCCCCACTCGCAGGTTGCGGATTAGCCTCCTTTCCCTCCAATCTATTCTCATTATCTTCAATATAGTCATTAGTTTTTCCCAATTCACTCTATCTAGAGCAAGCAAACAAACCCTTTTTTAAATGCGGGGCTTTGGCTTGCTATGGACTATTATTGTTCAGACCATGAGAGGAGTATTTATAAAGCGGAGTTCCATGATATTGTTGTTTCACTGTATAAATATATACTCTTTCTGCGATGAATCATTCAATACTGGACAATGAATTTTATAAAACTGACTCGGACATCCACCCTGAAGATTATTGCAGCCTCAACTGACCAACATAGCGACCTTGGGGCAAACCTGAGGACCCTTAAATTACCTATATGTAATGCAATTTCTATCACTCACGATGTATATAGAAGTAAATTGGATTTAATATCATTGTATTACCTTACAAAAGACGCAGTGCATTCACCCAGGGTTAGAGATGGCTCCAACACCATAATATAATTTAATTTCATGTTTATCTTATGGGATTGTAAATGGACAACTGGTATTTAATAATTTATAATATTTCTTCTTCAAAATAGAGGATGTGGAGCTATTGGCTGTGGAACAAATTGTCACAAGGAAGAAAATCCTCTAGCTCACCTGGTGACCGAAATACCGGTATTGGAGTTCTTCTTCATTATTGTTATTGGCTATAGGATTTTCTTCCTTGTGACCATTTCTTCTTCAAGACGGGAAAATTTAAAGCATATCTTTTAGGCAATTTTGTAAATTATCTCATTTAGTGGTCTCCGTAAGTGACTCTTTGATCCATTACACTAAGAATAGCAGATCTTTCACCAGACTCCTAAATCAGTGACGGATAATTTCAGCATCACATGTGACCCTAGCCTTTTGATTACCATTTTCCGGGTATCTTAAAATTGAGATAAGAAGCGGCGTAGTTATTATTTTATTTAGAAATTTGGTCCGCGCATTAGTAATGGAAACTTTGGGCGTAGCATGGTGTAAAAGAACTTGAATAAGACACTCGTCCACCCTAGTCGATCCTTCCCGGCAGTCATCAATCCTATAACGGCGCCCGCGTTTAAGGCGCCGCGCCGTCTAGATCGCCGCGTCTGGGGTCTCAGAGGAGCGATCCTGTGGTCGTCCCTTTTTTATACGCTGATGTGACACTTGGTGGGTCTGCTGCCCTCTCAAGGGACCACGCAGTACCTTGGGGGATACATCTACATCAAAACCCTGCGAGCTACCAAATAGGTGTGTGGCAGGGGGTGCAGCACCAGGAGGAAAGGGTAAGGAATGAGGGGGTTAGGGTTTTTCAAATGGATGGGGAAAGGTGGGGGGAACCTGCAAAAAAAATATAAATTTACTAGTATAACAATGCGCAGTCGCTACCTTGTGGGTTAATACTTGTTATGTCGAGCCGGCTCCTGGGGGATTTCGATTACAAGCATTTTAGTCTCTTATTGTTCTTGGAAAAATGACCATATAAACCTGTCAGTCTTGCAGTCTATCTCTCTAATCTTATATTCGTGATTCCTTCGGCCGTATTACGTTGGGGTTCGTATTATGCTCTTGATGTCATCGGAAAAGGACCCATCTTTAAATTTTTTAATAAGTTTAATCTATACTGTAAACGTCGTTATTTAAGGGAATCCCAGCCTAAATTTTCTAGCAAAGTAGTTACGCTACTGCGTTGGTCATAACATTGTTTGACAAATCTAGCCCCCCTCCGCTGAACTCGATCAAATTCCGAAATCAAATTTATCTCTTGAGGATCCCATATACCGGTAGCATACTCTAGGTTCGGCCTGACTAGAGCAAGAAAACATCGTTCCTTCACTTTTTCGTCACATTTACCCAGCACTCTTTTTACAAATCCCAATTTTTTATTAGCACGACCGCATATTTCTCGTATGTACTTTCCCCAGGATAGATCGTGATTAATTGTTACACCCAAGTATTTAAAGGAATCAACCCTCGCGATTTCTGTTTGTTTCACTATATAACTAAATGGGATGGAATTAATCCTTTCCCAAAAATGTATTACTACGCATTTTTTTCAAATTTAATTCCAATTACATGTATCACACCAAGTCTGAAATTCATCTAGGTCGTAAGCTAACGTGACTCTGTCTTCGCGACTTCGAATGTCCCCATAAATCACCGCATCGTCGGCAAAAAGACGGATCTATCAATAAATCCTACATTTAAGACCTTTTCGGGTATATTAGTAGCTAATAGATCAAGAATGTTCTTGGAATTCAAGAATAGTGAAAGCACGCGGGCACGGATTGGTAAAGAAATAATGAGAAATGTTTAGCCAGTATTGGAAGCAATATGGTGAAAGAGAACCAGTGTACTTAAGTCATTCAATAACTCCTTAAGTCATTAAGTCATTCAATAACTCCTTAAAATATCCAGAATATGGCGCTCGCAGTATCGGAAAAGGTTTGATTAAATAAGTTTATTCCCTCACTAGACTTCTGATTAAGCTTCAGTTATATCCATCGCATGGTTTCATATTCATAGTCGATAAACGCAACAAAACTTTTCTCATTTGGACAAATGGAAATAAATGAGTTTGGTTTGGGATTAAACACTTCTTTTTAAAAAGCTTAACATGGAAAGAGATTAAAGGCGAGTCGGATGAAGTTCATGGCACATCAAGATCCTGCATTTGCGACTGTTAACAGTTGGGTAAATGAGTTTCTTCGTGACCATGCGACCACGAAAATGATGAACATCATTCGGAACGTACAGTGGAGGTGACTTCCTCCGAAATGATTGATATATATAATCCATGGTATGGTTTTGAGTGATCAACGAAAAAAAATCGCTAAATAAGTGAGGCTATACGTTTCGTACGGCAAGTTTTTTTCAAGTTTGCACAAAAAATTGGGGGTGAAAAAAATCTTCGTAAGATGAGTGTCGCGTTCGCTCTCAGTGGTAAATAAACGCAACCGTGTGGTTGATTCGGAGACTGGTTTTGGGGTTTTTCTGTAACAATTCTAATGAGTTTCTACGTGTATATATACATATATATATATATATATATATATATGTATATATAATATATGTATATATATAATATATACGTATATATAATATTATATATATATATATATTATTGTTGACAAAACGTGGATATTATATTATACTCTAAAGGCAAAGAAACAGTCAAAACAATGGGTTTCCAAAGACAAAGAAGGCCCCGAAGAAGGCGAAAACGGTGAAATCGACCCACAAGGAGATGGTCGTAGTTTTCTGGGATGGACGTGATGAAATCATCTATATCCATTGATTGCAATAAGGCAAAACGATAATTTGAGAGCTTAATGCGTCGTTATGGCACCGTTTGAGCGAAGAAAACAGCATCCACCGCTTGCCCCAGATTATTCCCCCAGTGATTTTTTTAAATTTCTAAACTTGAAAAAATGGTTCGACGAAAAACGTTTCACATCGATTGAGGTAGTCATCGCCAACACAGATGCCTATTTTGAAGACCTTCCGAAATCCTAGTTTTGGGACTGGTTAAAAAAAGTTGTGGAAACGTTAGGAAACGTGCATTAGTGTGTCGAGATTAAAGAAAAATGCGTTGAAATATAAATAAATCTACGCAAAATAATGTTTTTTCCAATTTATTCCTAAGTAATTATTGAACCACCCACGTGTGATCAAAACTTGACTCCGTGCAGAACTACTCGTGAATGAAGGCAAACGGGGTAAAAGAGTACTTTGGGTTTATATGTAGCATTTATGAGGGAGGAACTGCTATGAGGAGCGGAAGACTATCAAATTAGCGTTGGTACTCATCTCAAAAAAAGAAAAAGTTTCGTATCCGAGTAATAGAGAGATACTCTACGTAAGTTTGCTTTCACCCGCGGCAAAGGTATTACCTGGATCGACAACATATGAATGGAGATGAGAGCGAACTTTAGAGAAGTTCAGTTTTGGTTTAGAAAGGGGACGCGTACGCTTGATTCATGCACTAATGAGGTTACTCATGGAAAGGAGCACAGAGTACGATGTATTTGTATACGTGTTGGATTTCTAAAAGGTGTTCCGCAGAGTAAAGTGGACCCAATTATTTGACATTTTGCAGAAGATTGGAACAGAATGGAGAGACAGGCGAACCTGTACATGCCTCAGACTGCACTAATGCGGATAGCAAATTGAGAGTCGATATGGGCAGATGTTGGCTACACAGAGATTCCCCTTAATATAGTATTCCCTTCAATAAAGTAAATGTGGAGGAGTAGGTGAGAGAAGAATGGGGAGGGGAGGAATGAAAGCAGATTGGGAACTAATACAATCAGTAAGAATTGCGGATGACGAAGTGATCACTAGCCATTCAGCCCAAGGATTGCAATCATTCCCAAAGGTATATAGAAAATCACTGTAATTGGTATGGGGTGAGAATTAATCATGTGAAAGAGGAGGAAATAAGATTTTCAAGAAAGGTGATGTTTAAGGTAACGATTAAATTAAATTAATAAGGGAGGAGATCTAGCGCAGGTAGAACAGTTAACCTATTTAAGGAGATGTTTTGCTCCATAGAGTGCAAAGTTGTGCAAGCATTAGGAGAAGAATTGTGTTAGGCTCAGAAACCTATACCAAGAAGAGAGTTGGTGGTAGCCACCTTCAGCAAAGATGCGAGTAAAAGTCTAGTGTAATCATTAATATGGATTTCGTATGATTTGACAACTTGATCTTTGAGGCAGAAGGATAAAATATAGATGTGAGAATTTTTGGATGTGGATCTGGAGAAGGGGTTGGAAAAAAATTAAATGGATCAAAGGGAAAACTACGGAAGAAGCATTAGGAATGGGGGAAAGAGAGAGAGAATCGTTGGAAGAAACTCGAAGAAACTGTTACCCTCCACCGCATCTAGCACTTCCTTATTTGTTCTCCTTTCTGTCCTCTTAATCTTCTTCATCCTTCTCCAAACCCCCATTTTAAAAGTTTCCAATCTACGTCTATCCTACTGCTTCATTGACCATGTTTCCGCACTGTATATAACTACGCTTTATATCAACGTTTTTACGAGTCTTTTCTTAATATTCTTACTCAACGGCCCTGTCATATATTCCCTCCTACTTGTGAATGCTGATTTGTATGACGCAATTTTTCTCCTTATGCCTCCACTAAGTTGGCCATTCTGGTCCAAAGAACTACCGATATACGTAAACTGTTCCACCTGCTCTGATTTTTGCTCTCGTATTTTTACGGTTAACTTTGCTTTCTCTCCCTGGAAAACCACATAACCATTATTTTATTGATAACATAGAATAATAAACAATTTGTAATCTAGACTACCCATGAAATATAATAAAATTAAATAAAGGCCGGCGTCAATAGAGAAAATGAAAGAGCAGAGTGTAGTAATATGAGTATAGCATGGGTGTGTGGTTATGCCGAATAAGCAATGTTTCACGTAAATGAACTCAAACTATTAGCACTACCCACGAACAGTTACTCACATGCTCGCGAATAGACATAAGAAAAACATTTCAGTTATGCAAGTACCAGTTGCTATTCCTGTGCCAGACAACTTTGCAAAAGATGACAGTCCGGAAAATATACTCATAGTTAATAAACGTGGTATAACAACTGTTTTTTCGTTTGCAAAAATAAAATGCGCCATCGTCACGCTTTATTCATCCTTGAACTTGGTTGAAGCAGCTCACCTAGCAATCCTGTACCAACCTGCCAATCTCCCTCAATTTCCTCAAAGTTCCTCCAAGGGACAAATTTCTATTACTTGCTTTTAATAGTTCTTCCTACGCTTTCTTCCGTTGTTCTTCTCCTTCATATATTCTTCAAGTCCATTTTCTTCAGTCAAATATTGTGGTTCGGGATATGCTCCATCACTTTTCCTTATTATTATTATTACTGCATCTTTCACACAGCTTTTTCTTATCACGCTCTTCGAAATACTTCGTAATTATCGCTGTATTCTTAGCATTCTTTTATATGAAGAACTACATTTCCATCGCCTCTAATCTTCTTTTCTTTGCTGTTTTTAATCAGTCAAGTCTCACATCCGTAGAAAAGCAGACTACGTGTATGAATCTTGAGAAATCGGTTCCATGTGTCTATGCTAGTAATATTTGCCGCTCAGAGTTTCTTATTCGGCTAAAAAGTCTTTCCCCCCACTCCGTTTCTTTTTACTACAGCCCTCTCTTGTTTCTTCGCTCACTAGTGATACTGTAACCTAAATTAGGAAAACGCTTCCACTTGCTCCAGTGTGGCTTTCCCCAGTCTTACTTGGACATTATCTTCCCTTTTTCAACTGCAGACTAGAATTTTAGTTTTCCTTGCTCATTTTGAGGTTGTACTTTTTCTCCCCCTTCCCCATATTGACATCATTTTACGATCTTCTTTTTTTTCTGCGAGAATAGCTTTGTCATCCTGAAATCACATCATGCTTATTCTTCCTCTTGAATTCGTGCACCACCTCTTTACATCATTCCCTTGATCTCATTAACCGTCTTCTCGATGCACTCAATGTCAATACCAATGGCGATAATGAGCAATCCTACCTTACTCCCTTATTTTAGCTTCATCTCTGCTTTCACAGGTCCATTATATCTACGTAGACAGTGTATCAATCTCTAATCTTTGAAGTTCATTCCAATTTCCTTGAAATTACCTACGTTGCAACATATTCTATATGCTTATGGTGCCAAAGAATTTCTCCAGATCTAGTAATGCCATAAACATTGATATTTCAGAATCATCTTCTCTACTAAGAGTCTGAGACCGAAAATTGCTTCTTTTGCTCATTTACTTCTTTTAAATCCAAATTAGCGCTTATTTACATACTCTCCCGCTCCTCTCTGCATTCTTTGGCTTGTAATTCTTTTCAAAATCCTCAATGTCGTGAGACAGAATGTTCTGTAGTTTGCACATTTCTCTGCCCGTTTATTTTTTTGGTTTTGAGGCGGTTTAATTCTTTTCATAGTGCATGATCTCATTTCCTGATCTTTTTATTCGTTCATGGGGTACACCATTGATCCCTGGGACTACATTTAGTCAAGTCCACGACATCAAATTTAGACCTGAGGTAGTGCTGCTTTCTTATTTTCATTGGCATTAACTTCTACTTCCAGTATTATTGCATACCTTTCTTTTCCGTCTTAAAGAATCTCCGAATACTCTTTCCATTTCTTCGCCTTGTCATCATCGTCTGTAAGATATTCGCCATTCTATCTCAACAGGCATTTATATTTGTTTTGGGATCATTAAACAGATATTCCATGGCTCTGTAAGCTGCTCCAAGTTTTCCCTGAACGAGGGCTCTGGCTGCGCTTCTTGGCAAAGTGTCTTCATCCATTCTTCTCCGGATCTAGCCACTTTTCGACTGACTTCATTTCTCAGCATTCTGTAATATCCATTCTTTCTCAGACCTAGAGTTTTTGTTCTTCCTTCTCACTTCCATCAGGACCATTATTTCGTTAGTCAACCATAGGTTCCCTTTCATCGGTTTCCTTCAGCCCATGGTTTTTTCGTGGCTAATAGATAATCAGTATTCACTTTTAGCTCCAAAACAATTCCCTGCGGTACTCCTGAAGTTATATTTGCCTCTGTTGAACTCACCCCAATGGCGGCTACTTTTTGTTTACCATTATATATGGTGTCAATCAATTTCGTCACCATCTCATTGAAACCATAATATCGTATTATACACATATTTGTACACCAGTTTATTGCGAGGGACCGCGTCGAAAGCTTTCTTGTAATCCGTGCATACCAGAAAATGTGTGCTTTGGTTCGAGGAATGTATCCGGCAGTGGATGGTAGGATTTTTGGAGTCATTTTTCGAGGAACCAGTGTTTGCTAGAGGAGCGTTTGAGGTATTAAGTGTATATATCTGTAAGCAGGTAACATTATTAATACAGGGGTTGCCGCGAACGGAGGAGGGAAAATTTGTATGGAACGTTTAATGTTGGGTGTGTGACTACTGCGGGCATGCAGGTGTAGTGTTCGCATTTTTTTGTATACGGAAAGGTAAATGTGTTCTTTCGGAAGTGGAAACCACAGCTTTTAAATAATACTTTGAAGTCGGACCCGAATAATTGAAAGAAACCGAGGAAGACGGATTTGGAGCTGCAACAGAACAGGATTAGACGTCTATGTCTTTGGGAACATAGAAGGGATGTGTCGTCTACGTAACGGGCCCAGATGAGAAGTTTGAGATTTTGAAAGAAATTATTTTCGAGGTGACCCATGATGACGTTTCAGTATTTCTGAAGATGTTTTATTATAATCATTCTTACGAAGAGTTTTGCATATGAAAATAACCAAGGGGGTGCTTTTTATCTGAAGGAATAATTTATCATTTAAGGTTAAGGAGTTTTTCGTTAGTATTATCGCTAGTAGTGATTCTTCCAGGTCGATGAGAAAGTGGGTCGAGAAAGTGTGTGTTGCAGGTTGCGCTGAGCGAGGAAATAGCGTGGAGATTCTAGGCCATTTACGTACGTCCCTAGGGGATGTAATTCAATGTCCGGCTGATGAAGTGAAAGGACGCGCTTCAGCGAGCATCTGATAAAACATGTTCTACCCATCGACTACATTCTACATACAAGTACCTGATCCTCACCAATGACCAAGTAGAATAGCTGTGGTGACTTACTAAATTGAATGTTAATACTGCAGTTTCACTGTAGAATGAAGGGCTTAACAGTCTCTCTGTATTCCCATGTGTGCAAAGGTGGCGATGGGGGACCGTTTCCACCTGCCAACACAGTGGTCTATCGGGTTCGATTCCCGCCCAAGTGTGCTCCTTTCCCTCATTCCTGGAGTTTGGAAATTGGAAATTGTTGTCATTTTCATACTAAAAATATTCCGATATCCTTTATAATGAAAACTAAATATGGAAATATATAAATTAAATAAATAAAGAAAATTTCCTAAGACGAATCATATAATTTACTTACGGCTATCCAAAATAAAATTTAAACAACATTCATAACACGTGAAATTTCATTCCCACTGCTAACCAACGAAATGTCTTAGACAGTATAAATATCATCACCCTAGATTCACAAAAAATAAAAAAAAGGGACTGGATATTGAGCACAAGTGTTTGGTGTAACTTCAAGGTTTATAATTATTGGAGACCATCAATGTGTTTATTCCACGGCCCACTTAAATACAACATATATGTTCTCTCAAAACTCGATGACCAAATTTCCAAACTCTTTACCAAGATCATAAATCTAGTAAAAAGCAACACTGTATTAGTGGATGCAGGTAATTGATTGTAATGCCTATTATTTACGAAGGAATGCAAAAAATTGCGATTTCCGACAGTAATATATTAATATAGGTAATTGCCTTATGCTCCTTGGAACTTACAGTTAAATCGCTTAAACAAAGTAATAGTATATTAGACGTATTTGCGACTAATACGCCAAATATTATTACAAACGTGGGCATATCTGGGGACGTTACTGACCACAACGCTATATATATATATATATATATATATATATATATATATATATATATAGAAATGAAAACTGAGTTTGCGAAATTGTTTAAAAAAGACGTAAAATGTATGTGTTAAGCAAAGGTAAATTTAAAAGCCTGCAGATAAAAAACACGAATAGCAGTTACAAGTATTAGATTAGATAGTTTTGATAGCCATGGCGCTGACAAAGACCACACTTGGAAAATATTCAAGGCTATACGTGATGGGAACAGGGAATTTCATTCCATATAGACATAAACAATAGTATAAGTAACCAAAATGTTTCAATGGAGAAGTCACATTGATTCCTGGGAGGCAAAGAAAAGGTCACTAAAGGTTTCCAAAAGTAATTCCAAAATTACTTTTGGCAAAAATACGAGTTCTTAAAGTAATTCAGAAATGCCAATGAAGATGTGAGAAGGAAAACTCTTAGAATGTCGAGAAGACAGAACAATAAAGCGCTAAGCCTAACGCAACGTTAAAAGCAAAATGCTATGCGAATATTTTGAGGGTAAACCTAAATCAGCTTGGGTTTTGCGTTATGAAAATTCAAGGGAAAGGTCTAACCGAGGATTATCTAAAGGTGGAAAGGGGTGAAACTTTTATAAAATGTAAACAAGGTTAATATCCTAAACAGTTTCCTTCAGAACGTCCACAGCAAAAATATCGGCGCACAAAATCAATTCCCCCGCACGCTGCTAAATATCTAATGGGCGCCATATTATTGTCCCAGGACTAAATAGAAAAAAAATATCAAAATGAAAGGTAAAAAAGTGCCATATCCGGAAGGAACCTCCGCCAGCATAATAAAGAAGCTTGCTGAAACAATTGCCGAGTATTTAAAAACCATTGAGAGAAAAGCAAGATGAGAGAAAATTCAATTCCTGATGACTGGAAGCCCAATTGATGTTAAATTTTCATATAATGTAATAACATTTTTGCTGAAAAGCATTATTCCAAGAAAATCTCCTTGCCAGATTAAATGGTAGCTCAGGTATTTCAGGAACTATCGTAGGGAATTGAACCGTATATATAAATCATATTTAAGAAGTCCCTAATGGATGCAAGGCGCGCATTGAGTGGATAACAGCTAATGAAACATCAATAATTAAAAGCGGAGAAAAGAAGGCCCCGAGCCCAATATTGAAACTGTATCATTAGCCCCATCGTACTACGGTTGGAGAGATCAAGTAGATAACAATAAAGAAATGAAGTGTAGAGCAGATAGATTTTAAGATGTCATTTATTCAGCGAACGATAAGGGAGCAGAATAACACTCTCTGATCCCGCTAGGGGGAAAAATATTTTGTGTCAAAAGTACTCTGGTATGTCTGGTATGTCACCCCATGCCACAAATTCCAGGGGTTGCTTGCAGGATACCATGGCAATGTAGGTGCTAACCCACATAACCCCACCCCCTACAAAGGCGGGTACAAAGAGGATCCCAATGTTTACTGGCCGATTTGTGTAAAATCGGTGTCCTGCAGAATCTTAGAACGAATCAACACTAGCAAATATAATGGAAATTTTGACAATGGGAGCACACTCTGTCGTAATCGGCACGGGCTTAGTCAGAGCAGTTCAAGCGAAACACATTTAGATTTTTTTCTCCATGGTATCCTGAAATGGAGAGAAGGAACTACGTGAGCTGATGGTGTAGTTTTGTATTTCTAAGCCCCTCAATAAAATGGATTATTAAACTAAAACATAATGGTATTAACGAGAAAGTGATCAATTGAATGAGGGACTTCTTATTGAACCGAAAATAAAAAAATACTCGTCCATGTTTGAGTTCATTGCAGGTAGACGCGTAACTTCAGGAATGCCGGAGGGGGTGGGGAGGAGTTGTGTGTAGGACCCCCTACTATTCTTGATATACATTAACGACATACGTGCTCACGTTAGCAGAAAACAGGTTATTCGCTGACGACACGGTGCTTTAGAGAGAAATAAGGACACCAGGGGATTGCGGCCTTCTCTCCGTGAAATGAAACCGGAATCGGAACGGCTCATGGAATGGGACTTAGAATTAAAAATGAGAAAATATACAGCAATGAAGTTTTTGCATTGAAGAAAATAAAACCCCGACGTCAATTATCAAAATGTATTCGACCATGTGAAGTATCTCAGAACAGGTCCAAATACTTGGGTATTACGCGGGGATGAAACCTTTCACGAGAAACACACGTGAGAAGAATATGTGGATCACTCTGAAAGGAGTTAGATTTTATTAGAAGGGTTGCAAAAAAATCTAATTACCAGGTAAGGGAGAGGTGTTGCTTCTCTTTATTTAGGTCACATTTGTAGTACTTGGCAAATATTTAGGTTTCATGGGAGAAAACACAACTTTAGGAATTGGAAAAGTATCAGAGAAAATCCCCTGGGTTTATTCTGAATTGCTTCGGAGAGGGGAGTGTATTAACCGGGCATGTTGGGGGAATATGGTTTTAATCTCCAGAATTCGCGGAACCAGTTGGCAAGGGATAGAGTCTTAGAAAGTTACGGGAGGCGTGGGTTTTCTTGCGACACCGAGGGAAATATTATGGCACGAGTTTTAATTGCTGTATTCATGCACCGAGATGGACGTCAATTTCAGATTAAAGTTTATTGAATAATGCATGTATGTGGGAATGTATTCGAGTTTTGTTGTGTCTGAGCTGGTATGCATTCAAAGGCATGTATGAACTAATAGTTTTGCACCCGTGCCCGATGCCGTACCACCCCATGCCACACACCCTTGTGGTGGCGCGCCCGGGCGAAGTAAGGAGTAGATGATGTGCGTTTGTATATAGAGATAAGTAACATCGATGGTAACCATGAGCAAGGCTGTGTTTGCAGCAACTGGTACGGAGCGTATAGGAGGCTGACGTATTTGTAGGTTTCTTTGATGAAGCAGGGAATTGATGTGTCAATGAGTTGTTAGTAATTGTTAAATAGTGGGGGGATAAGTACAATAGGGGATTTGATGTTAGAAGCAATAGGGCCTCCGTGATTTTTGGGACTGCGTATTTTAAGGGAACATAAAGTTGAGGAGTCTTAGAATTAATATGGGAGATAATATTTTTTTCCGGATGAGAGGGGATCGGGATGGTGCATTGGCTAACGTAATGGCTTCCCACTCTGAGAATCTGGGTTCGATTCCCGGCGATGACAGATATTTTTCAGCGGTGTCCCTATTTGAGGTGCTTTGAGGAGAACACTTTACTTGAGTACGCCGTCCGTCCGTCGGATTAACGAAAGGCGTCCAGGGGTCCGGCATTAAACTGCGGAACCCTTGGCGCCTTTCGTTAAGAGCAGTCCCTTCATCCTTTCCTGTCCATCTCTAATGACGCAAATGACCTGAGCTGGCGGTCGCCTCCCATAAATCTACTACTACTACCCGGGTGTGAGAGTCTTTCATCGGGTCCATGTTCGAACAGCTACACAGGATTTCTTTTTGAGAGTGTGGAGTGAGATCTCGGGAGAACGGAAATGCACAAGGAGTAATCATGTAATTTGGGCATTGCTTCAGAGGTATATTTTATTCAAGTAAGACAGCTGATAAACCGTTATATGCTCTTATTTCTATTATATTGCGATGGAGAGGGAAACTGAATGTAGGTGGGTTAGATTTTTGTGCGGCTTTAGGGATTGCAGAAAAGATTTATCTGGAAGTTAATGTAAAAAAGTGTTGAGACGGTCGAATGGGGGTGGTTTAGATTCACGATGTGAGGGTGGAAGGAATTTCATGAGTGGAAAAGCGCTTGGGACGTTGTTATGAATTCCAAAACATCGGCCATCGCAGCCTATGGCTTAAGTTTAATCCTTCGGCGACAACATTGGCGTGGCTGATTCTGGGGCTAGGTTCAAAGGAGATTCCTTTGTTTGACACAGCAAGTTCGTTCTTGCCCACAGGGGCTTAGGAAAGGTTTACTACCACGTGATTAGCTTCGGGCGGTTGATGGGAGACCTTCGTGCCAGGTTTCGACGCTTAGAAAAAGCCGGGATGTTGAGTTGGGGGTTTGGGGGGGGGGGTAATCGGTGGCCAAGTCCGGTTTTGATAGGCAGAAGGGTGGAAGTTCTGGTAAGGGTGGCGGTGTGAGTTGAAGGAAGAGAGGAAGAGAACTCAAGAGGAAAACAGATGCGGGCAAAATGGAATGTGTTTTCAAAAGGCTACTACGTCTTGGAGTAGAGTTTCGAAGTGCATAGGAGAAGAATCAGTTACTTAAAATGATCAATTGATTAAATTTTAACTTGAAGGAGAGAGTGCTTTCTCCCAATAATTTGTGCATGAAGGTAAGTGGGCCCTCCAATAAGTCCAAAGAAAATCCAATGGATGGCGCTTGTAGTATTGGAAAAGGTTTGCTCTTTGAGCTTAAGCTTATTCTCTCACTAGACTGAAGTTGAAGTTTCAGCTACATCCATCCAGAGGTTTCATTTCCGTAGTCAATTGAAGGAACAAACTTTTATTTATTTAGAAATATGGAAAAAATGAGTTTCATGCAGGTTAAACACTTATATGCAAAAGGCTTAACACCAAAAGGGATCAAAGCCGAGTTGGATGAAGTTCATCACACATCTGCCCCTGCTCCTTTGTTTGAGACTGTTTCCAGTTTAAATTAATTTATAGTTGGCCGTTCATCCACAAACTCGTAATGAATATCATTCGGGACGTCCAGTGGGAGTGACGTCCTCTGAAATGATTGACAAAAGCACGATATGTTTTTTGAAGGATCAAGGAATCAAAATTCGCGAAATAGTTGACGCCTCAATTTATCGCTGGGTATAGTGTTTTCAATTATGCTCAACGGAAAAATTAAGTGGAAAACAATCTCTAGAGGATGGGTGCCGCGATTGCTCTCAGTGGAGATAGAGCTCAATCGTGTGGTCGATTTATAGACTGGCTTGGTGTTTTTCCGCCGCAATCCTCACGAATTTCTGCGTCGTGGACCAAACATATCAATGGATATTTTTGGTTCACGATGGCCACTACTACACTCAAGAGACAAAGGGACTGTCGAAACAGTGAGTTCATAAAGATGACTCCGAAGAAGACGGTGGATTCGGCCGGCAAAATGATGGCTACGGTATTTCGGATGCACGCAAAATTATCTAATTCAATTACTTGCATAAAGTGCAAACTGTTAATGGAGACTATAACGCGTCGGTATTGCACTGGTGGATCGAAGAAATCTTGAAGAAACGTCATCATTTGCCAAAGAAAATAAGTCTTTTTTTATCAAGGCAATGAACGGATGCACACCTTTGCAGTTTCGATGGCGAAATAATGGAATTAAAGTTCGAACTTTACAAAATGCACCGTATGCACCAGATTTGACCTCCGGTGACTTTTTTTTTATTTCCAAACTTGAAAAAATGCCTCGGTGGAAAACGTTTCACGTCGAGCGCGGAGGCAATCACCAGTACAGTTGTCAATTTTGTGAATCTTCGAAATCCTTTTTTTTTTTTAGGTGGCATAAAAAATTTGGAGCAACACTGGAATAAATGTATCGAGCAAAAAAGAGCTAATGCGAAAAAATAAAAAAAAATCAATCCAAAATAAATTTGTCTAATATTTTATCCTAAGGCGCTAGTGAACGATTCACGTGTGCACGTGTGTACAAGGATGTAACTTATCGGTTTTAAAGTAATCCGTCTGTAAATACTGGGAGATTCTCTCTAGCAGCTTCTGTGGAGAGGCGGTTATGTGGATTAATATCTACATATATCACCATGGTATCCTGCAACTCACCCCTACATCTACTTAATACCCCGCAAGCCGCCGCAAGGGCGTGTGGCGAGGGGTGTTATGACACCACACGTAATTGAGAGTGAAAAGCAAACCGCATGCAAAAGCCAAGCATTTATACTACCCACAAACAAAACATGGTATACATTCATGCAAGAACACTTACACCCCACATACATGCAAACACTCAAACTACTAGCTAGTATACACATGCGCCCACAAATATACCTGATGTCTTACTACTTACTATACTATTATGATTCCTGATTGTTCGGGGAAAGAATGAGTAGTTGTATCTATCGGTACTGGAATCTATCTCCCTTATTTTATCTTTGTGGTCTGATCTACCTATGTAGTGTGGTTCCATTATAATTCCTTCGGTGTCATAGTTAAACTCGTTTGTTCCGAAAAGACTAAGTCTCCCTTGATCTCTTCGTACTTCAAGATGCTCCCAGCATAAATCCCCTAAGAGACCTGTCACACTTGTGTTCTTATCATAATAATTTTTAACAAATCTGGTGGATTTTCTCTATCTAGTTCTTTTTGCCAAATTTTCTCCCAATGATCCCAAATACTTGCGTGATGTGTCGATGTGGATGATTACACACCGCGCTGCTTTTGACACAAAGCACTCTAGCATGGTCATAGAGTGTTATCCTTATCATGAAGCCATCCATGTTGCACAACTGCTAGTTTGTACATGCATTAGAATGAATACTATTTAAAAACAGACGTTGAATACTATTCACTTGCCATTAGAATTATTGCAAATAGAGTAATGTTTACATTCTCCAGCAGATTAATGAGACAATTTGAACCCGAATAATGAAAATCGTCGGCTCTCATTTCCACGCGCAGGTGGCGAGGAAGAGGAGCCAGGCGCCGAGGATGCAAGCGGGCCACACTCAGACCCGTACCGCGACGTCCCACTGGATGCCCGCGTCGCTTCGATGACCATCTCGGACGTGAGCCCACGCCTCGCCCTCAAGCGCATTCTCCTCCTCTACGAGAGCCACCAGTTCCGAGCCGCCGCCAACTTCGTGAACCGCCTGAGCGCCGGCACCTTCCGGGTCCTCCTGCATCAGCTGCCGCTCGATCTCTTCGTCGAGTCCATGCCGCACTCCCTGTCTGTCCTCGAGGCACTCTACGCCAAGGTGAGTGCGGGGCTGTGAACCGCCGCTGCAAACACGACACCTCGGGAAATACCGCTTAGGTTGCGGGTAGTCAAGGCGCTTTGCATTCTAGCCTTACAATTGGGAACATTTGCTTAAAGCATAGGAAAAAATGGGGCAGCAAATTAAATTTCCACCGATAATTGTTGCACCCCACTTAATTTATTATTTTCAATCATATCCTCGTGACGACATTAAAATTACGTCTTAATTCCAGTTGGTATTTATGCCTATCATTTAGTTAACATGCTCATTGAAATTAATAAAAACGACCCTTTAAAATTTTATTTAATCCGATCGCAAACGGCAACAGAAAGCGTACACCACAGTTGATTAAATGAAAATATTTGTATGGTAAATTGGCAAGATATTATTTCATCGCTTTGACTTGCATTGTTGGATATCGATTCATAATTTTATTTTTTTATACATTCGGACTGGTGGATTAGATAGCAAATATACTTGTAACTTATTAATACAAATTCTAAGAGAAGATTAGGAAAACGCTTGTTAGCACTTCACAATGCCAATATTTCAAGCGCTTTGATTCGCCACTGATCTCACAGTTGGATTCTAAAGCGTATAGAGTCAGGATTTCTCTTTTGATAATTGGCTGTAACAGCGTCACCTTGATGGCCCCCAATAGTCACGAAATTTACTGTAGATGTTCTCCGAGGCTTTAAAACCAGTGAAAAAATATAAATTATTTTACATTGAGTGATTGGAAAAGCGACCATATGAAATCCGGAAACTCTGCCAATGGCGATGGTGGTAGGTTTGCAGTTAACCGTAATATCTTCAGTACACTCTTCAAGGATACACATTTCCCTCGCGTGACACTTGCCGTAGCGATTGAGACCCCGAATGGCTTCTCTCGCGAGGCGGGAATCGGAGAAGGGGTCACATGAAGGGCATGGGTGACCTTAAGGATTAGGCGTGCGAGTTGGCACGTGGTGATTTCTCACCCCGATAAAGATCTCTCGATCGCACGAAAGGGTTTCCGCAATCGAGTCGAGTGTCGCACGCCGGTGTGCGGCGGGCGGAGGCTGACTTGGGGGTTAACGAGGGCGGCCCCAAACGAACAAACACCCGCTTTGAGTTACCGTGTCTTAATCGCCCCCCCGCCCCCCCGCCGTTTAGTTCCCAATCATTTTCACATTCATGCTCGCATGTTTTGATTGAAAAAAGAGACTGTATGAATGTAGGACACTGTCTCAAGTTTAACTACGCGGAATTTCTCCATAATGCAAGGAATAATGAAAGAAGACGCTTTGTTTTCCTACATAGAATATTTTTATTACGACCTAAGTTTCGTTGCAGCGGAATATCTTCAGGTGAAGGCGTTAACATCTTCAAGTTAAGGTCATAACTGAAGATGTTACGCTGTGGTGAAACCTTAGTCTTAAAAAAATACTCTACGTGGAAAAGCATTGCATCTTCTTTCAACATGAATGATTTCCACCATGTTACGCCTGAAACTGTGTTATAGCAAGGAATTTCAAAAGAAACACAGCAATTCCACAATTCAAAATGTATTATGACACGACCATGGTTTTGCTTCCGCATAGCATCAATATCAGAAAAAACAATGGCCCTGAGATGATTAATAGTGAATTTTGGATTGCATTTCTTCTTTCTACCATTCCTTTCAATCCTTCTTTTTACCATTCTTTCAAGAGTGTATTAACATTTAAGGACTCGTAATATGCATACCACACAGTTTTGAGTTTGAATCCGATTCACGGAATTGTTCGTATTCTATATCCCATTTAGGGATACTGGGAGGGATGCATTCAGAGGGAGGAAACTGAAACATAGCAGCAGTAGTTATAAAGGGAGACAACCAACAGTCGAGGTCATTGTTGCCATTAGGTATGGGTGGAAATGAAGGAAGAGTGAAGAGAAACCCGGCGTCGGCAATAGCCTATCTATGAAAGGCGCCAAGGGGTCCACAGTTTAACGTCCAATCTGACGTACGGTGTAATCACTTAAAGTGCTCACCAAAAAGAACCTCAGGGAGGGATCGGGATACCACTACAAAAGATCTGCAGGTCATAATCACCATCACCAGGGAGGGATCGGGATACCACTATAAAAGATCTGCAGGTCATCATCACCATCACTTGATAATGCTTGAAATTGGAGCGCTATACAAGAAGGTAAGAACACTGTCGGGAAGCAAGAAGGAAAAATCTGTGTCAGCAAGTAGAGATACGTCGGGTAAAATATTTAATGAATTAGAAAAGAGCCAAGAGAGATGGAAGGAATGTGTAGAAGAATTGTTTGGTAAATAACTCAGGCCAGCGAAGTTAGACAAAGAAAAGGAACATGACTTAAATGAAGATAGTCTAGATCCAAGCATACTCGACGATGAGATATAAAGGGATTTGAAGTCAAATAAGGCCGTTGGGGTAGACAACATTTCTGCAAAACAACTAAATATTTAGGGAAATATGGGAGGAAGAGTTTTTATGAGCTCATTCGGAGTATTTATAAGAGAGAAATTACAACTGAAAACTTCGTCAGGTCAGTGTTAATTCTTATTCCAAAGAAAGATAAAGGCTACATCATATGAGGACTACAGAAAAATAATATTGATTTCGCACGAAGCTAAAGTGGTACTCAGGATCATAAACAAAATGATAGAGAGTAGGGCAAATGACTACTTAGGGGATTATCAGTTTGGGTTTAGGAAGGGGAGAGGTACGCGTGATGCCATTGCAGTTATGAGATCACTACTCGAGAGGAATATAGAATACAGCCAGGAGGTATTTGCCTGTTTCATAGATTTCGAAAAAGCGTTTGATAGAGTGAATTGGGAAAAACTAATGGGTATATTGAAGATAATGGGAATAGATTGGAGGGAAAGGAGGCTAATCCGCAACCTTTACATGGCTCAGACTGCTCAGGTGCGAGTGGGGAACGGGAGTTCGAATGGGCAGTATAAGGAAGAGGTATAAGGCAGAGTTTCCCATTATCACCATTGCTGTTCACTCTGTGTGTAAAGGAAATGATTTAAGAGGCATGGGAAGAACTGGAGGTAGAAATGAAAGTGGGCGGGGAATTCGTAAAATCAGTTAGATTTGCTGATGACCAAGCTCTAATTTGTCAGTCAGGCAAGGGGTTGCAAGCATTGCTTAGTGAATTGGAAATTCAGTGCGATAGATTTGGGATTAGAATCAATATTGATAAAAAAAGGTTATGCGATTCTCTAGAAAGAAAAAGGCTAAGCTAAACATTAAAATAGGACGGCCAAAACTAGAGCAGGTAGAACAGTTTACGTATCTCGGAAGTGTTTTGGAACAACACGGTCAAAGTAGTAGGACGTAAGGAGAAGAATTGCGCTAGGCAAAGAGGCTTTCACAAGGAGGAGGGAGTTGATGACGGGGACGTTGAGTAAGGATATTAAGAAAAGACTCGTAAAAACTTTGATATGGAGCGTAGCTATGTACGGTGCGGAAACGTGGTCATTGAAGCAGGAGGATAGACGTAGACTGGAGGCTTTTGAAATGTGGGTGTGGAGAAGAATGGAGAAGGTGAAATGGACAGAGAAGAAAACAAATGAGGAAGTACTAGGTATGGTGGGCGAAGAGAGGGGTTAGTTGGGAGAAATCCTATGGAGGCGGAAAAATGGATGAAGGGCGTATTGATTGGCATAGGGATGTTGAAACTATGATAGAAGGGAAAGTGTTAGAAAAACGAGGAAGGGGTAGGAATGAGATAAGAATGTTGAACGGAATGAAGGGGGAAGGGAGTACGCAGAGATGAAGAGGGGCTCGTTGTAGAATAGGACATTGGGCTGCGTTTTGTTAGAAGTGACCAGATAATTATTTAGTATATACGTATATCCGAAGCCTACATAAACCGATAGATTGCCAATAGAAGAAGTCTGGTGGGGCAACATTAGGGCTGTAGGGTGCCTGAGTCATGGTCGAGAAGCTCCTGGTAGATCCGCGTTCGAGTTTCATTTTGTTCGTCCGAGAGCACTCGCACCCAACCAACTTCGCACATACCTTTCTCATGCCCATGTTTCCGGTTACAAGTCGATGCACATCCTTTTAAGAATGCCAAGTTCATCAGAAAACATGCGAACAGTTACTCTGAAATCCCTGCCCAACAAATCCGTCACTTTTGCGAGATTTTCGTTCCTTTTTGAGGTCGAAGGGTGTCCTGAACTTTCGACGTCTTCAGCATCTTCTCTACCCTCCCGAAACCACTTGTGCCACTCAAAAACACCCGATCTGCCCATGGCGTCATCACCATGAGCTGCTTTGAGGATTTAATGAGTCACTTTCCCGTTTTTGATTAGTTTCACGCAACAGTGTAGCGTTGTTCCAATTACAGGTTCATTACGGAGCGTAACGATGTCACGTTATAGAGGTTTCGCAAACGAACGAATCGAACTCCGCAAAGGCTTGGAGCCAACTATCTTCGGCATCTAGCCTTTCTTGAGACTCCCCTCCCTCGAACCCAGCCGGAGAAACCGCCGCCTGTCCGTCCGTCTATGCGAGAAAAAATAAGTCATACTACTTTTGGGACAGACCTTCTATTTTACGCAATTTTACGTGCACGGCCACCGCCATAAGATACGAGCGGTTAGGTGCCTGCGTGCCCGAAGAGGAGCACAACATATTGAATACCTTGCACAGGAATACTTTTTTAATATCCTTTTTATATTTATGGTAAACTATTGAATCCGTTTCCGAAACGGTACATAATATATATTTTTAAATTATTTTTTCGAATATATTTCCTTATATCTTCCCATTTTTCTCCGTACTTTAGAGTTTTGGAACTGTAACTATTATACTTCTTACTACTAATTTCGATTCTATTATATGATAGAGAAATTGTGGTATAAGAAGAAGAATGCACGACGGCTGTCAAGAAAGAAACTTCCGTTTCGGCCTAGCGTGGCGGTGGATAGGGCTAGAGTCACCATCTTGGCGTGTAAACGTCCCTACACTCAGTGCACGCATCCTGCTGTGGTAGTGTGAGCAGACTGTAATTTTCCTACTTTGCTCACTGCGAACTGTTAAAATGTGCGCTAGAATAGAAAATCCCGCGAGGTGTCAGCGTACGAGCGTTAAACGGAACGACAGCAAAAGAGTATTAGTGAGCAGTACAGAAAATTGTAAGCGAGAAAATGGAGACGGATAAAATAGACAAATGAAAACATATCGAAAAAGAGACATCGAAAGCCGCAAAAGAAACTTTAGGAACAATAAATAGGAAAATTACAATTAAGAATTGGATAACAGACGGGATGATATCAAAGATAAAAGAGAGAAAGAAAATGGAAGGATTTAAAAAAAGGGAAAGCATAGATATGGTAAAGTATGATGACAGGAAGAACGAAGAGTTAAATAATGAACTGAGACGAGAAACAAATAGAGCAGAAGAAGCGTGTTGGGGAGACGCAATGCGAAGATATGGAAAGTTTACAATGGTAGGCTGAAATTGGTGCCCTATAAAGGAAGGTGAAAGCACCGTTATTAAGTAAGAAGGGAAACTTCGAGCGAACAATCCAAGATATATCAGAAAAATATATTTTCAACCAAGGAAGATTCAAGAGGGATGGAAGGAATGTATGGAGGAACTATACGATAAAGACAGACCAGCAAGTTTAGACTTAGATAAAGGTAGCATATGTTCTGTCATACTGATGGCGGGAGAAAAATGTCGCTATTGGAAATGAAATTAAATAAGACCGTGAGGGCTAACAATATTCCAAAGGAACTGCTGAAAGTTAAATAAAAACTTGGAACGGGCATTTTTTATAAATTAATTATTAACATTTACTAGGGAGGATATTGGCCGGAAGATATCGTCAGATCAATGCTTGTTCCTATTCTGAAAAAGGGAAAGGTAGTCTCACATGAGGACTACAGAACAATAAATTTGACTTCGCACGCATCAGTTCTCAGGATCATCAATAAAAGAGCGAAGAGCAGGGCAAGTGATAACTTCGGTGTTGATCAATTTGGGTTCAGGAAGGGTAGAAGCACGTCTGATGCCACTGCATTAATGAGGTCACTAACAAAGAGGAACATGTGATTCATTCAGAATGAACTTGTCTGTCTCGCAGATTCTGAGAAGTCGTTCGGTAGAGTGTTTTGGTTTAAATAATGAATATATTCCATAAAATTGCTGCAGAAGGAAGGAATAGGAGACTTAAATGTAACTTATGCACGTCTTAGATTGCCCAGGTGCGTGAGGCAGGTGTGTCTATAGTCACGCGTGCTTTTCAGAGAATATGTGGAGGAAATTGCGAAGAGGTGTAGGAGGGTAGTTATGAATGTCAGTGAGGAATTCATAATAAGTTAGGGATGTGCTGCTGGTCAAGCCATGGTTTGTCCGTCAGCCAAGGGGTTGCAAGCATTTCTGAACCCATGGGATAGTAAGTTAGATTGGTATGTGATAAGATGAAATGTAAGTAAAACATATGATATTCGATTTTCGAGAAAAAGAAAAGCTTAGCTGCAAATTAGAATAGGAGTTAGTAAACTAAAACCGGTGGAATTGTAACCATGCAACGGAAGTGTTACACAAAAGTCTTGAACAAAAGCGTCAAATATTAGGGACATAAGTAGAAGAATTGCAATGGGCAAAGAAGTTTCACCAGAAGGAGGGAATTAATGACAAGGACTCTGTATAAGAACGTTAAGAATAGACTCGTCGAACTTAGATATTGAGTTGATATTGTACGGGGTGTAAACATGGTCACTGAAGCATGACGATAGCCATACCTGTATATATTGGAGGCTTTTTAAATGTGGGCGCGGAATTATGATGGAATAGGCAAACTTAAAGGAATAAAAAGGAAGGAAATGATGTGCACGAGTGGAGAGGTTGGAGAAAGTCCGAAAGAGGCAGGAAAGATGGGTGCAGAGCAGTTTGATTAGCGATGGGATGTTTAAGACTGTGATAGAGGGGAGCGACACAATGAAGGAAAAGGAAGAGGAGAGGGATGTTTAACGGAACAAAGGTGGAAGGAAGTATGCGAAATTGAAAAGTGACTAAAAGTAGTGTTGAATATCTACTAGTGTTTTGTTAGGAGAGGCAAGGGAATTATCGCTTTACCGTCTTGTACCATGTTTCCATCCAAAACCTACCTTAACCGGTAGATTACCAAAGATAAAAATAATGAAAATGCTAGAAAACATGCTTACATATTAAGAGGTTATCACTTTTACCCCGACGGGTGGCATTCTGAGTTGTCATGATTTAACTAATTGTGGCACTAACTATGGCTAATTTTTTTATTAATAAGATGGCCATTTGAATTTGTCGTACAGTTTCAGTGGACTGTCGTACAGTTTCATATTGTTGGACTAGTTTCCGTTTATGCTATACTGAATTTGTAACAAAACCACCGAAAGTCAATCGATCATATATTAATTCTTGATTTATATCCTTGTAGTTCGTGATTTAAATATTTATCCGCGAAAAATATTGCCAATTACACACATATTTTCATGAATTTCGTCTTGTAAATAACTGATCACCGGTTTTTTGTTTGCGGTTCACGGTTTCCCTGAATGAGCAGGCATTTATTCGCAAACAAAATCATAAATATTGCTAAAAAAAAGTGAAAACAAATACAGAAATCCTCTTAAGTGCATTATGGAGAATGAGAAAACGAGTTTATGGTAGCAATGAAGCCAAAATTTCGTCATGATTTATTGGTGGAAGCATTTGGAAGACTTTTTACTGTGCTATGCTCAACGCTTTGTTAGATCAATTCCTACCTCGAGAGAGGAAAAAGCGGGTAATGTGAAAATATAAGACGAAATATGTTTCCTTCACACACAGAAAATTTAAGGTCTTCAACAAAACGATGGAAAAGAGAGATAGGTTGAATTATAAATTGAGAAAAAATCAATTTGGGTTTAGAAAGGTGATGGATACGCGTGATGCCATAACATTTATGAGATTACTAGTAGAAATAAATACATAAGAGTGGTCTGAGAGTGGGCTTCCGAGGCGTCTCCTTTCGTGATTCGTACTTCTTCCGTGATGGCCGTCTCGCATCAGGTGGCATCCTCTCCTTTTCCCGAAGGACCCACTCCCGCAGAATCATTAGGGAAGCGGTTGGTGTAAGTGGCCAAAAATAAAGTGATGTACGAACTATCCTCAGCCTGGAAAAGCGTGATAGCCAATCGAAACTCACGAATAGGGGAACAGTACAACGATCAGTCATTCAGATTGCTCGGAGTCACCGTAATCCCTAGATATCCCGCTACAACGCCCAAAATTAACTTTAATCCAGGGGCTGTCACAAAAATAAGTAGCTTTTTTCCTCATTGTCTTTTTCGGCTTAAAAAGGCGTTTCTCACAAAATTTGTGCCTTTGAGACAGATAGTGAACAGTAAATTTTACATGGAAGTCCTCTGATAAAGCCATCTGGCAAAAACTGGAAACTCTGCGAAATAAAACGAGAAGAGGCATGTTCCAAATGAGCAAACTAATGATCATGACCCTTGTTTAGACGGCCCATAAACAGCCGACGGTTACTGGCTTCATCAGAAAATTCCTTCATCCCGGTCAAGGCGAATAATTTTTACACTCTTAAATTGTTGCAATGGAATGCACATTTAGCGGATGACTCCGTGAAAAGTCACTCTTCCGCAGCTTCTTGGAATCAGAATAGAAGTTTCAGCCTTCCAATCTAGGCTTCGGCAAACGGAAAGCCCTCTGCTGACTAATGTATGAGTCCACGACCCTAACGCTAAAAGGACATATACACTCCCGAAGGAATTAATCGTCTACGAGTCTTTCCTATGTCACTTAATAATAGCCTCCTTCTTAAAACTAGTCAACATATTGAACCTTAAAGATAAATTTTCCATGAGTAGCCATGTAAATTGCGTCCGCACTCTTACAAATGCTTAATATTTTGTAACTGCTTATACAGTTAGTTACAGCAGTAATAATTAAGAATTTTTCAAAAAATGTTCATCAAGCACCCCGACTGTGATAAGCACGACAAAATAAATAAATAAAATAATAAATGAAAAAGAAAAACTTTGTTCCAATCCACCACTTTATTTCAGGTACGACTAGTTAGTAACTAGTTGTACCTGAAATAAAGTGGTGGATTGGAACAAACTTTTCTTTTTCATTTATTAAAATGAACTTCCACAAAGTTGAGGCTGAAACTATTGAGATAAATAATATTTATGCATATTTATGGAAAAATGATAAAGAGGCCACAGAGGTGGAAAAAAATAAAAAGAAAATTAATTAGCAAAAAACAATGATTATAAAAAACCATAGTTTAGCAACACTACCAGAATCGCAGTATATTGGTATTGATTTCGTAATTTATTTTGGAATCAAATTCTGCAGCTATGACACACGTGTACCTAGCCTTATTCAATACTACCTAGAGCTTGCCACTGCTCACCTTGATTAAACTTAAATTTCTCACGCAGGCAACATGCACACGACGTTCATTTCCAACACGCTACTTTCCACCCGCCATTGTGTCGCTTTGTAAAATGACCGGTAGTGGTGGGCTGAGCTCACGAACACCGACAAGTCTCGCCGCAGCGATTGCGCTCAATGATACATTCTCGCTACAAATAACTTCGATCCTAGGATGCTTCAAGGAGATAAATCAATTGAAACTACTTGGCACTTGAAACAGCTTACGAGTCGGAGGCAATCCCGGAAGAAATATGAATCCAGAATACGTAAGAGTGTAACCAGGATTTTTTTGTATGCGTCGTGGGTTTAATAGAGGGGCGACAGGCAGTTGGCCGTTGCATACTTGGCACATGAAATAAACGTTTGTATAAGATAGGAGTGTACTGAACGCATAGAGTACAAATCCGAAACATATACATACATGTGAAACACTTGTAACATACGTCTCAGAATGAACAGATTAAGAAAACGAATGTAGAATCATGATCGGCAGTGCAAGACAAAGAAGTAAGACGGGGATGTATACGTATATTATTACTGGTCATTTCAACACATGCACACACACACACACACACACATATATATATATATATATATATATATATATATATATAT
This sequence comes from Hetaerina americana, assembly GCF_022747635.1. Lineage (NCBI taxonomy): Eukaryota > Metazoa > Arthropoda > Insecta > Odonata > Calopterygidae > Hetaerina > Hetaerina americana. The sequence goes on from NW_027286763.1 coordinate 12,748,315, forward strand.
ATATATATATATGTATATATATATATATATATATATATATATATATATATATATATATATATATATATAATTATTCACATGAAATGGATATAGGGAAAAGGGACAGGAACACATATAAAGGAAAGGACGGACACAGGAGAGGTGAGGCAGGCGGAATCGAGCAGATTACAAGCGCAAACCTATATTTCTTTGAACAGGACTTGAACCACGGATTTTTCGACTCTTTATATATCATAGATATAAAATAGATAACACTTAAAAGGACATTTTATATTGGTTGAGCTTTCAGACTTCTCTGAGGCCTTCTTCAGGTCCTATCTGAGCTCCAGGAATCTACAATGTGTGTCCTCTTACGTGTTATCTATTTATTATGTGTTCTATTGTGCCGTCCAAATGTTATATTGCTTTCGTGAGTGCTTCTAAATCATGTATATATATGTATATATATATATATATATATATATATATATATATATATATAAAATATCTTCGAAATGGAACGTTCTTCGGCGACGCACAAATATGTAAAAACACAGATATAGATTTTAGAATATAGAAACACAAAGAAAGGACACTCACAATTTGTTATTTGACGTTTCGACAGCACGGCTGTCGTCTTCAGAAACTGAAGACTTCTGAAGCTTCTGAAGACGACAGCCGTGCTGTCGAAACGTCAAATAACAAATTGTGAGTGTCCTTTCTTTGTGTTTCTATATTCTAAAAATCTATATCTGTGTTTTTACATATATATATGTATATATATATATATATATATATATATATATATATATATATAATTATATGCATATACACATATATATTTCACTCCAGATCTTGCCATATGCGGAGGAAATGGCAAGATCTGGAGCGAGAGTAGATGGGAAACTGACAAAATCAATTAAATATTAGGATGCAAGTTGGGGGTCATAAACTGGAGCAGATGGAAGAATCCTTCTATTTAGGAACGGTTTTAGAAGGAGGCGGTGAAAAGTAATAAGGACATAAAAAGATGAATTGTTTGCAGTGAAGGAGCTTTTACAAGGAGGAGGAAGTTAATGTCAGGCATTTGAAGTATGAGAGAGGCTCGTGCTTCAGGTACCTAGCTCGTCTAGCTTCAGTAGGCTCGTGAAAGCTAATGAAGTATTTAATATGGAACTTAGTTTTTAAATGGCTCTGAAACTTAGTAATTTAAGGAACAATATAATAAATCTGAAAATATATCCAATTTTATCAATACACGGATGAAACCACTGTCGCTACCGTGAACCACGCTCCGGCAGTGTGTGGCTCGCAGTTGAGAGGCGCGGTGAGAGTTTTACTGGCAAAAAATGATAGTTATTGTAGATTTCGGTTCTCCAGGAACCACTCCAGGGCCACCTGCACTCAACTTGGGATTGGAGGGTTTTTTTGTGCAATAGCAATAATAATGATCCCCGGCAAACTCATTGTCGTTTTATTTATGGCCAAGAAAAGGGAACGCGTGCACGGCTGATTTGAAAACTCCACTCTGATCTCGGGAAAATAAATTATTTGTCAGGTGAACCGCCCGCTGTTAAAATTTCTCTCATGAGTGAGACATTGCAATAATACCAAATCAATAAGAGTACGAAGGGTCATCGTAAAGTTTTAATCATTACCAACATATAATCTAAATAGGCACTTAATTTTTCTTTTCCGTTCTTAAGAATTCTCTACATTGTCACCATCCAGAGTTATGCGTTTTTGCCAGCGTTTCTTGGGCTTTCGAAGGTGTTCATGATAGAACTCAAAAGATTACGTCGGAAACATTGTTCCACCTTATGAATGACGCCATTTGTGTCGTTAAATCTTCAACCCTGCAATGGTGTTTGTTAAGTTCTGGAAATGAGAAAGATTTGAAACCCAGCGTACCGGCACCTTTAACAAGTGAAGTCCTTCGTGAATAATTTACCAGACACAGTGGTAACTTAGGTCTGTGTCATGCATGATCATTTGAATGGTTGCTCTTTGGTCTAATATAAGGATCAAGCCATCCACTTTCATCACTGTGGCCATATCGACCATTAGTGATGGTATTCCATTTCTTGGATCGTCTATGAGGGACATGTGGCCAGTTTGAAAATTCCTTCTCCACCTCACGTTTGTGTCATATGACGGGCTATGATTTCCGTGAAAGGCTACAATTTGATAGTGAATTTTCCGGAGCTGCAACCTTTCAAATAAAGGAACTCAATCACACTGCGAGCTTCTATCTTCTCCGTTCTGAATTTTGTTTCATTCTACCGCTTCCTGAAACCAATTTGAAAATAATAGCTGCAAATGGCAAATTGATGTATATAAGGAGCAGTCAATACTCGTACGCCAGAATAAATTTGATAGATATATATGTTATATTTATTGTTAATGCTTAGTTAAAACAATGCCCTCACGTGTTTACCAGTATCAAATATTTCGACTATAATTGTTGAAATGTGGATCAAATGAACTGATGTCACTCTCATTGCCTGGCTAATCTTTCTTCAGTGTTTATGAAGGTTTCTCTGGATAGCGGCAATATTGAAATCCACAAATCCGTTGGGTGACAGTTTTCGGCAGGGAGGCAATTGGCTCGATTAATTAAATAATCAGCAGTTGTCGATTTAAAGAGAGAAACTGACAAAGTGATTGCATCGCTGCTTGGATGGTCAGGGAATGCGGGGGAGTATTATCAGGGAAGTGAGTGGTGTTAGCTCAGCCAGCGGGGCCCTCTCTTGCACATCTCCGGCACTCGCCGTTCCGCTCAGGGGTGACCAGTCCCTCTGTTTTTGTGCCCCTTTCCGCCGGCCAACCGCTTCAAGCAGAATTCCTCCCCTCATCAGTCGCCTGTCCTTATGGAAGACTCGGGGACGGTATCGAAGGGAGGCCTCTCTTCCCAAACTTCTTTAGACTTGTTCGAAACCAAGTGGGAAATATGATGAACCACCTTGATAAAAATGTTAAAAATGAATAAACGCCATTCTCGGACGCCGTTTAATGAGCGAATAATATCCCGTTGTGACGGGTAATCAAAAATATCAATTTGTTTACCCAAAACATAAATATTTTGAGGCAGAAAAACCAATTCCTCGGAAACTATCCGACCTGCGTTCACATCTCCGTATTGGTACTAATCTTCGTCACCCGGGCCGTGGCATCCTTCGAAGTGGTCCCAATTTGATTGAACCACACGCTCCCAGCGGTGCTTCCACATCTTAAAGCAGTCCTCGAACGCAGATTTTGGAATGGCTTTCAGCTCGCGCGTCGCATTGCTCTGAATCGTCGAACCGCTTTCCTTTGAGCGCCATTTTCAATTTTGGGAGCATCCAAAAGTCGCAGGGAGCTATGTCGGGACTGTACGGAGGCTGGAGAAGCTTTACAATTTTGTTTCGCCAAAAATTGCTGCGCAAGGTTCGATGAATGCGCTGGCGCGTTATCGTGGTGAAGAAGCCAGTCACGGCTTGACCAGAGACGCGGTCGTTTTCTTCTCACGGTATCACGCAATCTTTTCAGAGGTTCAACGTAATTACAATTACTCTATTGGATATATAATTGATTTTTGGTAAGAATTACAAACCAGTAATATCTTCACCGTCCTTAATTTAGAAATAGAAGCCAATTTTTCCCTTGTCAGTAGAAAAACTATCTGTAAACCAGGAAGTAACAAATGGAATCGTGAAACACAATTCAGCCTTCTCCGCTCACATTTCCATCGCATCCATTGCTTCGGGAAGTCGCATTGATTCGTTTCTCGTCTCTTTTGTTGCCATCAGGTGTTCCTGTCGGCGGACTGTATGGATCTAGACAGCAACGGCGGCGGTGGTGGCCTCAAGAAGCTGAGGCCGGATGCCGTGGTCATGCAGATGGTCAAGTACTTCGCCAAGCACCACGGTGGTGCAACCGTCAGCGCGGCCGGCGAGGGCGCTGTCCACGTCAACGCTCCCTTCGTGGCCAGCTGCAAGAAGTTGCTCAAAGTGAGTGGGTGCAGGGTTAGGCGACAATAATCGTGCATTTCCTTCCAGTTAGTCTTTATTTATCGATTGATAATGGAAATGCGAGTCAATCGTTGAATCTTGCTGGTGCTATTTGATTATTAAAATGGCAAGCTTTGACAGTAATCGGTGGAAGAGATTATACATCTTCTAAATCATTTGGTCAGAATTTTGCAGTAGCATATAAAAAGATATGCACTAGTTCTTGGTATTAGAAATCTGGTTGGATCAAATGAAAACAAATTATGCTGGATAGTACTGGCACATATTACAAAAACTTTTGAAATGATAATTCTTAAACAAAATTTGGTTGAGGACTTGATTTTTTACGACACAAAATTCTCATTAAATAGCCCTTTCACCCACTACTATACACGACTAGGTAATGTCATTTATGATGAAAGTGCCTAAATATCCATTTATCCGCCTTATTTCGTGAAAAATTTGTTCAAAAGATGGATGCACAAATAGGAATTCCAACAATATCCAATTTGCCTCAATGATCAAATTGAAATTAACCTTTGCAAATGCAAGTTTCAGCACCAGCAGAAAATTTGCACATGCACAGTTCAGCAATATCATGTTTAAAAAATAGTAGTAGTAGTTTTGAGGGGAGGCGACCGACAGCTAAGGTCATTTGCGCCATAGGGGAAGGACAGGAAAGGATGAAGGGTGGAGAGAAACCCGGCGTCGGCATTAGCCTACTCTTTACGAAAGGCGCCAAGGGGTCCGCGGCTTAACGTCCCATCCGACGGACGACGTACTCACTCAAAGTGCCCTCCACAAAGCACCTCAAGTTAGGGATCGAGATACCTCTGAAAAATATTCAACACCGCCGGGATTTGAACCCGCGCCCTCAGGGTGGGAATTTAAAAAAAAAAAAAAAAAAATGTGATATATCCCTGTATAAGAAGTGTTTTATTTCATTTCACAATTCATGATGGCCAGGGTGATAATTTTCCCTGAATTGAAATTGTTCCCTATTATTAATTATAAATGTTTCCGTAAATGCATGTTGAACTTTCATACTTGGGATTAAAAAATTCATCTAAATTTTTTATTCTTCAATTGAAAAGAAAATTCAACCGAAAAAGTGAAGGCATTACTGTTGCCGTCAAGGACAGAGAACTTGCAATGGGTGGAGTCGCAGGTTTAAAAATTATTTAAAACTTTTGGACGAAATATATGTACAATAATTTTAGAATCGGGCGATTTTGACATTCATTTTTCATTCAGTAAAATATATCGGTGCGGATAAATATTTCAGCGTCAAAATTGATTTAATTGGCAAAAAGTCAAAAATATTTTAAAATTTGGTAAAAACAATAACACTTAGCTATAAAATAATGAAAAAATGTAATTCATGAATTTTAAGTATGCCTGGTGCAACATGGAAAAATTAATAATTTTTCTTAAATTTCTATTCTATTGACCAATGAATGGTTGAGCATGCATTTGCTTGCATTACGGAATACAATCACACGCAGATAGTTATTAGACGTTGGAAGTATTCATAAGCAACTATTTTTCTTGTTGGACTTGATAGAACTGAACCATACTTGGAATGAAAAACCGTGCATTCCTCATAATTATTATGAATCAAGCCGACAGAATTGCTACCGCGCCCGACTCAATTCATTTTAATCGTTTTGAATATGCGAATTATTTTATTCAAGTACACTTTTCTGTTTCTCGAGGTCTTCCTAAAACAATATCAAATTGTGTATTCATGATTAACGTTTTGACGCCCTGGAAGATAGACTGGAAATTTAGTAAATGGCCCACGAATTGACATAGAGTGGTTATACGAGGGTCATCCGGAAAGTAGTACCCGTTCGTGAAATAAAAAGACAAAAGTAAATATTAACAAACATAAAAAATTTTATTTGAAAGAGGATACTTTAAACTACTTCTCAACATAATCTCCAAGCAAATTAAGGCATTTGTCATAACGTGTGACAAGTTTCTGTATTCCTGCTGCATAGTCCTTCGCCGCCAGCTCATTGAGATACGCGAGGGACCCATCTTGCACAAATTTTTGCATAATGCAGATGGTGTTTAACAATTTCATGAACAATTGTTCGAGAAACATTGGGAAAATGCTCACAGATGTCATCAATTGTGACGCGCCGATCGTTCCTCACGAATTCGTCAACTGAGCTCACCAGTTGGTCTGTAATGACAGACGGTCTCTCCGAACGCTCATCGTCGTGTGTGTTCCCCCTCCCCATGTTGAAGTTGCGACACCACCGCCGAACAGACGACTCGTCCATTACATTGTCTCCATACACCTCCTTTAATTGGCGATGAATATCACATGGGCGAACGTTTCTTGCATTGAGGAATTTAATCACTGCCCTCACTTCACAACTGGCGGCGTTCTCAATTTTTTTAAACATTGTAAACAATCACAGAAACAACACAGGCAATGCTAGCGTCACGCAACTTGGCTCAGAGAAGGCAGACAAGCCACTGAAGCTATCTGACCTCGTCCAGCGGCTACTCGCGTCGTCAGCACTTCATGCGGCACGAACGGGTACTACTTTCCGGATGACCCTCGTATTTTGAATAGAGAAAGACCTATTCTCCAAAAATTAATTCTCACATTTTCTCATCTAATTGCGTTAATAGCTCATTTATTTTCATGTTAGAGAGTGATTGGAAATTTTGATTAAGAGTAAACTGCCGGTCAAAGTAGATGGTTGACGTGTCTAATGCCTAAACTACACTTCTAAACCCCACCTAGCAGAATGCTACATACATGTAAATTAAAATAAGTCATTTTTCAAATCTATAGACTTTCCAACGTCCCTTTATTCAATCTAACCTGATGTATATTCTTTTACTGCCTCTACCTCATCTTCCCTGTTCATTCCAACTCTCTATCCGCCACTCGCATTAGTGAAGCTGAGACATGTAGCAGTTTTGCCAAACCGGTGAGACAGAAAATTCCGCATTTTCTCTATTAAAAAACAAAAAGTACAACTCCCACGGGAAAAACTAGCAGCTCACTTTCAAAACCCGCAGATAATGTGAAGATGGTTTTGGAAAAGAGTAATGATTAAATCGTGGGAAGATAACTTTTTATTTATCTCCCAGTCATCTACCTGAAATGGTTAGGTTTTTGATGAAACCCAGCATGGCACTACTCATTGCTGTACGCTTAAGTCATAAGTGACACAACGCAAAGTAAACTTAAACCCTATACTACATATTACGGTAACAGTTAATAATCTATTATTCTAAGTATGGCCATAGCTGTTTATTTGTAATGCTGAATTTTGAATAATATTTGCGAAATACCCATTTTTCAAACGCACCCCGTGGTGAGACAGCGAACATTTGGAAACCCTCAGATTAGATCGCTTCCCTGATCGAGCACACAGTAATTAACAACGCTGGTTAAGCGTTGTGTGGTCGTGGAGTGGATGTGCTCGTGCCCGTATCAGTATAAATAAGAGATAGATCAGTGAATCGGTCCAAAAAAATATCGAGTAATGGAGCGAAGATATTACGTATTCCTCTCCTCGAATCGATTATGTCCACGAAACTGAATTCAGGGAATGATTATGGATTGCAGGGCTAAAATAATTGATGTTTTTTGCCAGAATTTTGATAATGAATGGAGGAAAATGGCAGTGTTTTCTAAATAACTCAATGTCTATGGAAAAAAGAAAAATCAAAAGTCTGAAAAGCCCATAGACGGCGGCACTGTCATGCACTTATAAACCACATCGAAATCCCCAAAGCAAGCAAAGGCTTCTCATAAAATTTGTACTAATATGCTCTGTTACTTTATTGGACGCTATACATTGTCGCATAAATTAAATGAATTCTTTTTCATATTGTGCAGGACGCGCTTGACGCGTGGTGGGGAACGAGGTTTATTTCGATATATTTTGATGACAAATATATCCTGTTTGTATTCTGTTACATTCGCTTGTTTGTCGATGACCTTTTAATTGCTTCTAGGACGCCGCGCGCTACTTTCGACCGATGAACTGATCTTCCCCGAAGTAACCATTTGCCTCCTTGATGGCATTTTTTCTTCTTCTCTTTCCTTCTTCGTCCGCGTAAGTTGACGCTCTTGAAAACGGTTCTGCCACCGGCTTTGAAGACATCTTCAGGTCAAATTGAATTCGTCCAGCCTATCCTCAATTGTCCAACTAATGAAAGCATTGCTTCGGTGAAATGGATGTCCACCTCTTTTTCGGTGATAATACTTAAAGTGAGGCACGCCTATCATCCGAAAATAAGGTGAAAACTTCAAGAATAAGAATAAAACCTTCAGGTCGGTGGGCAGAATCTATATCGAGAGCATCCGTTGGAATCGCAAGACGTATTTCGACGTATTCGAATGTGCCAAGGGCAATTGCTTCCTTTGATCGATGCTTCAAGGAAGATTTACTGCGATGAACACGCTTCCTCCTCTGAAGGAGCTGTCTTGCCTGTTAAAAAAATTCCCGAACCTTTTTATGGCGCACATCCAGTTGGTTATTTTTTAATCCGCTTGAAGGCGTTTTGTCCGCGGAAACTTTCCGAATAACCGCCTTTGACCTCTTTGTTGATATGCTGTTTTGTTGATTAGTTACGTTAGTTTATGTGAAGGGGTGTTCGTGAAGTGCGGCAAGCAATCGGATCCGCGGAATTGAGCTATTTGTAGGTTCAGCGTTGTTCTGTGAAATTCTTCGTGAAACTCAGCAAATCCTTCACGGAAACTTCTGCGTTGATTACCAAGGCTTATAGTGAGGATACTGTAAAACGTACCACGTGTTATGAGTGATTTAACCGGTTCAAAAAAGGGGGCGATCAGCGAAAGACGCCGAGAGATCCATAAGAACGCCAACGTCCACTAACGACCCTCATATCGAGAGAGTGTACGATCTTGTTCGTGCAAATCAATCTTTGAAAGTCAGGGAACTTGCAGAAGATTTTGGCGTCTCGATTGGATTATGCTGTAAAATCCTGCCTGAGAAATTGATGATGCATTGAGTCGCTGCCGAATTCGTGCCTCACCTGATGACAGTTGACCAGAAAGAACATCGAGTTCAAGTCTACAGGAACTGTTTGGCCAAGCCGAAGAGGACAAAACATTCTTGTATATAATCATAAAAGGTGATGATTCATGGGTTTATGGACATGGCATCGAAACAAAAGGGCAATCTTCACAATGGATTCATGAAACATCCACCACCCCAATAACGCTCGACAATTTCGCTCAAATGTCAAAGTGATGTTGACTGTTTTTTCGATGCAACGGGGTTTGTGTTTCACGAATACCTACCTAAGGACCAGACAGCCAGCACGGAGTAATACCTGAGGGTTATGAAAAGCCTAAGAGAGAGAATCAGTTGAATTTGGAGGAACGGCGAAGGGTTTTTTCAACCACGACAATGCGCCGGCTCATTTGTCTCTAAGAACTCATGAGTTCTCAGCCAAAACAAGATCTCTGTGCTCCCCACCCACCTTACTCACCAGGTCTGGCTTCGTGTGACTTTTTCCTGTACTCCAAACTAAAAACCATGCTCAAAGGAAAAAGATTTGCCACCATTACAGAGACAGAGAAGAACTCGATGGAAGAGCTTATGGGCATGCGGAAAGAAGCGTTCCAGGACTGTTTCAAAAAGTGGAAACACAGTTTTAATAAGTGTATACTTTACTTATGCGAGGATACTACTTTGATGGAGACTCTGACCAATAGTAGTATTATTTCTACTTGATAGCGAGGTCTGGTGAACCACTCGGCACTGGCTGGGGGTACTGTGGACAGGAAATGACGTCGCTGAAAAGGTAGAGGGGAGTCTTACTGACTGTCCCCGCGGTGATATTAAGAATTGTAACAACAAGGAGACTGGAGGACGAAGAGTTGTCGCCGGAGCTGCTGCGACAGTGACCATGGCCCTCTCCGCAGCAATCCTGGCGGTTTCAATGGCGAAGAATATTATAGCGTCGGCTACTGCGGTGGTGGGTGGTGCCAGTTTGATTTTAGACGAACGCCATCGAGGGGGGATAGGTTTAAGGACTCGAACGCTATTGAGCTTACAGGGTCAATGGAGGCGATCCAGATTGTGATGAAATCAGTGACTTCAGGTGGGTTGCTATGGTGCCGCAGCATATCGAAGCGTTCACTTATTGAAATTTGGTGAATGTGCACGGTGTATAAGTGAAAGTTCACTGCAAATGTTCACTTGATCTGTTGGTTTGATCGCCTCAGATAATATGATATGGGGTTTAAAGATCCCAAAGAAGTCGACCCTCTCGGTTCATCTAAGAGTGCGGTGAAGGTACACGCCCTCTTCCCAGAGTTACCGAGTCAGTGACGTCCAAAAGGGGGATGGGGGTAGTGAGCGCCACATAGGGGTGAGAGGTTTGGCTAAGTTAACTCCCCCCCGAGTGAAGACAGGTGTGTCTCGGGTAACGTTGGAAACAGCAACAACACCAAAAGATCTAAATAGGAAGCTCGCGTGTAGTGGAAACCGAGGGCCTCCGGCAAAGATGGACCAAATTGCGTGACCTGCTGTTGGTGGTTATAATTGCTAAGGGGTCAGATGACACGTACCCACTCGTCGGACAGAAGACAGGTCTAGAAAGCGAAGGGCGCGTGTGTAACTATGTCCCCGTGAAACATGAAGAGAGCGCATGGGCATCATGGGACGAATACTATGTGGAAAACGTTAGTCACCAGGCAGGGGAATAAGGTGGGTATCCTGATTGGATACAGCTACTACGTCATATCGGCATACTATGTCCTCCGGCCCGGCGCGGCGTATTTCATACCTTCACCATTGTAACATTGACAGTTGAAACGTGAAATCTCTCTACCTTTGAAAGTTTAGATTCCAGCAAGTTAAATAATCATTGTAACACCTGATCTATTCTTCCTTCCTGACCAAGATGCAGGTTGTGGCGACTAAGCCTGATATCGTTGTCCTTTATCTAAAAAACTGTTTACTATCGTGTATTATTCTTCGGCCGAAACAAGCCTGGATGCGAGCGACATTAGGAAACGAAACAAATATCAATATATGCTCTACGTATTGAAGCATATTGACTCCAGATGCTCTCAAAAGCTAATGGTTTGTAATCATCTTCGACTGGCAAGTTGGTAAGAGGCATATTGACTCCAGATGCTCTCAAAAGCTGATGGTTTGTAATCATTTCCGCAGTACCAATCGGAGATGCGAGAAGTATTGGGTCTTTGTTTTAAATTCCTCCGCGGTCACGTCTTACTTTTTGTGGTATCTCGCGTAAAAGTGTTGCACGTTCTTTTAAAATTATATATCTACGAATAACTGTATCGTAAGAGTGAAAAATTAATGACCATTTTTAGCAGGTGCTACGAAATATACGAGCCAATCTTAAACATCTAGGGCGGCGAAGTGGCCGCCGGTATCAACCAGTGAGGTGACACAGGGTGGGTGGCCGGATGAAGATCACCTTTGGCGGCACAGGGGGTGTTGGTGGTTCATTGGAAGGAGGAGAGGGCGCCCACTAAGAATGATTTTTTCGTAACGATGCCGATAAAAAAGGCGAATGTCTAGAACGGAGCAAGGATCCACGAGTCTGTTATTCTTGTCATTTTTTTAAAATCCATTTTTCATGATACACTGATGCTCAAGTGTTTTTCATCCACTAAATTTTCCGATTTTTGGACTCGGGTCGATGCTTCGAGTGGAAAACATGCGGGGCGGCAAATCCCACCATCGCGGAACGCTGTCATAACGGGCCGAGGAAGTGCGATTCTTTCCACTGAATTCCGCTCTAAGGATTTTTGATGCTTCATGTTAAATGATCGTGACAAATTGCCGATTTCAAGCAAAAATATTGATCTTGTGTTTCCCTTGCCACGAAAGCATTCGCACCAAGAGTACAGGTATCTCTGGTGCGAAATCTAGAGGATTGCTCCGGAGGTCTCTTCTCGGGCACCGCTAAGGCAGTCTGTGCACCTTCATCATCCGTGCAGCCGCGGAGTTTAGTCGAGGTTTTTTATTACTTTTTTTTAAAGTAGACGCGATTCTCCCTCGCTGCAGTTCTCTGAATCTCGGAGGAAACGAGACGGTTGAGAGGAAATCATCGGGAAAATATTTACCGCAGGTTGCGGACGTGACTTGAGGGAAATTTCTTTTCGTCCGATGCTGTTATTGGTAGCTCACGTTATTCCGCGGATGAATGAACAGCGGGTTCCCAAGACGTGATGGGCACCCAATATTCCATATCACAATTGATAGATATCTCTTCCGAGATTATTAATGCCCACCGGATACCCCTTCTTAAAGTAATAAAGTATTAGAAATTGGAATAAATATTTCCCTTGGGGAGTTGTACTACCTTATTATTTGTAATCTTCCATAAGTTCTAACAGTGACGAACTACAACGGGTGATTGTTCAGGAAACGTTAAGGATATGAACTTGATGATTAAAAAGCAATGCTGTCACGGAGTTTTTATAATTAGTCTTGAATGGAGTGGCCTTAATTCTATCTCAGTTATAAACTCACGTCAAGAATAACTCACAAATCTCTGCCTAATGCAGTAAATTACTCTGCTTAGATGCATTTCGTTACGACTCCTGGACTCGTATCTTTATTTTATAGAGAGAGAAATCATTAAATAATCGAATATTGTAATCCAGTCGGGAGAGAACTTTGTAAAATGGCTTTTAAATTGCATTCATATTTCTTTAGAATTTAACTTGTTGTTAAATAGTTCAATGGCTTTAAAGATTAGAGGTAAAAGTAAAATTTTGGTCCAAATAAATAGCTTAAGCGGAGTTTTTGCCAATTAAAATTAAATGCTAATGCGATCATGTCAACAAACTTTCGTCGGAAGTTACGGAATGGCGATTCATGATTATCAAACCGAGGATTGGTATGTGGCAGCTCTCGAATCAGTATCCTGTTCCATTTTGCCAATTCTTTCATTTCCTCATATCCCCTTGTTGCTGGCTGCTGCCTTCCATCACCTGCCTCTTGCACGTGTCTAGTTTTTGGCTTACCTCTATAGTGCCTTAACTCGCGATGTTTCATTCGATTATGGTCCTCTGAGTAGTCTGCCATGTCATGGGATGCGTTCGATTAACTCCCCTTTTCCTCTAGTATGCGTCCTCCGTGGGTTTCTGTCCTCGCCCACTCTCTTCTAAGTACCTCATCTTTTGTCAATCTCTCTCTATCCATTTTGTTTTCGACATTCTTCAGCACAAAGCCTCAATTACATCGTCAATCCAAACTACCTTTCTCTTCTGCATCGTCTATCGTCCAAGTCCCACATCTATAGAAAAGTAGACTCCATATACTATATAAGTATCGTTTCATTGTCAATGCTAGTACGTATCTTTATATTTATTATTTATCCATATTAAATAAGTGATATATGACAACAAATCTTTTAGGCTGATAAAGATTTGCTTATTCACAGCCTCTAGTCAAATACAAATCCCTATACAGAGCCCCCTTAACCGAACTTTGCCACCCTATTGACTAATGCTGGTTAGAACTGTGTCCACCACTATGGATATCAATTCTGGTACATTAATACTGGTGCGTTGGTATTGGCATATTGACATTGCTACTCATCTTCCTCTTTTCCGGTAATCCTTCCACCACAGTACACACGCAGTCATCATCGTACATAAACAACAATGTACACAGCTTCACGTTCAATGATTTTTAATAATTGTGCGATAGAATTCAGCTGTAGTCACTATGCACATCCATACAATTATGAGCATATATACCCGCATACGAATCCATTCATTGGCTGTCCATTCCTCTTCTGGTTTTATTCAGGGCCACTTCCTTCTGCTTTCCTCCTATTTATACCGCGTATAACACAATCATTATTCACATTTATTCCATGCTCACTCTTTTACGTACATGCTTGAACTTTTACATTGCATTCACACTTGTTTGCATGGCTAACATTTTTTATTACGTACTCATTCAGTTATATATTCTCATTTAATGACCTTCCACCCTCAATTCGCCGAAATTTTGTGCCACTGGCTGTCACTTCATGTGGAGTATGTACGGAATCAATTTTCTTACCTGCAAAAATTGGCATTTTGTTTTGGTACGATCGATGTGGAAAGATTTGGAGGCAGGGTTAAAGTTTGAGTGAAATCAATTAAACCAGCCAGCATTCCAGATGAGCATCCTTATTTCAATCCGGTCAGTCGAGAGTTCGCAATTATTATTAAGGACCTTATGTAACTAATGTGACGAAAACATAGCAATAATCAGAGATAATAAAAAAAGTAATGTGCTATTTGAGGAAGAGGAAATTTAAGTTTACCGTTGAATATGGAGAGAATAGAAATTAAATTTCATTTTCGATAGTTCGATAAAATGCAAAGAGGGAAGGATAAATGGGCAGATTCAAGGGTGTCTTCTTCATAACCTTAATTATTGAGTGAAGTGTGTTAGTTATATTAGCAGCTGTGGGTGTGGAGAAGAATTGACGAAGTAAAATGATGTGAAAGAAAATAGAGCGAATTGAATGATAGGAAAAGACTGAATCTATTGGAGGAAATTGTGTGAAGACATACAAGTAAATGTAGAAGATTGTGAGATACAATGGAATGTTAGAGGACTGGTAGTGGGGAGTTGATGGGACGGGGAGATACTAGGAGAGAAAGATGGGTCGCGTTGATTGACGTCAAGAAGGAAGACAGAATGCATGAAAAATGAAAGGGGGCTTTATTGTAGTGCAGGGAGTTGCGTTGTGTCGTGTTATTTAGTTGGCTGTGTTTTCGATGGTGGAATAGGGAATGGGCGCCATGCCACGGGGGAGGGAACAAGATTGTGGCGTGTTACGGTGTACAGTGCATCGTGCCAGGTGAGGCATAGAAATGATGCAGAATATCTTCTTAGGGTTCATCATGAACATTCGTCCAATGTTAGGAGGGCTTGCGAATATGCCTCGATGTTAGCCTTGCATTGAACTGAATTGCGTGAATCCCGCCGTTTACGAAGACGCATTTTCTCAAAGGTATGTATTAAAATCATATAATTATTTTTTTGCAATCTACCTCTCAAGGCTGTGGGTATGTTAAAGATGGACACAATCTGACTTACGGCACAGCGATAATTCCCAAGTATTTCCTAACAAAACACAATCTTACATCCAACATCACAATAAGCCACTCTTGAATTCTGCGTATTTTTTTCCTCTCCTCATTCCACTCTGCCTCCATCTTCCTGACTCTTTATGATATCTCCGAACAATCCCCTCTCCTCCCCCACCATACCCAGCACTTTCTCATTTATTTTACTTTTTGTCCAATTCACCGTCTCAAATTCTTTCTTACACCTACATTTCAAAATCCTCCGATATAAGTCTATCATCCAGTCTCAGTGACCATGTTTCCGCGCTGTCTGTCTTAACGAGTTATTTCTTAGCATCCTTACTCAACGTCCCTGTCATCAATTCCCTCTTCCTTGATAAAGCCTCTTTCCCTGGTGCAATTCTTTTCTTTATGTCCCAACTGCTTTGACGGTTTTGATCCAAGTATATTTCAAAATACCTTATACGAAATACCTCATGCCACAAATTTAGATGGAACTTAAGGTGCCCCAAGGCGTCTCAAGGATTCAAACCCGAACCCTTCAGTCGGTAGACCAGCGCTTTACTCAGTGTACTACCTCCTCTACTACGTACCTTCTATAGACAGCGGTAGATATTGATATTGTTTTGCAAACCTAATCAATAATTTCCAAAGTTCCATGAGCACCATACTATGCCTGTGCGAAATAAATGTAAGATGCCATACCTCAATTATCTTATTTGCTTTCACGATTTGCAAATATAGTGCCATCCTATTAGTATTATTGGATTCAACTCTCAAGTTGGAAATCTTGGGGAGTCAGTTGTCATTCGTCGACGTTGAGAAATTTTCTCATAGTCGCGTTCACAAAGAAACCACGTCGTTAACCTCTGTATTCACGATCTATATATATAAACGGCAGTCACATTGCACAGCTGTCTTCAAACCAGTGCACAAACTTAATCTAGTTTCCGAGACCTCGTGAGTTATACCCACCCCCTTTCCCTTCGAAATTACCCTCCGGTTATGCAGTCGATCGAGAGGGTCCCCGGGTCGCGGCGTCCCCTCCCGCAGTGGGCCTCCGGGAGGAACCGCAGGTATTTCGAACGGGAAAAAGAAGCCGCCATCATCATCATCACCGCCAACCCCCCCTCCCCCCCTCGTATTCGAATGCCTAACGGATTTGACGCCAGAGCATCGCGACGCCCTTTCCACCCGGCCCTCCAATCTGTGGCGCCCCCCACGGTGGAGAGGAAACGTCCCCTGGATGACGAGGGGAGATAATAGTTGGAGCGCGACGTGCTGCCGATCCGCCGTGCGCCCCATAGGGCGAGATCCGTCGAGGAATAAATGCCACCGGGAATATGCAGACACGATTGGCTCGAAAATAGTGAGCACGGACGAGTGGGTGGGTGGTGGGGGGGTTTGGACGAATCAAATTCGTGCCTTTATTAATGCTCTCTTTAAATCCATTCATCCTTCGTCGGTGCTTCTTTCTAATAAATTCGAGGGCTAGACATTGTATGTCATACATATATTATTATATAAATATTAATAAAAATATAGTAATGATAATTTCAGCATTAAGTTACCTGTCTTGTGTTGTAAGCATTAACTTTATTATCTACTTTTGGCAAAGCCCGGCTACGCCATACCAAATATTTGTGCATCCGTCACTGGATTTAATTCGTATTATGTTTCTTTCAATGACCGTGGGTTGTTTGATAATCTCTGTATGGATCCAATACTATCTAGTTTTGGAGAAGCTGTACGCAAATGCTACGATATACGTAGTATTTGCTCAGGTGTCAGCGTAAATCATAACATACGTCGATAAATGATAAAATACGAGGTTTATTCGGAAAATAAGGTCCGATTTCTTATAAAAATAAACCATCACAATTTTTTTCAAAAAAGATTTTTTATTTAATTCATTACATCTTTCTCCATTTTTCTAGATAGTTTCCATTTTTTTCTAAGCATTTGCCGTTACGTTCTGCAAGCTTTTGTGTCGAAGTCATTGAAGCCTACCACCTGTGAGGATAAGCAATCTTCGACAGCTTCTTTTAGCTCGCCATCGGCGTGGAAGCGCTTGCCGCTGAGAAACTCCTTTAGGTAGCGGAACTGGTGAAAATCGGCCGGCGCCAAGTCTGTACGGTGGGTGTTCAATCCGGTCTTCACGAATATTTTTGGCCAAAATCTTCCGTAATCACTGATGGCCAGCCTGTTCGCGGTTCATCATGGGCATTTTCTCGTCCGTCCTTGAGAGCTCTCACCCACTTACGCACTTTACTGTCATTCATCGCATTGCGGCCATACACTTCACTCATCTGGCGATGAATTTCCGCTGCTGAAAAGTTCCTTACTGTCAAAAAAATAATATTTGCACGTATTTCACATTCGGCGGGCTGATCAATTGTTTTAAAAAATGTGAACTGGCACTGTAAAGAGGACACTGCAACAATACCAATGCAAATGACGTCGTTTAGCGAGCAAGGCATGTCGGGAGTCGGATGGCATGCGATATTTCAATATTCGCTCGACATTCAATTATCCACGGCGATTCGGACCTTGCTTTCCGAATAACCTTCTTAGCGAGAGAAAGAAATGCGCTATTTCAATGGTCACTCCTCGTTGAAATGAATGAATGTAAATCATAATTTTGAGTCATAAAAGTGTTGCCATCTGTGCATGAAACAAATTTGTTTTCAAGAAATCGATTTTTTCGATTAAAAAATTTTCCTGTAAAGAATATCCAAAACTGACATCCAGCCTATTTAACTTTATCAATTTTTATCTATTTATGTAAAACATTGTAAGTCCTTACTCCGTACCATCTTGACGTGATATGTCATCAAACTAATAAAAAATCAAATTTCAGATTCATGTATATATCATGAAGATTATTTGGCACAAGTTTCTCATGCCGAGAACAACCTGTAAATAATGCCCACTCATACACATGCATTTCAAATTAATTAAGGCTTTGTGCGTCGTGAATTTATTATAGCATGAATAAATACATGTACATGGATATATCAATGTGTGTATAGGCGTGCGCCAGAGATTCTGCCTCTGGCGCTCGCCACGAGGGGCGTGTGTGTCGGTGGACGGTTATTATGCATGAATGTATGATTAATGACCTCTCTCTGCCGCAGCTCATCGTGGTGTCCGACCCCAAGATCCGGAAGGCCTTGTCGCAGAGGAGGCGGGCTCTGGATAAGGCCATCGAAGGCCTCGGGCAGCACGGGCTTGTGGCTTCACCCACCGACGCCGAGACCCTCATCAACCTGCAGGACGCACTCAAGGTGGGTACCCCCAGGCACGCGAGGGAAGTCATTCAGTCGAAGACCCGACAGGAATGACGCGAGCCCTCAGCAACGGGCTATATTATTCCGATCGCGCTTCTTTTGCCGTTCGCAGCGGAAGGAATGATTGGTTTTGGTTCACGATGCAGCGGTTTAACGTGATATCCGTGATCCTGAGGATACAGTAGCTTTGTCAGATGACCTTAATGGTCTACGACGCTGGTGCGACACTTAGCAATTAAGATTAAACTTAAAAAAGTGCGTAGTCATAAATATTTATAAAAAGAGCAATTCCCTCCCGGACGCCTACTGCATTGGGGACATCAAAATGAAATGTGTTGACTCAAGTAAATACCTAGGCGCTACCCTCACTTACGATCTCTCCTTGGAGGAACACATACGGGGAATATGCAGGCAAGCTAACCAAAATTTAGGATTTATTAGAAGAGCACTTGGTAAATGTGTTGAAAAGGTCAAAGAGAAATGTTATTTTTCGCTGGTTATGCCTCATTTAGAATATGCTGCCTGTTTGTGGGATCCTCGCGAAGTTGGATTGATTGCCGAATTGGATCGCGTTCAGCACAGAGGAGCTAGTTTTGTAAAATGTTGTTCTGATGAACTTGGTAGCATATTGAAAACATTAGAGGAGTTAGGCTGAGAACCCCTCACGGAGCGAAGGTTAAATTATATATTAAACCTCTTGCATAAACTGGAAGGATGCCTCTTTAGCAGTGATATTGAAAATGTATGCAAATCATGTCAATAAAATTAGACAGATTAAGAGTACAAAACATAGATTTAGGATGCCATTTTTCCACTAACAATAAGGGATCTTAATAACACTGTCCGATCTCAGTCTGGGTAAAAATATTCGGGTCAAAATTAGTATCGTGTGTATTCATCCCCTGCCACACACCCTAGCGGCGAGCACTGAAACCAGTTTTGCGAGAGAGCTTAGCATCCTCCCTAACCACTCTAAGTGGTTTGATGCTACTCCGATTAATAGGAGAGGCGCGAGAAATTCCATTGCATTACTTTCGGAACGCACCCTGTACAATGTAACAGGTACTCATAGTCGTGCGCATTGCATTAAATTCCACAAGGTTAAAGCCAATGTTTAACCAAAAAGGCTTTTTTACCTTGGAGAAGTTCAAAGAACTGCGGGATATGCTGTGGCAGTAACTTTTTAACTGAGTCAGTTGCTAAAATGCAATTCTAGTTACAATGTAACGATTTCAAAGTGTGAAAATCATTCGCCTTCATCGGAATTCCAACCCGGGTCACTTGAAGTCCAGCCGATTGCTTTAGCTACTAAAGCTTCCTTCCCTACGCTAGCTACCTTTAGTTAGCTAGATTCCTTAGCCTTAGCTACCTTTAGTTAATAAAGTTGTCCTCTTAAACTCTGTGATCGCGGCATATCCCTCAGTTCTTTGAAGGTAACATTGAACTTTATTGACTTTTACTAATGCAGTGCGAAAATGTAGTTGAAATGATCAGTAATAGTAGGGGAAAACGCTTTTGCCCTACCTTAATGCGCTTTTTTTAGAAAATGGCTTTATCTCTGGTTGATTGATGATAGCGCCGATATTTGAGTAAATTTGTCTGCATGACCAAAGGAACCGTACAAAAGAGAGAGTGAAAGAGAGAGAGAGATGTAAGGGCATAGATAAAAGCTGAGAATTGTCATTCGTAATTTACGGACGACCCCTTCTTTCGGTTGCATTCTCTAGTTTGGACGTGCATTGCATCGAGTCTCAAGGGTGGCGGTTCACATTTGAAAAAAACTGCGGAAGTTAGCCTGCTCGTAATTATCTATTAAGCATTTATTTTTGTTTAATTATTTATGCATGCCCTGCAAGCCACAGCCAGGGTGTGTGGCAGGGGATGAATACTCACCAGAATAATTTTACCCGAATATGACCCTACTGCGGTCGGACAATGTTATTATGAACCCCTATCGTTATGGGTTAAATGGAGGAAGGGACCATTTGGTCTCAATTTCGCCCAAATAAAGACCTCTATCTTTCTATCGTTCGTGAAAAAAATGACATCTTAAATCTATCTGTTCTACACGTAATCTCTCTAATTCTATTGGCATGAATTCTCCTGCCGTAGCACGATGGGGGTGATAATACATTTTCAACATTATTGCTAAATAAATATCCTTCCAATTCATGCGAGAGCTTCAATCTGTAATTTAACCTTCGCTCCACGATTGATTCCCAGCCTAGCTGCTAAACATAGTATTTTGGATACGCAACTAAGTTTATCATAACATCGTTTTACAACTCTAACTCCTCTACGCTGCACGCGATGCTATTCGGTAATCAGTCCAATTTTTTGAGGGTCTCATAAACTGCAGCATATGCTAAAGGATACCTATTGAGGGAAAGATAGCATTTCTCTTTGACCTTTTCATCACATTTACCCAGTTTACTTCTAATAAATCCTCCTCGCGACTTCTGGTTGTTCCCGAAATTGAAGACCCCTTGAGTGGGACCCGTTCTCAAAGTAGGGAAGAGATAATAAAATGGGCGACGGCGAAGATGAAAACCATTCTAATGGAAACCTTTGAGAAGTGTTTTTGGCAGTGGAAGGGTCGGTGGGCTACGTGCTTGGAGGCAAAAGGGGTTGACCTACTTAGAAAGGGATAAGGGTCAAGTAAGTAAAATATATTTTTCCCTGTCAAAGGTCGGACTCTCGCATACGACCTCCTACGTTGCTCTCGCTTAACCAGTAAGTGCGCCCACTGATCGATTCGTGCGCCAATTCGTGCGCCGAGTAAGGAAAACTACGAGTAATGCAGAGGGGGGGTAGTCGTGACAACTCTCGTATATACCTCATAATAAATAAAATCCATATCATTCTTGACGGCACGGTCCTTGCAATGAAATTAGCTTGATATTGAACCGGTTTGAAAGATTTTTTGTGGATCGGGATCAGAGTAAACGTGAGCCTAGAAAAATCTTCCAGCCGAAGTCCACTCTTAAGCATACTGCGTACAAGTTCAAAAAAAATTTTTCTTTAATTTTTCTCTAAACTGGCTAGTAGTTCTGCGGGGATATCTATCTCTGCATGTTGGGATCCATTTCCTGTAGCACCTTTCCTATCCTGCTATCGACATCTACACTAGTACACCACTATCCGCCAAAAAGGTGTGTTGAAGCACAATTTTGAAAGAGTAAGCACTGATGAGTGAGAGGGAGGGTGTTGAAGGGGTGAGAGAATGGGAAAAAACATCCACTTCAAATTCACGTCAAGAGTGTAAAATTCTCTGATTCCGTAGCTCTTTTATAACATCTTTACTGTACCACCTGGAATCGCATATGTTTAAATGATTGAATACTTTTTAAGAATGCTGTCAGTGAATCCCTCTTCCATAATTCTGACAAATAGTTCCAAGCTCATTCGATGTTGGAATTACTTACGTGGATTTAGAACTGCGTCAGTTAAGAGTTGAACTGATCAGAAATGATTTCATTATCAGCACTATGCAAGACTATTGACTCTGCCTAGCTTTGCTGAGCCAATTTTTCGGCACAGCCGTTGGTTTTAGTTCGTATTATAGGCATTTTTATAATCAGGTCGCCGCGCAGAGGTTTACAATAACTGACGTCCTGCCGCTTCCACAGCTTGGAGAGCACTGAGACCGGTTTCACGGCAAAGCTTAGCGTCTCCTCCTAACCTACTGAAACTAGTCGTTCAACAAATCTTAAAAAATTGCAAGTTAAGGCGCGCGTAATATCTGTAAAAGGTATGATTTTAGTAAACCTTATCTCTCAATAGACTACTTTTAATGTTTCAGCTATGTCCATCACGTGATTCATATTTACTCAAAATGGGTTTCATATCAACTGAAGATATTGCTATGATTCATTTATTTTTTATAACACTTTTTTATATACATGATTTACAAAGAATTTATTCAATCAATGCAACGTACAAGTACAGAAAATCTTTATCATAACCATTTTGATATGATCTTCATAGTATACAATACAATTATAAATTAAAAATTCATGCATGAAATACTTATTCTGGTCCCGCTAAGCCAGTCAGTTCTGGCTTGACAGCCGGTGCCACGTAAACAAAAATGAGAGCTTAAAGTGCATGTAATTATAAAGCTACATATATTTCGTCACGCTTACAAGCCCTAATTCATTCTGTATAATAGCCACTCTTTTATTCTCCCTTTCACAGCGTTTACTGACTGTAATATTCTTAAATCTTTAGGGATTTCATTTAAAATTAGTGGTACAGTAACCTCCAATTTTCTTCTACATTGATTTGTATGAAATATGAAATTTGCTTGAAGCAACAATATTTTGTTTACCTAGAAAAATTGAGAGAAATTGTTTCCTGCGGTGATCATGGAATTCTATTTAAAAGGCTTTAGACACCGAAAAAGATCAAAGTCAAGCAGGATGAAGTTCATGGCGTGTTTACGACTATTAACAATTGGACAAATAAGTTTAAACGTGCGCTTATATCCACAAATAAGGAACATCGTTATATCTGGGACCTCCAGGGGAAGTGACTTCCTTTGGAAAGATTGAAAAAATCCACGATATGGTTTTCAGTGGTCAAAGAATCAAATATCGCGAAATAAACGAAGCCACAGATATACTACGAGGCATATTCAAAAAGTAAGGTGACTTTTCAAATTTCGTGGGCAACATACATTCGATTTTATTATTTTGTTGTGTTGATACACATGTCTCAAACATTTCCTTGCAGTTTCAACAATATAGCATATTTGGTTTGTCATTGATTGATACAAATGTCAGACGTGTTTCAGTGGGCTCGGCGATTTTCTGCTATCTAAAAACTGGATCAAAGAATTTGCATCAAATGTTGCGTGAAAAATGGAATTGAGCCCTTCAAAACACTTGAATTGTTGACAGTGACATACGGTGAGTCTTTTTTGAGTAAAAAAATGCTAATAAGTGTTTCAATCTGTTCCAACATGGCCGAGAAGATGCCAAAGACGAACCTCGCCCTAGACGCCCCAGCACGTCAATAACAGATGAAAACGTTGAAGCAGTGAAGAAAATTGCTTTGAAAAATCATCGAATGATTAGTAGGGAAGTTGCTGAGAGTGTTGGCATATTGGTTGGCTCGTGCCATGCAATTTTTTCGGATTGTTTAGGCATTAGGCGAGTGTCAGCGAAGTTCATTCCGAAACTGTTTAATTTTGACCAGAAGAACCGTCCCATGAGCATCGCTCAGAAGCTGTTGAATGAGGTCAATGATGATCCTGATTTGCTCAAAAGGATCATAACTGGTGACGAATCATGGGTATATGATGATGACGTCAAAACCAAAGCCCAATCGTCCCAATGGAAGAACCCAGGGGAACCAAGGTCGAAAAAAGCACGCCAAGTTCGATCGAATGTCAAGGATTTGCTCCCTGTTTTCTTCAATCACCATGGCTTAAAGAATCAGGTGTTCTTACCACAAGGTTGTACGGTCAATGAGGAATATTACCTTGAAGTTATGCGCCGTTTGCGAGAAGCAAAACGAAAAAAATGTCCGGAATTGTTGAAAAACAATTCATGGCTTTTGCATCACGCCAATGCACCTGCTCACTCATCGTTGCTTGTGAGAAGTTTTTTGGCCAATAACAACACCACAATCGTGCCTCAGCCACCATATTCACCGGATTAGGCCCCCTGTGAATGCTTCCAGTTCCCAAAATTGAAGAGACCCATGAAAGGACGGAGATTTGCAACAATTGAGGAGGGGATTACTTTCAAGGGGACAACTTGAATATTGGAGAATAAATAAATATTTTTCATAAAAATATAAAGGCACCTTACTTTTGAACGCACCTCGTACGTATCGCAAGGCAAGGTGTTTTTTTTTGAGTTTGCGTGAAACATTGAGGGCGAAAACATTTCGGCAAGATGGGAGCCGCGCTTACTTTCGGTGGAGAATAAACGCAATCTTGTGGTTGATTCGGAAGGTGTTTTCACGCTTTTCCGTCGTAATCCTCATCATTTTCTGCGTCGATACATGACTGTGGACGAAACAGGGATGCACTACTACATTGCGAAGATAAAGGAACAGTCGAAACAGTTTCTAACATGAGATCTGGCCGAAGAAGGCGAAGATGATGAACTTGACCGACGAGGTGATGGGCACGGTTT
This sequence comes from Hetaerina americana, assembly GCF_022747635.1. Lineage (NCBI taxonomy): Eukaryota > Metazoa > Arthropoda > Insecta > Odonata > Calopterygidae > Hetaerina > Hetaerina americana. The sequence continues at coordinate 12,772,799 of NW_027286763.1, forward strand.
TTTGGGAATCACGCGGAATCATCTACATCGGCTACTTGCAAAAAGGAATAAGGATAAGTGGATAGCATTACGCGTCGGTATTGCAATGGTTGAGCGAAGAAATCAAGAAAAAATGTCCTCATTTGGCAAAGAAAAAATATCTTCCATGAAGACAATGCTTGAGTGCACAAATGCGTAGTTTTGGTGTCGAAAATAGTGGAAAAATAGTTTAAATTATTGCAACATCAAACGTATTTCAGCAGAAATGACTCAGAGTAACTATTTTCTGTTGAAAAATCGGAGAAATGGCGGAAAACGATTTGCGTCGAACTAGGAAGTCATCGCGAGCACAGATGCCTTTTTGAGGACCTTCCGAAAACCTTAATTTTTGGATTGCTCAATAAAAAAGGTGGAGAAAAATGGCAAAATTTGTGTCAAGCTAAAAAGAGAATATGTCGAAAAAAGAATATCAACCCAAAATAATTTGTTTTTTTTTTAATTTTATCATAAGGCCCAATTGAACGACCCTCAAAATCAAAATCCATGCGCCTTTTGTGATTCAAAAAGATATTTTAGTACTTCTTTCAAACGAACTTTACATTCCACGATGCAGTTAGGCATGCTTGTCCTATCACTACCCACCACACGCCCTTCCGGTGGCTTCGGGTTGTATCGTGTGAATGTAGATTTAGATTGTTGCAAAGTGCATAAACAGCATTTGAATTAGATTACCTTTAGCTCTGTGGGAACCATTTTCTTCAGCCTTTACGTAGGCCTGGGTGGTGGAGAGGAAGCGAGAGATATATGGCGAAAATAAAAGCTTTTTTCCCCATTATTATCGTTAAATGACATCGAATTATGCCTGTATACAGTGTAAAGGAGAGGGTAAAAGACGGTTAGTTTTCGATTCACGCCTTATAAAAGCTGGAATGGTTATATTTTGATCATTCCTGCATATGGAGAAACGGGGATGCAGATTAATGTTTCTGATGAATATTTAACCGACCCTGTTGAACGGAGGGCACCTTCCCGCACGCCGGCGCCGTGCGGAAGGGTGCCCCCCGTGCCCATCGGTGAATCCAGGGTCATAACACTTTCACGAGAGCCATCATGACCATCAATAGAAATGACCGGGGGAGAAATTGAAGATTGGTTTCGGTAACAGTTGAACTGTGGCAGTTTTGTAAAAATCAATGTATTCTGTTGTTTGATGGTTGGTGCTTTTTAAGTACTTTATTATTGGAAGGGCAAAGCTGAAAAACCAATCAATGGGAGGCGTTCGGGGCGCGCCCTGGAGTTGCTGACCCGACTGACCTCTCTCTCTCTCCCGTCTTCGCAGGTGGAGTTCTCGAGGGTGGTGAACACTTACCGCGAGGCGCTGTCTCGCCTGGAGGCGCTGTGGGGCAGCGGGTCCGGGGGAGGAGGCGGCGGTGGGGGCGGGGGCGGGATAGGAGGCGGGATGGGAGGTGGAATGGTCGGTGCGATGGGGGGCGGAGGCGTCGGGGCGGGGCCTGGCGCCCCGCCTGTCCACGCCTCGCACCAGCGGCAGCTCTCGTTACGCTCCCCGCAGATCCAGCGGCGTCTCATCAAGAACAAATCGCTGCTGAACGCCGTCGAGCCGGCCATGCAGGACCGCTCCCTCGCCGTGCTCCTCGGCATCCTCCAGCGGCGCGTGGACCACGACAAGCAGGTAAGCACCACTGGTCACCTACCCGAAGCGAGCGGATGAAATACACTCATCGCATGGATGGTTTGAAAGGTGATGGTGACTCCTTTGAGGGCTGGTAGATTTCGCGATTTCAGGCACAATTTCCCTCTTTTTTAAAATTTACAAAAGTCCCTAGCTACTGAGTCACGGCAACGCAAAAAATTAATTGAAAACATCTGTTGGTAACCAATAAGTGTTTCACCTCTTTCAGTGAAACATCAGCGTTAAAGGGTTGATACTGCTTAATGTCCATTTAGTAAATCTATTCCATGCAATGTTGCCCTTTGATGGTATGACTCATATTTTTCGAGATGAAACATAAAGTTTTCCAAACTCTCCTCTCCTGCAACGTATCTTGCACTATCTTGTGCTGTTTTCTTCAACTCTGAAATCGTTACCTGGTGTATCTATTAATAAAAGTTGAAAAGAAGATGTCATAAGGTTCGCTAACTTTTCTCATATTCGCTAATCGCTGATGGTTCAAATTACAAGTAGCAATGTTCACTCGTGTGGATGGAGCGGGGGGAGGGGGGGCAAACGGGAGGTACATGCACCTGCCGTACGAGGCTGATTCTAGGCTACCACTGGGAGGACAGATCACGACGCATTAATCCCTTGAAAAAAAATTTTCGGTTTGATCACAATGCAACCGAAGATTTTCGAATGAGTATTTGGGCTGCGCAGATCGCTGCCGGGCGGAAAGAAGAATCCAGTTGCCGTGGAGTGGGGGAGGGGGTGAGTGGCGCTCCCCTTTCAACCCCTAACCCCCTCCTTCCCTGTCGCACTCGCCAATGGTTTGTTTCTATTTAATCCATCTCTATTCTTTCAACGGTTTGGATATTTCTGGTGTCGCCACAAGCACTCCCAACCCCTGACCCCTGACCCCAGGTCGTAATAACTTCCAGATTGGGTCTTCGAACCCACCCAGCCACCGTCTAACCACCACCCACTCCTCCGCTGTCATCGCCGCCTCAATTTGTGGCCCGCACTCACATCCGACTACGCCTGCCGAATGGATTTGTGACCCCGCGTTGGAATTAAAATCTGCGCCTGAATTATTCATCGGATGAAATCAGCGGACATATTAATTAATGCCGAAGACGTATCCTTTGACAAATGCAGCAAAACTATTTCGGTATTGTCTTCGATTCTGTTTGTATTGGTTCTAATTACTTATCATCATCATCGCACGAAATGTCCTAATCGCCAAAATGGCTACAAACCAATTCTCTATTTCGGTTTAATGTTTTGCGGGGACAACTTCATTACACTGACGGACACCATGAACCTGAAATATGCATACGAGGAGAGTTCTATGTAGTTTTGAGGTACCCAATTATTTTTTCGGACCGGGAATAAGATGAGGTTGAGCTAGAAAATACGCGGGCGTTCATTATTAATACACAATATAGATATGTCTGCACCGCAGAAAGTATAGGTTTCTTATAGCTGTCGCTGGAGTGAGAAGCGTTTCCAATACTTGAAATGGCGTCGTTCAGTCTACGAAAACAGTGAGGTCAGCAGCCGTTTTCTTCGCTCTGTTTAAACACCCGCTCAAATTTCCGGTCCATTGAGTGAGGCATGCATACGGTGATATCTTTATGGATGGATGTGCGTTCGTAGGTGCAGCAGTTTGAAGAAGACGGATCGTTGCATGAGGACGAACTACAGAAGTTTCTCCCACGGACCAGTTTATCTAGTGGGCAAAAGGGTATATAGATGAGCGTCATCGGGGGCCGTGAAATCATGGCGTCCACGCTGTTAAAAACGTGTACTCGTTAGTAGAAAGTCTATTGTTATAAACAACAGAAGTGTTAACTTTTTAGTGTAAGTAGTACGAATCTCGTATATTCATCAAAAAAGTCTGTGTTTCTGCTTTTACGGCAAATTGGATGCACCGATTGAATCTGCGGCCGAGAGCTTGAATGGTCCGAGCACTCGACCCTTGGCACTCGGAACGTGCACCACTGCTTCGAGTGCTCGGCTGCACGTCGAATGGGCGCGGAGTTAACTTTCCTTCAAAAGTGTACAATTGTGGACATCCTTCTGGAAAAGCGGATGACCTGGAAGTGAATTCCCCGAAAAAGGTTTCCCTTCCTCCGTGGATAGTAGTCCTTAGTTTCCGAGTTCCTCCTGTGATTAAAAGAAATTAATTTTTCTGAGAGAACCCATGGCTTTTAATTGAATAAGTAGGCATCCTCCGTATGGTGTGAACACTTTAACTTAGGTCGTGGGGAATTTATATTTGTTTGAACAACAACGTGATGGACGACATTTTGCCAAGAAAGTTTCACAGGCTCTTTCTTTTTACGGAGATTATCATGAGAATTAAAACTTGGGAGTTTGCCATTCTTGGTGCGGTGGTAGAATATTTCTGTGGCGGATTATGTGGGTTGCAAATTGCAAGAGCGTTTCTCTCTCTTTGAAACTCTGTGGTGTTTCTCAAACTCGCAAAATAGTAAAAAAAATGTTACAATTTATGAAAATTAAAATATAGTATGTATATAATTGCATGGCATGATTGTCGATCTGAGTTTTTCGTAATTGATTGGTGATTTGAGGTTCAACTGATGGCTGACTGTTTCCCTCCCGCAGGTGCTTTTCCAATTCACGCAGCTGCGCAAGGAGGCGGCGCGGGACGTTCCCACGGACGCCGTCGTAGCACCTATCCTGATGCGCTACTCGTACGGCTGCCAGCAGGTGAGTGACCGCCCCCTGCTTGACTCCCAGGCCCCGCCAACCAGCGGTCCCATGGGGGGGGACCCTCACCTCCATTCACCGGGGGGGTGGGTGTGGTTCCCGAATGCCCATTTAAATGTCACTACTGTTTGAATGCCCTTACAAAGATCACTCAAGCGGATTAAATGTCATTCTCGACGACTTTCATTCCGAAGGTTGGTTTCCCGGACACCACTTCGATTCAAGTCTCAACTACCTCTTAGCTCGTCAAATTCACATTCCAATTCTGCTTTACTTATTTTGGTACTTGACTTTTCCCTCTACTTCTATGGTCTTCATCAAGAAAAGCAAATTCTAAAGTTCCCTCCCTCTTTTGGAATCCTCATACATACATACATATATATAAATATATATATATATATATATATATATATATATATATATATATATATATATATATATATATATATATTACACGCATCTATCTATGTTTATACGAGACACCATCGAGTCTTTGGTACCTCCGAAAAGCAATAAGCGATAAGTCTCAGGTTAATATTTTGCTATTTTTTCCGTGAAAATAAAAATAGCAAAAAATTCGCTATCCTGAGGTTTTCTCTTAAACTGCATAAAATGTAGTTTCGTTGTGAAATACTATTTACAAATCATCATATTGCAATAACATTTACACCAAGTGATGATGATAGTGCTAAAGCATCAAGCTTGGGTCGTGTGCCATCTTTCAAGGAATGTTTGTATTCGTTTCAAGCATGAAATTGTATACAAGGTAAATACTTATATATATAGTATACTAGCTGAATACCCGGCTTTGCACGGGTTAGGGAGAAACAATAATATAAATATACTACATAAATAAAAACAACAAATAATAAAGTACAATAATACAGGTGCACTACTTCATACAAATTTAAGAATCTTTTTTATTTAACACCTGTTTATAAACTAAATTTTTTGTTTCATATCCAGGAGAAAGAATATATAAATTTTTTGGCGAACCTACTCTGGAGCAAGCAACATAAAGTTGCCCGTGGCTAAAGCATGGCGATCTTAGATCAACACCACAAAACTTTAAAGACTGTCCCTGTGATTTATTAATGGTAATTGAAAAAGCTAGCCGGACTGGAAACTGTAACCTTTTAAAGTTGAAGGGAAGATCAGTTGGGATTAGAGGTATCCGTGGAATAAAAATTATTTCACCTTTTCCTTTTCCAGTTAAAATGACTGCCTGGATTATATTTTTCATTAATTTTGTCACACACAATCGTGTCCCATTGCAGAGTTTTGGTGGATCTAAATTTCGCAATAAAATAATTGGAGATCCTACTTTAAGTATAAGGCGATGTTGTGGCAATCCAGCTGGATCAAGTGAATTTAGGAATTCCGTTGGATAATTGACAGCTTCGTCAGCATCCACTACGGTATCAACCGATTTATATTCAATCACGTCTCCTGGAAGCATGGCTAGTATCTCCTTGTTAATTTCATTAACATCATCGTTCTTAGGAGCAAGAATGGCTCTTTCTCGCAACCATTCTAAATTTTTATAATTTTGATTAACGTTAGGATAGACTGCTTGTATCATATCGCGGACAGTTTTCACCGATACACATAAATCTGATGACAATTTTATCATACCAGATGCTTCAATAACTAATCTATCTTCTCCAATCTCCAAAAGTTTATTTGCAAAATTTTGAGCATTCCCATCTCTTAAGAGGATTCGCATGTTTTGTTTAAGGCTAATTTCTTGGACATGATTCCATAGAACAGAATGTTTTAAACAGGCATAAATTTCATCGGCTGGAGTCGATTTTGGAATGACAGGCAGAGTTTGACGGAAGTCTCCACACAGGAGTACCAGAGCTCCTCCCATTAAACTGCAGTTTCCTCTAAGATCTTGAAGTGTTGCGTTGAGGGCCTCAAGAGATTTTTATGAGCCATCGTACACTCATCCCATACTATCAATTTACATTCTATAAGAACTTGTGCCTGGCCGCTTGTTTTATTTATATGATGTGTGGGATTTTCTTGTCGGGAAATATTAAGTGGCAACTTAAGGGCAGAGTGGGCTGTTCTTCCTCCTTCCATTAATGTCGATGCAATACCTGAAGATGCAACGGCTAGAGCAATTTCTCCATGAACCCTGATTTCAGCGAGAACTAAATTAATTAAAAATGTTTTTGCCGTGCCACCAGCAGCATCAAGAAAAATGATACCTCCTTCTTGTTTATCTACTTGATCCATTATTGTTTCGTACGCGAATTTCTGATCTTCATTAAGAAGTGGCTTTTTATCCGCGATGTATGCTTCTAAGTCTAAGACATTGTTGCTAGTTTCACGTATATAATCTGGATAAAATACACCCTGTTGATCTTGTACAGGTGCAAAAAGACCGAGTTCCACTAAAGTCTTGTTAACCATGGTGATACACTTTTCCTCCAAAATAATCAAAGTTTTATTAAAAATGTCGGAGTTAAACGTAATATCCAATGTATGATTTTCACTTCGAACTTTAGCCAGTATATCCTCACTCATTGATTCTTTATATTTTTCCCATAATGTTTTTGGGTTAGATGGATTACAGGAGGTTATTATGATGGCAAACTAAATTCGGATTTGTCCTGGAAGAGAAATCAAACTGGCCTCTCGCAATGAGTCATCCCAGTGTTGATCTCCTTCTAGCAACCCTAAATTCTGGCAAGCTTATCTGAATGTCTCACATATTTCTCCGTTTACCATTCTTATTTCTGCAAATGAGCGAGGTCCTCTAATGGTATGTAGAAGCATTCTTAAAAAATAACATTCGGCGTTGTTAGGATGGACTGTGTAGACTCGGCCCAATGCGTCACATGAATAAATATTATTCTCAGGATCAAAGTTGCCCATTTTTCTTCTACAAAAGAATTTCCTTGATGTATAGTATTCCACGTATAATATCTCGGCAATTCTGAATACAATAGTGTTCTTGCAAAAGTATCCTGCTGGCATAGTTGGAAAAATGCTGTTTCTATGGCAGCAAAAAAGTAAACAAATTACATACATACAAACAAACACTCTCCTTTATATATATAGATAATGTATATGAAGTTAGCACTAGTGGGCAAAGACAAAAACACAGAAACACACAAAAAATGAAAGGAACCCACTAGTTTTCGAATTTTCGGTGATCCACGCTACCTTTCTCAAGGAAGAGGACAGAACTCATATATATATATATATATATATATTATAAATATATATATATACACATATATATATATTATATATATATATACATATATATACAGTTACACCCGAATGTAGGTATGGGAGGTGGCACCATCCAATTCTAAGCCAAACGGCGTGTGTGAAATAGCCACACAGGGTAAGGGGGGCAGATAATGACTCTGTGCCATCAATGGTTTCCCAGGGAAAGCTAATACCCAAACAATTACACAGCTCAGGTGCCCAGAGGCATCTCCGTGAATCGAACTTATGTGTTAAATGTTACATGTTTAAACAAATGCTTTTAAAATTGAAATATTATGCATTAATTTGAATAACAGATGTTTAGTGATTATCATTGAATTTCCATTTATTAAAAATTGAAGAAGGGTCAAAAAACGTTTTTGAAATTCTAAATCTAACCTTAGTAATAAGATTATGAGAATTCTGTGTTTTTGAGAACTGCCTTTTTTTAATATCCATTTATTGGTTGTTTTTTTGTTTCCGCCAGACCTCGCTCCAAACACACTTCAAATTATTTTGCTTTCAAAAAGGGCAATATGCACTGCGATTTACGCCTAAATTTGAGGATTAAAGTTTCATCTCGAATCTGAATTGGTGTGGAATTGGTCATTTACACTCACACACGCATGTACCTGAGTGTGTGTACCTATGTAAACACAGTCAGATAAAGAAGGACGTGCAAGGTAATAAGAATTAACTGAGGTAAGAAATTAGTAAGGTTGAAAGAACGAGGTAAATAATGAAGTACTATCATGTAAAAGGTTTATAAAAGGAGGAAGAAATGGGTGCTCATACCTTAAGGTGAAAAAAACTATCCGGAAGTAAGAAAGGAAAAACCGTGTATCCTATTACTAATACGGCAGAAAAATTAGCTGTCGAACCAAAAAACATTTAGAGAGATGAAAAGAATGAATATAGGAACTATATATTTATAATATTAGACCAGGAAGTTTAGTTAAGGAAAGAGAAAATAATTTTGCCAGGGACGGATTAGGACTAGGTATACTAAATGACGAGATAGAAACGGCATTACGGAAATTAAAAATAAATAAGGCCTTGGGAATGGGTGACATTCAAACGGAACAACTCAAGGGTTTAGCAAAACGAGAAATAAGAACTTTTAGATAGTTAATTCGTATCCTTTATGAGGAAGGTTTTTGGCAGGAAAATTTCATCTAATCAGTTTTTCCCAAAAATGGGGCAAGCAACAGTATTAGAGGAGCAGAGCCGAAAAAGTTTAATTCAGCGCACAAGCTAGATGAAACATAGGATTTTAAATGGAAGATGGAGGGGAAGGCCAATGATTACTTCAGGGATGATCAGTTTGAGTTTATGGCCAGCGTTTGAGTTATTTCTCGGTAAATTTAAACAGGAGGACAAAAATAGGAACAGGAGGATGAGTTGGCCTAGCTTGAAAATGTTTTGAAACAAGATGGTCTAAATGTTCGAGATATAAGAAAAAGAATTACGTCAAGGTAAGAAGCTTTTTCAAGGAAGGAAAATCTTGTCGTTGAAGGCGTAAATTGTAGGATTTTGGGATGTAGGCGAGGAGGATGGAAAATATACAATGGACGGATTAGAAATCAAACGAACAAGTACTAGGTATTGTTAGGGGGTTGAGGGTTGATGGGAGAAATCGAAAGGAGGTAGGAAAGATGGATCCAGAGAATTTTTATTGGCAATGGGATATTGAAGCCTGTGACGGAGAGAAGAATGTTAGGTAAAAGAGGTAGGGGTAGGATAAGGATAGGGGTGTTGTGCAGTATTAAGGAATCTCATTAGAGGCAGAGGTAACATCAGCAGTTCCCCAGGGAAGTATTGTAGATCCCTCGCTGTTCTTGATTTGCATTGACGACCATCCACATTAGATGCAATACTAGATTATTTGCAGACGGCAGAGTGATTTAAAAAGAATTAGGGGCACCGATTACATACTTACTAACGATTCAAACCAGTTATCGGAGTGATATAAAGGATGCAGGTTGAAATTGAATATCAGAAAGCGTACATCACTAAAGATTAGGGACAAAAGAAAATAGGAAAAAGACATGGGTTGTAACATAGATGGGATCGAGTTAAGTCTTTCAGATCATCTCAAATACTTGGGTGATGCACTGACATCAAACCATCATGGAGTCCACAAATCTGAAGAATATGCGGATCAGCCTTAAAAAATATAAGTTTCATTAGATTGGCTGTATGAAAATGTAACATGAAAATAAGAGTGAGGTGTTTCTTTGCTTTAGTTAGATCACACTTGAATTACCCGGCGAGTGTACGGGATCCATGGCGGAAAACGTTGATTGAGACATTGGAAAGATTCCGTGAAAATCCGCTATAGTTGTGTCATAATTTCGTCTGTTATCCAAAGTACCTTGACCTTTTCACATCAAGTGTTCCGAAATTTTCGTTTGTGGCTTTCGATATCCCTTTTTTATGTTTCATTGTTTCTTCTGCGCTATCTATCTCCATATTCCAACTTATAAATTTTTTATTGTCTTTTGGTACTCCTTTGTTTTCGTTCCAGTTAATGCTTATTTATTCTATTTTCATAATTAAAATAAAAGCGAGATACACTACCACCGTCAGATTCGATTACTCGTTCTCTCTCGCACTGCACGCAAACATAAAAAGGAAATGGAACTAAAGTACAAGAATATTTTTACCTATAGACTAGCGTTCATTGATTTAGTCAAAAATATTAATAATTGCTATATACAGGGTTCGTCCGGAAAATAAGTGTACTGAGCTCAGGAAAAAAAAATTATTACACTTTTACATATCTTAAGCTAATATTCCTCAAAATAGGACCCTTGTGAGTCGATACACTTGTTCCAGCGGCGTTCCCATTCCTGGAACGCTCCCGCGAAGGCATCATCGGGAACCTCTCGAAGACTCGTCGTCGACCTCTTCTCTGCCCTCCACGAACATCTTGTGCTACCTAAAGATCATGTTTCTGGACATGGCTGACTCCCCGTAAGCCTGGTTAATCATACCGACAGTTTCGGTAGACGATTTCCCTAGCTTTACCGCAAATTTGATGGAATAACGCTGCTCCAAAAACTTCGGCATCGCGTTCCGTGACGTGGGTCGAGCGTGGAGGTTCGCGTTAACAGAGCTCCTCACTACACCACAGCTCAGAGCCGACTGCCTTTTTCAGCGTCGCTTGCCAACACCCCCCCCCTCCAATCGCAGCCCGTCAGAGCGGTGCTGGGCGCGCCTGGAGTGGCGCGCCCAGCCCAGGAGTCAGTACACTTATTTTCCGGACGAACCCTGTATGTGGACATAGATAATGTTTGTTTACGAGCCTTTGTTCATCTGATAAAATTCGTATGCATTTATGAACTAGTATTTGCGAGTTCACGTACGGATGTTTGACGTAACTCGGGCCACTCACACTTTAATTGAAATGGAGGGTTTTGTGAATATTTAGATGCACAATTATGTGTATGGTGCAGCAATATTTCCCGAGGAGCGAAGTCTTAATGAGCCGAAATTATGGGGTCAAGTGGTTTTTTTTCCGAGCAATGGAGGCAGTTACCAATTCAACGGTGAACACGTGAAAAAGAGAACTTAAGAAAGTGAAAAACCAATTAACACGTTAACATGGTTCAAGTGTTTCTGTTTGCAAAGACACATTAAAGAGAAATAAAGAAGCAAATTCCATTCTCGTTTGATTTTTACTGAGATTAGGCCCCTTCGGTCTCGATTGCCTTTTTGATCACACCCCTTAAAACTAATATGTTTTTAATTTCAGCAGCGATAACACTAGAATAAATGGTGTTTTCGAAGTTCACTTTTGTTTAATGATAAGAGAATGCCAATAAATACTTAGGACATCAGTTTGGGTTTATAAAGGGAATTCATACCATGTTGCCATAGGCATAATAAGATCACTTGCAGATGGGAACAAAAAGAATACATCGAGAATGTAGCTGTATGCATTAAATTCTTAAGATTCAAAATCATATATTTAGTGTTCAACATAGTCACCGTTAAGGCTAAAACATTTCTCCCAACTTGCGATAGGTTTTTTTCATTCCGTCACTGAAAACTCTTCCGAATTTTCTCGAATCCAGGACTTGACAGCTGCCTTCACCTCATCGTCCGGGGTGTAATAATTACCCTTGAGTTGAGGAAAAAAATAAAAATCGCAAGACAAGATCGGGGAAATAAGGAGGGAGTGGAATCGGTTCAATTTATATGTTTCGCAGAGCTTCTCCAGTTGCGCGGGAGCCGTATGGACGAGCGTCGCCATGTTGCAAGATTATTGGCGTCAGGCAGAATTTAACAAGACAAACTCGGCGAATATAGTTTGCGATACACTTTTGAGTGATTCACCGGTCATTTTGAATCAAATCTTCGACGAGTTTGCGATGTTTATCGCCTGTGGCAGTGATCGGACGTCCGCTGCGCGTTTCATCAACAACTATGGCTTTTCCAGGCTCGCATCCACGATATTTTATAACCCGTCGTTTTACAGTAGACTTATTAACGGCATCGTCACCATAAACAGCCTTTAAACGACGATTAATCTTTGTAGGAGTCACTTTTTTAGCAGTTAAAAATTCGATAGCAGCACGCTGTTGAACTCGCGTTGACAAAGCACTGGAACACGTCTCCATACTTCCGCTTCTCAAAATACACTGGATGAATGTAACGACCTCAAATGTGCACATGCGTGTTGAGTGGAAATGTTACTTCCACATGCTACCTGGAGGGCTTCTGAAGGTCATTTTGTTTATGGTCTACAAGCATGTGTGCGTTAGTTTTCAGCCTACCCTCGTATTTCGCAAATGGTATACGTAAGTAAACTGGAGAGATACGCGACTTATCCGGAAACTGAGGTACAAGCCTCGGACTTCAAATTTATGGGTAGCGAATGGATTGTCAGTGTTAGACAAGGGAATCAGAGGAATCATGTCTATTTTATGCCAGGTCATTTCAATACGCATGTTGAGAGAATGGTAAGTGAGGCTTGCAAAGGGCTGGAGGTATGCGTGGAAGTAGGTGAGGAACTTATCAAATCAATTAGATTTGCAGATTCTCGCATACGCTGTTCGGATTTCTGAGTCGCAGTTTATATGTGCCGCTGTAAAAACCTCTTTCATTTGGGATATACTGTGATTTAACATCAGGTATTAATCCTCATAATTATATTTCCTTAAATTATTTGCCAATAACTATGTCAAATATTTCAAGTAATAGAAATGATGTTGGCTGAAGAGACATGCTTTACGGCTTTTAAGAGTGCAATAATGTTCTACCTAGTGAAACAAGCTGCTAGGAAGCAGTTATTTCATTTCATCTAAGATGTCTAATCCCATTCTGCGTGCCCTAACCTTCATTTAGTCTCACTCGTCCGGAGAGACCTGATGCTCTTGAGTCCTAACCGGAAACTGATTGCCAAATTTTTTCCGACATTCTCTTATTGGTACTCCTAGTCAGGAAATACGGTTGTGTGACTAGTGAATCGCCGTCGTATTGTTCTTGACAGCTTAGCGTCACGTCTGTCATTTAATTCAATAATGTTGAAAGAGTAGAATTGGTGCGGTTCTTCTCCTCTTGAGAATAATTGATGCTGGGCTTTCCTGCTGCCTTTCGAATCGTAATGCTTCTGCAGATGTGAGCGCACGCCACATTTTGCCTTGCCGCCGTCCATCTTCGGATGTCTCTCGCCGGACCGACCTTCGCTCGTATGCGAAGGAGGGGGGGCGGGGGTGCAAACCCCTCCCCCTCATATGCCGGCGACCCATTGTTTTGCGGTATCCTCTCGCCAACTCGGCACCTTAGCAGTATTTCGCAAGATTTCTAGGTCACATTACCTCACGAACGTGTGCAGAATGATAGGACCCCCACGTCCTCTCGAGTGCCTCCGAATATGGTCCAAGTCTGCTTCCTCGTCGAGCACAATTGTTGGTCCCTTTTGTCCCCGAAAAGTCCGTTAGTTTCACGATTTTCATAAAAATTAAATCTATTTTCATAAATTAACTTTAAAAAAACAGTTGATGATCGAATTGATTGGCGCGGGTATTGTATTGTACTAAGCCCAATGAGGGGTGAAATTTACAGATTATCAGGGTAGGGGGGGTGGTACTTAATTTCCTTGTGCTGCCTATGGTTTCCCGGGAATATGTGCTATCCAAAAAATCACACAGCTTGGGTGGAGCTGAGGGTGCCCAGATACATCTCCGGGAATGAAACCCGATCTCTTCAATCAGAAGTCCAACGTACTACCCAAGTACTACTACCTATGCTAATTTTTCGAAATTGGGTACAATTAATTGGGTTGCAGAGATTGGGCTAACCCGGAACTTATACATGTCGCAGGCAGCTCAGGTGGGAGTGGCGGATGGACAGTCCGGATAGGCAGTGTTAGGAAGAGGAGTAAAGCCGGGATGTTCATTATGTGATGCTCAACGTATGCATATATGTGGAGGAAACTAAAGAGGCATGGGAAGAACTGAAAGTAGGAATGAAATTCATTGGGGAATCATCAAATCCGTCAGGTTTACTGATGATCAAGCTTTAGTTTATCAGTCAGCCAAGGGGTTGCAAGCATTGCTGAATGAATTGAAAAGTCATTGCAATGGGTATGGGATGAGAGTAAATTTAAATAAAACAAAGTTTGTGCGGTTTTCGAGAAAGAGAAAGGCCAACGCTGAAATAAGAGGGCGAAAACTTGAGCAGGTGGAACATTTTACGTATCTCGGAAGTGCTTTGGACCAAAATGGTGAAGTTAGTAGGGACTTAAGGAGAAGAATTACTCTAGGCAAAGATGCTTTCACAAGGAAGAGGGAGTTGATGACAGGGACGTTGAGTAAGGATGTTAAGAAAAGACTCGTAAAAACTTTGATATGGAGCGTAGTTGTGTACGGCGCGGAAACATGGTCACTGAAGCAGGAGGTTTGACGTAGATTGGAGGTTTATGAAATGTGAGTGAGGAGAATGATTGGAATTGCGGAAGAAAATGATTCACAGAATAATATGTAGTAAATAAACACAGGTAAAAAATAAAGGCATTTCCGAGCTAATGGATTTGCAAGCTAAAACTAATAATTGATGGAATTCAAAACATTTAAAATGGCATTTATCATTCATTATCCGTTTTTTCTGTCCATGTTAATATAATGGTAGAACATTGAGTTGTTTTCTGTGGCCTTACTAAGCAATGTTAAGATATTGACACCGGCTTTTAATTGACTACCCAATTGGGGCCAGGACTTCCTTCGGGCCGCCTGCCGCTCTCGGCGGCCCATTCAGTGTTCAGGTCATCCGTTTGAATTTCCCAAAACTTTGCCCAGTCACAATCGGATCGTATTGAATATACATTAGATAGATTATTCGTTACATATCTAACATTAAATGCCATTTTGTACTTTTTACCTGTAGGAGTGGGGCGACAATTGAAGTGCTAACTTCTGGCTAAAAGCCGACGGTTTAAAAAATGTTTTTTCCCCAAATAAATTATACTTGTGTGAAGAAGTAATGACGATAAAATATTTCGAGCTGTTATTTGACTCTTTATTCTCAAGGCAAAGTCTTATAAATCATGGAAATCAACATTTGAGCATTATTTATAAGCTATATCATGAGGCTAGTGAATATTTTTGCTCTCCGTGTTTTCAGTGGCGCCATGAAAGAAAATTCTTTGAAAAATATTGGGTAGATTGCATAATAATATTATAAAAACTGTAGTAAGAATTTCATTCCCAGTTAGTTAGGCCATATCTGGAATACGCGGCAGTTATATGTATGCGATCGTTGAGAGAAAATGTCAATTGAAATGATTAAAAGGTGGCGAGAAGGTTCGCCGCCACCGACAGATTCGAGTACTCGTTCTTCTCTTGCACAATACCCGAGCATAAAAAATGGAACCTGAGGGTAATAATACTTATAGACTGAAATTTATTGATTTAGTCAAAAAAACTAATTATTGCATTAAATGTGGGCATGGGTTAATATATGTGAACGAGTGTTTGTGTGTACAAAGAAAATACTATATATTCGTATATGAATTCGTATATTCGAGTATGAACCTACGTTTGTGCTCGCACAGCTTGAGTCGAAATATCCCCCACCACACGCACTCGAGGTAGCTTGCAGTGTTCCTTGAATGTGTCGGTGATAAAAATTTGTTTGTATTAATTTACTTCAGTGCGTATTTCATGCTGACTTCAGTGCACTATTTCTGTTGTTTAGAGTGTAATGGCCCACTTGTCTTCCTCTTCTCAAGCTTAGTTTGGTTGTGCTCATTTCTCTAGGGTGAAATCAACGGTGAAACTCGATCTAAGCAGCACAAGCCTTTATAGAGCCCTAGCACTATTATTTCGTAACCCTTTTTTTAGCTGTGGTCCTTATAATTTGGCAGTGCACGATAATGCTTCTGTAGTGAAACTGGCTCAAAAGTACTAGGGTCAGATGCCAAGGGATTCTGGCTGGAGTTCTAGTCGAAACGATTTGACTTTTGCACTACAAAATTCTAACATTATCATTATTATTTGTAGAATTGTTTTAAAAAATTCTGTTTAGCTTGCCTTTTTAATATTAATCCTCTCAAAGGTGCTTACGGCTCTCGCCGAAACGTGCAGTCGGCCATATCGAGTTCCTTGCCGCAATCGTACGGAATAGTAGCTCCGCTAGCAAACCTATGGCACCGCGGGGTGCGGTGGCTAACGTACTGGCTTCCCAACGTGAGGGCCCAGGTCCAAATCCTGGAGACAACAAATATTTTTCAGCGCTATCCCGATCCCTACTTTAGGCGCTGTGGAGAGCATTTTCAGTGTGTACGATGTCCGTCAGATGGGACATTAAACTGACGACCCCTTGTCGCCTTTCGACAAAATACTTGGCTAATGTCGGCTCTTGGTTTCTCTCTACCCTTCCTTTTCCATAAAAACTACTACCACTGTAGCTCCACTTAAAATATGTCGAATAACATGTCCAGACTTAAGGCCATCCGTTTGATTGTGACTGCAAATCAAATCTACATCCTCGAACCTTTCGGCTCAGAAACTCCGCTATATCTCCTCCTGCTGTGGGACGGTATGTAGGGGGGGGAACGGGCTTCTTAGGCACAAATGTGCGACTCTCCTCTCTCCCATTGATCGGAGGCTTATCTCAGAAAAAGGGACGAGATTGTAAAACTCATTCATTCCTGCCATCTGAGGGTGTCAACCTATTCAGAGGAATAAGAGGGAAAAAATTTTTAAAAAACAGATATTTGCCCTATTTATTGGCAATAGTACGTTTGTGGGGGTGGCCGGAGCAGGGTATTTGGAGGAGCTGTGATGGAGGTGGACTTAATCCTAGAGACGCGGCCGTAATATATGATTTTCAGAGCACCGGATCTTCCTGGGGAATGAGAATGGGGAACTTTTACCACCCCTATCATTATCCCGTTATAATGTGTGACTTTCACACGCCGCACGCGGGGCTAGGCACGCAGCTAGCCTTGCCCTCAACCGTCTAAATAAACCGCCAACATTTCCGATGATAACTGTAACTTGGAATGTGTTTTAATTTTGCACTAATCTTTTCAAAATATTGAGTGATGAAATATTTAAGTTTGCTGAAAAGATTCCATTAAAATGAAAATGAGATTATTCTTAGGGTCTTGAATGTTCTTTGGCGTTGCTTTGTTAAAATTCATTATAAGCAATAATGAAGAATAGATGGTATTTAAGTGGGCACAAATATTTTAATTTATCAGGCAGAGATATCCAATATTATTGGTAATGCCAGTAATGTCAATAGAACGCCATTTATTACAAAACTGGAACTTTCCTTGGAAAGGTAATTAGACGAAGCGCATGCCAGAAGTAGTAACGTGTTTGTCTGGGTTACACTTAAAACCTTCAAGCTGTTGTTATTCAGACATTCATCTACATCTACATCATATCCAGCAAGCTACCTCAAGAGCGTGTGGCGGGGGGTGTTAGGTAACCACCCGTAAAATAGAATAAAACCGCATGCAAAACCTACAAATTTATGCCACTCTACACCCTTTAAAGTCTTATATAATCTTGCAAAAAACCGTTATAACTTACACGCATACAAATACATATACTATCAACTAGCATGCACATGCGCCTACAAATAGACCATGTTTTATATTGTCCTGACTTATTAATTCAATGTATTTACTATATCTAAAATGACTTTGGTTTTTTACTATTGTGATTCCTGATTGTCCGGGGAAAGAACGATTATTTGTATTCATATGTACTGAAATCTATCTCCCTTATCTTATCTTATGTCCTGATCTAGTCAAATAGTGTGGGGCCATAGTAATTCCTTTAGCGTAATTGTTAAACTCGTTTTTTCTGAGCCTTTCTAGAAGTCTCAGTCTCGCTTGCTCATCAAGTCGGTCTTCATGCTCATTCAAGATGTCGTAATCGTTAATCGTGAGATGGAATCACTATTTTACTAATGCCGTGCAAATCAATCATTATAAAACGAAAGTAATGCTGTTCCTAAGAAAGTGTGTGCAAGTTGCATGGCAAGAATTAAACCTTCCCGTATGTAGAAGGCTTTTCAAAGAAAATTGAAAAAGGCATATATATATATATAAATATATATATATATATATATATATATATATATATATATATATATATATATTTTCTATATGTACACGAATAATGTACATATATATACACATATATATATATGTGTATATAATATATACAAATATATAAGGCGTCACGTTACGTAAATAAACACTTGCGAAAAAGAGGGAGCTGATTAATGGGATCCTAAGTACATAATTACGTAAAATAAAGATTATTGAGAACCGAACATTGATCTAAGCTTTATACGGATAAAAACAAGATTTTTGAAGCAGGAGGATAAGCTAGGATTCGGACTTTAAAATGTGGTTGAGTGGACCAGGATGGAGGAAATAAAATGGACCAAAAGAATGCAAAGGATGAAGTTCTGGTCATGGAAGATGAGGAGAGAAGATGTTTGGTTTAAATTCGAAGAAAGCAGAACGAGTGGGTTCGAGAGATAGCGAGGGATACATTGGATGCTTGGGTTTGCCAATTATGAAGGGGGGGATGTTGGGTTTAGTCAGGTAGAGGGAGGAATGGATAAGAGACATTTTGGAAATCATGAAGGGAGCTAAGAAGTTTATGTATACGATGTCCACTTGGACGCGAGCTGGTAGTGTTTG
This sequence comes from Hetaerina americana, assembly GCF_022747635.1. NCBI lineage: Eukaryota > Metazoa > Arthropoda > Insecta > Odonata > Calopterygidae > Hetaerina > Hetaerina americana. The sequence continues at coordinate 12,791,590 of NW_027286763.1, forward strand.
GTTTACGAAGTGTGGCTTAGAAGCGTAGCGTCGATTGGCCGAATCAATCTTTCAGTATTCTGAGTACTGTTCTGCCCTCGTGGGATGCGTCGCTCATAGTATATTTAAATTGAGTAAAATTCGAGTATTTTTTAGCAGTTAGCGTTGATTTAGGTGCTGCTGGTGTGACTTATTATTTTTCAAACATAACAGTTTCAGACTTAACTTTGTGGAATTTCTTCATGGTGAGAGTAGAAAAAGAAACTTTGCACTTCCATTTAAGGTTGTGGAAGTGCAAAGTTTATTTTTCTACCCTCATTATTATTTTTCAGTTCCCAGTTCTGTTTCAGGGTGTTTCTTTTTTTATATCTTGCCATTCAGAAATATTCCTCTACCCCAAAGTGTCGCCCTTCACCGTTCACCTTCGAGGAGTTGCCATCGCATGTGCGATTTGAATACTCACTTCGAATCGATTCATTTGCATTGTGCGAAAAGACGTGATCTCAATATCAGAGTTGTTACATACTTGGCGGCCCCGTGAGGGTTCGTGTGGGGTGGGGAGGGGGGTGACGGCGCGGCGGCGGGGGGGGGGGCGCACCCCCTTGGCTGGCCCCTTTGGGAGATTTGAATCTGGAATTCGCATCCTCAATAGAGATTCCCACGGTTGCATTGTTGTGAGGCGAGGGAGAAGAGAATGCCGGGGTTGGCGTGAGCGTGGTAAAGCGATGCTCTTCATCTGGTGTGACGTAACATTTGCGAATGGGCGGAACGGGAGCCCGTTGCTCAGAACACCCGATCGATTCACGAGATTTCTGCAACCAGTGACATTGGGAATAAGAGACTCACGAAACTGCCTCCAGTGAAACTTAGACACCAGTGTGGAGTAATAGAACACCCGCTGTCTTCGAAAAACATAGTTCAGGGTGCATTCCAAAAGTAATGCAAAATGAATTTCCCTTGCCTTGCCACAACGCGCTACGAGTCTACGAGTTTCTGGCCAAATACTAGGTGCCAACGCTGCCTCACCACCCCCTATAGTCCTAACGTCGCCACAGCAAACTTCATTTTGTTCCCTCGGATTAAGGCAGCCCTGAAAGGTACACGTTTTTCGTCCAAATAAGGGAACCAATCAGCCGTGACGAAGATCTTGCCAGAGGTCCCCAAAGACGCCTATCAGGGCGGGTACTGGTCATGGCAGAGACACTGGAAAAAATGTGTAGATGCTCAAGGACAGCACTTTGAAGAATTTTTAGTGTTCATGGAAATATGTTCAATAAATTACATTAAAAAATAATTACTTTGCTTTCGGAATTTATCTCCCTCTTGATTCTTCTCCTCCATCTCCTGCCTGTTTTCAATCGCGAGAACGGGACCATTTCCATCTCAGGTAACTTCAAATTAAAAGGAGCTCTCCTCTCTCGCCCTCTTCCCGAGGGCACAACTCCAACCGTCATCTGGCGACCCGAAAATCCTACGAACATACTACCCTTTCCAGCAGTGGCTAAATATTTGGTGAGGCGGCTTTTCAGCTTTCACTCCTGCCCTCTAACTTCATTTGAATCCCCCTTTCTCCCCTTCGAGCAATCTGATATCGATTCCTTGTGAAGGCTTTCGCGGTGGGCGACTAATGGGGATCCAATTCTTCCGGGATGAACTCAGCGTCGGCCCATATTACCTGGACAACAGTTCCGCCGGCGCTGCAGTCGGAGTCTTCGGCTCAAAAGTGCTTGATGCTGGTTTTTTGCCCGTCTTGTATGCCTCTCTCCTCTGACCAGGTGCGCCAAATACAACATATGTAGTTACGCGGCAGAACTGTGTCACGAGGACATCTGACCTCCTCTGCAACGCTAAAGACCCACTCCCAAAAGAAATTCAAAGTGGTGTTTGTGAGGTGAAATGTAGCCGTGGAGGTTCCTGCATTGGACCGCGGCACTAAAATGTTGCTTACGGAAACATCAGAGAGGTCGACGAGGAATAGACAGCCGCGCCTCTCTGCCATTACAGAGCACACCTGGACTGGACCAACCCACAACATTGACTTCGGAAACGCTGAAATAATGGTAAAAGAAAGCTCTTACTTCCCGCGACTCATTTCAAAAGCCATAGAAATCCACAAAACATCAAACAAATGCAATACAGAAGACGGCTACATGCTTTCCAGCACCTGGAAATGCGTTTTAAACCTGAGAACACTCGAGTGGATGGGTTATCAATTGGCCAATCAGGGCGTAATTGGGTAGAGGGGGAAGTATATGAGTATAAGATGGGAAAAAACCAGCGGTTATGAAGAATGGTATGATAGCCGGGACGACTCTTACTAACCACATTGCTGCCTCTCTTCAACATCTCAGCTCATCTTCCTCGTATTCAATCAGGAGTAAATGAATATTACTTAAATTTTCATTGGGGATCGAGATGGTGCGGTGGCTATCATACTGGCTTCCCTCACAAAGGGCCCGGGTTCAAATCCCGGCGGGGTTGAATATTTTTCAGTGGTTCACAAAAAATTAGAAGAGTACTAGAAGAGTCATTAGAAGAGTACTAAGTAAATTTGTTTAAAAGGTCAAAGAGAAATGTGATCTTTTACTGGTTAGTCCTCATTTAGAACATGCTGCAAGTACGAGAATATGGGATCCTCACGAAGTTGGATTGATTACCGAATTGGATCACGGCTGGCTTCCCACCCAGGGGGCCCGGGTTAAAATCCCCGCCCTCAGGGGCCCAATGTTGACAATGTTTCAGAGGTATCTCGATCCCTACTTGATGTGTTTTGTGGAGGGCACTTTGAGGGAGTACGCCGTCCGTCGGATGGAACGTTAAGCTGCGGACCCCTTGGCGCCTTTCGTAAAGAGTAGGCTAATGCCGACGCTGGGTTTCTCTCCACCCTTCATCCTTTCCTGTCCACCCCTTACGTCACAAATGACCTCAGCTGTCCGTCGCCTCCCCTAAATACTACTACTTAAATTTACATTGAAATAAATAAAAATAGATAAAATAATAATTCAGCATTAAAACTAAAAAAAAATAGTATCAAAAAAGAAATATATTCAGGAAAAATAAATAAAAAAGAAGAATCAATAAAAAATCCATAATTGTGGGTAATTTCAATTTTAGACGGGCGTCGACTCCACAGTTTTACGACACCGGGAGTGGTTTGTACGTAAGTTTCCTTTTCACGCAAACACCATATATACAACCGTCACGTTCCAGGAATGTCATGTTTTTATTTGTAAATTGACCGCTAAGAGCGAGTCCTACTCATCGGTACGGCTTAAGCAAGCCATTCACACCTAGGGAGTCAATGACTGGTACTGCCAAAGCGGTTATGAAGAAGCGCTGACTCTTCGACGGTGGAAAACATCAGCGCACCAGTGTCTAGTGTCATGTGCACATCACACAGTGTCCAGTGACTTTATTATAAATATTTTAATTAAGTGTTTTGGTTTGCTGTTACAATATATTACGTTATATTTTACGCATTGCTACAACCTTCACCGTTTCTTCTTCTTACATCTTTAGTTATGTTTTATTCTTCTGGTGGCCTGATGGAGGTTTTTCGAGTTTCCCTCCGTCAGCGGGTGAATACGTACCTGGCCGATGCCGCTCCCGTCGACCTGTTAAAAGGTTTTTCCCGCCTCTTCCGCTTCATCTTTTTCTCTATTCTTTTTGTTATTATTCTACCCCGAAGAGGAGCTTATCCTAAAACGGTGCTTCTGTTATGTTATTATTATTTGCTTCAGAGTTTATCACTTCTTTCGCTGTACATATGTGGTAAATAATGGAAATAAATCCTATAAAATCGAAATCAGCGGTTATTACCTGTTTACCGCACCCCTTGAACGAATATCGGATCTTAATAGGCTTCGGCAGGTGATAGTGGGGTAATTGAAATGTTGTCTGGATAAATAATAACTGTTTGCACCGTGCCTCAACGTAATTTTAATCCAAACTAATGAGGCTCCGGCCTATAACGGGTATTTATTATTCTCTGATTGGTGACTTTCAAATATCAGTGAGCTTGTAAAATATTGATTATTAAACATTCAAATAAATAACCTTTAAATCGAATCAGCATCAAGCCCTTCTGACCAGGAGGCGTCGACTGCAAACGCGGGCGAAACTGTTGTCCCAAAGCAATGTTGACCGACGCGGAGTAAACCTCAGAAGACTTTGATCTTTGATTTGAGGTGCATTGCACGCCACGTAGACATTTCATCTAAATGCCGGAGTGATTAGCAAAATCTTTCATTAGAAGTAATCCACTCAGCGGCAAAGCGTGCGTTTCGAGCCAGGGTGAAGCTTCAGCCAGTAAAATACAGAAGAAAACTTTCGGCATTTTATCCTTGTGTCATTTTGCACGTGAAACTCGTTGGAAAAATCACCTTCTTGCGGTATCGCTAGGCTATGTACCTTATGTTTGGAAGTTCAATCGATACAATCATTATTTAGTTATTCAAAGAAATAGTTTACGTTATTTTTTGTATCAAAGATCTACTCTTCCATCATTTCTGGCGCAAATCGCTCTCACATCACAAAGGAACGATCGCCCCGACGTGGGTCATTGAGGCATTTTCAATTCCAAAATAAGATCGAAATGACGCCCTCTCCTGGCCTTGAGTGTTCCGTGGCCGTGTCCAGAGAGTCTTCTTACAAAGAGAAGGTTTTTATAGCTAATGGCCAGCCTTATAGATGGGAAAGACGTCTTTGAGGCAATCCGCAAATACGCAATCTTCAATAAAACTTAGAAAACGAAAACAGGCGCCATAGCCTTGCTTTAATCTTTAAGAATTGAAATTTGTTTTTTAATATTTTAAACTGATTTCAATCTCTAAAATTATTTACAATAATTTTTTTATGCTGGAGGCTGGTATGAAAATTGGTGGGTAATTCATTGAATAATTTAGTTTTGCTAATGATCAAGCCCTAGTCCCTCAGTCAGCTAAGGGGTTACAAACATGCTGACCGCATTGGAAGGTCAGGGCGATAGGTTTGAGATGAGAATATATGCAAACAAAACAAAGTGTTGCAGTTTTCAAGAAACAGAAAGGATAAGTAAAATGTTAAAATACGAATTCATTAGTTGGAGCAAGTGGAATGTTTTGTCTATCTTGGAAGTGTTCTGGACAAAAAATGGTCAAAGTAGTAGTGATGTAAGGAGAACAATTACATTAAGCAAAGAAGCCTTCACAAGGGGGAAGGAATTTTTTACAGGAATGTTGATAAACCAGGCTAAGAAACAACTCATTGAAACTCTATTTTGCAGCGTATTTGTGTACGACGCGGAAACATGGTAATTGAAGCAAGTTGGTAGATATGGATTGGTAGCTTTTGAAATGTGGGCGTGGAGGAAGATGGAGAAGGTGAAGTGGACAGAAAGGAAAACAAATGAAGAATTGCTAGGCTTGGTGGGGGAGGATAGAGAATTGTTGGGATAAATCCAAAGGAAATAGGGGAAAGATAGATGCAGAGCATTTTCATTGGGAATTTTATGTTGAAGACTGTAATAGAGTGGATGACTTAAGACAAACGAGGAAGGGGTAAGAATAAAAATTTTAGTTGGAAGAACGGAGGAAGGAAGTATGTGAAGTTGGAGAGGAACTTACTTTAGTGTCCGATGTCAGGTTTTGTTTTTTGTCAGGAGAGGCTAGAAAATGTATTACTGTACAATTCTATAGGCTGTGTCCATCCAAAACCTATATTAACAGGCATAAAACGAAAAATAATCATAATAAGTTGGTCGGTGTCTTTATTTTTTGTTTTTGTCATCAAAATCGTAATATTGCTATTTTATTATGTGTCTATTCTTTTCTTTGCCCCGAGATAGCAACACGAACCATTCTTTTTGCTGTAGGAAATAACGGTCCCATAGAATTAATCGATCTTTCTCCAAAAGTTGCAAAAGTCTACTGTGAGGTTCATTAGATTAAGAGATAATTTTATTTATCAACGCTATTACTTCAAGCAGTTCACACCTGAGATGTTGTTCTAAGGAATTTCAATTACAAATCAGACTGAGGAAATACAGAAATAGAAATGAAACATTGAAATACGATTCCGATCAGGAATGTGGTGTTGATTATGAGAGGCAGAGTATCCTCGAGACGGTTACCGGGGGGAGTCCTATCCGGGAGGAGGGACGATGGCCGGGAACTAAGTCCGAGGTCCCCAAGAAGGGACGCGAGATATGGCGTTGAAACCAAGAGACTTAGGAAATAAAATCACGGATTCGAATATTATTCTCTGGTTTTGTGTAGACCTACGCTTTGTACCTGCTCCCTCATTTTTGGTTATTTTAATATTTGTTCCATCGAGATTTTGGCCAATCTCTATTCAGAGGTTTTTGAGCAACCGCTCACAATATCATCGTTTTCCCACACAATCACTGTATCAATTAAATGTCGGTATGGCAAATTCGCACTGCAAACATACTGTTGCTATGCTTGGTAATGAACTTTGAGATTTAGACAATGAGTTTTGAGAAAGATAATGTTGCAATTTTGTCGTCTGTAGAATGAATTTATTAATAAGTTTCTTTTATCTCAAACATTGACGGGGATCGAGATGGTGCGGCGGCTAACGTACTGCCTTCCCACCCTGAGGGCGCGGGTTCAAATCCCGACGGGGATCGAGATGGTGCGGCGGCTAACGTACTGGCTTCCCACCCTGAGGGCGCGGGTTCAAATCCCGGCGGTGTTGAATATTTTTCAGAGGTATCTCGATCCCTACTTGAGGTGCTTTGTGGAGGGCACTTTGAGTGAGTACGCCGTCCGTCGGATGGGACGTTAAACTGCGGACCCCGTGGCGCCGTTCGTAAAGAGTAGGCTAATGCCGACGCCGGGTTTCTCTCCACCCTTCATCCTTTTCTGTCCATCCCCTATGGCGCAAATGACCTCAGCTGTCGGTCGCCTCCCCTCAAAACTACTACTACTACTCAAACATTGACGTTAGACCAAACACGTTCTTTAAAAGTGGTTTAAAATTGGTAACGATACCTTCTGAGTTTTGAGTTACTAGTCTATTAGGTTTGTATAAAAAGTATCGGTAACATTTTTTTCCTTCCGTGTATGTGTGAAGTGCTGAATTCAGGCCGTCGGTTAAGTGTGCACTTGATTGCAGATCGTATTTCCATTGGTAAGGCAGTGAGTGACAGTGCACACACCATCATCACTGAAAATTTGGCGAAGAGAAAGACCTAAAGCGCTAAACTCGTCCTCCCGAAGGTCTTTGAGCGGTCGACCAAAAGCTGAGTTGAGTGTCTGCTCGCGAAGAACTCCTGCAACGGTATCGCGACGATTCCCCAACCCCCTCATAGTCCCAACATGGCACCAGCTGGCTATATTCTATTCCCAAAAGTGAAATCTCCCCTCAAAGGACACCACCACGGGACCCTAAGTGTCGTCAAAGAAGCTTACCCTTGAGGACTCTCCGGAATCCGCCTAACAGGGAACCTTCGAGTCGAGGAAAAGCCGCAAGGGTAAAAGTGTGTCGACGCTCAAGGGATGATACACTTTGAAGAATTTTGAGACATTATAGCAACGTCTGAAATCTATTTTTTCGAAATTTTCTCGACACTTTTAATTCAAACCATGCATATAAGGTCCGTATTTTCGGTGGACGATAAAAAAATTATTTCAGAAAAACCTCGCTGTCCTCTACTTCTATAAGGTAACCTTAAATCTCAAGGAATATAGATGCCGTAGTACTTTCAAATATGTGCTCCATATTCGATCTTTAGTTTCCCATCCGCATCGACACAATACTCCGTAATCCGCCGCCGGAGCGTGGGGCGGGGGATGTTAGGGCACCAATCGAACGTACAGGGTTATAAGTTTAATCATGCCCTTAAATATATGAGTGTGAATAGGCTAGTGTGTGAATACTTGAGTTTTCATGCTTTGCGGCAATTTAATGTGATCATACGTATGTACGAGGGTCATCCGGAAAGTAGTACCCGTTCGTGCCGCATGAAGTGCTGACGACGCGAGTAGCCGCTGGACGAGGTCAGATAGCTTCAGTGGCTTGTCTGCCTTCTCTGAGCCAAGTTGCGTGACGCTAGCATTGCCTGTGTTGTTTCTGTGATTGTTTACAATGTTTAAAAAAATTGAGAACGCCGCCAGTTGTGAAGTGAGGGCAGTGATTAAATTCCTCAATGCAAGAAACGTTCGCCCATGTGATATTCATCGCCAATTAAAGGAGGTGTATGGAGACAATGTAATGGACGAGTCGTCTGTTCGGCGGTGGTGTCGCAACTTCAACATGGGGAGGGGGAACACACACGACGATGAGCGTTCGGAGAGACCGTCTGTCATTACAGACCAACTGGTGAGCTCAGTTGACGAATTCGTGAGGAACGATCGGCGCGTCACAATTGATGACATCTGTGAGCATTTTCCCAATGTTTCTCGAACAATTGTTCATGAAATTGTTAAACACCATCTGCATTATGCAAAAATTTGTGCAAGATGGGTCCCTCGCGTATCTCAATGAGCTGGCGGCGAAGGACTATGCAGCAGGAATACAGAAACTTGTCACACGTTATGACAAATGCCTTAATTTGCTTGGAGATTATGTTGAGAAGTAGTTTAAAGTATCCTCTTTCAAATAAAATTTTTTATGTTTGTTAATATTTACTTTTGTCTTTTTATTTCACGAACGGGTACTACTTTCCGGATGACCCTCGTATATGGTCTGACATTGGTTTTTGCTTTAAGTGGGATTGAATTTGCACGTATTGCGGATACCGTTATTATGTTTTTTTTTGCCGCAGACTGTACCTAATCCGATAAGTGTTAAGAAATGTTCATTGTTATTATTTCCCCTGAATAAAACCTACTACCAGCTACACTACGTGTGGGTCACATACGTAGGTTTGTTTCACGGAAGTTGAGGCGTTAGGCGTAATTCTATATTCCACCATTCACTGCCCAACGTGTGTTTTCACTAGAGTGTCACTTAACTTCGAGGTAAGATGGAGCCTTCAGGGTCTCAAGATGTTGGATTCATGACCTCCAGTTATTAGCAAATTGAGTTATACATAGTGCTATCAGGGGCTCCTGTATTTTGCATAAGGGTTTCGTATGTCGCAGTGCCCCATATATTAAGTCTGTGGCTCTGAAAATGTTGACATTTGAAATTACTTCACTTTTCTGCATTAACATTATGTCTGACATTTTTTGACTTCGAGGTCCATTATTTTCCTAAACGCCGCTTCATGTTCTCATTTTACACACTCGGCTAATTACATGATTAATCATATTTTATCATAGTGTAACTTCTAATCAATAGTTCCAAAATATCAATTTAAGTGCAATGATGAATCAATACACGATATAAGTTTATCGGTCTCTGATTTAAATCGAAATATAAATAGCCGAGATGAAAGATGCGCGTTTTAAGTAGACGCTGCAGATATATCAAGACATAGTGTGTGGATATTTGAAGTACAAGCTCAGTGAAGTAGATGGTTTCCTGGAGAAAATTTGGAATCGTGTGTGTTTCATTATCCTACGACTCTGAGGAGGCAACAGCAGCAGCCCCCCGCGGCAGCAGGCTTTGTCCGGGTCTGGCGTTCCGGCACGCCCTCCCCGAGGCGGCGAGCGCTACATCCGAGGGGATCTCGATTCCACCAAATCCCTCACCCCTCTCTCAAGAGGCGGTCGTCTCACGCCACTCCAGGCGGATGCGAGCAGCTCGGCTGGAAAGTAGGTGGTCAGGTCGCTCCCCCTCTCCAGCACCACGCTCTTCCCTCTCTTCCCCCCCTTTGGACCCCACCTCCCCCACCGGTACGCACACACGCGCCGGATCCAATGCACGCACTGAAAATGGGCACACACATACACACGCACACGGCTACTCCCCGACCGCAGCCTTAGCGTTCGGTGGACACTTCAGTGCGGAGATTGCCACTTCGGTCCGATTTTCTTGAAGATTGAATCTTTTCAACCGATCTTGAATCATTTCCGATATTTCAAAACCAATTTATATTTGAATCGATTCAATCGCATCCGCGCTCAATGACAGCGATTCGTCCGATCTCCAAGCGCATGCGTAATTTTCTAAATATACATATTGCTCCCCGGCAGAGGAAATAAAAATAGGACGTACATTACCACTTCAAAACATGGCATGAAGCGGAAAATTTCACGGAGTGAAATAATACTGCTGAAACTAATAAAAAAAATCGGAAATCTCAAGGAAATGTTCGACAGCAGAAGGGTTTACGCTTAACGAATACCTGAGCTAAACTTGCAGAAAATATGAATCGTCATAGCTCATACGGATATTTTTTTATAGTCCTCGGTATTATTTTAATATAAAAAGTATGCTCTTTAATACAGCATTTATGAAGAACATTTTGCGTGATAGTGGAGGAGCTACCATTTTCAACCTTGAAATCACCCAATGAATTGTTGTCTCTGGCTCACTGGCGTGGTACATAAAGCCTTCAATGAAGTGAATGCTAATAGAAACGCAGAGAAAGGATGAAATATATTTCTAAAATAAAAACGAGCATGAATGAAGTACGTGAAATGATATAAAGGGGCACAGAGTTGATCAATTCAGGCGTCTCGTTACACTCCGAAATTCTAGGGGCTTTAAAGAAATAAGATGTTGCGACGAAATACCGTACATTCAATGTCACAGGACTTCGTAGTCGTGCGCAACGCGCCACAATTCACGAGGTTAAAACCATCTTTTTAAACACTAGGGTGTTTACCTTGGACAAATTCAAAGAACTACGGGAAATGCTGGGACAGTAACTTTTAAAGAGTCATCCTGCTCATTTTAAAGCACAAGAGTGTGCTTTAAAATGCAAACAATTCTGGGTGTAAAACTCATTCGCCTTGATCGGGATTGGAACTCAGTTCCCTCGGTATCCGATCGAGTGATTAAACCAGATAAGCTACCTAGGCGTCCTGTCGCACTACGAAATTTGGCACTCGGCCGGACTGCCAAGGGCGAGACCCCTTGGATCCATGGAACTTGAGGCTAACTACTTCATTTCTAATAACATTTGGTTTCGTTGACATAATTATTCTACGATTGAGATACGCGAGGGACCCATCTTGCACAAATTTTTGCATAATGCAGATGGTGTTTAACAATTTCATGAACAATTGTTCGAGAAACATTGGGAAAATGCTCACAGATGTCATCAATTGTGACGCGCCGATCGTTCCTCACGAATTCGTCAACTGAGCTCACCAGTTGGTCTGTAATGACAGACGGTCTCCCCGAACGCTCATCGTCGTGTGTGTTCCCCCTCCCCATGTTGAAGTTGCGACACCACCGCCGAACAGACGACTCGTCCATTACATTGTCTCCATACACCTCCTTTAATTGGCGATGAATATCACATGGGCGAACGTTTCTTGCATTGAGGAATTTAATCACTGCCCTCACTTCACAACTGGCGGCGTTCTCAATTCTTTTAAACATTGTAAACAATCACAGAAACAACACAGGCAATGCTAGCGTCACGCAACTTGGCTCAGAGAAGGCAGACAAGCCACTGAAGCTATCTGACCTCGTCCAGCGGCTACTCGCGTCGTCAGCACTTCATGCGGCACGAACGGGTACTACTTTCCGGATGACCCTCGTACTTATCAAATGTTAAGGAAAAACTAAATCCAATTAAAAGTATAAGATGAGCATGAAAAGGTAATTAAGACCTCTTCTCAAATATATATCAAAAGAGTTTTTTAATGTTTATATCCTTCCGTTATGATTATTGTTTAATTTTATTGATTTCTCTAATACTTACGTGATGATCTACATCATAAATTGTTTTGTAAGTACTTGCATTCTCTGCAACCGAGGGTCCTGCAACAATTCCTTTGGAAAAAAAGAAAAATTAAACCATAAAAATTTTAATTGCTCCACATAATTCTCTTTTAGCTTGATATACGTTTCCCAGCGTTTCTCCGACTTTTTTAAGACGCACAAAAAGTAGGATTTCGGAAGGTCTTCAAAAACAGGCATATATGTATATATGTCGTCGATGGCCTCGTCTGACGTGGACATTGTATTTTTCCACGGAGCCTTTTCTTCTAGTCTGGAAATAAAAAAATATCACTGAGGGCCAAATCTGGTGAACACGAGTGATGTTGTAATAACTCTCACTTTTCATTCCATTATTTTCACTAAAGAAACTACGCAATTGACCACCTGTGCATTACCTTAATGGAAGAATGAATTTCACACGCCGTATATGGCTTATGGGTGAGCTCTGCCCATCACCTACCAAACCGACCTTCGCGTGGATTACTGAGTTTATGGCTTAGGTACCTGGTGTAAAGCGATATTCAAATTTGTTCTCGATTAAGCATTTTGTGGGAATGAACTAAATGAAATCATCACTAAGGTATGTTAATTTAAATACGATCTATTCCGCTCCAGGTCCTCCAGATGATGAAGGAGGTGGCTGAAGACGAGGACGACGACTCCAGCGACATCTCCGGTTACCACTCCGACTCGGACTCCGCCATCATGATGTCCGGGAATTCGCCGTTCATCAGCAAGAGGGCGCGCTACAACTTCCTCACCAGATCCAGTGAGTTCTTTGCCTCTCCTTCTCTCTCGCCTCTCCTTGTCCTCGAGATCACTTACGAACAGTCGCAATGGATGTCCTTCTTCTTCCTTATAATAACCCCACTCGCGAGTCAGGGTTCCTTATAGAATTGAAAGGAGGCGGGCGGCTGAAATATTCGAAACATTTATGTTGTTCGGATACCCTGTGGGGATCATTTTAGTGTTGTTTTGGCATGAGCAGCCATTGCCTCTGCCTGGAGGAATGTTCAACTGGTTTCTGCTTCCCAGCCGCACTCGGGAAGGACACGCACCCTTGTGGCTGGGAGGAGGAGGTGGAGAGCTACCCCCGAAGTATCCCGAGCTGTTCAACTAGCGTGCTAGCATAGTCGAACCCTACACGAGCCTTACAGTGAGGCAGCCGAATGTTCTCCCATGAACACTCACGAGTTCTCATGGGAGAACATTCGGTAGCCTCCCGGTAAGGTGTATTGTATTGCTATTCGGGAGACGTTCTAAGTCTTCACATCATGATAAAACCGAAGAATGAAAACCTTTTCCCGTTACTAAATATTCACATGGTTTTTTGCTATAAAATAATATTTTGCATATATGCTACAAATGAAAGGGGCGAATGGTTAAAGGCTTTGAAGCAGTTCAAAATCATTCAACGCATCAAGGAAGGGATGAAAACGGGATAGCCGAGACCGTAAACTTGGTTGAAACAAGGTTGAAAAGGGTGTGGGGGAAAAACAAAGTTACAAGTAAGGGGTGAACACACACCAGGTCACGTGGGTGTGTTTAAGAAACAGTGACCCGTGTATACCTGAATCACATACCAAAAAGTTAAAATAAATAATAAAATTTAAAGCAAACTTACAGCCACTCGATCACTAGGGTGTGTTAAGGAATAACAGCACTCCCGTAAATCGCATTCACATACACACTCAGGGTTTTCAAGCATTCCTCCTATGACAGTAACCTGCTAATCACACAGATACAAGCCAAATTATAAAACAATTGTAGCGAAACAGAACGAATTTACATAAATAAGCAATCACTCTGGTGTGTTAGACCTTTGTGAATCGCATTTACACACACACTCAGGGTCTGTAATTATCCCTACTTTGTCAGTGGCCACCTAGATGAATACAAAATAACAAAACAGATGTGCGCACGCTTTCGCTCATTCACTCAATCCCTAAGGTGTGTCTTATCCGAAAACAGTGACCTTTGCGATTCACAAGTACTCACTCGTTCAGGGTTTACCAGGATTCCTCCTAAGCCACTGACCCGTCAATCACACAGAAGTAACAAACGAAACAGAATGAATGTACGTAAACATACAATTACTCAATCACTCGGGTGTATGAGACCTTTGTGAATCGTACACACCCACTCCTTCAGGGTTTACAAGAATTCCTCCAATGTCAGGTACCCGTCCATCACACAAGCACAAACAAAAATTAGGAAGTAGGAATCAGGGATGGGTAAGTGCCTAGAGAAAACCTGCAGGTAATGAAGGGAGCTTATCGAAAGATGTGAATTTCATCAGTTATTCGCCGCTTTCAAGGAAAACTTTAACAATCCGCCCCAAAATCTCACATTCCCACATTTAAATACATTAAAATGACACATTCCCACAATTACTTTTAAATTTAAAAAAGTGCGTATTGATGATTTTTTTGGAAAATGAGCAATTCCCTCCCGAACGCCTACTGCATCAGAAACACCGAAATGAGAAGTGAAGACTCGAGTTACCCTCGCTCACGACCACTCTTGGGTGAAACATTAACGAGGAATGTGTGGAGAAGCTAACAAAAAATTAAGATTTATTAGAATAATATTGGGGAAATGCGATGAAAAGGTTTAAGAGTAGTGTTATCTGTCGTTGGTTATCATTAAGAAAAGAAATACTTTCCATATATATGTTATTAAACACGACCTAGGCTTCCACTTACAAAGTCATCATCAGGTGAAAAAGGTTTGCAAGTCGAAACCTCGGACGTGTTTAATAAAAAATATGTGTGGAATAACTAAGTATTTATTATCCGAAATGAATCGCTTCCACAAAGTGACGCCTCAAACCATTCCATTCATCATTAAGAATACGCTGCAAGCATATGTTATGGGAACCTCATGAAGTTGGATTGATTGCCGCATGGGACCGCGTGCAGCGTAGAGGAGCTGGATTAGTAAAACGTTGCAATGATAAACTTTGTAGCGTATCGGAAATATTAGAGCAGCTAGGTTGGGAATCAATCTCGGAGCGAAGGCCAAATTGCGGATTACATGTCTTGCATAAACTAGGACGCATCTTTAGCGATAATGTTGAAAATATACTAATAGCCCCATCGTACTACAGTAGGAGAGATCATGTGAATAAAAGTCGAGAAATCATTTTTCCACAAACGATAAGGGATCAGAATAACCTTATCAGATTAATGACTATCAGAATGTCTTGTATGTAATCACTCCATGCCACACATCAAAGCGGTGGCAAGCAGGGTATGTATATAAAGTAAATATAAATTATCCCTCCAACTCCCTTTTAGATAATATCTGTTTTCCGAAATTCCCCCTACTTATCCTTTCTTTCCTTCCCCGTCGGCCAGCCAAACACATTCTTGTTGTACCTGTTGATGATTTAGTGACGCCGATACGCTTCGTGAATTCTCATAAAATTGTGGTATATAAGTGCTGACCTGAGTTCTTTATTCTTACATGCATAGCTCTTAAGAGCACGTAATTTAAAATGGCTAAAATATCAATAATTAATTGAGTGTATCTTTTCAAAAATTTTCCTTTGCGAAAGATATTTGGCATACGACGTCTTATCTTGATATTCTCCTGAATTCTACACCAATATTGATATCTAGAGTGTAAATTTTATTTCCGTAAATGAATAAAAAGATTAATTCGGATACGAATTAGTCCAAAACTCGTATGTAGGTAACACTTCATCAGTTGTGCTCCACTGAAATGCCATAATTACTCTCAGAATCACTTTTTGGTAATTTTCCACAATTACGCTATTCTAAACTTCCTTATCTACCCCGGCATGAAAGCATCTTCGGGAACGCTAAATGGAGGAATTAACATGATCAAAAGGGAAAAATGATCTTCAAAATTACTCTCAATTGTTAATCACTTACGAAAACTTTTTCAATTGAGGATCAGGAAATTTTCTACCATATATCCTTGTTCCTGACATAGAGTACATCTACGAAATAACAATTTACAGTTAGCTATGCTGTCCGAACTATTAACAAAATCTATTAGTAACACCTTGTACATGCAGAATGAATGTAACAATGTATTTTGTTGCACATATAATTATAATGAGGAAATATTTACAACCTACATCGATTTTTATAATTGGTATCTTACAATCTAAGGCAGATTTTACATGGATACAAAATTAGTACCCCTAAATTTCTTATTCTTGCCTAAACCAAAACCTAGCACTGCAGTGACTCCTTCTCCAAGTCTGAATACTTCCTTCCTCCCTTCATCCCGTCCAGCATCCCTATCCTGTTCCTGCCCTTTCCTCGTTTGCCAAGCAGTCTTTACAGTCTTCAGCATCCCACTGCAGATCAATACATAACGCCATTCATCCATTTTTCCTGCCTCCTTTAGTTTTCTCCCAAATAGCCTCTCTTCTCCTCCACCATGCCCAGCATTTTCTCCTTTGTTTTCCTTGCTGCAATTTCACCTTTCCATCCTTCTCCACACCCGTATTTGAAAAGTCTCCAATCTATGCCCATAATCTTCCTTTATGTACCATGCTTCCGCGCCGTACTAACCAACGCTCCTAGTCAAAGTTTTAATGAGTCCTTACTAATCATCATTCATCAATGTCCCTATCATCGATTCCATTCTCCTTGTGAAAGCGGGGATCGAGATGGTGCGGGGGCTAACGTACTGTCTTTCCACCCAGAGAGCCCGGGTTCAAATCCCGGCGGTGTTGAATATTTTTCGGAGGTATCTCGATCCCTACTTGAGGTGCTTTGTGGAGGGCACGCCGTCCGAGTGAGTACGCCGTCCGTCGGATGGGACGTTAAGCTGTTGACCCCTTGGCGCCTTTCGTTAAGAGTAGGCTAATGCCGACGCCGGGTTTATCTCCACCCTTCATCCTTTCCTGTCCATCCCCTATGGCGCAAATGACCTCAGCAGTCGGTCGCCTCCCCTCAATACTACTACTACCTTGTGAAAGCGTATCTGTCTAGCACAAATCCTCTTTTTTTATATCCCTACTGCTTTATATGTCTTCGTCCAAAACCCTGCCAAGTTAGATGAGCTGTACTTGATCCCCAATTTTAATGTTTAACTTAACATGCGTCTTTCTTGAAAAGCCTCATATAATTTTTGTTCACATTGATCACTATGCCATACCTAACCGTCTGATTATCTCTTCTCAGCAATGATTCTAAACCATTGTCTGACTGGCTACCTAAAACCTTAGGATAGCATATCTGTTTTATGGATTCCTCCCCTACTTTCACTTCTATCGTCAGCCCTTTCTATGACTCACTCTTTGTATACCTTCGAAATAGTAGGTGGTAGCATCACTTTCTTACTGCCCATTCTGAATTTCTATTCACCTCGCGCGTATGAGTAGCCTGGGACATTACAGGTTGCGCATAAGTCGCCCATCCCTCTCACCCACTCCTATCTTGTGCAATGAAAATACTTGTTCAATCGTTTAATCTACTTGCTCTACCCAATACAACATAACGTAGACCTCCTCGATATCCACGAAACAAGCAAATAAATTCTGATTCTAAAGTCCTTTCAGTCCTCAACTTCTATGGCATCAAGCGTGTCTTCCTCTGCCTGAAACTAAAATGTTCATCCGTTGAATAAACATTATCCCTCCTCTATACCTCATATTGATGATTCTGAGTACCACTTTAGCTGCGTGCCAAGTAAAACCTACTGTTCCATTGTCCTACGGTAGGTTTTTTTTGTGAAGGGAACTAACATTCTTCAGGCGAAATATTCCGGCCAAATTCATCCTTCATATATGCAAAGAATTGCTAACGTTTTTCCTTCCGGGTTTTCTTAAAACCCAAAGTCATAGCCAGAACAATTTATGAGAATAATTTGATGTGAAACTCAATTCGGCCATTTTGTACGTGATATCTCGCAGCCGGAGTAAGTGAATATCCTAGTGGATGCTGTATTTTGACATTTCAAAGAACGCCTTCGACATGGTCTCTCCCAAGATATCGATACACAAACTAAGAGATAGTGGTCTTGACGAGAAAGAGACTACCTGGAATAGATAATTCTTATCTAACCGTAAAAAAGTAACCGTCGACGCGTTGAATTGATTAGAGGCAGACGTAACATCAGTAGTTCCGCAGGGAGGTAGTTTAGGTGCCCTGCTCTTCATGATAAACATTAACGACTACCCATATTGGAAGTCATAGAAGATTATTTGCAGACGACAGAGTGATTTACAGAGAAATGAAATTATTGACTTTGTGATTCCACGAACTTTATTTAATTATTACAAAGAATTAATTAAAAAGTCAATAATTTCATTTCAATTCAATATTTTATGCAAATTCCATTAAGTTACACTGGAGACAGAAAATGATTTCCGGAGAATTAAGGACACCGGTGTCATACTCATTAACGATTCAAACCAGATATCGGAGTGATGTAATGAATCGGGGGTCATAATTGAATATCAGAAAATGCACTACACTGAAAATTTGGGATAAAAGATAAGAGGAACAAGACATGAGCTATTAAAAAATATGGGATATAGTGAAGTATTTCTGATCATCTAAAATGCTTGGGTGATGACCCTGACATTTAACCTCTCGTGGAGTACACAAATCTGGAGAGTATGCGGATCAGCCTAGGAGTATGTAAGTATCAATGGATCGTCTGTAGGAAAATGTAAGATGAGAGTGAAGTGTGCCTTTGCTTTAGTTAGATCACACTTAAAATACACGGCGAGTGCATATATATATATAGTCTGAACGCACAAGCTCTTCCACTATGTCAAGATTGTGGTATTTGGGCATGAAAAATTCGCTATTTAGCGGGAACACATCGTTTTTTATCTTAATCTTACTTGAGGTAGCTTCCAGAATATGTGAAAACCTTGAAAGTAGGAAAGTGGTTCGTGGACCTCTATACCTGTAAAAGGGGGTGAAAGCAATGCATTATGCCAATGCCCAAAAGCGACCGCAATAGTAGGAGCCTGCGAAACTTCAAGATGCGCTTCAATTCGTAGTAGCAGTATGTTGGGGAGGCGACCGACAGCTGAGGTCATTTGCGCCATTAGGGATGAACACCCACGGTTCACCGCGGTGCAGCATCATCCGACCTGATAATTCTGCACCGCACATTTATTTAGAAATGATTTATCACGAAAAAGTTCCACAAAGTTACGCCTGAAACGATTAATGATGGAGATTAGGAATGCTATTTGGTAAAAGTGACTTGTAACGATTTTCACTGCATTCTCATTTCGCATCCCTGCTACAAGCTGACATCTTCTAATGTTTTGTTTAATTGAAACTATGGTATCGGTATTACGTTGCCTTCGTCATTTAAAATCTCCTACGTATTTACCAAATGTTTTTATCATTTTAATTCTCTCTAGGACTCTTGAAGAATTTATTAATCTTTATAATATTCGTATAGGCGCGGTTAAAAATAATTCCAACCGTAATAAATGTTTTAAAATGCATGAATGTTATAAAACTGAGCATCGATTCTTTCGTCGTCATGCCGAGGGCGCAATGGTCGAGCCGGGCGTCGCTCGTTTTGCGAAAGTGTCGGTCGCTCATCCTCGCCCCGCCCCCTCTTCTTTCGCAGTCCGCTCGGACGGCAAGGCGAGCGACGGCACCCCCTACGGCTGCGACGACTCCTCCGAAGACAAGCACAGGACTGGCCGGCAGCACCACGCCAGGGCCGGTGGGAGCAGTGGGATAGAGTCCGGCGGCTGCGGAGAGTCACCGGGGCCCTCGCCGCCATCCACACCGGGCAAGACCCCCACGCCGGGTCCGCTGAGACCCCGTCAACTTAAGGCCCGCAAGGAACTGCACAAGCTGAACTCTGCAGGTTGGTACCTCCCCTCCTTTACGTTGCTTATCTGCCCGCTGACGGTGGGACGGGGTAATTGCAGGGGAAGGTTGTCTGTTAAGAGGACTTAGGGGTGAACAGCGGAACCTTATGAAAGTTAATGGTGAATCCCCAACAGTTGACTGCCATTGGGCAGGGAAGGGCGGAGGAATCTGATAATTAAAACACAATTAAGGCATTTTAGTGGTGTTTTCACAAGTATTGCTTCAATCTGTTGTCAAAATTTACGTGAAAGAGCTGCATTTGAGTGCATATGTCGTGAATTCATATGCTGAGATAAGGGTTTAATTTTAGAAGAACTAGAGAAGGTTAACTAAATTAAAAAATCTTTATGGTTGACCCGGTTAATTTTTATTATTGTGTCTTGCTGTATACTGTAAAAAAACATTTTGCGCATTATTCCATATTTTACTAGTTGTAATGTTTGCCGGAGCGTGAGAGGCCTCGTTGCTAAGTAAATGGTAACTTGACTCAGCATTAAACTACCATCCGTCGATACGTAGTATTTAATAATTACCCGAGTAATGGATACGTAGAGTGTCTCTAAGATTTTCATTAACAAATAATTTCAGCTTGTAATGAAGTGGGGGTCAGTACAAGAGGTAAAAATAATGATACAATAGGTCAAATACAAATTTCAAATGGCATAGTACTGTGAATCATAAGTGCTTTATCAGAAAGTTTTATGAGGTATTCGATAATAATAAGATAGAGATCCCCGTTAAATATTGAAGCAAATATAACGTCAAAGAAACATCTGTATTAGAAGTAAACTGCCGAATTGAAGACAAAATCAATTCACTGAATGTCAGCCGCGTAAATACGGCAAGGACCATTTGAATGCCAGCTAGCTGTAATCGGAGTTGAGGGGGGTGTAACTTGTATGATCGTAACTATTTTGGCAAGTGCGTACCCACTTCTGCCTTAGTGTTCCCCTGGAGTTGTTGGTGTCCCAAAGAAGGGGCAGGGCAACCAAATGCTTGAATCTTTCGATTTGGAAATCTGATTCTCTTATCGTGTGTTGACAAAGTTGTCTGTTTTGCTGATGTATTGTAATTGAGTGACTGAAATACATATACTACATTGGCTGCAAAACCATATGATTGATATCTTAGCAATAGGTTCGTATAATCTAGAGCTCAGTTTTCGCATATCCAAATGTTCCCATTGTTAAAACATTGTTGAAATCAGGAAATGGATGACTCTCAAACCTTAATGATGGATACCTACATAGTGGCATATTGCCTTTGGCGAATAAAATACATGGTGAAGATAGACTTTGGACCTATGTTTGGACCTAATAACCTATGTTCTCATATTGTGTGGCCATCATCTCATATGCCCTCTGTTGTCCCATTATTCAATATGTTTGCACTTATTATACCCCAGCCTCAAAACTGAGTCATGGTGACTTTAATGGTGTGGGCGCGAGAAAAAATTATATAATGTATCTTGTCAAATTTTTCAAAACTGCATTTTGTCATTTTACAGTCAAAACTTTAGGAAAGTAAAATGTCACGGAAATTTTGAGTTGATTTCCTTCTTAATGATGTATCGAGGTTGTTTTCCTTTCAGAGTATAAGAATAGTTTAAAGCTCCTTATTCGAAAGAAAATTAAATCATGCTATATAGCTCGAGAACAAATTGCTTGGTAGACATGTTTTAGCTACATGCTTGTAGAATAGGTAATAAAACTAATTCCTTTGAGATGTTAAATAAATTGAAGTGAACACTAAAAAGTTACTTTCATGCTGAGAGATCTTGGAGAACTGCAAAGTGATTAGATAAATTTTACACGTTTAAAACCACATTTTTGGCACAGAGAGGTTTTATTCTCACATATTAACAAGAGGGGATATAGAAAGAGTGAAACTGCCAAAACATTTGATTGAGGGATACGTTTGATCCCAGTTCTGGAAAAGGTTATTTCAAAATTTGTAATTGTAAAAGACATTTAACAGTGAAAATTCATTGTTCCACAACAACACCAGATTCATGCATAAAATGCATGAGAAAGCGAAAATCATCTCTGACGTGAAGATGCCAAAATCACAATCGAAGGAATGTTGTTGATAAAAAAAATACTTTGGCGTGGTGTTACCTGGAAGACAGTTTTTACCAACCCATACCCACGATAGCATTGTACGAGTATACATGTATGAAACGAAATGAACTCCCAATATATATTTAGGAGTTCATTTCGTTTCAATACCCCCATCTGTTTACGACATTGCAATTTTGGCTATCTTGTCTCCTGCAGGGTCTTCATCTTCATCTTCTTCGTCGGCCACCATCGCCTGCTGCCCAGACTGCCGACCGCGGGCCGCCCTCCAGCTGCCCGGCGGTGACCTCTTGTACCAGGAGATGGCCAATCTCCGCTTGGAGATCATCCGGTCCAAGAACACCATCGCCGCCCTGCGCGAGAACGAAGCCTTGCTCAGTGAGAGGTACAACCACTTGGCCCCTTGACCCACCTACCCTTTTCCGTGACTCTCACTTTGGACCTACCCTCATGCTGCAAAGTACAAGCGAAATTTGGAGTTGTCATGGAGGTGGCAGTGGCAAATTGCCGATTTATATGATACATATGAAGGGTATTTTCTCTTTTGCCTTCAATGCAAATTAAAGATCAGATGTAATGCAGTTTAACTGTGGTCTGGTTTAGTGTCAGTCATTGACATTCATGAAAGCACATCTTTGATTATTCTCCTTATTTACTGCTCATTTCCTCTTTTCTCCATCCTTTTTTTGATGACCATGGGTGGCATTTTTTTAGTAAGTGTCGTTTTGATATTATGAGAGTAAAAGTGCATTTAAAATAAAGTTAATACTAAGGCAGATTGATGATTAAACTGGGCATATTTTCTAAATATTTTGCAGAATATAAGAGTAAAATTTAAGGATAGACAACTTACACAGAAGCAATAAAAGTCTGCTTGTTCAGATGCGTGTGGGGATTGGAGTGCCAGGATGGGCTGTACTAGGCAGGGGAGTAAGATGGGGATTCCCATAATCACCAATTCTTTTTTCAATATGTGCGTGGAGAAAAGGGTAATAGAGGAATAAGAAGGAATGAAGGCTGGAGTGAAAGTCATTGTGAAACCCTTCAAATTACTTTAGCAGATGAAAACATAATATCCTCTTATTTCGATACACACACATACACACATATACATATATATATATATATATATATATATATATATATATATATATATATATATATATAATGTATAACACTTAGCACTAGTGGACACAGACAAAAACACAGAAACACAAAAAAGAGACTCACTATTTTTCGAATTTTCGGTGGTCGTTACCACCTTTATCACGGAAGAGAGGGACAGAACTGAAGGGAATACGAGGGCTGGAGAGGTGGATGGAAGGGGAAGGTGGGGAGAGAATTCCGAAGGGACGGGTTTGGAGGGGCAGCGTTAGAAGGGTGGGGAAAATGTAGAAGGTGATGGGGGTGGAAGGGGGATGAAAATATAATTGAAGCAGGGTAATTAATGCCTAATATTAATTCCTGGCCAGTTCCAGGACTCCAAGAGCCAGATGAAGGATTGCTCTAATGTTTCCAGTTTCTGAGGAGGATCAGAGGGTGGGAGGGATGCTATGATGGATACACTATAGAATTTATCAAAGGGAGTGTTGTGTTCGGAGGCGTGTTTGGGGAAAGGGAGCATATCAATTAAGGAAGAGTTTTTGCATGAGGCTCGGTGGTTGTTGATTCTGATATTGAGGGGTGTGGTGCACTGCCCAATATAATAGGCAGGGCAAAGTTGGCACTTCAGAAGGTACACTACATTGCTAGATGTGCAAGTAGAGGAGGGAATTGGTGGGAGAGAGTTAAAAAGTGGGTGGGAGAGGGATGGGATTTTGGTTTTGAAAATAGGGCATGTTTTGCATCTGGGTTTATTGCATGGCATTGGCATGGCATATATATATATATATATATATATGCCATGCCAATGCCATGCAATAAACCCAGATGCAAAACATGCCCTATTTTCAAAACCAAAATCCCATCCCTCTCCCACCCACTTTTTAACTCTCTCCCACCAATTCCCTCCTCTACTTGCACATCTAGCAATGTAGTGTACCTTCTGAAGTGCCAACTTTGCACTGCCCTATATAATTGGCAGTGCAAAGTTGGCACTTCAGAAGGTACACTACATTGCTAGATGTGCAAGTAAGAGGAGGGAATTGGTGGGAGAGAGTTAAAAAGTGGGTGGGAGAGGGATGGGATTTTGGTTTTAGAAAATAGGGCAAGTTTTGCATCTGGGTTTATTGCATGGCATTGGCATGGCATATATATATATATATATGTGTATATATATATATATATATATATATATATATATATAAATATAATATATATTACACGTAAATTATAGTCATCGATTGTTTATCGTTTCTTTTGCGGAAGAGAGAGCTAACTTCCGTCGAAATTATTAAGACACATAATGTATGAGTGTTCTTTTTATATGTTCCTATATTGTTTGCATATCTGCAACAAAATCCCTTTGTTCATCAGAAATAGGAATGTTTATAAGTACATCATCTGGAGTAAGGATAATTTTTCAATGGACACTACCAAAGTAGTGATGCTACAAAAACCCCAGAAGTTCCAGGAAAACTACTCTTTAACCAACTTCCTGAAGAGCTAAAACAAATACTCCACCGAGAAAATAAATGAAAAAAAATTTTAAAGTCTTCTTTATAAATTATGTTTTTTATAGCTTCCCAGAATACATAAAAAGAGCCAATGCCAGGAAATTTGTTTTCAAAATCTTTAATACCATTATTATATAATTAAAATCCCTCAGTATGTGTATGAATTTGTATACATGTTAATCTAATGTAACTGTAAATTTGATTGAATCTTTAACAGAGCCCTTATGTATTGCTCTATAGTGAATTAATCTTACTCTCTATCTGTGAGGAATTGTGAATGATGAAGCAGATTCCACCATCGTTAACACCCTTTGTTAATATAGCTAATTCTTTGGCTTGGTCATTTTGGTATGGTTGCTACAAGAGGGTCTGCACTTCTCAGGTTGGCACTGGAGCAGAAGGCAAGGGTGGAGGCAGAGGAGCGTGAGGCAAGTGGTGAGAGCCACTATGAAGGCCTCATTGGTGTCGACCCTCATGAATTGCCACGGTCCCACTCGACGGGTGGCGACTCAGCTAGCCATGGGACCGGTGGACCCAGTGCCCAGCTGCTGGTGGGCAGGTTTGCCTCACTCTACGCCCAGGCAAGGGTGGACACACTTGATGCCCTTGACAATTTGCCACAGCTGAGGGATGCAGAGGATCTCAAGTCAAAGATCTTGTTCTCAGTGGTGGTGGTAAGTTGCTGTGGTGCTAGTTTTTTCTGCAAACAAACCTTCTGATAAGTAAGATCTCAACCTACTCATTGGCATTCAGTTATTGAATATTTCTTGTTTATATATGCTGATTAGTTAGTGACCAAATATTGCAAGAACTGATTTAAGTTATTTTGTATTCTTATGTGTCCTAACATTTCAGATGTATTCTGTTAGTTCCTGGTGAGAGTAGAGGACTAAAATTAGATAAATATATAGAATAAGGGTTGCATAAACTGCAACGCCAAGGTTTTTTCAAGTGAGTGGTTAGGCCTTGAATGTGAACTAGTTAGCTATAGTTCCTTTCCAGCAATCTACTTTGAGGATGTATCCTCCATTTTCACTTCTTGAATTCTACCAGTGAGAATATTTTTTTACAATTCTTTAGCCTTGAATTTAATCGCGATGGCTTCAACTATGACCATAATTTATCATGAGGCACTTGGTCAAACGATAGCAAAATATCAACAATCACCCCATCAACTCGCTTTGCCAAATATATGACATTGCCACATTTATAGCATTAACACTATAAGTTGCGTTTCACATGAGTATCCTGTTCTACACCCATGTTGGTGTTTAAATTCCAAGTCCCTCATTCCTGAATGTTGTCAGTGATCTATGACTCTATAATGTTACAAACAAATGATGCTTACCAGTCTGTAATTCTTAGCTTTTGTTTTATCTCCTCTCTCAGAAATAGATGTAATGTGAGCTTTTTTCCGCGCATTAGTCAAAGTGTTGTTATTTAAAAATAATTTTATCCTCACTGTTTAAAGTGACAGTTCTTTCCCTCCACAATGTTTCCTTAAATGACTGTTCAATTGGTGCCTCCCTTCCCCACTCAGACACAATGCTAGATCTCAAAACCATCAAGGTGGAGTGCATTTTACTCCTTAAAGCATTTCAGATTGGCCTGAACCTTGCTCACTAGGGGTTGTACCCTCAGAGTTCCCATCAACCCTCCTTCCCATCACTTGCCGCTCAAAACCCCCTCTTTGGGGTTTTGAGAGACAAGTGATGGGAAGGGGGGCCCTTATCTTACAATTGACTTCCCCTTTGGTTAAAATATTGAGTCTCAAATATTATTAGTATTTGTGTTTTTTCTTCCTCTATATATATCTAAATTTTGTGTGAATATTACCTACACATATATGCATCTATTTTGTGTGTGTTTTTGATCTGGAACATGTGAATGAAACATATTCTAAGGAAAACAGCGAGATGGTTTCTTTTTGATACTTTTTGGCACTTGATATGTTTGAAGTATATAGTTGAGTTTATAAGTATACAGTTGATTTCATCTCTTCCATGGAAATGCATATGATAAATCATTATTTTTTACTTAATTTTTATCAAATATTAAAATTTTTACTCATGCATATAAAAATATTTCCATTAATAACTTTTCGGTAATGCAAGATATTGTGCATTTAAATTGACATGAGGACTGACAACCAAAAGTCCACCGATTCTCAACATTTTTCAGTTTGAGTGCTTTTGATGCTTGCCTCTTCTAGTCATGGACACTTAACTTGCAGGGAATCCTTAAGAATCAAATCATCCTTAAAATTTTGTGTTTGTGAAATTTTGAAATTATGCAATTTCTCCCACTTATTTAACACACATTTTATGCAATATCTCCTTCAATCATTTGTGTATCCATTGTGAGAGTGAGTAGTCACATTTTAATTATGCTAATCAAACACCAAGAATGGTTGTGTGATATTTATTTAATTATTTGGAATTTAAGGAAATGGCAACCAAAAAATTAAGCTTTCACAGAGCTGAGCTTTGCTTCTTTTGTTTAGTCTTCATTTCATGAATATAGTTTATTGTTGAGAACTAAATGGTGACAAATAAGGAATCAATTTTGCTATCCCTATTCTTTAGGTGATCCATTCAGTAGGTGGTATTCATTTCACCGACATGAGTAGGGAGTGTAGAGATTAGGAGGGCACACTTATATTGGCACTGATCTTTGTTTTTGGTGCTTTATCTGTTAAATGCTTGCTCCCCTGTAGTTGGTTCTGAGGTAGAAAGCAACACTTGCAAGCAATATTAGTGTACCGTTTACCATTGCTTGAAGAATGTGTGATCACCAGTGACCCTAAGATGCTACCGATACGAGTACTAAACAAAAAATGAAGTAGCAGTTACAAAGTCATTCAGGGAATCCCTCTCCACCCATCACTTGTAATGAAAAAATTCGCTCATGGAATGAGTCATTTCAAAAATATCTGTACCCATTAATGAGTACTTGCTAGACAAACCACTTTCAAACCCATTTTCCACTATATCTTCAAACTCAGCCTCTACTAGACAACAACAAATTTTCTAAATGCCATAATTCCCAGAAGAAAGTAACATTCTACTCATTGATTCACTGCCCCCAATTTAGTTGAGAACTTACTAGATAGATTACAGCTGTTAATGTTCACAACTACCAACATCTTCAAGAAATATTTACTCTTTCATGACTAGAAACTTAAAGAACACTTTCCTTGGGCTAAAACATAATCTGATAAGGTACTGTAAACACATACCTCTAAACTAACTAAAATCAAAAGGAGCATTTCACTGCTTCTTAAACAATTTCTTTATCCTGCAATACACATTTTGGACACTTTGTCATGCTCTGCAGCGCACCAACTCCACTCTGGGCACTGACCCTCTGACTCCCTCCGACTCTCCACCATTTTACACTGCGGATATTGCAATTTCATGTACTGCAGGAGGATCGGGCAGAAGTTCAATGTCAGAGTTAAAGAGGACCAACTTACTTTCACCCACAAAGATCCTTCTTCCCATTTTGCAAAACATCTTACCTATGAATATAGCCTTAACTCCAATTTCAACAAGCACAATTCACCTTTCAAAAACCCAAGAAAAATGTCAACATCCTAGGAATGGAGATGATTCTTCATATCAAAATCCACCGTGTAACTTTGTTACCACTGTTTGTACACACAGTCTTATTACTAGAATCATGCTCCAAAACAATCATAAGCAATAAAAAATGATGTGAGCAGCTTGGTGAGTTATGCAATTGCTGACAAGCCTATTGGGCACTAGTTTGAAATTCTCCTCGGAAATTGCTGTTGAGTCATGATGCATTGGCTATTGTATGATCGAATTTGGAATTGCAAACATTCAAGTTTCATAAACACATGATAGATTATGCCTTAGAAGCATTGATAACATAATACTTATAAATGGTAATTTTACTTTAAGATATCTGTCTTGTCCTAAGGTAAAATATGCCCCCACAAGTGAATTCCAGTGAGGAACCCAGTGGAAGGGTAGAAAGGTGATAGAGTAAGTTAATTTTTAAACCCCTCCACTTTGCCTGTATATATTTCTCAACAGAGCGTGTACCCAATCAGTACTATAGGCATTTGTCGAAGGTGCAATGGTGTGCAGATGATCTACAATGGCATTTTCTTGAACAAACTTACTAAATGTAAATGAATGATTTTCAGCTACTTCCCAAATATTTCTAACCTGAATTGAATTGCCTTAATGAAAGGCGCTGTAGGTGTTACTTATAGAACTCAGTAACTTTCATGGGATTTTGCAATAACGTGAGTATCATAGCGAGTCCTCCTACTCTTTACACTCCCTTTGCACTAGTATATCTATTAAATGCCTAAATTAAATCCCTACTATATATTATTTTATTCTTAAACTCTAAGAAGAAATTTTATCTGTGAAAAACGTTTTTAATTGGTAAAAAATATTTGCCAGAAGTTAGTCTTCGAATCTTCCTAATTATGATTTAATTTTGTACACATGTAATGCTGAACCCTGGATGTAAATAATTGGTGAAAAGACATGACTATGACTACCTGTTGGAGAGTGTGGGGGAAGTGACAATTCCCTCTGCTCTCCATAGCCACTGTAATAATTTATATTCTCTTTTCAGCCAGCCATCTGTCATAAAATCTGTAATTGAATATTAAACTCATTGTTTCATTTTATTGCCCTCTAGGATTTCAAATTGCAGGCTATTGAGGGTAATGCTTGCATGTAAACCAAGTGAAAACGTAACTATTATAAGAGGCACATTAATGGGACATATTTAAGCATGAATGAGTTTATCAACCCTTTTCCGTGCTTCCCAAAATGCAAAAATCTAACCACTCAGACGAACCCATTGTTTCTTCCCACAACTCCCTGACAGAGAAAATCTTCACCTTTGTGTGCCAATACCTCTAACTCTTGGCCCATGTCCACATCATCCTATGTTCAGGACAAATGTACTGATGAATATTTCCTCAACCTACTCCATCTCCAAATTATAATGGCCACAATAGATATTGCTTCCCTTTACTCATCAATTCCTCATTCTGAGGGTCTCTCATCATACACATTTACTTCTTTGGCCTCACAGCATTGATCCACAACCCGTGCATATACTTACTTCCTTCCTAAAGGCTCCATCTCCTGTATTCTCCATATACACAATCTCATCCTCAGAAATTACTTTTCTCAATGTAAAATATATATTTTACTGATATATAAAGTTCTGCACAGTTGCCAACATAAAACACACAAATAAAACAGCTGTGCTTCTACTGTACCCACTTACATCATTCATGTACTAAACACTCTTCTGCCCTCTATCCATGGTCACCAAAAATGCATTATTTAAACCATTTCCCTCAAATTTACACAATAAATGTATAACTTGAATGAAAAAATCTTAGAAATTTTCATGTTCCTAAAAATTCTCAAAATAATAACCAATATACCTTCCCTATCCATACTACTTATTTCTAAGATATTCTGTTCCTCAGATATGTAGTTAAAGACCCTTTTCACTTTCAAACCATCCAGAAATCTATCTGACATCTCAAAAAACCCTAAAATCATGAATAAACCCACAAATACACACCAACATCTTGCAATTGAACTAAATGCAAAACCAATCTCATTTTCATAACTCTTTCTCCCCATTTACAACTCATGAATGCCATCCTATTCCATACTATTTTTTCTTGCACATCCAGTTTTGAAATTCACCAACTGAATTTCAAACTATCCTCCTTTGGTGGACATTTCAACACACCTGTCAACATCAGTATAAACAATCACTGCACCTTTTGCAATCCTTCTTCTTCACTGGTTTGTCTACCAGTTACCATACATGGCTGGCTGCATTGGCAACGTTTCCTTCAATGACTCATTAAGTGATTGAGTTATCACTTCCCTATCCCACTCAGACAAAATTAAAGCTCAAAATCAGTGAGGCGACATACCTTTTGCTCCTGGGAGCCTCTCATACCTGGGCTTGCCCAATTGAGGGTAACCATCCATCAATCGCAACTCAAAACAATTACCATTTGAATATCTCTTCTCCCCAAAAATACAATTACAAACACCCAAGACCTAGATAGGAAAAACCCACCTAGGTGAGAATTGAACCCGCAACCTCTGGGTTGGGAGGAGAAGATGGTATGCTGCTGCCACCAGGGTCGGTAATATATAAATGCTTGTATACATATACATGTGCATGTATATGTATGTATGTATATATATATATATACACACACAAAAATACATAATATATGTATGTATGTGCGTGTGTATATATATATATATATATACACAAAAATACATAATATATGTGTGTTTCTATATATATATACACACACACACACACACACACACACACACACACACACACACACACATATATATATATATATATATATATATATATATATATATATATATAGAAACACACATATATTATGTATTTTTGTGAATAGTGATATTGTTGATGAATTCATTTGGGCATGCATGAGCAAATAGATTAAAATCACCGAAAAATGAAGATTGAAGCATGGAACTATGAATTAATACAACAATTCAATATTTCAAGATAGTTTATATGTAATGGCACTCATGTCGTTAAATATATTGACATTTGTGGTTATCAAATGTGTAAGTAGTTATTATTGAAGAAAAGTGAGAAATTTGCTTTTCTCTTCTAAATCACATGCATGAGTGTCATTATTTGTGTTTGCTTGATAAAAAGAAATGATTTGCTTGGAATATAAACTAAGTCATACCATTAAATTAAATTATTTAATGGCCAGGTACAAATTGCTTATTATGAGGCTAAGGTTTGAAGAAGCTGATATTACATTGAAAATCCAGATTCACAGACAACAAGAATAACCTTTCCAAAGTAAATATCTTGTCTTTACTGTACTGAATTTTTCACTTGAAATTAAGAGGTGCTGCAGTCCAACCAAACATTTGATTCCCTATATATTTTCCTCAAGAATTTATTCTCAATAAATCCACTGATAGAAGTCGGCCTCCATAATTTTATATTCTCAATATTAACGATTGATAACATCTCTCTCTTTAAATTAGTATAATAATTAAGTATCTTATATTATTCTTTGGCTTTCTCTTGGTTCTCATGGTATTAATTTATTTTAACTTATATTCTTACTCTATATATCCTTTTCTTTCCATTAATTCAGTAAAATGAAAGTAATATCTAGTCTTATGACTCTCTAATTGTACAACACTTGTGGTTTGAAAATGGAAACTCACTGGCCAGTGACGTGCACTAATAAGAATGGATAAATTTGTACCTACCTAACCTAAATAAGTTTCCTTTGAGGATACCAAGGTCAAGGATTAACTTCTGTAATTAAAAATGACACTATGAAAACCTAAATATTTGTGCTTGTAATTATAAAATCAAGCCTTTACTTTGGTTTTATGCTATTGCTACTATATTATACTTCATAACTCTTCATGTGGAAATATTCGTAATCCTGTTCAATTTCAGCTTTGCCTTTCCATTGTAATGTCAGTTGTTCCTACTCATTTGTTCAATGATGTAATGAAGCAAGCTTGAAAGTGTTCTCAATCATGAATGGTAAATTTCTTTAATGAGTGGCTAAGTTTGCTTTTTCACATTTAATGAGAGGAGTGGAAAATGGAAATACAATTGTAGGTCTCTTGGTTTTTGTTGCTTTATGAAAATTAAAACTTTGTTTAGATTGATCTTCGTTAGTTAAGTCTCAGTAAAAGGAAAATGGAGAGTTATTTTGAGACTGTGTATGCAGTCCAAGTGGCTGATTTTGCAGGGAGACATTCAAGGTGTGAAATGATATAACCCTTCGAAGCCCATCTGAGCCCTGTTTGCCGCGAAGTGAAAACTATGAGGGGAACAGAGATTTAATTGCTCCCTCACAATCTCTCAGTTACCATAACACTAACTAATCATCAAGCTTACTTTGAAAAATTAATATTTGGGTTGGATAATGGTAGATATGTTACAAGAGATGTGTATATATACAGGTATGTCTATAATACACCTATGATATACATTTATTAATAATTATAGGTTGTTATTTTCACAGACAAAAAACTTGATTTTTTAGTAAGAGGACTTTGACACTATTATCAAATATCAAATTTGTTTTCTTAATACTTTGAAATGTTTTATACATTTTTTATTTGAATTATAATGTACAAATTATGAAAACAGGTTTATAAATTATCACTAACAAGTGATGGGCCTATTATTTTAACAGATATACTTTGGCGATCTTTAGTAAGCTAAGCTCTTTAATAAATAAAAATAAACTACTTGTATGTCATAGTAATAGATTTTTGGTGTATTGTATCTAATTTTTTAAAAATTGCAATTTGATAGTATCTGTGGAGCAGTAATTATTGCTGCTTCATTTTAGCCCTTAAATTGCAAAAATGTGACCTTAGATTCAGTATGAGGAAAATCATATCTGTGAAGTTGGACTGCAGCCTCAAAACAATGTTATTGGTTTCTTCTCTTCTTCATCTCTGATCACCTTTGTCTTCACAATTACTTTAGCTTCATGACACACTTCTCCACTCTGTCACTAAATAACCAAAATGGGTTCAATGTTTTTTCTCTCCCTTCCCACCACTTGTACCAAATTTCCTTTCCCTTTCCCCATTCTCCCATGCCACAAAAAACTGCCCTGTCCTCCTTCTTGCTCTCTGTCCCTCTCCATGGCTGGAACAAAAATGATCTCACAAAATATATGAAATATTTGTGTGTAAATAACAATGAATTTGGAAAACTAACAAATTAACACTGGATGCCATGGTGAATGTCATCAATTACCCCTGCTTCCTCCCATCTTCCCTTTTCTCCCCTTCCCTCTCCCCTCACCCTCTCTCTCTACCCCTCTCCACTGGCTGCTGGTGATGATTGCTGGGCTAGCTGTCTTTCCGATCAGTCCAGTCCCTCCTAGCGAGTGTCAAGGCACAAGTGCACGACATCCTGCAGATGCCAACTTCGTCCACACCGCCTCCCACAGCGCAGGCTGTGAGCAATGTCTCCACTGAGACATCTGGAGTTGCTGAGATGGAGGAGGCAATGGGCGATTATCTACGAAGGAATGTGGAAAATTTTGATATGACCAAGAATGTTGAGGTAAGCAAAGTTAAATTGGTGCGTGTTTGAGTTGCAAATGGGCATGCACTTTCAATGGGTTTGCATAAAGATGTAAGCTTCGTGGAAAAAATTTAGTTTCTTCTTCTATCTACTTTTCCAAAATGATTTAATAGCAAGGTTTAAGATTATTCATAATTATTTTTTTCATCCAATAAACTTAACATTGAATGGCTATTTTTTTGTTGAATGGTAACTGGGGAAATTGTCAAAGTTCTAACACTCATGTTCTATTTTGCTTTACAGGAAGTATGTTCTCAAATTTGGGCCACGCTCTATGACTACCCATGCCTCAAGTCCTGTGAGGGATTGGTGCAATATGTTAAAAGTGCTGTTCGTTTAGCCTGGAGTCTTATCAATCAGGTAAGAGCAAAATGTAGTCAGTTGGGTTGACTTTCTCTTTGATCCTGATCTTTCTACTTCCATCAGTCAAAACATAATCATAAAATAAAAATTGAGTCAAACCTATGTTACAGAACAATTCACAATTTTCAATTTTTTTACCCAATGTATGTAAAAATAAATTGTCCGAGTTTAAATTAGCTAAGGATCATTAAGTTCTAGATAAGTAAGATCAGTATGCATTCTACAAGTGCCTACGGGAAAGTTTGGTTGTGCTCAAATTTGATGGTAGAAATGGATTTGATAAATCTGAAATTCATTGACATCTTCCATTTTAGTCATATACTTGATTATTAATGATATATTGATGTAAAAGAAGAAAATGAGAAATAGGGGTGTTCCCACTTATGGAAAAGTGTTTTTTTTTTTGGCTGGTGCTAGATGGTATTAGTGACTTACTTCACATAGTTCAAAATACAATAAACCCATTTAGAATGCAGTATTTCAATTTTGCCCCAAAAGCAAATCATTTGGATGAACTTTCAGTCTAGCATCCATTTTCTAGCATTTATTTACATATTCATCAATGTTTTCATTCGCCTAGCACATTTTTTTACTGTAAATATCTCTAGTTTTAAAGGTACATACATTGGATGCAATAAGCATTTCTAGTTTTGTAGATACATATCCATTGAATTTTGATGAGAATTTTTCAATTTTTCAGGCATGAATTTTTATATAAAACCCATTCCAATGCGAATTATAGGTCACATGTAACTGTGGTTGGGTTTTATACCCATTGTGTATCTTTGGTGATTCAATTCATTGGGGATTTGCATCAAAGGTTAATGTGCCAACTTAAATGCATATGGATGACATAGCAGCTGCTGCTGATAAAGGAAGGAGCCACGTTTCCCATTATAATTTAGTATGAATTGATAAAGAGAAGTGCCAATGTAAGGAAATTGTTTGATTGCCATATAAGTATGTATACCTCATTTCAAGTCTTCATCATGAAACGTAATTCCTGGATAGACTGGCTACACCTGTTTTCCACTCTTATTTTGACTGAGAAAGAAGCTGAAATTGAATATTACATTTCATTTGGGGACAGTGAAATTTGATTGCCAAACTACTTGCCTGTCTGCCTCATTGCTGGCTATCGTGATGTGCCTGACTTTCATGCTTGCTTTAATTCAAAGTAAAGAATTTTTGTCCCCATTCACTCTGTATTGTATGTATATGAGGCAGGATATTTGTACAATGCTTGGATTGAAGGAGGGATTTCAAATGCTTACTACAGCATTTCTCGAAATGAAAATAATAATTTTGAATTTGCAAATGAGTTTTAAAACTCATCGGTATAATATTTTACTCTCCGCTAAAATGGGATACACTCACAGATTATTTCTGAAATTAAATATGTACATATGTAATAATTAGAATTTTTAGCACTCTGCTTTTCAGTAATAAGGCATTAGTTACTGCATAGTTCATGCAAAAGTTTCATAATAACTAATATCTCGATTTTTGACATACTCTGTACTAAGGTAACTAGGGTCCCCTAAAGTCCTGGAAGGGTTGAGAAATGTGGCTCAGGTCTCATTCCTCAGTGAGGGGCAATATCCAGCTGCACCTCTTCATGATGAGGGACAAGCATCTAAGGGTGGCTAGTATGGCACTGGAGACCAA
Organism: Hetaerina americana; assembly: GCF_022747635.1. Classification (NCBI taxonomy): domain Eukaryota; kingdom Metazoa; phylum Arthropoda; class Insecta; order Odonata; family Calopterygidae; genus Hetaerina; species Hetaerina americana. The sequence continues at coordinate 12,827,077 of NW_027286763.1, forward strand.
ATGAAGACCGGTGTAAACCCTCTCCTCTATCCTTGAATTGAGATGGGGTGCCCTCTTGTCCCAGAGGCTGGAAACAGCCCGTAAGGTGGGAGAGTGACAAATATGGCTGACAGCATAGCACAGAGAAGGCAAGGGGGGACCACTGCATTAAAGATCTCATGATATCTTTTGTTATTCAGCCATGGATAGTGGATTTTATACAAAGGAATGGAACTAATTATGAGCTTCAGAAATCATTTAAGAAACCAACATATGAAATTGGAGATAAGAAAATATTTTGCTAAAAAATTTATTTATAGTATATTATTATATGGATGTGAAACTTAGGCCTTGGGAAAGATGAAGAAGTCTCAGATGGAAGCAATGGAAATGTGGATTTGGAGAAGGATAAGGAGAACGAGATGGATAGACAAGGAAAGCAAGGTAGAAGTATTGAGAGGAATTAAAGAGGATGGGAATTAAATGAAAGTGATAGAAAACAAGGAAAATAATTAAATTTGTTGGATATGTTTTGTGGGAAAACAACTTCTTGGAAAATATAATGGAGGAAAAATTACTAGTAAAAAAGGGAAAAAAAGAAGATCGAGAATCAAATTTATTGATGACATATAAAGTACTATGAGAGTCCCTGCATATAAAGATAGGAAAAGAACATCAATAGAGAGAGCCATTTGGCTGCAAAGACAAGGATTTGAGATGATGAGGATGAAGTAACCAGGATTAATTTTGTTTTTCTCTCATTGTAATGCCACTTTATCCCACCATTTGCACCTTTGAATTTTGAAAACAAATAATGACCATTGACAAGAAGTAAGATGGTGGCTAATGGGTTTTACAAAGAAAATGATGGATGTGACTGGTCAAGCAAGGAAACTATGGGGTTCTAATAGGCAAAGGTCAAGCAAAATATTGTGCTGTTTTCCTATGATCATAAAAATGATTTCAACAAACTGTAGGCGCATCGTTTATGAACTGAAACAGAGCCTTCGTGATCTCTGTGTCCCTCAGTTCTAAGTAAAAACCATATTGGTGCAAGGAGACAAACCTAGTTTCAGATTACGTTAATGTTTCAACTGACCTTGCAGCTGCATTACATTTTCTGCTCTGCTCATTTGTGAGCTCACACTCTGCTGCTAGAGGTTTTTCAGATGGACAAATTGCACCTGCAGCTCCTGTTCTCCATCCTGACAGACTGGACATGCTGAATGTAGGCTAAATAGACCTGTTTGAATGGTTGGCCACCCATGGTCTGGCCCCTCCCTTCCTTTTTCCATCAGTGCTTAATCCTAATTTAGAACTTAAGACTCTGACCTTTTAGAAATGAGTCATGGCTCTATGGACATGCATAGTTCCTCAGTGATCAAGAATTATAAAAAAATCCATTTGTATTAATTCCACCCCTGTTGTACTTGCAGACCTCTTTGGCCATTAAATTTAAATGAGCAGTGTTCAAATTTTGTGCTTAAATATTTCAATGAAGGTCACGCTTTCCAATTATGCTAAATGTATTGTTTAATTGATATTGCAGTCACCACCATATATGCTGGAATACGAGCATCGTATATTTCGAAAGGACACGCACATTCGATTTCATTCATCTGATCAGAATGCAGACCGCATACGCTGTTACCTTTGGCCAGCATTATTGGAAGGAGGAGCAAATGGACCTTGTGTACACAAAGGGGTTGTTATCACATGAAAAAGAACAAAGTGAAGCCATCCATTACTCAGAAACTGAAGTGTGAAATTAGTAGTTAAGACGACAAAAATTTACCTAAAAATTCATGACTGACAAGCAACAATATTGTTGGTCCAAGCCACAGAAATTTTATGGTTGTCAATCTTCACTACTGCTGTATAGATATAAGTTAGCCATCCTGTGCTATTTGCAGCATACCACTCTTCAACCGGAGAAATTACTTGGATAATCAACTGGAATTTTTAATTGGAGGAAGAGAAGAATGGATTATATTTAGAAAAATATTCTCCTGGTGGTGTGTGTGGGTGTGTGTATGTGTGTGAGGGAATGGGTGAATCTAATCTTTACTTGCTGAATATTTTGTTTCAAATAAAATAACAATGGAATAAAAATAATGATGATCAATAGAATTCAGCAGATATATTCAGGGCAGCTAATATTGTAATAGCTTTACATATTTTTACATAAGGAATTTTGCATTGCAAGTTATAATAAATATTCACAAATTGCAATTATTACTATTCATATTTGGCATATAACTGCAATATTCTTGAGTAAAATATGATGAGAGAGATGTACATGTTTCAAGAGTTGTCATCACAAGCTAAAACAACTGTTTTCAAACTAAAGATGCTTTATGGAAGGAATAAATAATTATTATCTTACTTAATCAGGGTTACATGTTGTCTCCAAAAGAATACTTACAATGTCTTTTAGGCCATAGTACTGACTTGTCTTGTTAATGCACGATTGATTTCATTTTTATCGATGCATGTTTTGGGATGACCAAAAATGTTTTTAATTACATAGTACTCCTTGAGACAAAAATGCATGACATTTCTTGAACTGGGTAAAAAGTAGCATATAATACTGATAAATATATACGTATATTTAATAGTGCCTAGAATCTACTTCATTTAAATTACTACATATTGTTCTTTTATTTTCTGTACATAATGGGTATGAATATTGTGGATTGTTAAGATTTATAGAAATTTAATCGAATTTGCTCAATATCCATTGTAAAATCCATAAGAACTGATCAAAATGAATTATTGTAATAATCATGAGATCATATTAAGTTATAATGATAGCAGTGAAGTGGAATTGGGACCAACCAGTTCTAAAATGTATTAAATTTAGTATTCATTAAATATTTCAAGCCGATAAACAGCAAGTTATTTATAATTTATTATAATACTATGACTTGTGTTAACAGGAGTTAAAATCTAGAAACTGCCGGATTTTATTTAACTGCCTTTTCATATGTTAAACTGGAAATTAGAAGTCATGGACCTTGTCTCAGGATTATAATATCCCCCTCAATTCCTCTTCTTCAATTGAAATGATTGCCAAGGCATTTGCATTAGTTTTCCAGCCCACTACTTTCTATTTTATAAACATTTATATAACTCTATATAATTCTATGACTTATTTCTACTTTATACACCGTTGTAATTTACTATCATATGAAAGATATGTGAAGGAAGAAAATAGATTTTTAAAAAACAAGAAGAGTACCAGAACATCATTTTGCTGAAGTTTCAGAGTGTCAAAATCATTCACCTTGGCCAGGATCCCAAACAAGGTAAATGAATGATTTTTAAGCTCTGAAATTTCCTTATTTCAATGCATATTATTGACTCCATTGAAAATTAGTGTTTTGCCTCTTCAGCAGTCCTTATCATTTTGGTGCTTACATTTGTGAGATAATTTAACTATTTGTAAACACATTAAATATACTGAGCTACAAGAGGAATGGATGACCTTGATAAAGTAATAATAATATTTTAATTCTTTCTTTTTGGTAGTGCTGTATCATAATAATGTTTTCCCATGGACATATGCATGAGAAAAAATCATAAACATAATAATATATGTACAAATTGAATTTAACCGTCATCTTTATAAAATTTACACATTCAGTAATAAGCTTTTTGTCCAAGAATTGAACTCAGCTGACTTCTAAAACTTGATATTGAATGAATGGAACTGATGTGTGCATGGATATTATTAAAAATTGCAGCTGATGAATGACTGGGTCAAAGTGAATGGAGTTTATGAATAACAATTTGTATGGTTATCAATATTTCTACGTATGTTGATATCATGGATTTATGCATTTACAGGAAACCACAGAGGATGATGTCTGACTCTTCTTCTCTCAAATCTATTCTCTCATGAAAGTTATTATAAATGGAACCCAATCACCTTTTCCTCTCATTTCCTGATTCATAATGATAATCCTGTCTTTTATTCTCCAGATTAGGTACTTTTGGTGGCATGCTCTCCTATCTACTCTCAGAAGTTTCACCTTACTTTTAGAATTTCAAGGACATGGTATCTTTTGAATTCCTAGTGGAGCATCCTTGTCATTGGTGTATGATCACCCCGTAAATACATATATATGGTCTTCATAAAGTTCCATTGAGGAATCTGTTGTGAAAGAAAATCAACCATAATGGTGGATAGTAGTGGATTTCTGAATTGTGTACCAATATAATCAAGACTTAAGACTGCTGCTTCCCCTTAGAGATTAAAAATGGATAATGATAATGAAACTCCTCCAATTCAAGGTATGTTTACATTACTTTCCTGGTTAATTTATGATTTGATTCAGGCATTTATTTGCATGAATGCTGGAATTGGTAGTAAAATTATATAGATCCAGGATTGGACTTGGACCTGCAGATGAAACTGATTATGAGGCATATTACAACTTTTGCATATGGCATTAACCATGCATAAATATGAAATGTGAGTTAAGTAGATATATTTCATTAATAAACATATTAGATTAATACACTCTTAAGTTATAGGCTTCACTTTATGGAAGTATGTAGCATCCATATTAAAAGATTTTGTACTTTTCTACAGAAGGTAAATCTGTGGAAAATCGCAAAATCTTTTAATAGGGATATTAAATTGAGTTTTAGGAGCATTACATTTCAATGTAAAAATATCAATTCAGTTTATTCGCACAGCAACAATAGAGTCAGCACTTAAGATAATTATAATATTCTAATTGACATTTATTTTTGTATTTCATAGCACGATCCTATTTAGGGTGGCTTAAAATGAACAAGTGCTTAGACATGACAATGACAAAAGAGTTAAAAATTAGTTTTCATACATGGTGAGAATTAGTGGTGAATATTGTGTCTTCGGCCATGAAGAACAGGAAATTAGTCAGAGAGAATGAAAAAAATTACTTCATCTTTAGTTTAATATACTATGCGTACAAAATATGGAGAACCGTTATATTTTTATTAAAACTTTCTTTGCGTTCATTTTCGTCAATGAAGACTTTTCGCATTGTATAAAATGCGTTTGAGGACGGAGAGGACATCATTCAACAACTGCAAATTGATGTTTTCGGCACAAAAGAATCAATGTTTTTAGTGCATCATGTTCTCGTATCCATGGAGACATTTTATGGAGCTTAAGCGAAAGCATAAAATATGTTTTATCGTCCAAGATTGAGGTAACCATTTATTCATTTTCTCCATTATCGACCAAATCGCTGAGATGGGAAGCACGACTCAATACATGAACCATCCGTTCCAAAGAAATTAATCTTAACATAACTTCAATCGAACCTCCTAGCTGGATTACTTAGAAGAAAAGTATGATTGACATTCGTATGTGCAAAGTAATTAATTTCCTCCATTGTCGAAGAGATTACTGCGATTGACTACCTGAGCATAGAGACGCGTCTATAGTCACGATCCAAGAAAATTGTAATTTCCTCTCAAGCGAAGAAACAGTTTTGATGACGGAAAAATTTATTTCCTCTTTGGCCGAAGGACCTTTTCCGATTCGACAGACTTATCAAGTAAGAAAACGCTAGGAAGATCTAAACCTTACGAGATACAAGTAATTTCTCCCTTGTCTAATACAAGAACACTGCGATCGACTCTCTGAGCAAGAAAAGTTTGAATTACTAGCCTAGCGTGAAGAAAAGGAATTATTATCCATTTCCACTGCTACTGCACCGTTACTATTGCAATTGGCATCACAAAGAATCCACTCACAGTAAGGGAGCTGGAAACCTCCGAGAAGATGTTTCTCCGTCGCTCACGCTGTCTTCCTCAGATGCCTCGGGTGCCCCAACCTCCCCTCAGGTTAGAAGGGGGATCTTCGCCTCTCAACGTTAGGCCGACAACTCTTTCCGTCGAAGAGTTTCAACTACGAGGGTAGGCTGAAATGTAATGCACACATGCTTGTAGAGAGCGTACAAAAACAAATAGCAAGATCGGGATTACACTACATTAAAGCACAATTCTTATGTTCCAAAATCATATATTTATTTTTCAACATAGTCACCGTTAAGGCTAACACATTTTTCTAAATGTGTAACAAGTTTTTTGATTTCGTCCCTGAAAACCTCTTCCGACTTTTCTCGAATCCAGGACATGACAGCTGCCTTCACCTCATCATCCGAGGTGTAATGATTACCCTTGTGGTGTTCCTTGAGTTGAGGAACAAAATAAAAAGCGCAAGGCGCAAGATCAGGGGAATAAGTGAGGAATCGGTTCAAATTTCAGGTTTCTCAGAACCTCTCCTTTAGCGCGTGAGGTATGTGGACGAGCGTTGTCATGTTGCAAGATTATTGGGGCCAGGCTGCCTTTAACACGACAAACTCGACGTCGGAGGTGTTTTAGAGTCTGTATTTACTGGAAAGAATTTATCTTTGCCCCTCGTTCCAGAAAATCGGTCACATGAACTCGCTGAGCATCCCAAAACACAGTCAAAAGAAGTTTCTTCAACAATTATGGCTTTCTGAGGCTCGTAACCACGAAATTTTACTACCCATCGATTTACAGTAGAACTATCAACAGTATCGTCACCATAACAGCTTTTAAACGACGAGGAATCTAAGTAGGAATAATCTTTTCGGCAGTTATTAATTCGACAACAGCACGCTGTTTACCTTACGTTGACATAGCACTAGAACACGTCTCCATACTTCCGCTTCTCAAAATACACTGGAGAAGTGAAATGACCTCAAACCTGTGCATGCGTATTGAGGGGGAATGTTACTTCCACTGGCCACCTGGCGCGCTTCTGAAGGTCTTTTCGTTCGTGCTCTACAAGCAAGTGCGCATTACTTTTCAGCCTACCCTCGTATCTTAACTTCTTCGATCCTGCGAGAATAAATGTTACTTAGGATTACGCGACATGTCTCCGCCGGGGGTGAGGTGTCTTCACCGCCTCTCCATCCACAGCCATTGAACTCCTGACTGCGTCCTGCTCTCTCCTTCGGGACACAATTTTAACGCGGAGATGACTCCACCTAGAGATCCTGGAAAGGGTCACATACTACAGAGAGGGTGGGTACAGCTTTGGTTTTCCCCACTCCCGGACCTTTTTTCATGGTTCACGCAAGGAATGTGCCGTAATCATTGCAATTATAGAATACAATACAAATTGTGTTCAAATTCAGGGTTCTTGCATATGCTTACCCCTCTTACGTCAACGGATACCTTTATTATGCAATTTTATTATTGATGATTTGGCATCTGTTATGGTTTGCTCTTTATTTCCTTGCTCTGCATAAAGTATGTGCTTGCTGTTACATTGATGTCCTAATTTTATTTACAATAATTATATTTTGTACATTTATTTCATTTCTTGCTATTTATTTTTACACTTCTTGCTTGTTACTAATTGTTTATACTTACCTTATTACATAAATTGCTTATTATCATTATTTTTGAGTTGCTAAACTTTGCATATATCTGTGATAATGCCCCTAATATCAAATTTTAAAGGCAAACTAATTAAAAATCCACCAAAATTATCTCTAAAAAGAGCAAACTGGGAAGTATGCCAGAACACGTTTTCACTGAAATTGTGGCAACTAGATATTAAAATCATATGGACACCAAAAAGCAATTGCATGGACATTCCAATGGAAAATTTAACGAAAGCTTCGCAAGGCGCTATGAGGGAAAGTATACCTGTTTTGTTAAGTCTGGAGACAGATAAACTTCCTAGGTGGACAGAAAGCCTCAATAAAATACAGGGAAACCTGAAGATCCTACAGAGAAAAGAGCAGAGGAGTAGACCGGAGGACAGCATGTTCCACCAAAGAAAATTTTTAGAGATATTGCTAGAATTATAAATTTAAAATCACTAACCCATCGTTCATTAAGTCCCGAGACTGACTAAGAAAACAACATTTGTTTCGCATAATTCATTTTTATTTATCAGCATAATCACCTTCAAAAGCTATGCCTCTGGCGACATCAGGACTATTGGGGGGTGGGGCAGCATTGGTACCTGGTGTTTGGCCTGGAAATCGCGGGTAGCGCGTTGTGGCAAGGCGTGTTGTCGTGATGGAGTTGCCAGGTATTTGACAGCCAACCGTACCGCATTCCACAAACGAGCTGGGTGATCGGGGATAATCGAGGGGTGTGATCGGGAAAACCTCCTCTTAGGCTACAAAAGCCTTGTCCTTTGCAGCCTAACTAAAATAAGTTGTCCCTTACAGAGTGGGAATAAATTTTCAATCGAACCCAACTGACGGAATATGCGACGGCAATGGTCGATGCGGGAGGCGGAAGGAATAATATCACGCATGCCATGGAGTGTGCCATCGATAGAATTAAGAGAGTGCTTGGGAAATGGTACGCGCTGAATGATCATTAGTTAAGTAAGAGAAGCATGAAGGAGCGACTGCCGTAATATGGCAGGTTGACAGACCAGTCCCGCCGTAATTCTCAACTAGCAATCAATTGGTCCTACTTGGGGGGAAGGGGAATGCTGCGAGTCCTGTTGCCACGCTCTCGACGGGGGTGAGGAGGGTGAACATACGCTCATAGAGTGGGCAATGCTTAATAGTGATGGGGGAGGGAGTCAAAATTCCCGAGTCTGTGCAAATGAGAATATACGAACATATGGTGTGCTGAATGGCTTTGCAGGTTCTGAAAAACAAGTTTTGTCTAAAAAATAGTATAATTTATTAATCCTAAGGCTTCCGCGACGTCTATTTGATGAATTCATTCTTCTTCCGGGAATTATCGTCGCGTCTGTGAGTTGATGGACAACTGCTTCGCCCCCAGTCCTGGAGGCGTCTTCAGGTCGAAGTGATTTGCGTTGTTCAGTTCAGTTCAGTTTTGAAGGTTTTTATTTCCGTTAAGAACAGCGTACAAGAATGAATATAAAATATATAGTTGAAACATAACAACAACAATACGGAAACTCCGTTTTAGGATATACTCCTCTTTGGGGTGGAAAAATTAAATAAAGGAAAGTAAAACCATATACCACGATGAATACACCGGTTCTCGTTCGATCACTGAAGATTTGCGTTGTTTCAGTTTCAGTTTTAAAGGTTTTTATTTCCGTATTTTTAGAGTACAGAGTTCAAGATATATATAAACCACATGTAAACATAACAAAAACAACACGGAAACCCCGTTATAGGATAAAAATCCTCTTCGGGGTGGAAAAATTAAATAAGGACAGGCTACAAAGTGGGTAGCGTTTGCGGAAAACCTTTCTATTCTTTTCTGCGGGAGCGGTATCGGCCCGGCATTCGCCCAAGGGCGGAGGGAAACCCGTAAAACCTCCGCCAGACCACCGGAGAAGAGAGATGGAAGACAGATGGTAGAAGGATAACAGAAAAAAAACATTCATAGAATATAGAATAAATTAACAAAATTAATAATCAACAGTAATGTTTTTGCGAGTTCACTGGAAAGTTCACGGGGATCTCACAGGTAGTCTTTCACTGCACTTCACTTGTTGCGTTCAGTTTCTTCTTTGATCTTCGGCGAGGGGGGGGATTTGCGTTGCAATTTGGCCGCTATATATAGGAGACGCTGGCTGGCTGGGAGCTCTCTGATTGGCTCTCTCTTGGCGGCCAATGGGAATCAACCTTTTCCATGAGGAAGCCAGAGTGTAGCCGTCCTCACGGTTAAAATTGTTCAGATTCTTCATTATTTCAACTGCTTCTCTTATCAGTCTCGGGAAATAATGCCCTCCTTTTGCCAGCACTCTTGCTTGATCGAAGTTGATCGTGTGCCCGGGTTCCGACCATGCATGTTCGGCAATTGCTGAGAGTCGGAACTGTTCGTTATCTGTGGCACTTTAGTGCTCTTTGGTCCTGCATCTGATGGACCGTCTGTCTGACGTGAAGACGCCTCCAGGACTGGGGGCGAAACAGTTGTCCATCAACTCACCGACGCGACGGAAATTCCCGAAAGAAGAATGAATTCAGTATAATTTATTTTTTTCCCGGATAGATGGACGGACAGGCGGAGGTTTCTCTGGCTCTGTTGGAGGGTGGGGAGTCTCGGGGAAGACTGAAGTACGGTGGCAGTTGGCTCGCAGCCTTTGCGGAGTGCGAATCCTTCGTTTGCGAAACCTCTATAATGTGGCCTCGTTGCGCTCCGTCATGAACCATTTATTTGGACAGTGCTAGGTCATAAAAGTTTGCGTGCAACTGGGAAAAACTGGAAAAGAGACTCATAACATGCTCAAAGCAACTTATGGTCATTACGCCATGGGTAGATCGAGTGCTTTTGAGAGGCACAAGTTGTTTCGGAAGGACAAAGAAGATGTTGAAGACATCAAATGTTCCGTTCCTCCTTCGACCTCAAAAAGTGACAAAAATCTTGATAAAGTGAAGGTTTTTTTTTGTACAGGGATCGCAGGTTAAGTAATCGCATGGTTTCTGATGAACTTTGCGCCTTATAAGGGATGTGCATCGACTTTTCACTGAAAACATGGGCTTGGGAAAGGTGTGTGCGAAGTTGGTGCGGCGAGTGCTTTCTGAGTAACGGAATACCTGACCCGGCACAACGTGGCAACCCTGCCTCAGTTACCCTATAGGCCTGACGTTGCCCCACCAGACTTCTTCCTCTTCCCCCGCCTCGAAGCCGTGATGAAAGGATGTCAGCACGGCTCGGGGGAAGCGTAACAACAGGCCGCAACGAGCGAGCTTGGCAGCATTCCGGGCGCCCCCTTCCTGAAAGCGTATGAGTGAGGAAAACCCACTGGCAGTGGTGTGTGGACGCACAGGGGTGCTATACTCCGAAGACTTTAGAGTGAATGAAAAGAATCACTTCTAGAATCATTTTTTTAATGGACTAAGTCCTACTACTTCTGCGAGAGAACTCGTAGGAGGCCACAAATTAACGTCGGACAAAAATTATTGGGCGCGACAGCGATGGCTGGCCCCCATAGGGCAATCGGTGACAGTGGTAAACCTACGAGCGACACCAGTAAATTTCGTTTTGGGGACAAAATCAAAGGATATGAGTTTCCTTGATTACCATATGCGTACCATGGAGATTCGGTTGGCTTCAACTGGTGGGCCTTCGAGAATCCGAGAATCAGGGATTTTAACTTACTCTTCGTTCAGCGTTTCCTAACCTCTGAGGGAACCTCGCCGAGGAAGGCCCACTACTATCATACATGAACAAGAGATCGAGACAGGGGATACTTACGAGTACACATTCTTACGCGAAACCACGGAAAGGCTAGGACTCCAGGCGGGGGACGAAATGAAACGATTTCCAGACGGGTGAGCTCCAGCACCGAATTCCCATCGAGCCCACCACTTCCTAAGCGGCGGGTATCGTCAAGACCTGAATAAATTTAATTCCTATTTGAATTTCTTCCGGATCCCATTCAACTTACCCTTTTTTGATTAAATATGCTCAAAAAATTTTAAAAATTTGATATGCGACTTTTCGAGACTACTTTCCTGCTGATAAACAGGTAAGGGAACACGGAGGACTCGTTGATTCAATATGCCAATTACTGTAACAGGTTTTGCTGAAGGAACTGTATAAAAATGTGTGCGGGCGTTAATTTTACGCATTTGAGGATTGGATTTCTCATCTTTACTGTTTGAGCAAGTGTCTACTTTGGCTCTGGATTTATCTGTACTAAGGTATCGCTTTCAGCGTTAATGATTTTCATATCTCAAATCCAAAATTCTCGGCGTAAGCCTTAATCCATATCGTCATTTGATTGGAGTAATGCTAAATGACGATGGGATTTTAGAATTTTTAATACAAAGAAACGTGACACTCTACAGGGTGCGTTCCGAAAGTAATGCAATTATGTTTTTAGTAATTAATTGAACAGATTTGCACAAACACTTAAAATTCTTCAAAGTACTGTCCCTGGGCCTCTACACATTTTTCCAGCAACTCTGCCATGACCGGTACGCGTCCTGGAAGGCGTCTTCGGGGACCTCTGGCAAGGTCTTCGTCACAGCTGATTGGATTCCTTCTATGGACGAAAAACGGGTTCCTTTCAGGGTTGCCTTAATCCGACGGAGCAAAAAGAAGTCTGCTGGGGCGACGTTAGGACTATAGGGGGGTTGGGGCAGCGTTAGTGCCGGGTGTTTGGCCAGGAATTCACTGACTCGTAGCGCGTTGTCGTGATGGAAGTGCCAGGTTGCGGAGATGTCTTTTCTCGTCCTGATGACCCTTTTTCGGAGTCTTTCCAGCACATCCACGTAATAGGCAGCGTTAACTATCTGTTCTTGAGGAACAAACTCCTTATGGACCACTCCGTTACTGTCGAAAAATACAATGAGCATTTTTTTCACTTTCGATTCGCTCATTATTGCTTTTTTGGGCTTGGGGGACTGGTCGGTGTGCCACACAGAGCTTTGGCGTTTTGTTTCTGGGTCCTATTAAAAAACCCAGGTTTCATAACCAGTGTTGACGTTGCCCAAATAACCAAGTTCATTTTCAATACGTTGCAAAAGTTTACTTGGAATTTCCGCTCGGTTGGTCGTTCGTGACATGGTCGGTGCGCAGAGGTTTATAATAACTGATGTTCTGCCGCTCCCACACCTTGGAAAGCACTGAGATTGGTTTTGCGGCAAAGTTAAGCGTCCCCCACGTCTACTTTAAGTGGTTTGATTCCACCTCAACTAATAGGAGCGGCGCGGGAAATTCAATTGCATCACTTTCGGAACGCACCCTGTATTAGGTTGATTGTAGGACTACTGACCGAAGAGTCCGGGTTTGATTCCCTGGGAATCCTCTGGGAACTCAGCTTCACCGCAGCTGTGTGATTTTTTGGTTACCTGGTCCTTCAGGGAAACCACATGGAGCGTAGGGAAAGTGACACAGAGAAAGTGGTGAAAGAAAAACTGGCAGTGCTAAGGATTGAATTTCGCTGGTAAGTTGGGCTTTGTGCAAGAGAGTCATTTGATCTACCATCAAACGCCTTCGATAAACTGGCATTCGGATTGATTTCTGTGGTTTAAGTACATAATGAACAAACGTCACCAATATGAAGCAAAATAATTTTCATTTAACCTTTAATACTACATTGTCATTTTAATGTTATTTTAAGGTTGTTATTTATTGAAGTTTATTTCACTTCATTTGTGAATATTCCAAGGTCAATTTGGTGCTTCCGGATGGTTTTTTCAATGAACTGGTTCCACTTTTTCTGCCATAAATTCATTGCTCGATTTTTCTCATCTCCTTGCATTGAGCTATATCTGAAATGAAAAAAAACTGTGAGAGTAAATTCCACTATGCTATCTATTGTGATATGATGTTAGTAGAATAAGTGATTTATTGTAATTCATTAAACTTGCATCACGCCATAAATGACTAGAATTAAAATATTTCTTCACTGTATGGCACATTTTATCATGATAAAATGATTCCCTGGGAGGTTCCCTAAAACGGCTTCACCTCTCTTCATAGTAAGAGCGACATTGACGTATATTGTAGAAAATGTTCCATGAACTCAGGAATGGAAACAAATACATTGAATGGCAATCCGTTTATATTAATTCTCAAGTTTAAATGCAAATGTACAATTAAATGATGCGAAACTTGGAGTTGCACGAGGCTTTAAATGCGTTCATTGCAGCCTCACACATGGAACTGTAATGGCCAATCAAAATTTACATGCAAATATGTCACGTACCGATTCCATGCCATTTCAAAATGAAGTTAATTTGGCATGTGTATGTTGGTGTGTGACCGTGTGGGTTTTATTCCGTAGTTGTCAGTGTTTAGTATATTGGCTTTAATAACCTATATCTTTTAACAATAACTTTATAGAAGTTTCACGAGAAAGAAGTTTTAAGGTAATTTAAGTGGCAAAGTAATTTCATCCCTCGGCACTAAATTTGTTTTCACAGTCACAGCTCAGAAAAAAAATTACAAGAATTTGAAATCGATTAGATTACATTGGCAGTCATCTTTGGGCGATTTACGAGAAAAATGACAGTAAAGACTAACAGATTAAGAGAATTTGGGATTATAGTTTTTGCGTTGGGTGAAAAAAATTCAATCGAGTACACTTTTCTAACAATCACCCATAGTTAGCAATCAAGCAACCGTCAATCATATTAACTGATGTACGTAGGAAAAATGGAGGAGGACATAAAACAGAGAAGCTATCAGGGGTGAGGATATGAATGCAGAAGGATGGAATATGCCAATATTAGAATTAAAGTCACTCACGGAGCGAAGGTTACATTACAGATTGAATCCCTTGCATAAATTGGAAGGATGTCTCTTTAACAGTGATTTTGACGAGGTGTTATTATCGTACTGCAGTAGGAGAGATCATGTCAAAAATATTAGAGAGATTAGGTCTAGAACTGATAGATTTAAGATTTAATCTTTTCCACGAAAGATAGGGGGATCAAAAAAAACATTGTCCGGCCGCGGTAGGGGTAAAATATCCGGGTCAACATTAGTCTGGTGTGTGTTTGCCCCCTGCCACACACCCTAGTGGTGGCTTGCAGGGAACTAAAATATCTAAAAACAAATCAAAGCCAGAACCCTCATTTTTATCTTTTATCATCTTTGAAGGACCACGGGACAATATAGCTTTCAAGAAATTAGAATGTATTGGATCATATCTGATTATTCTTGCTTTTTATCCACGACTGATTAGATTGAATTCATTCCCCGCATGCAATAGCCGTCCTTGGTGGACTCCATTATGCCACGAGCACGTGTTGCTTGTCGAAATCACTTACAGAATGGAATTCACGGAGAGCTGCTTGAGCAATCGAAGGTCTGCCTCGGCTCCCGCGAACCCCATGAACGCCTCGTAGAAGTCGTAACTGAGTCCGGAGGCATTCCAGAAGCAAGGGTCGTCGCAGGAGATGACAACAGGGAATTCGTCGGCAAGCAGTGCTGCCGCCGGGTGATTGCGAAGGTCATCCACCAAGCGCAGCACCTGAAAAGTCGGCAGTTACGTATTTCGATCGGAAGGATTCCCGATTTCTCCAGAGTTCCCTTGCAAGCCAAGCCTCTGACGACACACCTCGTCATTAATTTGGTTGGGAGACCCCTGAAAACGCACTTTTAAGAGTCGCAGATTCTTGGTTAGGAGGCATAGGTTTGTCTGGTCTGTCTTCTTGACCTGTATGTGGTTGAAACATTCAGTTTCAACAAATCAATTAGCCTATGGAACTCGAAAGATTTCAATTGAAGTCTGCCTCTACATGTAAAACAAAGGGTTGTTTTTATTTAATTGTCAAGGGTCAAGAGGCCCATCTGATTTTTGAGATTTAGAAAAAGAATATTTCAACAAAGCATGTGGGATGGACGAAGACAGGTGCTTAATGACAGCCAAAGGAGGGAAATACCTTTTCTTGGACCGATGTTGGTTGACAAGGGGTTTCGCGGGGACCTTAAGCGAATCAAATGATCCATCAAAATTTGTGGGATATAGTTTTCCAGATGTATTGGTGACGAATAAGAGATTAGAATTATGAATGAAAGAAAGTGTGCATTAGGAGTGCATCTAGGGAGAGGGAAGCTGAGGTATGAGGAAAGAATTCGAATGTTGCCTGTTGCGAAGTGTCGGGGTTTCGAATGTTTCATGATACGAGAGGTCATTTCGGTACTCGGCGGGCCTTTCATTCTTTCAGGTAGCATGGGATGACAGTTATTATGAAACCAGGGAAAGGAAGTTATACTCCTTATTGTTTTTTTAATCAACGTCTGAAGGTTTCTGGTCCCCCCTCGTTTTCCCTTTGGACACCGTCAACGTAGTGGCGGTCGTATTTCGATAGCGTTACCTGATTGGAGATTGGGTTGACCTCTACGGCGATTCCGCGTTCCCTGGCCCGATGCACCACCAAGGGGTGCTTGAGGAGAGCGTAGCCGTGGCCTATACGAGTGGTGTTGAGCAATATGGCGTCGACCAGGTTCATGTCGGTGAGGCCCTGCCAATCTGCAATTATGGAACAAAGGTCTAAAGATCAAGTCCGTACTAGGAATGACAAATACACAGGGTGTTATAAATGTGTTGGCAAATACTTTTAGCCGTAGATTTTTCAATATGAGTACAATATTTTTGGTAATTCTCATGCCCAAAATTCCTTTGTCACGAGACTCTGGCAACGCAAATATGGAAGCAAAACATTTTTAGGCGACTAAGAAAAAGCTTCAATGTTTTCATAATCATAAAGGGTTGAATCTTTTGATATCCATTAATATGCTCGCTTAGGGGAGCCTCAATAAATATTTACCCTTTCTTGGGCGAAAAGCAAACGTTCAACTAAAAAACTAGGATAATACATGAAGTTTCTTTGATTAGAACTTTTCGTCATATATTGTTTTAAATCCAGGCACACGAAAAATGGTTGCTTAGTGACATTAGCAGAAAAATTTCCTTTCTAAAGATACCATTGTGTGTTCTGTGTAATCTGAATGGTGCAAAGCAAAAAGACCTCTAACACCAATCTAGGTTTCCAGTCCCCCATTATTGGCTTTGGTTGGAATCGTACGCCTGGTCAAAGTTGCCTCTGCAGCAACCATCTCCATACACATCAAATTATTTTAATAGGAATAAACTTGCAGAATAAAGAATGAATGTGGTTGCGCCAATGGCTAAAAAAGTTATTTTCGGCGCCAAAAGGTTTTCCAAATAAGTGTGGTACCTCCATCTTTCAGTTTAATTGCTCACTGTTTCCAAAAGTGAGCAGACAGATAAACCCGTAGACTGAATTTTCATGAATTTCTCCCGACAACTTAAGGCCTGCCCCAATGTCTAGGATTTGAATTGAAAACTTATATGATGGAATAGAGCGTTTGCTGAAAAATATTAAGCCTAATAAAGCCTCAGGGCCCGATAAAATACTCGCGCTTATACGAGTATTTAAGGAACTAGTGTCAGAAATTGCACCGTATCTAGAAAACATAGTTAAGAAGTCGCTAGTAGATCACAAGGCTCCTGGAGATTGGAAAGCGGTTTCTCCTAGTTGAAACTTAAACGGGAAATATGAGGACAAGCTAATAAAAATTAGGACTAATTAGAAAGGCACTGGGTAAATGTGATGAAAAATTCAAAGAGAAATGTTATCTTTCGCTGGTTGGGCCTTATTTGGAATATGCTGCAAGTATACGGGATCCTCTTGAAGTTGGATTGATTGTAGAATTAGATGGCGTGCAGCGTAGAGGAGCTAGATTTTTAAAACGTTGTTATGGAAATCCTAGTAGCGTATCCAAAATATTATAGGAGCTAGGCTGGGCATCAATCATGGAGTGAGGGTTACATTTCAGATTAAATCTCTCGCATAAATTGGAAGGACGTCTCTTTAGCAGAGATATTGAAAACCTATTAATACCCCCTTCGTACTACGGTTTGCGAGATCGTGTCAATAAAATGTAAAGAGATTAGGAGTAGAATAGGTGGATTTATGATACCATTTTTTCCACAAACCAAAAGGGATCATAATAACGTTGCTCGACGACGGTAGAGTCTGGTTTAGTACCCTACAACACACCCTAGCGGTGGCTTGTAGGTTACTAAAATATCTAAACAATATGCATAGTATCGCTATGAAAAACACTCGTACGTATCGTTTCCAATATACAGTCCCGCTTCTGAAGAGGATGTTATGGTCAAATGCACTTGCTTGATTGGTGGTGTTGAAAATGCCTTTCGGCGTTCTATTAAATGTTATAGTTACCTTTTGCGTATATTTGGCAATGAGCGAGATACGATATAAAATCAACGTTTACTGCTGTGCATTTTGAGGATTCCGGAATATTTCGTAAATATCCTTTCGCGCGAGAAGCGAATTGTAAAAGTAATCATAACTAATATCAAACAACGAGAGTTAACATGAAAGTGAAAGAAGAATGTGTTTCGTGTCACAGGCCAACTTAAGGTTATCTCGCAGCTTCGGAGATAAAATAGCCTTGAATCATGTCATTCAAAAGGTCTTCTGTTGCCCTAATGATTACATAAATTATATTAGTGTCTTCGAAAATTAGCACGATGTGCAATTGACATTTAATATTATGGCCACGAAAGATTTCGGGTAAATATTTGAAAAGGCCATTCTATGCGTTATCGGTTCGTATTATTTAATTTACCGTTTTTACGCACATTAGCGAGATACTAATGCAACAATTTCAGAGCGGAAAAATCATTCGCCTTGACTGGGACTCGAACCCAGATCCCTCAATATCCGGTCGAGTGCTTTAGCCACTTAAGCTACCGAGGCGTCCTCTTAAACTCTGAAATTTTGGGGCTTTTAAAGGAACTAGATGTTATGACGAAATACCGTACATACAATGTCACATGCATTCGTAGTCGTGCGCGAGGCGCCACTGTCCACGAGGTTAAAAGCCAACTTTAAACACGTATGGTGTTTTCCCTTTGACAAATTCCAAAGAAACTGCGGGAGATGCCGCAACAGTAACTTTTAACGGAGTCATCCGCTAATGTGCATTTTAATGCAACAATTTCAGAGCGGAAAAATCATTCGCCTTGACTGGGACTCGAACCCAGATCCCTCAATATCCGGTCGAGTGCTTTAGCCACTTAAGCTACCGAGGCGTCCTCTTAAACTCTGAAATTTTGGGGCTTTTAAAGGAACTAGATGTTATGACGAAATACCGTACATACAATGTCACATGCATTCGTAGTCGTGCGCGAGGCGCCACTGTCCACGAGGTTAAAAGCCAACTTTAAACACGTATGGTGTTTTCCCTTTGACAAATTCCAAAGAAACTGCGGGAGATGCCGCAACAGTAACTTTTAACGGAGTCATCCGCTAATGTGCATTTTAATGCAACAATTTCAGAGCGGAAAAATCATTCGCCTTGACTGGGACTCGAACCCAGATCCCTCAATATCCGGTCGAGTGCTTTAGCCACTTAAGCTACCGAGGCGTCCTCTTAAACTCTGAAATTTTGGGGCTTTTAAAGGAACTAGATGTTATGACGAAATACCGTACATACAATGTCACATGCATTCGTAGTCGTGCGCGAGGCGCCACTGTCCACGAGGTTAAAAGCCAACTTTAAACACGTATGGTGTTTTCCCTTTGACAAATTCCAAAGAAACTGCGGGAGATGCCGCAACAGTAACTTTTAACGGAGTCATCCGCTAATGTGCATTTTAATGCAACAATTTCAGAGCGGAAAAATCATTCGCCTTGACTGGGACTCGAACCCAGATCCCTCAATATCCGGTCGAGTGCTTTAGCCACTTAAGCTACCGAGGCGTCCTCTTAAACTCTGAAATTTTGGGGCTTTTAAAGGAACTAGATGTTATGACGAAATACCGTACATACAATGTCACATGCATTCGTAGTCGTGCGCGAGGCGCCACTGTCCACGAGGTTAAAAGCCAACTTTAAACACGTATGGTGTTTTCCCTTTGACAAATTCCAAAGAAACTGCGGGAGATGCCGCAACAGTAACTTTTAACGGAGTCATCCGCTAATGTGCATTTTAATGCAACAATTTCAGAGCGGAAAAATCATTCGCCTTGACTGGGACTCGAACCCAGATCCCTCAATATCCGGTCGAGTGCTTTAGCCACTTAAGCTACCGAGGCGTCCTCTTAAACTCTGAAATTTTGGGGCTTTTAAAGGAACTAGATGTTATGACGAAATACCGTACATACAATGTCACATGCATTCGTAGTCGTGCGCGAGGCGCCACTGTCCACGAGGTTAAAAGCCAACTTTAAACACGTATGGTGTTTTCCCTTTGACAAATTCCAAAGAAACTGCGGGAGATGCCGCAACAGTAACTTTTAACGGAGTCATCCGCTAATGTGCATTTTAATGCAACAATTTCAGAGCGGAAAAATCATTCGCCTTGACTGGGACTCGAACCCAGATCCCTCAATATCCGGTCGAGTGCTTTAGCCACTTAAGCTACCGAGGCGTCCTCTTAAACTCTGAAATTTTGGGGCTTTTAAAGGAACTAGATGTTATGACGAAATACCGTACATACAATGTCACATGCATTCGTAGTCGTGCGCGAGGCGCCACTGTCCACGAGGTTAAAAGCCAACTTTAAACACGTATGGTGTTTTCCCTTTGACAAATTCCAAAGAAACTGCGGGAGATGCCGCAACAGTAACTTTTAACGGAGTCATCCGCTAATGTGCATTTTAATGCAACAATTTCAGAGCGGAAAAATCATTCGCCTTGACTGGGACTCGAACCCAGATCCCTCAATATCCGGTCGAGTGCTTTAGCCACTTAAGCTACCGAGGCGTCCTCTTAAACTCTGAAATTTTGGGGCTTTTAAAGGAACTAGATGTTATGACGAAATACCGTACATACAATGTCACATGCATTCGTAGTCGTGCGCGAGGCGCCACTGTCCACGAGGTTAAAAGCCAACTTTAAACACGTATGGTGTTTTCCCTTTGACAAATTCCAAAGAAACTGCGGGAGATGCCGCAACAGTAACTTTTAACGGAGTCATCCGCTAATGTGCATTTTAATGCAACAATTTCAGAGCGGAAAAATCATTCGCCTTGACTGGGACTCGAACCCAGATCCCTCAATATCCGGTCGAGTGCTTTAGCCACTTAAGCTGCACATTGCACATTAGCGGATGACTCCGTTAAAAGTTACTGTTGCGGCATCTCCCGCAGTTTCTTTGGAATTTGTCAAAGGGAAAACACCATACGTGTTTAAAGTTGGCTTTTAACCTCGTGGACAGTGGCGCCTCGCGCACGACTACGAATGCATGTGACATTGTATGTACGGTATTTCGTCATAACATCTAGTTCCTTTAAAAGCCCCAAAATTTCAGAGTTTAAGAGGACGCCTCGGTAGCTTAAGTGGCTAAAGCACTCGACCGGATATTGAGGGATCTGGGTTCGAGTCCCAGTCAAGGCGAATGATTTTTCCGCTCTGAAATTGTTGCATTAAAATGCACATTAGCGGATGACTCCGTTAAAAGTTACTGTTGCGGCATCTCCCGCAGTTTCTTTGGAATTTGTCAAAGGGAAAACACCATACGTGTTTAAAGTTGGCTTTTAACCTCGTGGACAGTGGCGCCTCGCGCACGACTACGAATGCATGTGACATTGTATGTACGGTATTTCGTCATAACATCTAGTTCCTTTAAAAGCCCCAAAATTTCAGAGTTTAAGAGGACGCCTCGGTAGCTTAAGTGGCTAAAGCACTCGACCGGATATTGAGGGATCTGGGTTCGAGTCCCAGTCAAGGCGAATGATTTTTCCGCTCTGAAATTGTTGCATTAAAATGCACATTAGCGGATGACTCCGTTAAAAGTTACTGTTGCGGCATCTCCCGCAGTTTCTTTGGAATTTGTCAAAGGGAAAACACCATACGTGTTTAAAGTTGGCTTTTAACCTCGTGGACAGTGGCGCCTCGCGCACGACTACGAATGCATGTGACATTGTATGTACGGTATTTCGTCATAACATCTAGTTCCTTTAAAAGCCCCAAAATTTCAGAGTTTAAGAGGACGCCTCGGTAGCTTAAGTGGCTAAAGCACTCGACCGGATATTGAGGGATCTGGGTTCGAGTCCCAGTCAAGGCGAATGATTTTTCCGCTCTGAAATTGTTGCATTAAAATGCACATTAGCGGATGACTCCGTTAAAAGTTACTGTTGCGGCATCTCCCGCAGTTTCTTTGGAATTTGTCAAAGGGAAAACACCATACGTGTTTAAAGTTGGCTTTTAACCTCGTGGACAGTGGCGCCTCGCGCACGACTACGAATGCATGTGACATTGTATGTACGGTATTTCGTCATAACATCTAGTTCCTTTAAAAGCCCCAAAATTTCAGAGTTTAAGAGGACGCCTCGGTAGCTTAAGTGGCTAAAGCACTCGACCGGATATTGAGGGATCTGGGTTCGAGTCCCAGTCAAGGCGAATGATTTTTCCGCTCTGAAATTGTTGCATTAAAATGCACATTAGCGGATGACTCCGTTAAAAGTTACTGTTGCGGCATCTCCCGCAGTTTCTTTGGAATTTAGCGAGATACGGTGGTTAATCTAAATATACAGTGAAATTTCTTGGTACACATTTAAATTGTCATCTTTATTGATATCCTCTTAAAGAAACTCAAACCACTGTGTTTTCTAGTCCGGACAATCCGCTTTACTGTTTATAATAATGTTCTTCCATTACCCTATTATGATCTGTATTATTCTCATATTATTTCAAATGTTATTCTCTGGGGTTCATCCCCACAGGCCATACCCACTTTTAAATTACAAAAATAAGTTGTAAGATTGATAGCTAATACTAAATATAATGCCCTTATTCTTCGATTATTCAGGCTTTTACATCTTCCGTTTATTTATATTTTTACTACCGTAGTATGCACAAGAATGAACCTGAAGACTTTCCCTACTAATGCTGACTTTCGCAATCATAGTACCCACCAAATATAAACAATTTGTTCGTCAATTTCGTAGGCACAAGATGCACCTACCAAGGGCCCAAGAACATGAGACTTATTTTGTACAATGAACTTCCTTCTTTTCTGAAATCTAATATGTGTTTAATAACCATTTAGAATAAATTTAAGATATTTTTATTTGAAATAATGTTTTATAGTGTGAATGAATACCCGTCTTACAATCAATGAATGCCTCCGTATTCAGCTTGAATTGCACCCCAATGTTTCTATTGTTTTACATACATATTAGTATAGTCTGCTTTGACGAAACCTATACCACATGGTCTCCTGCTGAATAAATAATGATATGATATACTACCTTGAACAAAAAGTTCCCGGAATAACCACCGTGTGGCGCTCCCATCGTTCCGATTTGAGTTCTGTTTTTTTTTGTTAAATTGGTACATCTGTTGTTGATATTCCCTTTAAATCTTAGTGTCATAACTTGACATTTGCAAAAGTTACGTAGCCAAGAGTACATCTATCTCTGTGTGTGTTGGCGATTTTTTACAATTGCAGAAATGGATTTAAATTTGCAACAACGAACTTGTATTAAATTTTGCGTAAAAAACGGATTTAGTGGCGCACGAGGAAGCTGCGAGGAAGCCAGCGACTGGACCCCATCGTATTCTGCGGTGATGAGGTGGCGACATCTCCCGGGGCGAAGGCAGAAATGCTTGCGACCTATCTCGAGGGCACCTTCAGTCCTAACCCCGGGAACGCGGATTCGGCGGCCATCGAGGAGGAGATCGCGGTGTCGGAGGAAGCGGTGAATGCTGCCCCTGAAGATGCTAAGGCTGCTCCCCAGTTCCGGAAGGAGGACGTTCTGGGCACGATACGCTGCTTACGCAAGAGGAAAGCCCCGGGAAATGACGATATACCCAATATCGTCATCCGGGAACTTCCGAATGCAGCGGTGGCGTACCTGACCAGCATCTACAACGGCTGCGTCAGGATTTCCTATTTCCCGACCACTTGGAAGAGAGCGAGGATCATATGTCTCCCGAAGACGTCGAGGACGGAGGTGGGACCCGGAGACTTCCGGCCCATTTCTCTACTCGACGGATTCGGGAAGATGTACGGGAGACTTCTGCTGGAGCCGATAGTAGGTTTCGTCCGAGAGGCTGACATCCTCCCGGATGAGCAGTTCGGCTTCCGCGAGCGGCATTCCACGGTCCATCAGCTGGTGAGAACCACGGACTTCATCACGGACGCCTTCAACAGGAAGATGTCTGTGGCAGGCGCATTTTTCGACGTCAGCAAGGCGTTTGACCGCGTCTGGCACCAGGCACTGCTGTTGAAGATGCGGAGACTCCACTTCCCGACGTGGATCATCGAGGTGATCCGCTCCTACCTAAGAGACAGGACCTTCGTCGTTTCCTGGTCTGAATCGTTCTCTGGGGTGCACCGGATCTCCGCTGGTGTCCCCCAGGGTTCGGTTCTCGGGCCAGTATTATTCAACATCTTCTCCCATGACATTCCCAGGAGTCATGGGAGGCACGAGGTCCTGTCACTATACGCGGACGACGCGGCGCTCCTGTGCAGCTCCCGGCGAATATCTTTCGCCGTGGAGAGGCTGCAGATCGTCGTCGACGAGCTACTTTCGTGGTATCGTCGCTGGCGGTTTGCAGTCAATGCCGGGAAAACGAAGGCAATCGTCTTCCATACCGGCAGAGGAGCGCCGACAGAAGAGGAGCTGTCGGTGAATGGAGTCACCCTTCCGTGGGAATCCGAGGTTCTCTACCTCGGAGTGCTGATGGACCGGAAACTCCTTTGGAACGCCCAAGCGCGACGTGTCCGAGGGAAGGCCTTCGCGGCGCTTAACCGGCTTCGGCCGATTATTCGTCCGGGGGTCCTGAGCTCGGAAACGAAGCGTCGACTGTACCGAGCGTGCGTGTTGCCTGTCATCACGTACGCAGCGCCGGTATGGTCAGGAGTGCCGAAGTCTACCCTCGCTCTCATCCAAGTGGTGCAGAACTCTGCGCTACGGTGCATCTTGGGATGCGGGCGCTACGCCCGCGTGGAAGAGATGCACCAGGACGGGAACATGGAACCTCTGAACGTCCTTCTTCCGGAGCTGTCTCGAAGATTCTTCGAGAGGGCTGCGGATTCAGACGTCGCCACCATCCGACGCCTCGGAGAGATCCAGGTTTCAACGTGGGACCGCTATAAGCGCCCCATTGCGAGCATGGATCGCCAAGATGCCCTCCCAGCGAAGAAGAGGCCCAGGCTTCAGTAGCAGGGATCGCCAGAACGCCGTGACAACGCAGAAGACGACGCCCTGCCTTAGAAGCCTAGGCGGCTGGAAAGGCAACACAGTGGAGCCCCGACCGGAGTAACGGGGGTCCGTCCACGAGAATTGGCACGGACGTTGGAAATGTTGGAAAAGTGTTTCGGCAACGATTCTCTAAAAAAAACGGTCGTTTACCAGTGGCACGAGCGGTTCAGAAGTGGTCTTGAGTCAATCGAAGATGATGAACGCAATGGCAGACCATCGACATCGAAAGTCGGTGAAAAAATTGATAAAGTAAAAGAAATGTTGGTCAAAAACCGCAAATTAACCATCAGAGAAATAGCGGAGGACTTGAACATTGCCTATGGATCCGCCCAAGACATTGTGGTTAATGATTTGGGTTTCCGTCGTGTAGCAGCAAAGTTGGTTCCAAAAGACCTCAATTTCACGCAAAAAAGAGACCGTGTTGACGTCGCAAAAGACATGATTTGCGAGGCTGAATCCGATCCCACATTCATCAAAAGGATCATTACTGGAGACGAGACGTGGGTTTATGAGTACGACACGCAATCCAGACATCAGGCAAGTGAATGGCGTTCACCAAATGAGCCGAGACCAAAAAAACCACGTCGTTTTCAGTCAAAAAAGAAGGCAATGCTGACGGTTTTCATGGATTACAACGGTGTAGTGCATCATGAATTTTTGCCAGAAGGCCAGACAGTAAACAAAGAGTATTATTTGGGCGTTATGAGACGTTTGCGTGAAGCAATTCGCCGAAAGAGACCAGAAATGTGGGCAGAAAACTCGTGGATTTTGCACCATGATAACGCACCGTCGCACAGTGCTATCATTATTCGTAATTTTTTGACGAAAAATGCAACAAATACCATCCAACAGCCACCGAATTCACCTGATTTGGCTCCCTGTGACTTCTTTCTGTTCAATCGAGTTAAAAAACCATTACGGGGAACGCGTTTTAGCAGCCGAGAGGAAGTAATGGAAAAAAAAAAAATGGAGTTCTTATCAAACAGTGAACAAAAACTAGGTGTCGATGAGATGAGTGTATTAAAAGCAGACTTTTATAAAAGTGTGTTGCATGGAAGTGTTATAGGACCTCCACTATCCCTGATATACTATATATAATTATTTCTATCCAGTCAATATAAGTGTCAGTCGAACTACTTCGATGATTTTAATATTTTTCCCTGAAAAAACATTTATTCCTTAATTCAAAACAAATAATTGCAGGGGCGTACAATTTTTATTTAAAGAAGGCCCTAGAAGTGAAGCTGGCTGTGAAATTTTCTTAAGACAACTGCGCTGTTAAATTTCATTTTATTTAAGTTCATGGAATGAAAATTCAGATATCATATGTTTTTTATTTGCTTAACGTGAAACATCCCGCCATAGTGGAGATATCGTCTGCGTTCTCCTAAACGGAGAGTCTAAGATCCAGGCTTGTGATATTCGTGCATTTCCCACCGTGGAAGGACACGCGCGAGCGTACACTGACCTTCCTCGAAGGTCACGGGTGCTCGCTGGCAAACTGTCCACACGCGTGCCCGCAATCAGCCCTTCAGGGAGGAATGACGTCAGTGGGCGCCTTATAAGTACTTGTACTTGATGCGATCGGGGTAGTGAAGTCGAATACACCTCTGTACTTGCTCTCTCTCACTAACTCTGTAGGAATTAAAAGTACGAGGTAGGCTGAAAATCAATGCACAGATGCTTGTAGAGTGCGAACAAAAACAAATAGCAAGATCGAGATAACACTGCATTAAAGTACAATTTTTAAGTTTCAAAATCACATTTATATTTTTCAACATAGTCACCGTTAAGGCTAACACATTTCTCCCAAAGTGTGATAAGTTTTTTTTCATTTCGTCACTGAAAAACTCTCCCGACTTTTCTCAAATCCAGAACTCGTGGTGGCATGTGGAAGTAACATTCCCCCTCAACACACGCACGCATGTTTGAGGTCGTAACATGATTCCAGTGTATTTGAGAAGCGGAAGTATGGAGATGTGTTCTAGTGCTATGTAAACGCGAGTTAAACAGCGTGCTGTTATCGAATTTTTGCCTTCACCTCATTGTCCGAGGTGTAATGATTACCCTTGAGGTGTTTCTTGAGTTGAGGAAAAAATGAAAATCGCAAGGCGCAATATCGGGGAAATAAGAAGGGTGTGGAATCGGTTCACATTTTAGGTTTCCCAGGGCCTCTCCAGTTGCGCGGGAGGTGTGTGGACGAGCATTGTCATGTTGCAAGATGATTGGCGCCAGGCTGCCTTCAACACGACAAACTTCTTCCTTGGATATCCCAAATTGGTTTTCGATACGCTTCTGAGTGATTCGCCGGTCAATTTGAATCAATATTTTGACAAATTTGCGATGTTTTCGTCCGTGGCAGTGTTCGGACGTCCACTGCGTTCTTCATTAATAGTTATGGCTTTTTCAGACTCGCATCCACGAAATTTCACTACTTATCGATTTACAGTAGACCTATCAACAACGTTGCCAACATAAAAAGCCTTTAAACAACGATGAATCTCAGTAGGGGTCACTTTTTAAGTCGCGCTGCTTAACTCGCGTCGAAATAGCACAAGAACATGTATCCATATTTCCGCTTCTAAAAATACTCTGGATGAATTTAACGACCTCAAATCTGCATATGCGTGTTGAGGGGTAATGTTACTTCTATATGCCACCAGGAGTGCTTCTAAAGGTCATTTTGTTTGTGATCTTCAAGCAAGTGTGCATTAGTTTTCAGCCTACCCTCGTTGTTTCATTTGAATCTACTCTTCCTCTCGAGTATTCATAATCTTGTGTCATTTTTTCCCGTTTAGACGTAATTCTCGATCCACCCTATTGATTTATTTTGTTATCTTACGCTTTTTAACGAGCTACCACCTCACTATTTGCCAACCATCCATGCTTCCCTTATTCGGCTATTTCTTCAATTTAATCGCCACCTTATTATCGGTAAGACCACCACACACACGCGCACGCACACATGCGCGCACATACGCGCGCGCACACACACACACACACACACACTTGTCAGAGGTGAATCAAAATCTTTGTTCTCCGGAAATGGAGTTGAACTAGCAGGAGGAGGTTTCATCAACATTGGTCTTCACCTGAAATTAAAAAAAACTAAAGAAGAGAGATCCTTAGAGTTAAAAAGAGAGAAATTATGCTGTACGGTGTGCGTTCCGAAAGTAATGCAATTATTTTTTAAACTAATTAATTGAACAGATTTTTACAAACACTTAAAATTCTTCAAAGTACTGTCCTTGGGCTTCTACACATTTTTTCCAGCCACTCTGCCATGACCGGCACGCGCCCTGGAAGGCGTCTTCCGGGATCTCTCGCAAGGTCTTCCTTGCGGCTGATTGGATCTCTTCTATGGACGAAAAACGGGTTCCTTTCAGGGCTGCCTTAATCCGAGGGAACAAAACGAAGTCTGCTGGGGTGACGTCAGGACCATAAGGGGGTGGAGCAGTGTTGGCACCTGGTTTTTGTCTAGGAACTCGTTGACTCGTAGCACGTGGAGGCAAACACCTTGGACACGAGCTTGGCGCACACTATTCCCATCGCTAAATCTTCTGTAACAATGCGAAATCCAACAGAAGACGACAAGTGTTGGCATTGGCAATGATCTTGGTACTCAATCGATGGTCAGAATCCAACAATTGTCGAACACGAGCCACATTGTTTTCGGTTTTGATGGTTGACGGCCGTTGACAGAGCGCGTTGTTCGTCGTGAATCTCTTCCCGGCCCTCCTTAAAGACCAGCTCGAAACTTGTGAATAGGACAAGGCAGAGTCCCCGTAAGCCTCATGAATCATTTTGTTTGTCTCCTCAAGAGATTTTTTCACAAAACTTAGTAATCGCGTAACATTTTTCGATCGTCGATTCCTTTTTTTTCGTGACACGGTCGGCGCTCAGAGGTAACTGACGTCCAATAACTGACGAACTGCCACGTCCACAGCTTGGAGAGCACTGAAACCAAATTTGCGACAAAGTTTAGCGTCCCCCCTAGCTGCTCCAAGTAGTTCAATCTCATTCCGACGAATAGGAGCGGCGCGGGAAATTAAATAGCATTACTTTCGGAACGCATCCTAATAAATAAAAAGCAAAAAACAACTGCAAACAAGCAACTAACTGTATTAGAAAAATAACGGTCGTAGCGCTAAGTTGCTTTAATTAAAGTTTCCTGTGTTGGAATCAATCGGCATTTCACATGGGGCACCGGAACGTCGGGGTCAAGGCGTCGGACTCACTCGTCTCTCCGGCGTGGAAGAAGAACTGGATGTCGGGCGGCAGGGTGAGGAGGCGGTCGACGAAGTCTTTCAGGGGCCGGCCTTTGTCCTCCTGGCCAACGAGGTCAAAGCCCGCCAGGAAATCTGGATATTGGGCGTGCAGGTTCATCACCTTTGAGGAAATCCGGATTGTCGCATTAATGCTTGTTAAACACGTCGTAAAGATACCTTTTAGTAATTTTAAAACTATTGCAATTAATAATTAACATATGGGTAGGGTAGGAAAATATTGGATACAGAATACTTCGGACAGTTTTCCGATTCATCAGGTTCTCCATAGTAAATGTTTTGACAAATTGAACATTAAGACAATAAAATAATTGGTATATTTTATTCATATTTGCTAGAGATTTTTTAAAAGTTGTTACAAATTCATTCGATGCAGCAATTTTGAATCCCTATTAGTATTAGGGAGTTACAAGTATGCCGACTACAAGGGTGTACTTGGCACGAAAGTGCACATGCAGTTAAATAAACTGAATAATTAACTTGTCGTTTAATTGATTATTCTTCCTTTGCAGTCCTCTGACATTATTGATATGATCCTGAGCTCATTTCCATTAGACTGAAGAGATTAAGTGTTGAAAAGTTTGATTTACGATGCCATTCTTTCTGCGAACGATAAGGCAACAGAATCCGACCACGAAAGACAGGGATGACGGTATAGGAAATGGAATTTGAAATATTAATAGGAACAACAAAAAATGGTGTCAGCGAGATTTGCAGAATATTATGCGGTAGGACAGCTTTAAAGAAACTTGGCTTCATAAAACGGGTGGTGGGGAAATGTAATGAAAAAATTATAGGGAGGTGTTACTTTGCTCTAGTTAGACCTCATTTGGAATATGCCGCAAGTATTTGGGATCCTTGGGAGAAAATTTGGCAAAAAGAATTAGATTAAGTCCAGAGAAAATCCGCTAGATTCCTTAAAAATTGTTATGATAAGAACACAGGTGTGACAGGTCTCTCAGGGGAAGTAGGCTGGGAACCACTTGAAGTGCGGAGAGAACAAGTGAGGCTTAGACTTTAAGAAAGGATCATAAAAAACCAGTTTAACTATGACACTGAAGGAATTATAATGACCCCACACTACTTAGGTAGATAAGACCACAAAGATAAAATAAGGGAGATAGATTCCAGTACAGATATATACAAATACTCATTCTTTCCCCGAACAATCAGAAATCATAATACGTAGTAAGAAACCGAAGTCACTTTGGAAATATTGAAAACATTGAATTTACAAGTCGGAACAAAATTAAAATTTGCAAAGATGTTAGGTATACTTTCAGGTGCATGTGTATGTTAGTTGGTAGTTTGAGTGTTTGCATGTGTGTGGAGTGTAAATATTCTTGCATGAATGTATGGCATGTTTTTTGTGGGTGCATGAATTTATGGTTTTTGCATGCGGTTTTTTTTTCTTTTCCAAATTACGGGTGGTGTCCTAACACCCCCCCGCCACACGCCCTTGCGGCGGCTTGCGGGGTATTAAGTAGATGTAGATGTAGATAGGAAGCTTGGAAATATAGAAGTAAAACGGGAACATCTCAAAACTCAAATTTCAAAGCCTCCAATCTATTCTAATGATTTTGCTTCAACAATAATGCCTCCGCATCTTACCAAACCACGCTCCATATCGAAGTTTTGACGAGCCTTTACTTGACATCCGGCCGGCCTCGGTGGCGGCGAGGTCACGCCATCTCCTGCCAGCTCAAGAGGTCGCGGATTTTCCTCGATCTAGGGCTTGGGTGTGTGTAATAGGTGTCTTTAATGTAATATACAGGGGTTAAGTGGAAGAAGGGACTATTAAGTTTCAACCTCACCTCAATGGAGTCAATAAATAAATAAAGAAACAAAACATCCTTCCTCAAAGTCTTTGTCATTAATTCCCTCCTCCTTGTGAAAACTTCTTTGTCTAATGCAATTCTTCTCCTACTGTCTCTGCTAATTTAACCTTACTGATATTATGCACTGCCCACCGATTTTCATTCATATCTCCTATTCTTTCCATCATTTGCTTAACCCTTTCCTCCATATATACGTTGAAAGGCCCAGGTGATAATGGTCACCCCTGTCCTTCTCCTCTTCCTAACACTGCCCATCCGAACTCTCCGTCTGCCACTCGCATCTGATCAGTCTGAGACATGTGCAGATTGGCGGATAAGTCTCCTACCCCTCCGATCTAAACCTTTTTTCTGCAATAAATGCATTAATCATACCCAAGGTACTCTATCAAACGCCTTTTGAAATATACGAAAGAGACAAACAAGTCCTGATTGTATTCTATATTCCTCTCGATTAGTGATCTCATTACTGCAATGGCATCACGGGTGCCTCTCCCCATCTTTAACCCAAACTGATCATCCGCTGAGTAATCATTTGCCCTACTCTCCATCCTTTTGTCGATGATCCTGAGAACAAATTTAACTGCG
Organism: Hetaerina americana; assembly: GCF_022747635.1. Taxonomy (NCBI): domain Eukaryota; kingdom Metazoa; phylum Arthropoda; class Insecta; order Odonata; family Calopterygidae; genus Hetaerina; species Hetaerina americana. The sequence goes on from NW_027286763.1 coordinate 12,858,414, forward strand.
AGGGAAATCAAATTTCTTGTTCTATAGCCCTCACAAAATGTAGCCTTTTAACAAGTTTGGAATAAGAATTTACATTGATCGGACGAAGTTTGTTTCCCAAATCCTTCCTCACAAATACTACAAATTAGTACGAGGGCGATTCGAAAAGCAAGGACTCCTGTTTTTTTCAGTGACGGAGAAGTGATGGAGCGACTTCAACCTGACGACGCTCGTTGAAAAACGGGCTAAACAGTTGTCAGAAAAACAACCTACGCGGTGACATCCCGAGAATGGAGTCTTTCATCTGAACGCCGCGATAATCTACGACAAAGAGCGTGCCGGATGCCCAAGCACGTCAACAGCATACGAAAATATTTATGAAGTGAAGAAAATAGTATTGGCCAATCGTCAAATCATCGTTAGAGAAGTTTCTGAGGACCTAAACATATTGATTGGTTCGTGCCATTTGATTTTTACCAATGATTTGGGCATGACGACGACAGGTCGCCGCGAAATTCGTACCAAAATGGCTCAATTTCGACCAAAAACAGCAACGCATTAAAATTAATAATGAAGCGTTGAACTCTGTCCGCGACGTTCCAAATTTGATCCAGGGGGTCATAACTGGTGACGAATCATGGGTTAATGGTTATAACGTGGAAACTAAAGCTCAATATTCCCAATGGAAGCAACAGCACGAGCTAAGACCGAAAAAAGCGCGCCAAGTTCGGTAGAATGTGAAAGTTTTGCTTATAGTTTTCTTCAATTGCAGGGACTTGGTGCATCATGAGTTCTTGCCACGGGGTAGAACGGTAAATAAGCAATATTACCTGTAAGTTATGCGCAATTTGCACGACGCAACCCGCCACAAACACCCGGATTTGTGGAAGAACAAAAATTGGCTTTTGCACAATGGCATCGCCCCTGCTCACACATCGTTACTTGTGCGCAAATGTTTGGCCAAAAACAACATAATAATGATGCCGCAACCACCGCATTCCCCAGACCTGGCCCCAGTGCCTATTTATTGTTCCCAAAACTGAAGAGGCCCATGAAAGGACAACGCTACGCTACGATTGACGAGATGAAGGACTGTATCGGAGGAGCTGAACAAGATCACAAAAAATGATTTTTTGAAGTCCTTCGAGGATTGGGAAAAACGTTGGCACAAGTGTATAATATCTGATGAGGATTACTTTGAAGGGAAAAAAATAAATATTCATGAATAAATAAACAATTTTTGAAAAAACAAAAGTCACGATACTTTTTTAACACACCTCGTATAGTAATGAGGGTATTGTAGATTCAGTCTGCTAACTTGACGACATAAAAAGCTGGCGTGACACATGGCAATTAAAATTAAGCTCTTAAAAACCTTTTAGTGATACATTTTTGGAATATAGTAGTTCCTTCTCGGGCACCAAATGCATCAGAAATGTCTAAATAGAAAACGCATACTCGATTTAATTCTTAGGCGCTACCCTCACTTACAACATCAAATGGGTGAAGCATGGACTGGTAGAATGCGTGTAGAATCTAACAAAAAATTAGGATTTATTAGAAGAGTACTGGGTAAATGTGTTGCAAAGGTCAAAGAGAAATGTTGACTTCGCTGGTTTGGCCTCATTTAGAATATGCTGCAAGTATATGGGATCCTCACGAAATTGGATTGATTGCCGATTTGGTTCGCGTACAGCGTAGAAAAGCTAAATTTGTAAAACGATGTTATGTTGAACTTAGTAGCGTATCCAAAATATTAGAGCGACTAGACTGGGAATCACTCACTGACCGAAGGTTAAAGTACATATAAAATCTTTTGCATAGATTGGAAGAATGTCTCTTCAGCGGTGATGTTGAAAATTTATCATTGCCCCATCGTGCCACGGTAGGAGAGATCATATCAATAAAATTAGAGAGATTAAGTGTAGAAAAGAAAGATGTAAGGTGTCATCCTTCTCACGATAGATAAGAGATCAGAATGACTGTATCCAATCGCCTAGGGGGAGAATTTGCTTTTCCTTTTTTCCACACAAGGTAGCATTTTTTCATTATCTCACCTAACTTTAAACTTGCTGACATTTTCCCAGAAGTGGTTGAAACACTAAAAAACGTAGGCGTAACTATCACTATCATGGAATTTCCATGTAAGTGAAATCTGTGGGAAGGTAATTTAAAATTGGAAGTCATTGGTAGCAAAAAGGTCAAGGAACATCGCCACCACGCTCTCTTGAGACCCAGTTTATAATATGCGCTGCGTATTAATGTGATCCGACGGAGAAAGGCCTCATTCGGGAAATTCTTAAGGTTCAACGAGGGTTGACTTGATTATTTAAAAACTATTACGTCGTTACTCTTACCTTGATCGTTTGGATCGTGAATATGAAATCCGAAAATAGAATAGGTCGCTCGTACAAGTTGTTGGTGTTCATTTTTATCCCCTCCCATTTAATAAACCTGTGAACTTCTGTAATGGGTAAAATTAAGACTTGTTTAAAACAAAGTTTTTCACAAACATGGGTATATGTATGTGTGAACCGTCATACGTGTCCTTTTAAGGAATTTTAAGTGGGTATTTTTCCCCTTCCCTGATCCCTTTCTCTTCCCTACCCTTACCTGGTGATTTCACCTACTGCCACAAACCTTTTTGGTGGATTGCAGGGATTTGTGTAGACGAAGATAGATCCGTTCGATAGTCCATATCTCTTATTTTGTGATAATTGTATGTCCTGCCATTGTAAATGTATGTATCACATATTACTCAATACCATTTTTTAAGAGGATCCTCTTCTAACAATTATGTATTGGCTATCAACACATAATAACAGCTATGTCAGTTGGCTTCGCGACGCGGCGGGAGAAAGGTACGACGCCGGTATTAATAAGCTGCTTGCAAGGATGCTAAAAGTGATTGATCGTCAAGGCAACTATGTAGAAAAATAGCTAAATGCTCAACCTTTCCAACGATGCACTCAAAGTTGAGAATAAATTTGATTTTTCATGACCTTATATATATATATATATATATATATATATATATATATATATATATATATATATATATGTATGTATGTATGTATATATGGATCGCGGTATCCCAGGGGAAGAGCGTGTCTTCCACTTTCGAAACAATCGTCGAAGTCCTTTTTATGTATGGTAATCAGCTGCCTTGTCACACTCTCTTTTATCACGTTTACGACAAGAATTTCGTGCTGCAGTTGCAGGAGACTTGCTCCTAGCCGGAAACTATGAGCCAGACTTTCTAAAATAAAGGTCATAACTGGAGATCAATCATGTGTTTACGGGATTGTGAGCCTGAAACATAAGTCCAGTCTTCCCAACAGTCTGTTGACAAAGTAAAGGGGAATGCAAGGAGGCAGCTGATTACCATACCGAAAAAGGACTTTGGAAATTGTTTTGTTGGTTGGAAGAGACACTGGGATAAGTATGTGAGGTGTCAAGGGGAGCGCTTCGAAGGGGGGGAATAAGGCACCATTATTGCTCTGGGTAGGCTATTTTTCTCAAAATATAGTATGGCTGGATAGTTTCCGGTTAGACCTCGTATACATATATCGATCGCTCTCTGAGATCTTTACTAAAGAGTTAGAGTGTTAGATTCAGACACGGAGCAGGATTATTTTACCATTTGCAGATCATCGGTGAACGTGGAGTCGTTGATGTGCCGAATGGGTCCATAAATCAACTTGGCACCGAAGAAGTCCTCCGGGTTCTTGCTTACAAACTCTTCGGTTGCCTCCTTTAATATTTTGGCCACGTCGGATCCTTCCCATTGATTGCCCTCCAAGTCGTACAGCTGACGGGAAAAGAAACCATTGGTTTAATATGATCTCAGATTGGCATGCACCTATGAGAATTTTAGACCAATACTCAAAAGAAACCAACACTGGAAAAGGGATAAAACGTCAAAATGGAGCAAAAGGTCTTTGCTCCTCGAAAATTTTCATTTGCATCGGAGATTCCTTAAGCGTTAACGGCCAGATGGCAGTGAGTGAAACAAGTTTTAAAGAGAGGCTTTGGCTGTGAGCAATATGGTGGATTAAATTTATAAATGTTGAGTCATTGCTCGCGCCAGGCCACCGTCAACTCCAAACTGCCCCTAACATCGAGAGAAATGCAATGGTCTGGCAAAAATATTATGCGTTTCATTACCACAGCTAGGAAGAAAAGAGATAATTAGACCACAGTTCGCTTACAATTAAACTAAAGTGCATGAATTAAATAATTTCTGAGATTTCAAGATTCTGAGAAAGGACTTTATGGGGAAACAAAATGTTAAATTTCAGTATAACTAATGAAAGTTTATTGAGCTACAGGAAACGGGAATAATGTGGGACGAATTCACCACGAACGAAACAGGGAATCCAATTAAAGTAATTAAAAAGCAATATTTAAAGAGTACAGCGTAGAAAACTGGTATTCCGACACCTAATACTCTTCCAGTATCCATGGTTTTCTTCGCTAGAAATGGCATAAAACATACGCATAAACAAATCACAATGTTCTATAGTGTGGACACATTAAAGCAACTTAAAAGTAATTTTTGTCAGCATAGAATCAAAAATATATTTTTTAATTACCTTTGATAATGTTCCTCTAATTTCGAGATATATTATATTATCATCCCTCAGTTCTGTTAATACTTGTTTGTAATAATCTTCAAATACTGGTTTATAATTAATTAAACCGGAAATTCTTTCAAAAAGTTGGTTGAAGTAATCCCAGACGATATCTACGGTCGGATATTTTTCTGAAATAAAACCATAAAGATATTATGAAATTAATGATTATGGGTAATAGGTGCATTTGTGGTATTTCTCATGTCTTGCTTAGAGTAAAATTGAAATTTGAATGATTGGGGTTTGACGTTTTGTGGATCTATGTCTAACGTAAGAGCCACCGGAGAAATTCCTTCCTTTCTAACTTTAGTTCACCCATATGAGTTAAGTAAAGTAATTTTCATATCCCATACGAATGTACCTTTGTGATCTGGTATGTCCTGAAATGTGGAGTAGATGAATAGCGATGTAATAATAGAAAAAGATCAAAGCATGTGATTTAGTGCCCAAAACATCGCCAGTATAAACAATCGATCATCATAAATATAAAGATATCGAATATGAACAATTTTCTAATATTTTAAGTATGCGAATATATTGGCATTATGTTGTATATCTTGATTTATGAGTGAATTGCTCTCCTGTACACTCACATGTGCAATAAAATCAAAACATGCAAACATGTGTAATAAAATGCAAACATGCAAAAAATGCAAACATGTGTAATAAAATCTGTGGAAAAGTACGAGTCTTTCTTTCCTTTTTAGTAATGGATATTAAATACTTCCACGAAGTGAAGCCTGAAACAATAGAATATACTCACATGTGAGTTTAAAAAATGTTAAATTACTTAGAAATGCGCATTCAAAAATATATCCACGAGTTATAGAAGTGAGTTAACAGAATTTAATAATTAGGAAAAAATGAGGTACGATTTACACATTAGATCTGTCAAAAAATTGAAGTTTTAAGTAAAAATTCAGGAGTAAAATGCATTGTTTAAAAACCTAACCTAACAGAGAAACACAAAGATAGGACTCCTGTGATTATATTTAACGTTTTGATGGGCAGTCCAGTATCTTCAGAATCCCTTTCTCCGAGAAAGAGCGGAGAGAATTCAGGACCCATCCAAAAAATAATGATTTTTAGAATGATTTTTTCGCGCGAACAACGACGGTGGGAATGGGGCAATTTATGCCGAGATTGGTAAAGGGAGATCTTGGGAAAGAAACATAACTCGCGGCAGTTGTCTGCGAACCATCACAGTCAGCAGATCACTGCTAGACAGACCCTTGTTTCAGGGTCACTTCACGAATACACGATCCCCATGCTCCATGGAGCAACGATACGCGATACAATATTGTTATTAGCTTATAAAAAGGGTTAAGATATCATAACCATGGTCAAGGATGCTTACGGAGATGAACCGATATCCCAAGGTATGGTTTTCTGCTGGCATTAGATGTTCTGATAGGGTGGAGAGAAGGTTGACGACGAGGAACGCCCTGGACGTCCGTCAACGACTCAGTGCCACGAAAGTGTGCAAAAAGTGAGAGGGGTGCTCAAATCTGATCGACTTTTGTGTGTCAGAATGTTATCAGAAGAGTGATTTATTTTTGAAACCAAAATGCATCGCATTCTTACGGAAGATTCAGTCAAGAGAAAGTGTGTGCTAAGTTGGTCTCCAAGGTGCTTTCGGAAGGCAATCTCACGTGGCCTCTTGGACACTTCCCCAGCCGTCCGAGAGCCCCCATGTGACACCGCCGGACTTCTTATTGTTCCAAAGAATAAAAAGGAGCTTGGAAGGCAACCATTTTGGAACGCTGGATAAGGTCAAAGAGGTTATCATTAGGTGCTTGAACGAGGTACCCGTCAACACCTTCCAAGAAGCATGTTGCGACTGGGCGGGGTGCTGGCATCGGTGTGTCGATGCGTAAGGGTACTATTTTGAAGACTTTTTTAGTAATCTCTACTTTGATCTGAGATACATTTTTCCCGAATTTTCTTCTACTCATTTTTTGAACAGACCCTTTATGATAGGGAGGGGTGTAAGGGGGGGGAGAAGGTAAGGGATAAACGGTGAAGGGACAAGGGGTGAGAGGGGATGGCGGTTATTGGGTGATTTTATTGGGCGATATTAAGCCTGTGAGGGAAAGGGTGGTGGTGCAATCGCCCACCCATGCCTACCCTAACACACACAGAAACACACAAAGACACACACGCGCATGCGCACACACATATATTTGTTTAGGTGTGGGGGGGAAGTACGGAAATGTCGGTCATTGCGCTTACCCCAGGGGTTGTCTGTGACTAGACTCAGCTCTCGGCTGAGCCAATGGTCGATGAACTCCGTGCCGTGGCTCTTGCGCAGTTCGTCCATGGCCGTCCACTCGCAGTCGCCATCACTGCTTGGAGGCTCACCGTCCGTGAACTGCATTCTCTTTAGTGTCAGGTCAGCCGTGTTCCCAACGACGCAGGCGTAAAGGTTTTCTCGGTGTGTGAGGTTGGTCACCAGGTAGCCGAGGGATACCATCGAGCTGTCGTGCCCGTGGAGGACCGCACCTGCGACGAGGGCGAGCCACACGATGAGCCACTATCGGACAGTTAGTTGTCAATGCTGTAGGAATCCTACGAAAATACCCTTTGCGAAATATGTGCCATATACCCTTCACTAAACGTAGGACATAATTTTTTTGAAATATGGGGCAATTGGGGCAGATTCATTGTTGATTCATTGGGAAATCATAATTTAAAATACTGAGAGGATATCTCAGTATTCAGTGTTCTATGCATTTTACATTGCCGTAAAATAACGTTCCAACTGAACACATAAGTCTGTTCGTTTTTCATTTTTTAAATGAGGTATGATTTTGCCACCATGAACTCTTTGATACAATAGAACTTGAACATGCCCTGCGAATAGAAAGATGGGAAATATTGGATACTCGGTTCTGATTTAATTTCTTATCAATCCACCAAAGCACTGCGGCCTGATTGAGCTGATGACTGTTTCCATTTATCCCTAATAATGCCATACTTGCGTACATATTTTAAATTGCTTAGTCGCTGAGAGACTTTAAATAAAGGTGACTTTTTGTAAGGCTGGGAGATACGGCAATATTCAAGATACATTAGGTATCTCTTGGGAACTAAGGCCCGGTATCACCATCCTGTTTTCTCAACGATCGTTTGACCTTCATAAATTAATTGATCGAAGATAAAAGCTTGCATTCGTAGTATCAATATTTGCTGGCCCCGGCAATGGCAGGGTAACGTCCTCACCTACCAACCCAGATGTCGCGGGTTCGATTCCCTCCTAGGCGGATTTTTCTCCATCTAGGACTTGGTTTTATGTAATTGTCTTCAATGTGATGTCTGTAATATGAGGATTAGGTTAGGGTTAGGAAGGGACTATACGTCTCAACCTCGCCCAATTAAGTTGGTAAATAAATTAAAGAAGAGTAGTAATAGCGATAGGCTTATTTATAGATCTAAAGTCATTTAGTACCTCTTACAACCTAATATGTTCACGACAAAGATATGTAACTAATTGAGCTGTCCAAATTAAATAGCATTAAGACAAAATATTGTTTGTACCTTGCATCGCATGCATGTAGCACAAGAGGTCTTGAAGGCCATAACTTCTTTTGAAAAGCTATTACTCACCTGGACTTCTCCGTTCTCGCCTAGCACAGAAACGATGTTTCCTTCGATGTTTAGCCTACCGCATCCGCCCGCTTTTTCTCATATTTCGTCTGCAGGTGACCGACGATCATTTGGGGAGACTCAATTTCACAGAAAGGTGGAGTTTTATCCTCTGTGAAGAGTACCTCAAAGCATGTTGCCATATTCTCAGCCGCGTGATGACGACCTTCGTGTACTTCTGACAGTAGATGACCACACCGAAGTCTCTTGTTTCACGGTACACAGCTTGTTCTCGGTGTAACCATCCGACTAGTGTCATTCACTGCTTTTGTGATGCGTTCGTTAACGCCACTTTCAGATCCGCAGCCGTCACTACTGAAGATCCTGGGTCAGTAGGATACAGGGTCTCCTTTGCCCCTGAATTAGCCATCTCATATCCAGCAATTCCAATGTGCTTTGGGACCCAGAGAAAGGATACCTAAACACCTTTATGGTTTATTTACTTATGTATACCCTGCAAGCTACCGCTAGAGTGTGATGACAGAGGGTGAACACACCCCACAATAATTTGACCCGGACATGACTCTACCACGGTTGAACAACAATGTTATAATTATCCCCTATCGTTCGTGGAAAAAATGACATCTTTCATCAATCCGTTCTACACTTAACCTCTCTACATACATTACATATACATACAATACATATATATATATATATATATATATATATATATATATATATATATATATATATATATATATATATATATATATATATATATATATATAGTACAATACACAGTAACACACAATATAGAAACACAAAAAAAGAAGAACACTCACACGTTATTTCTTGATATTTCGACGGAAACACTCCGTCTTCATCTGAAGATATAGAAGTAATGACTGCTGGAATTGTAGAGGTGAGGGGTGCGAGAGAAAGGGAAGGGGGCCAGGGGAAGGGGAGAACGGGAGGCGGAGGAGGGGTGAGAGGAATGGTTGGGGAGAGAAAAGGGAGAGGAGAGGCTAGAGGGGAGCGGAGATAGGCAAGGAGGGAGAGGGAGGAGGTGGAATTGACACAAAATCGGAACAGAGAACAACATGCTCACCGCAACTATTACAACATACGAGACCCAGGTTTCAACCTACAAAGTATTGATCAAGACTTCGCAAATCGAAACAAAGGCCACGTACACCAAAACTCATGCGGAAAAACACAGTGTTCACCCTCCGATATGCATCGCTTCCACAAAGTAACAATTTTAGGCCACTCCCATCAGAGAACGACATTAAGGCCCGGATGCTGATAGGCCAAACATATGTAAATGAATGCCATTTCAACAGTTTTTAATTCTATAGGGTTATCGGATGTGGGAAGGGACGCAAGGCGGAAATATTGTAACACTGGTTGAAAGGGGTATTATGATGGGAAGCATGTTTAGGGATGGGGAGACCCGCGGACGGGGAGGAGGGATTGCACGAGGCGCGGTGGTTATTAATCCTAATGTTAAGTGGTGTGGAACATTGGCCTATGTAAAAGGACGGGCAGAGTTTACAGGTTAGAAGATAAACAACATTCTTGGAAGTGCAAGAGGAATAGGGGAAGGGCGGGAGAGAGTTAAATGGTGGGATGGAGTGGGGTGGAGTGGTGAAAATAGGGCTGCTTTTGCATCTTGCTCGATGACATGGAGTGGGTATGGCTCTGGGGGTGTGAGGGGATTTTGAGAGCGGCCTGGTGGATTTGAGGATATCTGCTAGTTTGGCGGGACGTTTGAAAGTGACAGAGGGGCATTTGGGAAGAAGGTTGGAGGAAGTGTTGTGATTTTTGAGGATGGAGAATAGGTCTTTGAGGATGAATTTGAGAGACTGAATGCCTGGGAAGTAGGTAGTACAGATTGAGAGAGGCTGGGAGTATGTGGTTGAGGCAGGCTTGGGGGTGTAGGAATGTTTAAGTATTTTTTTATTGAGGAGAGAATCAGGGTATCCTCGTTGGAGGAGGGAGTGGTGAAGGTTGTTAAGGTATTTGTTAAGGAATTCGGGATGGTTGCAAATGCGGTGACCGCGGAGAAGTCATTATTTCTATATCTTCAGATGAAGACGGAGTGTTTCCGTCGAAATATCAAGAAATAACGTGTGAGTGTTCTTATTTTTTTGTGTTTTTATATTGTGTGTTACTGTGTATTGTACTATTCGGCACTTCCATGTTACGTCTACGAAAGCATATATATTTATATATATATATATATATATATATATATATATATATATATATATATATATATATATATGGGTCGCGGTAGTCCAGGGGGTAGAGCGTTGAACTACTGACCGGAGGGTTCCGGGTTCGATTCCCGGGCAAGGCACTCTGGGCACCTACAGTTCCTCCCAAGCTATGTGATTTTTCGGGTACCAGGTCTTCCTGGGAAACCATAACACCGGTACAGGGAAAGGAACTGGCCCCCCTATGTGTGAATTTCACTCGCCGTCGGGCTTAGTACAGGGTGAACACTACCATCACCTACCAAACCCACCTTCGAGTTGATTACTGTGTTTATGGTTTATATATATGGACAAATATAAACACAAATGTAGACTTTTAAAACATAGAAACACAAAGAGAGAACACTCGCATATATAGTTTTGACGTTTCGACGGCTCGACCGAGGAAGAGCGGAGATGACATGTGCGAGGGAAGGCTGAGGTAAAGAGAGGTAAGGGACCAATTGGAAATGAACAAGGGGGTGGGAGGGGATATATAGGCAGCTATTGAATGCATTCAGTGGGCGTGGTTCCGTCCGGGGGGTTTAAATGACTGGGACACCCAGATATGCGCCATCTCGCGGGTTCTCACCTCTATGATACTTGCATATTTGGGAAGTGTTTCAATCACCAAAACGGAGAAGCAGTCATCGGAAGAGTATTCTTGGGAAGCAGTGTGAGTAGGAATGGGATAATTAAGGAAGATGGAAGATTTGGTGGAATAGCGGTGGATATTCATGCGCAGAGAAAGTGTGGTCGTGCATTCGTCCACGTAGAAGGCGAATTCAACGACAAAATATATTTGTAAATAAAAGGCAATGTAATGGGCACGCGTATGGCTCCTGCGCACGCCAATCTTTTTATGGGTAAACTAGAAAATGACATTCGGCAGCAACAAACCCTCAAACCACTCTTCTGGGCCCGCTATATTGATGACATTTTCCTCCTTTGGTCCCACGGACGCGAAACTTTATCCTCTTTTATTTCCTCTCTCAAGTACTCCTCCTCGGTATCTTTCACTTCTTCTATATCTGAATCGAATGTCACTTTCCTAGATATCGATATTCACCTCCAGAACAATACGTTTTACACCTCAGTCCACATTAAACCAACCAATAGCCAATAGTATCTTCATTTCGACGGCTGCCATCCATATCATACAAAACGCTCCATCCCCTTCTCACACTCAGTCCGTGGCTTCCGTCTCTGCAAAAACCTCCTCTCAACAGAAATACATGGATCAGCTACATGAATTACTCAGAAAATGTAGGTACCCTGAAAAATTACTAAAAAGTAAAATTCTCAAACCGTCAACCCATTACACTCCTCTCCCCAAACCAACCCGTTCAAAATGCCTTAACCTTGCCACCACTTTCTTCCCCGGAACACACAAAATTAAACATTTAATCCATGACCTCTTCCCAATTATTAATCGCAGTCAGTCCACATCACTTTTATTTCCATATTGTCCCTCCGTTTATTTTAAACGCCGGTCGAACTTGCGAGACATCTTCAAGTCGAAAAAACCAACTGCGAGCACCCCCATCTCTTCCCCACCCATATCCGCACCATGCAACAGCTGAAGATGCAAATGGTGCCATCTTCTAAGACCCTCACCCTCCCTTAGTACCAACCCGACGCCACCTGCATCTCAAAAAACATTATATATCGCCTCTCCTGTAACTTCCGCCCTGCCTTCTACGTGGGCGTTTGCACGATCGCACCTTCCCTCCGCATGAATAACCACTGATATTTCACCAAATTTCCCACCTTCCTTAATTATCCCATTCTTACTCACACTGCTTCCCACAACCAATCTTTTCATGACTGCTTCTCCGTTTTGGTGATTGAAACCCTTCCCAAATCTGCAAGTATCAAAGAGGTGAGAACCCGCGAGATGGTGCATATTTGGGTGTCCCAGTCATTTAAACCCCCGGACTGAACCACGCCCACTGAATGCATTCAATAGCGGCCTACATGTCCCCTCCCACCCCCTTGTTCATTTCCTGTTGGTCCCTCACCTCTCCTTCCCTCCCCCCTCCCTCGCACACGTCCTCGCCGCTCTTCCCCGAGAACGCCACTGTGATGACGATGGTCGAGCCGTCGAAACGTCAAAATTACCTATGTGAGTGTATTTTCTTTGTGTTTCCATGGTTTAAAAATCTACATCTGTGTTTAAAAATATATAATCAGTTGATGCATACGTCGATTAACTACGAATGGTTTACATAAAGTCCGAATATACACATATATCCGGAAGCTGGAAACCAGGGTCCTCGATAAAATTAGGGAAACGGATTCTACGGCATCACGTCGCCCTTGCCCGTTCGTCAAAGATATATGTAAATCAACATTATATGAGAACCAACATTAAAACCTGCGTGCTCGGTCATTGATAAAACATTAGCAGCGTATTTACACATTATTATTATATAAATCTTTTGCAATTAGGCAATTATCCTGGCGACAACGGTCAAGTCTGGTCAACGGCCACTCTTACGATGTGGAATAGACAAGAAGAACAGAGTTGTGACAAAATGCTGTATATATGCACGATGACACTTAAAGATTGCCAACCGTACCTTTACCACCACACAAGGGCTAGGTTAACACCCTACCCATTACAACGCTCCGTCCATAATCACGTACTCTTCAATTGCATATACCGTTCAAAATCACGCACCGATAACACATCATTCGCTTTTGGAATATAGCTTCTCACACCGTCCACATTACATGCAAACAATATTTTAATAAGTACAATAGTATAGTAATCACTAATCAATAACGTTTATAACCCAGTGACTGCTTTACACTTATTATTTAAACTCCTAAAATTGGATGGAAAGGGCTTGAACGAACATCCAGGCAACTGCTTCCAATCAGCATTAGTTCTGTTTAAACAAGAGCATTTTTTCTTATTTGTCTCTTGAGTTCTTATTTTTATTTTAAAACTGCGGTCGTTTTTTGCATAAAATTTGGTTTTTCTATCACTTTCCATAATTATTCCTACACTTCGTCGTTTTTAACAATTCTATACATCGCGCCTAACCTACTCATTTTTATTCTATTTTTCAAACTCTCCCATTTCAGTGAATCCAACATTTCCATGACACTATCAGTTCTTTTGTCTTTTCCGAGTACATACCTTGCTGCCTTTCTTTGAAATTTTTCTTTGATCTTTTTAATATTCCCCACCTCATATGAATCCCTCATATGGATGAGGGTGTTCCTTCTGGTACGCAAAGGTGGATCCCCTTTGTCCGATTTTATGCTGATAACCCGACTGTTTCTGTAACCTCCGATCGCTAACCGCAGGCCTTTATTGTGTACCGTCGTAAAAGGTTTTCGATATGAATTTCACCCAGACGAGTAATTGAATGAGCTATAGCCGAGTTTAGACCTTATTAGGGTTTTGTATATCATAAGCATGGTCGTATGATCAGCATTCCACATTGAATGCTTTAAATGGCGTAAAATATTTAAAATTTTAATGCACCCATCCCTTAAAAATCGAACATGTTCACGCCAATGTAATCGGTCGTCTAAACCCATGTCAAGGAAACGGATGCTTTCCACATACAGGGGAAACTCTCTTCAGCCTAGATGTAGTTCCGATATAATAAAATTTCCTCGCACCCAATAAAAATGCACGTATTTCATTTCCTTAGAGAAGAAAGGAAGGCTGTTGGATCAGGACAACTCTAACAATCTATTCAATGTCAGCAGCAGGGCGAACGACGAAAAACGGCAGTTAGGCTTTTTAGTCTTCTCGTTGTTTCTTACTTTAATGTGTTTACATCTTCCCAGTGATATCCCCTCATCACATTTTTGCATTTTGGGAATAGGAAAAAGTCGCAGGGGGCGAGATCTGGCCAAAAAGGAGGATGATCAAGGATGGTGATTGAATTTCTTGCCAGAAACTGGCAGGAAATCAATTCTGAATGTGCAGGTGCATTGTCATGGCGAAGGATCCATCCATCGCCTTGAGTCAAATTTGATCGCACACGACGCACACGATCTCTCAAACGCTTGAGAACTAAAAGGTAGAACTCATCATTTACTGTTTGTTCTTTAGGGAGAAACTCATGATGAACAACACCTTCGACATCAAAGAAAACCTGGAGCATGACTTAGAACTTGGATCGGCTTTTTCTTCATTTTTTGTTTTGATTTAATCCACTTGAAAACGGATGTTTTCTTTGGAGCATTATCACGGTAAACAGCTGTCAACATTTCAGTCATTTCTTGATAACTTTTACCGCACTTCACCAAAAACCTGATGCTGATTCGTTACTCCGTGATTTCTTTAATTTCCATTTTCGACGGACAGTAAAAACAGTAAGGACAACAGAAACTAACACAACTGGCACCCTACGCACAGCTCGACGATCCGCCAAGCACAGACTGCTCATTGGGTCTCAGACAACTATCGCCGCTAGTGGAGCTATAGTTCGCCTCATGGCTGCCAGATTGCACCGTTCCGCGTATTTATTGGATTCACCTCGTACTGAACGTAAGGAAGGTTGCGTCTCAATAGGCTCAAAAGTAGCCGTCGATTCATTGTCACCTCCATGAGTTTGTTGAAGTTACTAGTCAGACAATTGTTCCTTTTTTTCTTTACCCAGATAGCATGTGGAAGTAACATTCCCCCTCAACGCGCATGCGCAGGATTGAGGTGGTTACATTCATACATTCATCCAATGTATCTTGAGAAGCGGAAGTATGGAGATGTGTTCTAGTGTTATGTCAACGTGAGTTGAACAGCGTACTGTTATTGACAGCTGCCTTCTACTCATCGTCTGAGGTGTAATGATTACCCTTAAGGTGTCACTTGAGTTGAGGAAAAAAATAAAAATCGCCAGGTGCAAATCGAGGGAATAAGGAGGGTGCGGAATCGGATCAAATTTCGGGTTTCCCCGATCCTCTCCAGTTGCGCGCGAGGTGTGCGGACGAGCGTTGTCATGTTGCAAGATTATTGGCGCCAGGCTGCCTTTGAAACGACGAACGTCTTCCCTGGATATTCCATTATGGTTTGCGTGACGCCTTTGAGTGATTCACCAGTCATTTTGAATCAAATCTTCGACGAGTTTATCATCTGTGGCAGTGATCGGACGTCCGCTGCATGTTTCGTCAACAATTATGCCTGTTTACCAGCCTCGCAACCACGAAAATTTACTTCCCATCAATTTACAGTAGACCAACCAACAGTATCGTCACCATGAACAGCCTTTGAACGACGATGAATCTCAGTAAAAGTCACTTTTTCAGCAGTTAAGAATTTGATGACAGTACGCTGTTTAACTCGCCTTGGCATAGCACTGGAGCACGTCTCCATACTTCCGCTCCTCGAAATACGCTGGATGAATGAAACGACCTCAAACCTCCGCATGCATGTTGAAGGGGAATGTTACTTCCACATTCCACAAGGAGTTCTTCTGAAGGTCATTTTGTTTGTGGTCTACAAGCTTGTGTGCTTTAGTTTTCAGCCGACCCTCGTATATATGGTGTGTTTTCGTTCCCTTTCTTCCTTTTCCTCTTGGAGTGTATTTAATAAACGCGGTGTGTCCCTCACAATTTGCACCGAAAGGATCAGAGTAACACGTCATCCCGTCGTTTTTTTCCTTGCCAAATTGAGGACAGATGGACTTGCCCTCACGTCGTTGAGAGATGTGGCCGAGGCGTTGGCACCGCACTGAGCTCGCACTGATAGGTCGTACTGGGACGCGCCTGATCACTTTCTTAGGGAGCTCGTCCAACGAGAATGTGAGGACGATGGATGTTGTTTTGATTTTTTCTCCATTTAACCTTGCATTCAGCCACCTGGCAGTTGATGACTCCTTGAGGAGCCATCTATTGCTTAATCTCCTCGACATGAATATAGCCGAAATGGGAAATCACTTCCCGACTCCTATTGAAAATGTTATGTTGTTCATCCCACAGAGTAATATTGCGCAACATGGTCGTGCCAAGTAGATTTTTAATTTGATTTACATTTGTCGTTTCTATCAATAGTGCACAATTGCTTGGTTTTTTGACAGATTTTAGTTCTCCAAGCACGGAAAGAGACAAAACGTTGAATATTAGGAAAGGGAACACCTTGCCAATAGTTTCTCCCTTCTTAGTACACAGCATTCAAAGATATTTTTACTTCCACAGAAAACGGGATCTTTTAGTTGGAGGTTAAAGTGGTTCTTCCATCAACCGGTCCATTTGCTGATGTATATTATATAACTAGCAGCGGGCTTGTTTTCGAGGTTGTATCCACGGCCTTTTCGTCGCCTTTTTCGTCCAACAGGAATACTGGAGGAGTAATTCCAATCCCATGATTCTCAGGGGAGCTGGTACGTACATTCACACCACAAATAGTTGTGATTGGATATCAGGAACGGTAATCGTATAATCTGTAATCGTGGAATATTTAATGCAATCATAGTTTTGAAAACTGATTTCCTACGTTTCCTATTGGCTGTCGCCATCACGTGATCGCAACGCGATGTTGATTAATGTACATGACGACTGCGGCGTTTTCACAAAATATGTATCGCGTTTCTGCAACTACTACGAATTCATATGCGAACCATAGCGTAGTTACTTCTTCGCAATTCACTTCGACTCTGCGAGGTAAAATTCTTTTGATTCTTCGATCTCTCTTCTAGTTATTCGTTGATTAGTGCTGCCGAGTGGTTGTATCCTTGTTCTCCGTTGTATTCTACGTTGTTTATTTTGACTTATATTTTCCTCCTGTTTTCCATTTGTGTGAATGTTACCAGATTCTAGTATGTAGAAGTTGTCTGCTATCGTAGCTCTTCTGATTCTTTTAAAGATGGTATCTTTCGATTTGCTCTGATTATTACTAGATTTTTTCTTCCTTCATTTTGTAAACCTTCTGGGGCCAGGTTGTTTTACCAGGTCTTTCACAAGGTTGTCGAATTCGCATTTCAGTATTTCCGGGGCCTGTTTGTGCTCTTTTATCCAGATTTCATCTTTAATTAAATCACCTCCAATAGACATTGAAAAAGTATTTCAATACATTCCTTGCACCTCTCCAGCAGAAGAATCTTCTTCTTCATCTATCAGTATTTTTCGTAAGCATCTCGCATGTTGTGGGGTATTTATTTTTCTTGCTCCGAATCGTTGTCTATAGCTGAATATAAGCAGTTTCCCTGTTTACCTTATTCATTTTTCATTGCTTTTTTTCAGCAGGTGTCTATCCAGTCTTCCTTAACCTTCGTGCACTCTCGTAATATTTGGTTCCGCAATTTTTTATAAAGAGTGTCCTCAGTTACATTTGTAGAATTCCTCTAGGTTCTTCTTGCCTCTATGAAAATCCAGAAGACCCATAATTCGTGTGTGCGGTTCATATGTGATCTTGAAGAATACGATCATAGTATCTCCGACTCATTTACAAGAATATCCTGGTTAAAGCCAGAAGACCGCAGGCATTTACATACTCTTTCAATTTTCCACAGGATATTTTCAAACCGCACACCTAAATATTTATACAAAAATTTCCCCTTCATCAGCTCAATCCACAACTAGAAAACTAGGGGTAATAATAAACTTCTTGTCCCTCACCATCGCACGGAAATCTATCACAAATCTTTTCATGTTACAGCATGCCGTCTGTGGAACTCACTCGACTTATAAGCTTCTCACCAGCCTCGTATCCCGCCCGGTCGTCCAGATCCACTCGACTGACTCGAGAATCCTCCCATCTATTTACAAACACGAGCGTCGCCGTGACGTCAATGCCGGAGCGATATCGGGTTATCCGCCCGGATTCAGCACGGAGGCACTGTCATTGACAGCGTGGTGGCAGAGCATTCATTCATTCATCTAGCACGCTTCCTCTCATGCCACATAGCCCGAGATAAATAAAACCGAAGAGATCCAGTCCCAACAACAGAGAGATTTATTTAAGTATTTTTATGCGTCGATTTTCATGATAGACGGTTAAGATGGCAAAATTCGATACAATTTTCCAGTAGGTGGTGTTTGTCAAATTATTATTTAGGTTGTTTCGTGAATTAGGATAATATACTAATATCTCAACTAGCGATGGAAAAAATATTCAAAGTTGTTTTCTAATCAGAGATAAAATAAAGACTTTCATGACCATAGAAATATATGTCACAGGCGACCTTTTAAAGCAGAGCTAGTTCAAAGGTAAAAATGATAATAATGACATTTAGATTGTTTCGATTGCCAGATTAAGTAGTGTAACATTGCTGCGACACGAGAGAGGACCTTCTAGTTACGATAACATTTTCATTTTTGACACATCTGGTAGTCATCTGTAAATGCCGTGTCATATGGCCGTTCCGCCTTGTGACCTAAAGAGAATTCTCCAAGACAGCCATCCAAAAGAACAGACTACATAGGCTTTGGTAATAATGGATCGCACTGCTCACAGTTTGGAAGGCACTCCCTGAATCACATACTATTTGAAGAGCAACGACTCCAGGGCAAAACCAACTCACTTCCATAAAACGCACACGCATACTCTGGAGTGCGCCGGAACTGCGATTTAGGATGTACCCGCCGCTAGTATGACTTGGAGCCTTATTCATTGCCATTTTGCTGGCAAGGTGACGAGTAATATGCCTTATTGACGTGCAATAAATGACCAGTTGTACACCCCGACCCGTTCTGACGTTATTTTCCTCCACTATGGTGTGGCTTTCAAACGCACCAATTAATTGTTGTGTCTTGGTACGTGGAAAGAAGGAAATAGGTCGCCTATCGACCCTACGCGGTGTAAATTATTCTATAAAATATGAAGCAATGACACTCAAGTGTTTAAAGAAATTATGGGTCTGAGAAGTAAAAAGCCCGGCACTAGACGAAAGGCGAGACCCCGCTGTTGGCCGAGTCATGTTCTCGGCGTGGGTGAACTAACTCTTCGACATCTCGATCGGTGTGCCCAAAGCATTTTGGCTCATAGGAAGCCAGTTGTGCTCGACCCTTTTGAGCCCTGGGAAATGTAGCAAACTCAATGGTATCCTGGTCCGAATAAGAACTACAGGGTGTCTTATTATCCGGTAGGAAACACTTTTTATGCATTCATCAGCTGTCATTAACATGTATAGAGCATTAATAAAATATTAAATATATTTTCTGGCACTTGATATACTTATATATAAACATCATATCTAATACTAGCAATCATATCCTTTTCCAAACAATCTTTCGGATGCTGAGCGGAACGGTTAACTATTAGCCAGTCCAACGCCGCAAACTAATTCATTTACGTCGACTGAAACCCGCATATTGTAACGAGGTATAATTATATATTGCGTACAAGTTGCTTTATCCCTGTGAGCAAATTGAGATTACTGAGGAAAAAAATCAAAATCTCCTGCCATTTTTCCATGGCGGGATTAACATACCTTTTGGGAGGTCCTTGATGAAGCGGAAGACGTCCGACTTCTCCATATCCGCTTTGGCTTCGAAGAAATGCCTTGACGGGAGGAAGGTATTCGTCCCGTTGAAGGCCTCGGCCAGTTCCTTCCGCTTCGCCTCCATGAGTATTCCGTTGACCATCTCCTCTTCAGCGGTCAGGTTGATGAGGCCACCCACTGCCCACGAGGCCTCCTCTTTCAGAAAACTCTCCCTCTGATCCCAGTAAGACGACGCCACAAGCGGCGCCATGGCCACAACCGCCATCAACACCCAAAGGTGGTGGCTCCGGCGTCCATGGACCACAACGCATCTTTCCGTTCCGATCATCTCCACCGTTGCAAGAGGACTGTTTGCCTTCGCTCCAAGAAGGCTTGCTTCGTCGCCGTTTGCTTCATCTTTATACCCCTTTTCACGTCCATTATCTGATACTTTATCTCGAGACAGTTGCAGCTGGCCAGGCAAAAAATTACAAAAATATAATCGTCGCCTTTCGCTAGACTTCCATCGCCAAGTGGGGGAGAATATCGCTCCAGCCTTGGCAATTCATTAATTATCCAGAATGACTCTCGCGGTATTTCGTTTGTTAGTGGATTGTTACTCTGTCGAATGGGACGCGATAATGATATTTATAAAATACTATATTA
Source organism: Hetaerina americana (assembly GCF_022747635.1). NCBI lineage: Eukaryota > Metazoa > Arthropoda > Insecta > Odonata > Calopterygidae > Hetaerina > Hetaerina americana. Next base: position 12,878,922 of record NW_027286763.1, read on the forward strand.
TCAATTATTTTGCCGTCCAACTCTTTATTACTTTTCTCTTTCGGATTGGAGTCAAAACTATGTTTTTTTACTCGTCAAAAATATTGACTGTGTTCTGGTTAAGTGAATATTACATGAATGGTGCATAATAAAATATTATACATATTATATTAAATACATTTTCCAAGATAGATTAAAAATTTCTTTTAGGTGTGCGTCGACACCCGAGTTCATTTTTCAGCCTCTCATGTGTTATTCTTAACAATTATTAGTTATGCTTGAGAAAATTAAAACGTCTTTTTGTTATTCCCAGCAACTCTACCGGCTAAAATTTTTAGTAAATGAGATAGTTCTACTTCTTTAAGAAAATTAAAAGCCGTTGAATCCCTTCCGGATCGTCACCTAAATTGCGATTTATAGATATATCAATTTGCTTAGGACGAAAATAAAAGAAATAGGGAGGGTGGTCCCAGAAGTACCCGGCCTAATCTAGAGATGGCGGTAGTTGTTTGAAAAACATCACTGTATTAGAAATTACGCAATCTATAAAGTATATGTTTCAAGTTTGAAGATGCCACGTTGTTTAGCATTTGTTTGGCAGCCATCAATAGCCAACGTTTTGAGTGAATTTGTGTAAATGGAGAAAATTGGTAATCGTTATGTGATACAATTCTTTCAGTTGGAGGCCTCAGCCCAACCAATATAAAAGCTGACCTGGATTCTACTCTGGGTGAGTCTGCTCCTTCGTTTAAACAGTAAAATACTGGGTAGCAGAGTTTAAAGGAGATCGTGCGAGCTATCAAGACGAGCATCGAATTGGTCGACCAAAATGAGATGACGACTCCAGAAACGGTGAAGAAAATGATTCTGTATGATCGTCGATTGAAAGTGACTATGCGAGCTAGCACACATAGTAAGCATTTCAAAAAGTGCGGTACATCCCATATTAACTGAAAATTTAAACATGAGAAAGCTGTGTGCAAGATGACTGCCGCGTTTGCTCCCACTCGAGCCATTGAGTGTTTAGCAAAGTTTCACTGCAAAAAAGCAGAATTTATGCGCCGTTCCATAACCATTGATGAAACATGGGCTCATTACTTCACACTCGAGACAGAACAACAATCAAAGCAATGGAATCCAAAGAGAAAATCGGCTCCAAAGAAGGCGAAGACCGTTTCATCTGCAGGCAAGGTCATGGCGTCGATTTCTGGGATGCACATGGCATAATTTTCATTGAATGCCTTGAAAAAGGAAAAACTATCAACGACATGTATTATGCGAACTTATTGGAACGTTTGAGTGAATTAATCAAGGAAAAGCAGCCGCATTTGGCTGAGAAAAAAGTGAGTGTTGTTACATCAAGACAATGCACCAGCTCACAATCCGCTATTGTAATGGCCAAAAATCATGAATTAAAGTTTGAATTGCTATCTCATGCACCCTATTTGCCAGATTTAGGACCCTTGGATTATTTTCTGTTCACAAACCTGAAAAAATGGCTCGGTGCTCAAGAATTTTCCAATCGTGAGGAAGTGATGTCGGCAGTCAATGGCTTTTTTGAGGAGCAAGACAGTTCTCATTTTAAAAAGGTAATAAAACTTATTGAATATCGCTGGGAAAAGTGTATAGAGCTGAAAGGAGATTATGTTGAAAAATAAATACATTTTTTGCAAAATGTTTGTCGGGTCGGGTACTTCTGGGATTACCATCATATATATATATATATATATATATATATATATATATATATATATATATTATATATATATATATATATATATATATATATATATATAATGTATAACACTTAGCACTAGTGGACACAGACAAAAACACAGAAGCACACAAGAAAGAGACTCACTATTTTTCGAATTTTCGGTGGTCGAGGCCACCTTTATCAAGGAAGAGAGGGACAGAACTGCAGGGAATACGAGGGCTGGAGCGATAGATGGAAGGGGAAGGTGGGGAAAGAATTCGGAAGGGAAGGCTTTGGAGGGGCAGCGTTAGAAGGGTGGGGAAAATAGAGAGGGTGATGGGGATAGAGGTGGGATGAAAATATGTTTGGAGCAGGGTAATTAATTGAATCCTGGCCAATTGCAGGACTCTAAGAGCCAGATGAGGGATTGCTCTAATGTTGTGAGTTTCAGTGGAGGATCAGAGGGTGGGAGGGATGCTATGATGGATACACTATAGCATTTATCAAAGGGAGTGCTGTGTTCGGAGGCGTGTTTGGGGATAGGGAGCATATCAATGAAAGAAGAGTTTTTGCATACTCCTTAAATCCCCAACCCGTCCTAAAACCACCTCAACGCCATGCAATTAACCCAGATGCAAAACAATATATATATATATATATATATATATATATGTATATGTTTATAGAGATACACATACACTCATACATATAAATACACATGCATGCATATATATATATATATATATATATTATACATATTTATGTATACGAATAATATGATGATACGTAGGTGCCAGAACTAGCACTCAAGGACTTCCTCTTCTCGCGGACAATATGGAATAGTAACTGCCGGGATATAGATAGCAAAAATCCCACTGGCCACATACAGCGTCCAGGGAATAATTAGATTTACTTAAATGTATGCACTTTCACTAATCTCGGGTATTTTGCTGTCAAAACCCTTGTTGCATGACCGCATGGGACTGCCATTAAAGAATGTAGGGCTTGTTACAGCATTGGTTGCCCTGCTTTGTTTGTTTTCAAGTTTTTCCTTCCATCCCCTGTCTCTCTCTGTGGGAAGGACACATGCTGTGCGCTGCCTACAGCGGTGTGTCACATTCCCTACCTGTGATTTTATCGGGCGGAGGCCATGAGTTGCATGTCCATGTGATAATAGAATTTCCCTTTCTTACTTTTCAATTCTAATTTCCCACGTTATTGAAAAGACTTTTACTACATTTGTAGGTGCGTGTGAATTTGCATGTTAGTTGATAGTGTATGTATTTGCATGCGTGTTAGTTAAAGAGGTTTTCGCATGAAAAAATATGTCCATGTGAATGTAGATTTTCATAAATTTGTTGGTTTTGCATGTGGTTTTATCTTCTTTCACGGGTGGTGACCTAACACCACACGCCTCTGCGGTGGCTTGCTGGGTATTACGTAAATTTAGATGAACTCCATTGAGTCTTATTATCCTGTACAAAACACTTTTTATGCATTCATCAGTAGTAATAAACATGTATAGAACATTAAAATATCATGAAATCCATTTTATAGCTTTTGATATGTTTTATTTTTATTCTTATGCGCTGTGCCCCACTTTTCCGGAAAGGAAAGGTTTCAGTAAAATTACGAAAATACCTACTGACGAATCATTTTGATCCTAAGCTCCTAGAAATAGTTGAGCACGAGTACTACAAATTCCATTATTTAATGCAGGAAGATAAGCACGTGTAGCAGGACGGTTTCTCTGTCCACCACCACTCTTCGAGAAATTGTGGCAAGTTGCAACTTTTGCAGTTTTATGAATGCAGCTCTAAGGAACCAATTTACCTGTGGGATTCGATTTCAAAAGGTCGTATATCAGAGGATGGACCTTGGACTTGGACCACGTCGTGGAATCGTAGTGGTTTTGGAAATGTCATGACTGGTTGCTAAACGGCTAAATGGCAACCCAGTCGTAAATGCAGAAAAATAAAGACGGAGAAGAAGTTTTAACAAACTATGATTCCAATAATTTTTCGAAATCGCCAGTGAAAAAAATAAATTAAAGGGAAATCTCAACTGGGTCTTTTTAATTATGATAAACTGAAAACAGAGGAAGGGAATACTCAAGCGGATGCGATATTTATAGGGTAAGAAAAAATTGCAGCTTTGTAAATTCCACTTAATGCGATATCTTTAGATTTCTTGAAAGCCTTCGACAAGGTCTTTAACGAAAATTGATAAGGAAACTAAGATATTGTGGTTTTAACGATGAAGCGATTAACTTACTGTGGACATCTTATCTAAAAACAAACAGATAATTAGCAGTCGAAGAGTTAAATGTATTAAAACAGATGTAATTTCAGGTGTGTTGCAGGAAACTGTCACAGGGCCTCCACTCCTCCTAATATCCGTTAACGACCCAAGCACCGACCTCAGTAGTAATCTTCGATTATTTGCAAGCGGCACAGCGATTTATAGAAAAATGACACTGAAAGATAGTGGGGCACTGTCTATCAAAGCAGACCAGATATCGCAGTGGTGTAAGGAATGGGCGTTAGAATTCAATATCAGAAAATGTGTAACACTGAAGTTTTAGGATAAAAGAACAGATAAGCAAGGTATGAACTATTAAATAAGAAGGTGATAAGCCAGTGATGCAACGTGTTAAGTGGACGATAAGTGGTTCAAACATGAGAAAAAATCATGCTGGTAATAAATCCATGGGCGAGGGCGAGAACTTTTCAGACCATCTCACAATTGCTCTTTATTTATCCACGCAAGAAGTTCACGGTACAATGTTCCAAATCAATTTTTTAACAAGCCTTTTCATAACATGCTTGCTCAGCATCCCTGTCATCATTTTTTTTCCTCCTTGTGAAGCTTCATTGACCAGAGCAATTCTTCTTTTCTGGATAATTTAGTCATTTTCCTCCAAAACACTTTCAGGATAGGTATCAACATCTACATCTAAATCCCCGCAAGCCGCCGCCAGGGCGAGTGGCGGGGTTGTTAGGACACCACCCGTAATTAAGAAAGGAAAAAAAACTGCATGCAAAAGCCACAATTTTATACCATCCGCAAACAAAATTGGCATACACTCATGCAAGAACAAATACACCCCACACACATGCAAACACTCAAACTGCCAACTATCATACCCATGCACCTACAAATATACCTAATATCCTATACACAAGCACCTACAAATACACCTAATATCCTTGCAATGTCTAATTTTTTGTCAACTTTTGAATTCAATGTTTTCAATATTTCTAAAGGGAATTCGGTTTCTTACTATTTTGATTTCTGATTTTTCGGGGAAAGAATGAGTATTTGTATCTATCTGTACTGGAATCTATCTCTCTTATTTAACTTTGTGGTCTGATCTACCTGAGTAGTGTGGGGCCATTATAATTCCTTCAGTGTCATACTGGAGGACATACAAATACGTCAATTAGTTAATCTAACCGTAAACATCAAATAAGCAATTCACGAACAATAGCAAAGGGGAAATTTTCATGGGGAAAGTAAAAATAAATAAATAGCTGAAACGCAGACGGAAAAACACCAATGAGTTAAGATCAAAACACTATACGTAGTATCGAAAGGAGGCACGAACGTCTGTTCAAATACATGTCTTACATGTACGAGTATGTGTATTATTTGATTTCGCCGCGGTCCACGATGGCACGGAATTATAATTAGTAATTATTTTATGATTACACAGATATCTATGAAGATATGACGATGTACTTTGAAATCAAAAAAATATTCAATAGTATTTTGGCAAAAATGATTGTTTCCATCAAAATGATGGAAAAGTGGCAAAGTAGGTTTTTCCTTCCAATTCTATGGATGCATTTAACTTCCACGGCCTGAAGCCCCAAATCATAGTGTTTATAGAGCTCTCCCTACGTTAAAGGACCAATTTCACTACTAAACTAGGGACCTAAAGTTGTTGGACAACGGCAAAAACTTTATTTCATTTTCATAATATTATGAGTTTCATGCAATGTAAAAAATATATAAAAATGGTAACCTGAAGTAAATTCTTTTTTAATTACCCACGGCTAAGACGGCCAAAAAACACTTCACATTCCTTCCGTAAAAGTTGGGCATTGGAGGGAAAAGATCGAGTCGGTCTACCCTTGTAGTGAGTACACCAACGCAGCTTCTCTTTCTTGCAATTCAATAATCAAATCCTTGATGTAATTTCTTTCAAGATTGAATCAAAATAACACAATTGAGCAGTAGCATGTGCAAATTTAGCAATGCCAGACTAAAGTAATCGTCGAACGAAGTCGCAAATTTTCTTTTAACTTCCAACACAGATTATGAAATCGCTGTCGTGTGCAAAAGAGGCGGACCTGTGGCAGAATCGGCACCGGGAAGTGCTCGTGATCCCACCGCAATCCACCTGGAAATGCACACGCTGGGACCCAAAACCTGTTTAGCACTTTTAAATTGCACCTGCGCTCTCGCAAGCGATTTCCGCTTCGCGACCAATTCTCCGGACGATGACCACCGGACGCTTTCGTGGAATTCATGCCTCTTATCATCGTCCGAAAGCATCTTCTTTGATTCATATCTGAGACGATGATATCCAACCAAGGACGGCCGACCCACCCCTTATTCATTTCCTCCCCCCCCCCGAACCAAATCCCGTCCCTTCTCTCGTGTACACACGAGTTCAGATATCTTGGCAGATATCTGAACGTCGTTCAAATCAGAATTTCTCCGATTTTTATCCGGGAACTTATAATTTCACTCGCTCTCTACTTTTTCAAATTGTGGTTTGCGGCTCATATTTAATTTAACCTTCCAATTAGAGATAGACGTCTAACCCCCCCCCCCCCCCCTTATAATTCTGCCACTTATCGTCGACTTTTGCTCAGCGCATTCCCTTACGTCCGTTCCCTCTTTAGTTTCTCACATTGTCTGTCCCCATTCATGCCGAGTTAATTCTCATTATCTTCCCCTTTCAACCCCGCTCGTTCGCCATCCTCCCTTCCATTACTCTCCCTAACAACCCTCCGCAGCCCAACACATCCTCCTTTTCCGTCTTCATGGAACTCGCCCGAAAATACATGTATTCCTCAACCCTTCTTTGGTATCTCTCTCTTCGGCTTTGCGATTTTTCCGCGAGCTCCTCCATTAAATGAATGAGCCGATCTATTCTCTTCATCCTTCATTGAAACTTTAGGGAACTACAAAAAATTAGACTGTATTTTTTTTATTATATTCTTAGTTTTTTCTAATCTTCCATGCCAAATACTCTGTCATAGTTTCCTCTCTTGCTGCCATTATGTAAAAACATTCCACTCATTTTCCTCCAAAATAATGATGCAACTCCATTTGTATTTGCATATTCACCCTTAATTGACTGGTTTTCTATTTTCTTTATATTATGATTTATTTAACTTTTTTATTCAGCAAATCAAAGGGAATAAATTATCACCCACTTAACTTCAGTCCCGTCTCAATCTCTTCTCATTTGCCGCTTCCGTATTTTTTTCGGCGTGCAAGTTAAAATGCCAATAGGCCGATGTGTGGCAACACAGACCTACCCCTTGCATATTACTACCCAAATAGATTCAACCGCTGCATTTCTATACCCTTGTTAGCTTTCAATTTATTTGAATTTCCTTCACTAGCTATATTATATGCTCAAGTGCCTTCTTTTAAGTACCTTGCTCATTCCACTTGATTAAATCACATTTACAAAATCCATTATGCAAATTAAGAAGATTTTTTTGTGTTCCTTCACATGTATATAGGGTCACTTCCTGGATATAGGGTCACTCTCACGCGTAATGCGTCCGACCTCTGAAAGACAGTTCTTTTGAAAGTATTTCTTTCTGATCGGTTTTCAAGTCTCCGAGTATTGGTATTGCAGAGGCAACTGACTTTAAACAGCAGACAGAGTGTAATTTTTCGCCATAGCTAATAGGAACAAGTATCATAGGAATATCTTCTTACGCTATTTCAACTCTCTTGAGCCTTGGTATTCGAAAGTTTTTGATCATCTATGGATGATAAGAAAATGCTCATTGAAACTTTGATACGGTGCGTGGCCATGGGCGCGGAAGACTGGTCAATGAAGCAGGATAAAATAAACGAGGAAGTGCAGGGCATAGCGGGCAAGGAGAAAGTTCGGGGAAATCCGTAGGAGGCAGGAAAAGTGGATTGAGTGTTTTTATTTCGCATAGGATAATGTAGATTGTGCGAGATGGGAGAACGTTTGGCAAACAAAGAAGGAGAAGGGATAGGTATGTTGGACGGAATGAAGGGAGGAAGTTAGTATATGGAATTGAAGTAGAACTTATTGCAGAGCTCGACCTCATGCTGTGTTATTGGTTAGGAGAGGGACGATAGTATTATTGTACAATTGCTTATGTAGGGTTCATCCAAAGCCATCCTTAGCCGTTAAAACCCCAAAAATTATATTGTTCAACATATATTTACATACATATTAATATATATACGAGGTGTGTTCAGAAAATGCCAGGAATTTTTAAATTTCACGGGTTTGGAGAGTCTTGATTGTCAAAATATTTTTCATTATGTTAGCATACATGCCCGAAAGTATGATAAAATTTTCAGCTGTGTTCATTGTTTATACTTCTTCTGTTGGCAGCCGCGTTTAGGTTAGACGTGTTTTTTGAGCTCGGCGATTTTCGTTTGTTAAAAAAATGGATCAAAGAATTGGTATCAAATTTTGTGTAAAAAATGAAAAAGTATAACAAAGGTTGTGAAATGTTAAGAAAGGCCAAAATGGCGAGTCTGCTATGAGTAAAACGAGAGTGTACGAGTGGTATAAGCATTTCCAAGATGGCCGTGAAGGCGTTGGAGATGAAGAACGCCCCAGCACATCAACAACCGAAATGTAAACGTGGAAAAAGTGAAAGAAATGGTTTTTAAATGATCGCCGAATCATGATAATCAGAGAAGTCGCTGATGATGTTGGCGCGTATGTCGATTGGCTCATGCCATGGAATATTTTCGAATGTTTTGGGGATTGTTGTGTTGAATTTTGAACAAAAAAAACGGCGAATGGAAGTTGCTAAGGAGTCACTAAATGAAGTCAACGACGATGCAGAATTACTTAAACGTTTTATAACAGGGGACGACATGGGTTTATGGATATGTCGTCAAAACTAAGGCTTGACACAAATTCTTTGATCCATTTTTAACAAACGAATGTCGCAAATCTAATAAAAACACGTCTAACCTTAGATCGGTTAAATTACAGTTTCTAGGTCTTGCATGAATTAGACGGTCTTTTTAGCAGTGATGTTGAAAATGTACTATTACCCCCAACGTACTCGTCTCCGTTGGAGAGATCATGTCGAAAAATTTGAGAGATTATGTGTAAACTAGATAAAAATAAGATGTCATTTTTTCTGCGTAAGATAGGGGATCATAATAACATTGTTCGATCGCGGTAGGGTAATGTTCGGGTAAAAAATAGCCTGGTGTGCATCCATCCCCTGCCACACACCCTAGCGGTGGTTTGCAGGGTATATAAATAAATAATAAATAAATAAATACCGCGCGATCCACTAATCGACGCAGATGATTCCGCGTGCATTTCAAATAACCGTAGTCATCACTATGTCAACCTATTTCATTGTATTCACATTCCTCGGAGAGAGATCGCCTTTTACAGGTATAAACCCACTGTTTCAGCTGTTCTTTTATCTCTGGAGTGCAGTTATATATCCATGTCAGTCCACAGTTATATATCAACTGGTAAACTCCACAGGATTACGATGGGAGACTTCCTCCAAACAAGCCTCCGAATTAACAACACGATTGCTTATATTATCCACAAACAACAAACACGGAACCAATCATGCGGAGATTTTTTTTCACTCAAATTATGGTCAAGGTGTGATCAAAAAAAGACAGGACTGATTTAAATACTTGTTTCTTCAGGGCCGCCGTACAATTATTTTTAATTTCCGCAATAGAGTGGAATCGGCGCCCTTTCAAGGTAGATTTTAACTTTGGAAACAAAAAAAATCTGATGGAGCCAAGTCTGGAGAGTAGGGTGGCTGCGTGACCACGGAAGTGGTTCCGGTTATGGCGAAAAACTCTGTCACGATCAGCGCCGTGTGAGCCTGGCGCGTTATCGTGGTGGAAACGCCATGCATTGTTTCTCCACATGTCCGGCCTCTTTCGGCTCACTGCGACCCTCAGCCTCTTCATAAGCTTTAAGTAGAAATCTTTGACGGTTTGACCTTGAGGGACGTATTCGTAATGAATCAGCCCTTGCCAATCGAAGAAACACATCAGCATGACCTTCACATTGGACCGGGACATGCGAGCTTTCTTTGGTGGCGGAGAATGAGGACCTTACCACTGAGAAGACTGTGCCTTGATCTCAACATCATAACCGTGAACCCAGGTTTCGTCACCGGTTTCGATGGTTTTAAGAAAATCTGGGTCGGCATTGGCTCGGTCCAGGAGTTTCTGACTAATGTCCACGCGTTTTTGTCTCTGTTCATCAGTCTTCAATCGGGTCGAATTTTGATGTGACGCGCGTCATGCCCAAAATGTCTGTCAACATTTTCTGACAGGATCCAAAACTAATGCTCTCTTCCTCGGCTATCCCCATAACAGATAAAGGGTGATTTGCCCGCACCGAATCGTTCACCAATTTTACATGGTTGGGGTATGTCGAAGTGGAAGGCCACCACGTTCACAAATCTTCATCTGCCGAGGTTCTGCCCGATTCAATACCATAATTTTCCACAAGATCACCCAGTATAAGGGGTGGGTCATCTGATTTTTCCCGATCGGTATTACGGTGTACGTGCAGACCAGGTTTGCATATTGCTCCTTTGCTCTTTGACATAAGCTCGATCTGAACTTGAATAATGTTTGCCGTTAAAATGAAGCTTAAAATTTTGTAACAATGTATGGAAAGATAGAAACAGGTTGCTATGGCTAATAAGGGTGGCAAATTTTCCTGAGGTTACTCATTACCAATATTGAGAGTAGTCCTCAGTTTTGAAAAAATATACCCTTCAGAACCTGGCACTTGCCAAGATTTGGAGGCGCCCCCTTCTGCAAAAATATTTGATGACACAGAACTACAATTCTGCTATATGTTTCCATCTTAATATCTCATGTCACTATTGGTTATCCCCTTCTAGGCTTCTAGAGGATTCCAAACTATAGCTTTGTGAGAAGGCTTCGGTAAAATTGCAAAATGTGTGATTTTGTGGAAACAACAGAATTCTGACTCATTACATGGTGAACTTTTGGGCTAGGCAAGACTAGCGTCCAATTCTATTTTAATATAGTTACACGTAAAAAAATTTTAAGGAAACAAATTATTTGCATTAAGATGTATGCATTGAAATACAACGCTTAACACTTAACACCATCAACGCAACAATTAAAAAATGATATATCCTTGGTTCATGAAGATTGTAAGGACTAACTGTGAGATTAGGAAAACAAAAATCAGAGCTAGGCCTGTGCTAAGACTCCTGTGAGTGAAAAAGTTCCTAAATTTATCATCTTGGTGCATGCCTGAAATAAATGTGAATCAAATAATTATGTAGAAAGTCATGCTTGTTTTAAAGGTGGTACTCCTTGAACAAAATAAATCTCTCATATTGGTGTTGGCAGCAGAACTTTCTATATGTTTGTAATATGTAAATGTTAAGAAATATTGGAGCAAATTTTCATTTGGCTATCAGTTGTCGATGATCAGTGCTCTTAAGGAGAGAAAAATCTTTTGAGGCTTTTCCTTCACCACAATGAACTGAAAGGTCTATTTGTAAGGTAAAGGCGTAAAGGAAAGGGTGATGGCAGACAGTTCTTGCATTTGCTCTTAAAGTCATTCCACTAATTTTTTTCAGACAGTGGCAAACTTTGGTTGAAACCTGTGTTAGTTTTATTTCTAACATAATTTTAGCAAAATTCATGGTATAGTTTATTTTGTCATCTGTAATAAAGTATTGCCTTTTAAATGAGTATAAAATGGATTCTTAGACTGATTAAAAGTCAAAGGAAATTTTGTTAAAACGGAAGCACACCTTTCCTTCGTCCTTTAATGTTTTCAAGGTATGAATAAATTATTTTCCTTGTGAAGGAGGGCTCCTCAGCTGATATGCAGGATGCTAGCATAACTTATCTGAAACAGTTTGCTTCCAATCTGGAAACACCCTTAGTTTTTGTATTAAACTTTGCAACTTGGCACTTGATATACTTTTGGTAAAAAATATCTATAGCTGAATACCCCTTAATTGCATGCGTCAAGTCTTTTGGGACTTGGCTATTTCATAATAAATACCTTTGTAACCTCATTATTATAATTGGGTAATCTACCGGTTAAGGTAGGTTTTTGGATGGACGTAATTACTAATTAAATAATTTGTGGCCCCTAGCAAAACACAACATCCTACTCTACATCAGGTCCCTCTTCAGCTCTGAGTACTTTCTTCCTCCCTTCATCCCGTCCAACATCCCTATCCTCTTCCTTCCCTTTCCCCGCTTGCCTAACATTCTCCTCTCAATTACAGTCTTCAACATCCCGCTGCCGGTCAATACCCCCTTCATCCACTTTTCCTGCCTCCATAGGATTGCTCCCAACAAACCCCTCTCCTCGCCCACCATACAAAGTACTTCCTCGTTTGTTTTCTTCTCTGTCCATTTCACCTTCTCCATTCTTCTCCACACCCACATTTCAAAAGCCTCCAGTCTACGTCTATCCTCCTGCTTCAATGACCACGTACATAGCTGCCCATCCTGACTCCCCGTTTCCCACCCTCACCTGAGCAGTCTGAGACATGTAAAGGTTGCGGATTAGCCTCCTTTCCCTCCAATCTATTCCTATTTTCTGCAATATACTGATTAGTTTTTCCCAATTCACTCTATCAAACGCTTTTTTGAAATCTACGAAACAGGCAAATACCTCCTGGTTGTGTGCTATATTCCTCTCGATTAATAATCTCATTACTGCAATGGCATCACGCGTACCTCTCCCCTTTCTAAACCCAAACCGATCATCTCCTAAGTAATCATTTGCCCTACTCTCTATCCTTTTGTTTATGATCCTGAGAACAACTTTAGCTGTGTGAGATATCAAACTTATTATCCTGTAGTCCTCACAATTTGTCTCAATTGGTTTAAAATGATCTCCATCAAAATAGTCTTTTTTGGACCTCACTGGATAAATGTATTTCAGATCTGACACAACTGATATTGTGATTGAAAGCCCTTTTGAATGTTTCTACATTAAGAAAATGGTTTCTGAAACAGGGTTGAGAGACATGAGACTACAAATCAGAATAAAATATATCCATTGACATCTCATTAATGATAAACACTTTCGAATGTGTTTATATTATATGAACATAATATTTGAATTAAACTATTCATACTTTTGTGGCCTGTAAATGTTGTATGAATAACATGGCTAAATAAAGACTTTTATTAATGTTATTTGAATGAGATCTTACATTAATTTCATTTTAAACCTTCCTCCAAATCCTTAATTATGATGAAGGGTATTTTGTGCAACATCACCACTTCAAGATAGATTTACTACTGCAATGTATCAAAATAAATCACAGAGAGTAAGGTCTATGGGAATATTTTCATACTTGTGTTCAGATGTTTGTTTTACAGAAATGGGATAGCTTTGCTGCTTTTTCATATAAGGGAAAGTATTTTATTTACACATTTTGATTCCTATGACATATGGCTATCATTGTGGGTGAGAGAAAATGGTGACAGATGGTTGCTGCTACTTTATATTTTGAAAAAAATTATGTATTTTATGAAGAGTATTCATGGTCAGAGGTCGAGTGGTAATTAAAATCAAGATTTAGAATATGACATATTAGCATTAAGGATTCACAAAGTCATATGATAAATTATCCTTTGCATTGATTTTGAGCAAAGAGATTAAATCAATGCTGCGCATGCAATGATGGTGTTGATTTTGTTGCTAGTTCTTAAAAAAAATGAATTATTTAAGCAATTTTTCAATCGTCTCTCAAAATCTGCACGTTTGTGGAGCAGCGCACTACATCTTTCCATTTTGTACAGCAGTTGGCTGAAATGGTAAGTTAAATGCAAGCACTTAGATAAATATTACCTCGTTTCAAACTGATTTCTTTTGTTATTTACTACAATTATTCTAAATTAACAAACAGAAATACCAAATGATTTGTTTTCTCCTTTTGCTGTCTTGGAAACACACGTCCTAGGTAGTACCTTGCATAGTTGTACACAAAAGGATATTATAGGGGCTAAACATGTATTTGAGGGGAAAGAAAGCGAGGGATCAAAGACAGAAAGGTAATTCATAGGTGGTAATGAAAAAATGTCAATTAACTGGCAACATAAAATTCCATTTGGCTATGTCCATGCATCAAATGAAAAATATATTAATAATTGGTTTGATATAATCTTCTAAAAATATAGAGAATATCTTGGTATGTATGAAAATGGTCCTAAATATTGCACGGATGATACTATGCCAGCATTGGGAAAATAATGCAAAATGTGGGTGTTCAGGATTTTCATTGGCTCCAATAAACAGGATCCCTCAATTTCTGAAGAATGTATTTTTGGTTTTCTTAAAAATTATTAAATAAATTGTCCTTAAATGCCACTGATACACCACAGGAATTGCCTAGTGCCATTTATTTTGAATAGTAAATATGTGGAAAATCTTTTATTAATGATGGGTTCCTCTGGCTTGGCAATATCACACCAAAGAGTGCAACTAATATTGTCAGTCATTGTAAAACCCTTGCTGGCTTAGATTGCCTGGTCTCAGATACATTTCCAGGCCTAAGTCAATATTGGTGTAGAATGAACTTCATATTTTAAACAAAATAATTACTCATGCCCATATAGTATTCTTAAAGTGGGCTGATTGAGCCAGGGCCATTTTGGGAAATGCCATTTGACAACTAATACATAATCTCAGTTAATCGTTTGGACATTCTCTTGGTTAGGGCACTAACAGTTCAGAGGTGGTTACATTAAAATGAATCTCAGTATTATGGATTCTTAACAAACAAACATTTTAGGTTCCTCATGGAACATATCACTTCAAACAATTTTGGAAGATTCTTCGAGTGCATAAGAAATGGTGGGCAACACCCTAGCCCCAAATTTCTGCTTAACAACTATTTATGACTTATTAAAACCACAGGTATTGCAATTTTCCAATTTCAACACTACCGGTTTCGATGTTTTCACATCATCATCAGGTGTCATTATTGATTAAAACCACAGGTATTGCGAAAAATGTGAAAACATCGAAACCGGTAGTGTTGAAATAAAATATCTAGTGGAAAATTGCAATACCTGTGGTTTTAATATGTTACGCTTCCACCATATCACGCCTGAGACCTCATCATTCGTTATTTATGACTTAGTTGAAGAATAGTGTATCATACGATGTACAGATATTTAGTGATGTACACGACTTAGATAAGCCTATCCTGATGATTATTTTTATCATTAGTCAATAAAAGTCTCACTATAATGAGCATGATGATGATAAATAATCCTCAAAGGGATGAATAAATATGAGCAGCCACAGTGCGTTAGTACATCTGTTAGTACAAGTACTGATATGTGTTCATTTTTACAAAGCTGCACCAAGTAATTCTATGCCCATGAGTTAGTATAGTATCCAGGGCCCCCCGATTGTGACAATGGTTCAGTTTTCATTCATATTCCAAAATAACCGGGCTATATCTCCTATACTAGAAAATTCATCACCCTGAAGGTCATTGAGCACAATTATGGGTACTTTGTGTAATCATCTATATGAGCAAACATTATCCTCATGAGCTGTTATTGAATCCCAGACTCTCCAATTGTGAAGCTGGTCCACTTTTAAATCAGATTCCACAAAATACTCGACTGTTGTTCCTATTCCAAAGCATTCATCCCCCCAGATAGTCATATGCAATGAGTACACTAATTGTTACTGCATCTAATAATCTGTTGCAATATTGCTTTTTTATTCCATGAATTGATTTGTTTTGCATAAACTGTTGTATTCCACTATTATTTTATTAACTATCAGTACACTGATTCATGTGCCATTAATTCTATTGCCCAAAAATGGTGGAATTATTCACATTCAATTTTTCATGTGATGTGTGGTTCTTGAATAGAAGGGTGAATGAAGGAAAGATGCTGTACCACATATTCCATTAAAAATAGCCCTGGAAAAAACTCACTATTCAAGCATAACCACCCAATACATTATATAGTTACAGTTTGTTAGGATTGAAGCATATTCTATTGAAAAATTCTATTGAGAAAACTAAAATAGACACATCACAGAAACTAGTTCGGTTCTTTCATTTTAACTACCTTTCATGTTGCAGTATTGTAGTGGGTTTATTCTGGGCTAATTCTAGCTAAAGGTTCATTCTACCTGAACGTTTAGTTACTACAGAAGTAACCACAAATCCACATTCACTCTGAATCACATAACATTGGCCAAAACACATAATTATAACTTACATGGGCCAAATAGTTGCATTTAAATGTAATGGAACTGGTCAAATAATGAGTACATGCCAACAAGGTTTGATTCCTCAATCCAAATATATTATGACCGAACATTAGAAGTTAATAGAAAGATTAAAAAACTAGAGTTTACCTTTCACTCAATGCTTAATTGCTCTGTTAATCTCTTCCTCAATCAAATTACATTACGATCAAACATTAGAAGTCCATGGAAAGTTTAATAAAATGGGAATTAACCTTGCATTCATTGTTCAGCAACTTTGGTAATCTTTTCCAAAAAGACAAGTATTACCAAAAATACATTAAATACTAATTAAACTCAATTAAATTTTCCAAATCTGAAATCCACACCCATAATCTGATTTCAACAAATATGTTTTTTCATTGTTTAAAACCATGCTCCATATTAACACTCTAACCAGTCATTTCTCAGCATCCTTACTCAACGTTTCTGTCATCTATTCCTTCCTTTGGCATAAAATTTACCATAACTAATAATTCTCCTTCCTATGATGCTAACAGTTTGACCATTATGGTCAAAGTAGTAGGGAGCACTTGTTGAATCTTGACGAAAGACATCAGGGGGACACAGTTTAATTCCGCTGATGTCATAGGCCAATTTTGGAGCTATCCACATTACACCCCAAGTGTGCATAGGAATAAAACTGAAAAATTACACCAACACAAGGTTTCAAATTCAGGCCCAGTGGGTGTGAAACCAGTCAACAAGCACTGTACAAATCCAATCTCCAATAACAGTGCTTACTGAACTACGTATTAAAATAAATAGATTGATTATTTTGACATTTCATAAAAAGATTTTTTCATTGCAAGAGGATATTCAACATTATTCTGTTTTCCCATGCATCAGATGAAATACTACATTTCTACAAAATCTTTTTCCAAAAACACTTAACAATGCATAGAGCATCATTTGAAATAATTATTATGGTCCAAAATGTCTTGTGTAACATACATGGTTTGTATAAAAAGCATTGGAAAAGTTAATGAAAATAGATTTCAGAAGTGGCTAAAATGCCTCAAAATTGTTGACAGTATATCCCTTGAGCATTGATACCATCTTGCCAGCTCTTCCATGAGGAACAACAAAGTTTAGAAATCGATTGCCTTTAGGCGATCCATTTCTAAACTTTGTTGTTCATCCTGAAGCCTAATATTTGGGGTTTGTTGCATGCACTGTAGTAGCTTGTTTAACTTCTACTGTTGGCATTCAAATAACTCTGTCCTATAATTGTGTGTGTGTTTCATCGGGTTTTTGACCAAAATTTAGGTTTCACATCACTGGAATCCTTTAAATTCAAAAGTGAAAGCAATTCTTGTAGGCTGCCAATTTAACTGCCTCACTGAGGGGTACATAAGAGCACCTACATGCATCACTCATTCCTCAAACATAACAGAAGTGAAAAATATCGTCAAGACATCTTGAAAAGGTGCAGCACTTAATGCATATACGAGGGTCATCCGGAAAGTAGTACCCGTTCGTGCCGCATGAAGTGCTGACGACGCGAGTAGCCGCTGGACGAGGTCAGATAGCTTCAGTGGCTTGTCTGCCTTCTCTGAGCCAAGTTGCGTGACGCTAGCATTGCCTGTGTTGTTTCTGTGATTGTTTACAATGTTTAAAAAAATTGAGAACGCCGCCAGTTGTGAAGTGAGGGCAGTGATTAAATTCCTCAATGCAAGAAACGTTCGCCCATGTGATATTCATCGCCAATTAAAGGAGGTGTATGGAGACAATGTAATGGACGAGTCGTCTGTTCGGCGGTGGTGTCGCAACTTCAACATGGGGAGGGGGAACACACACGACGATGAGCGTTCGGGGAGACCGTCTGTCATTACAGACCAACTGGTGAGCTCAGTTGACGAATTCGTGAGGAACGATCGGCGCGTCACAATTGATGACATCTGTGAGCATTTTCCCAATGTTTCTCGAACAATTGTTCATGAAATTGTTAAACACCATCTGCATTATGCAAAAATTTGTGCAAGATGGGTCCCTCGCGTATCTCAATGAGCTGGCGGCGAAGGACTATGCAGCAGGAATACAGAAACTTGTCACACGTTATGACAAATGCCTTAATTTGCTTGGAGATTATGTTGAGAAGTAGTTTAAAGTATCCTCTTTCAAATAAAATTTTTTATGTTTGTTAATATTTACTTTTGTGTCTTTATTTCACGAACGGGTACTACTTTCCGGATGACCCTCGTACCACATAAGTGGTCTACCCTCCAAACAGAGTAAAGGCTGACCGTGACATGGTAGACTGCTGCCAAGAATTCATAATTCATTGCTT
This sequence comes from Hetaerina americana, assembly GCF_022747635.1. NCBI lineage: Eukaryota > Metazoa > Arthropoda > Insecta > Odonata > Calopterygidae > Hetaerina > Hetaerina americana. The sequence goes on from NW_027286763.1 coordinate 12,897,420, forward strand.
CTGAGTATGTTCTACAATGTAGTGAATCAGTGTTCACTGAGTGATTTGAGATTGTTCCCTTAATATTTGTTTGATAGGTGCTTCTAAAACTTGCAGGGACATTTTTCTCCAATGGTAAGAACTCACACAAGAGCGTTTGTGCAATGTTTACATGCTGTCTGGATTCAAAGGGAGGTGATACTGAAGGATCTAGGGTGAAAAATGCCAACGGGAAAGTTATAATAGGTGATTTTTAATTTAGATTGGATGTTAACCTTACTGGACTTTCCTGCAAAACAGACTCTCTGTTCATCCATCCTTGAGAGTATTTCCAGAGGGTATGATTTCTCATTTTGCATTTTGTTGCCAACAAATATTTCATGAGAAGAAAATAAAGTTATCCAGTGACAAAACAATCATTTAGGTAAGGGCAAATATAGGCGAGGCATGCCTAGAAGCCTCTCACAGAGGCATTTGGAGAAAGAAGGAAATCCTGGGTGCCTCATCCCCATGTATCATTCTCTGCTTAACCTGATATTGAATGGTTCCTTGACACACCAAGACATTCCATCCACATATTCACACTCCATTCGGTCATATTAGTTATTCTACATTCTACAGTACTACAAATGTCTTCACTGAAAATCACCTATGCTTCTTTGTCTACATCCAATACCAATAATCCAATCCATATTAGTAGCATACATCATTCACACACTCATAAACACAAACGCATTCACCCACACACTTATTACAGTCCCTCCATTGCTGCATATAAATGAGTGAACTACAATCACAGTGAGAATACTTTCCTACCAACACTGCAGCCCTAACTACTACCTATGCTATGGCTAAAAATGTGGCTTTGGCATATCACACAGCCTCCCTGCAACTCAGAAATTACAATATGAACACCCACTCAACCTCACGCTTGAAAAAATTAGAATAATGATTTTAACATTGACAAACCATCTCATTTTAATGTACATTACCACTAGACCCCATTGAAGTAACTCATGTAGAATCTCCAATAGAACCTTGAATAATAATAATATAGTCTGCCTAAAAGAGAAAGAAAAATGTGTACCTAACCTACAACATTGGTGATTTGTGTATCATCCAAGTTACGGCATGTCAAACCGTCTCTCCTAGCAATCTCTCCAATGCTCTTCTTTGGTTCTGGACTTTATATATTATCATCTCCATGTGAATGAACACCTTCCTCCCTCACAGTTCCCAGAAACCCTTTGACATAACTTTTTCTGAAAGTAATATAATTGGAATCACTTAAATTAGATATATCATATTTTTCATTTAAATGTATTAAAAGGAAAGAATGTAGTATAAAATAATTGTACCTATATTATATGCAATTTAAATTGCATGAGAAGGGACAAGGGATTCAAAGGAAATGGCACCAAATAGCACACTTAGAATAGTGTGTTCCTCACTATGCCACCAGAAATCTTTCACTAGGTTAAATTATTTTACATTTGAATGATATGCGGACTCACAAAATACAGACTGCTAGATTTAACTAAAATGAATATGCTCTATTGCGCTTAGCCTTACTCTACTTATTAATAGTGATGTCATTCGGGGCCTTGAAGGCCTCGAATCTTACTATCATAGGACGGAACAGACATTAATCAGTAGGATATCCTTAATTGCATCTTCTGATTTCTCCAGTGTGTTCTTCTCTCTTGCTCCTTATATTCATTTGATGATGGTGAAATCTTGCTCCTGAGGAAAGAGGGGGTTAATATAACACACCCAGTCACATAAACAAAGAAATGATTCGTTACCTCTAACACAAATGCAATGTCACATTCCATAATCCTACCATTACCAAAATATTACCTGTAAAGAGAATGGATTTAATCTTACAACAATGAGCCTTTGAAATTTGGAGGTGCACTTTCAATAACTCTAATAGCTATAATTTTTTGGAATGACTTAATGAGACTCTATTGCCAGTTACGTTAATACTAAATCTTTTTCTAAGCTTCATTTTTACCTTCTATGAATTATGAGGGTAGATAAAGAAACTTTGCACTTCCACATAAATATTTCATATTTCACACAACCATGGTTTCAATGCTGTGCATCATCATCAAGTAGCAGACATGAAAAATTTTTCAACTTATAAAGCCTGGCTCCAAGGGGGAGGAAGTTAGGGGGATTGAGGGAGAGGGGGTAAGTTGACTACAATGGTTGTGTGAAGTATTAAATAATTCATGTTGAAGCGCAGAGTTTCTTTATCTACCCTCATCATGAAGGAATTTTACAAATTTAAGCCTGAAACTATTCTGTTTTTCTATTAAGCATGGTATGTCATTCTATTAATACCTGGTATATTCCTGGTATTTGTTTCTCCACATTTTATGGTAGAATATCTTATTACTACCTGATGTAATGTTACAACCTGATTCTCTATCATACCTAGTGATACAGGTTCCAACATTATTTCACATTGGAAAGGAATACTACACTAGGCAGTACATACTCTAAGATGGAATTATTATGAATGCCACCAGAGCTCTTGGGTTTTACTCATTACCACAATTTAAGTGGGACTATTGCACCTTTTACAGAAGTGATATTGTCAAAGGAAATTCCCAGGAATATTAATAAATCATCCACCCCACATCACCAATAGCCTACACCAACACTGGTATAATTAATTTACCTGGGAGTCCTCTATAAATGACCTCTAACACATTGGCATTACACATATTTACTCATTGTGCTGCGTTAGATATGCGCTAAGGTATTTAATATCAACTTACAGTCAATATCAAACCATATACCCTTCTGTCACCTGGAATATACCTTTAACTGATTTTTTCATCCTTTTTGTCTCTTAACCTCTTATGTTTTCATTATCAAATTTCAATTCCCTCTCTTTTCACTCCCATCCATGTTTGGGCAAAATCCTATCCTCCACATTCAAAATTGGCATTCATCCAAATAATTAGGGCAATTTTCCCCTCATCTGCCTGGAAGCATATTCCAGCGAGCATGGGTGCTGGGCTCCTTCTGTTGACCTGAATTTAAGGGAAATGAAGGATTATAACTAAATGGGAGTTGCAACATTATCAACATCATAAAGTCAAGGGTAACAAAACCTCTGATTTATTAAATTGTGGACATAATGGCAGTTAAGGTCTATGCTTAAAAGTAAACCTTTAATTTTAACCTAAAAACACAAAATTAGCAGCAATATTTCTCCCTGTAATGAATTAAAATGACATTTTTAGGACTATTTAGAAAGTGTCATATATTTGGATATTTCACAAAACTTATCCTCAACTATTATAAATACGTTGATTTAATACATTTTAAGAAAATGAAAGAAACTGAATGAAGGGGACACGGCTTTAACCAAGTTCCTGCAAGCTTCTATCCTTGGTGATGACTCGTTTACCATTTTTCTGAAAATATATTTTAATTAAACATTAAGGATTTCTCTTCGTTCTTCCGGATGAAACAGGATCTGAAAGGGAAAGGCCTTGCACACCTTCCAGAGGTGAAGGGAGAATCGAAGGCAGGAATGGAATGCATCGGAAAGGAAGAGTAAAAATGGTTCTCAGTGCAGTGGGAAAATATTTGAACAAATACTATATATTAGTGCCAGTGGAGAGGTCTGCAAAGGTGACCAATGTTTGTATTTAAAAAAAATAAAATTTTATTTTTTTAAATTATGTCCCGTTTTTTTTGTGTGCCCTTTCGTAGACCTGGAGGAAATGTCAAATATGATATGAGGAGAGAGGTGAAATGATATGAGGATAATTCAGAAAATCAGCTGTTTGTGGATTGCAAGCTTTATTCAGCTATTTCAGCAAAGGCATTACAAAAGGAATGTCAGAACGCTGAATTTAATACGAGATATAATCCAGAAGACTATACTAGAGCAGAACATGATGGGATAAGGTAGGCAAGGGTAGGAAAAGGATTAGGAATGAAGGGAGATAGAATGAATGCATAATTGGAAAAAAGTTGAATGTAATATAGAGCGTCGGGTGAAAGGTTTTGCCATGTTAGGCGAGTCTAGGATTGTCTATCTAGAATATATAAGCAATTTTTTTAGATTCTAAGAAAGCCTTCGACAAAGTACCTCACTTTAAAATACTCGCAAAGCTAGAAGTAAATGGCATATATCAAAATTCCCGGGGTTGGATGAAAGACTTTTGGAATGGTCGGGTTTAAAGAGAAGTGATAGATGGCTCAATTGCAATAGAAGTTACTTCAGGTGTTCCCCAGGGAAGTGTTATCGGTCCTCTTTTATTCTTGCTTTACGAATCTGACTCCGTAGTCACTAGTAAGATAAGTTTATTTCTCGACAATCCAGTGGTTTACCGTGATATCAATGATCCTGAGGACACTGCTTTGTTAGATGACCTTGATGCTACTCTTATCCAACGCTGGCGCGGCACTTGGCAATTAGAATTAAACTTAAAAAAGTGGGTCATGAATATTTAGAAAAAGAGCAATTCCCACCCGAACGCCTTCTTCATTGGGAACACCGTATTGGAATGTGTAGACTCGATCAAATACCTATGCGTTACCCTCACTCGCCTTCTCTCCAGGGGGAAACACATACAGGGAATATGTGAACAAGGTTTCAATATTTTAGGATTTATTAGAAAGGTACCATAAGGAATGTGATGAAAAGGTCAAAGAGAAATTTTATTTGTCGTTGGTTAGGCCTCATTTAGTATGCGCTGCAATTATATAGGGTCCTCACGAAGTTGGATTAATTGCCAAATTGGATTGCGTGCAGCGTAAAGGAGCTTGATTTGTGAAGCGTTGTTAGGATAAACTTTTTTAATTCAAAGTGGTAATCATCAAAGATTCGTCTCTTTCGGGACAGAAATGTGCTGTTATATTTGCGCGGAAGACCTCGAAAGGCTGCGGAAAAGAGTACATCGCGTAGGGAATCAGATCTTTGTAAACTCGAAGCTGCATCAATAAAACGCTCGGTCCCGCAACGTCTTCCTTATGACCAAGTATCTGGCCGAGCAAGAGGTGACACCCCTGCCATGCAAACATGACATTATTACGAACATATTAGGCAATATTAGGCAGGGGAAAGAGCATAGGAACGAATATGGGCAGGCATGTGGCCGGCGTTCTGTTCGTAATACGTTTTAGAAGCATGGCTTAGTGTGAGTAAAGTAGGAGGATTTACTTAGAAGAGAAGACAAGGACCTTAGCCTCGACATGTTTTTGTCTCGATCTAATGACTGATCAAGGAATTCTATGGGGACATTCAATGATTGCTAAATGATGGCTCAAAGGGCTACCATAGAACGACCCGACATTTTTTTCTGTTCTGAAATAGGTGATTTTATAAATATATATTCTCATTGACGTCACATGCATATTTAAGGAGGGGCAAAGATATTTTTAGAGGGCTCACCTTCATTACATCGTATAGCGCCTTCTCTCTGGGGACCTTCTGTGGTCTCTCGACCTTTGGAAAAACCCTCCCAGAATTCAAAGAAAACGGATCGGGGTCCTCAAATTCATCCCCGTCATCAGAAACTGACGTCATGGACCCGATAAACTCTTCCCTTAGTTCTTTCTTCGCTTATTTCTGAAATCCCCCGGCTAAGCCTGGGCCAAGACCAAAGGTGCCATTACATATCAGTTCCCAGTCAACGTCGCCAATACTACCTTCTTTTCCAACATTTGCTTTTTCCTATGTAGCGGTCTCTCCACCCTCATGTAAAACATCACCACCTCTGTCTATATCAGCATCAATACTCTCCTCCTTATTCTATTTGCAGAATCCTGCAAATAAGAAGCCGAATTCCATTAATGATATACCACTGCGTTGTATTTCCGCTGTTTGTCGGCAATTCGTTGTACTTCGAGCGTTGTGTCTCACAGGATCTACTTTTTCGGCAACCGTGGTGATTTTTCATTAATAACTTCTGATTGTCGAGGTGACTCACGACCAAACTAGCCACTATATCCTCCATAATCTTGCATGAAATGAATACATATATAATATACAAAAGAACTTACTTCATTATTTTCTGTGAATAGAAATTGTCAGTTCATGGCAAGAAATTTGAGAGCACAAATTATATATAATTATGAGCATTCACTTAGAACAATATGTACGCATGTGTGTATGTATGTATGTATACCTATGCGCATAATAAGAGGTCTGCTCAAAAAATATCGCGCATTTAAAATTTTCGCGGGTCACGTATGTTTGATTTTCGATTTTTTTGCGGCGTTATGTTAGTACTTATGTCTCTTGCTTATGCCGAAAAGTTCGGACATTTGGAATGTCCAATTAATGGTTGACAGCTGCTTTGCTTGGACGTGTTTCGGCTTGTCTTAGATTTTTGCGTATTCCAAAAAATGGATCAAAGAGCCTGTATCAAATTCGATGGCAGGGACTTGGTGCATTATGAGTTCTTGCCACAGGGTAGAACGGTATATAAGTAATATTACTTTCACGTTTAGCGCAATTTGCGCCAAGGGATCCGCCACAAGCGCCCGGATTTGCTGAAGAACAAAAATTGCCTTTTGCACCATGACAACGCCCCTGTTCACACACCGTTACTTGTGCGCGATGTTTTGGCCAAAAACAACACACTAATGATGCCGCAGCCACCGTATCCGCAAATCTAGGCCCAGTGACTTTTTCCTCCTCCCGAAACTAAAGAGGCCCATGAAAGGACAACGTTACGTTACGATAGACGAGACACAAAGACTGCATCGAAGGAGGGGCTGAACAAGATAAAAAAAATGATTTTTTGAAGTGCTTCGAGGACTGGTAGGGTTGATTGATCCTGGTAGGGTCACCAGATAGGTCGAAGGTTAGGAGCCAGACGAAAGGTAGTCCACGCAGCGTCTGTTCCTCAGTGAGGCGGCTGCAATGGCGTCTGACCCCAGAGGGGCGGCCAATAAGTGATGGTGTCAGGTTAAAAATACAATTGAGGAAGACAACGAGAACCACCTCAATTATCATTCCCAAGGTTTAAATGATGGGCAATACAAAGATTTTGAGTCCTGGCAACTACGGGGCTCGGCCCAATCGGCCATGCGTCGTGCCCGGCAGCGGGGAGGCAAGGCTTCCGCGGTCGTCATCCCACGAAACCCTTGCAAGGGAAAACCAGCAGCAGTAGGACAGAAGTCGCAGGAGAAGAATACCAAATTAATTAGATTATGAACCTGGAATGTTAGGACAATGATGAGGGCAGGGAAATTGGAGAATGTTAAGTGAGAAATGGAAAGGAGAAATATAGATATTTTAGGGCTTTGCGAGTTGAGATGGAAGGATAGCGGGGATTACTGGAGTGATAATTATAGAATAATATACAGCGGCGGGGACGAGAGCCAACGAGGGGTTGCCATACTATTAAATGAAGAGGTAGGAAGAAGCGTAGTCAACATAGAGCAGGTAACGGATAGAATACTACTAGTGGAGATAAAAGCAGAACCGACGAACTTAGTTATTATTCAGGTATACATGCCACCGAGCAACCATAAGAAAGAAGAGGTCCATATGATATGCAATCAGTTAGAGGACATAATCACGTGTGTTCCTGCAGGGAAATATTTGATAGTGATGGGGGATTAGGCTAAGATAGAGATGGTGGTTAGGTGGGGGACTACGGTTTAGGCACGAGGAATGACCGCGGGGAGAAATCAGTTGAGTTCTGCAGGAGATAGGGGTTAGTCATTACCGACACTTGGTTTAGACACCAAAAAAGACGCACGTATACATGGAAAATGCCTGGTGAATCAGAAATGTTATTAGCTAGATTATATTTTGGTTAAACACAGGTTTAGGAACAGTATGATAAATTCGCACAGCTTTCCGAGAGCGGATGAGGACTCTGACCACAAGTTAGTTGTTATGAAATGTAGCGTCCATTTAAAAAAAAATAAAGCAGGGGTGGCGGGTTAGAAAATGGAATGTAGAAGCATTAAATGGTTTGAAAAGGAAGGAATACAAACAGGCGGTAGAGGAAATCATGGAGGATGGTAAAGGGCTTAGTACTATCGAAGAAAAATGGGAAATGATCAAGAAAGGGTTGTCTAAAGCCGCAAAAGACACTAATGGAACCGTTAACGCTAAAAGGACTAGGAAACCATGGATCACGGATGAGATGATTACAAAGATGGATGAGCGGCGAAAATGGAAGAATATAAATACAGAATTAGGCAAAATGAAGTACAAAGAATTGAACAATAAATTGAGGCGGGCAACAAATAAAGCAAAAGAAGCATGGTGGAAGACGCAGTGCGAGGATATGGAAAGTCTGCAGAGGAAGGGTGAAATCGGTGCGCTGTACAGCAAAGTTAAATCGTTATCGGGAAGTAAGAAAGGAAGAGCTATGCTAACAGTTAGAGATAAGGCGGGTAAGGTAATAGTTGACGCAGGAAAGATCCAAGAGAGATGGAAGGAGTATATAGAAGAACTGTATGGTAAAGAACTCAGACCAACAAAGTTAGACATTGAAAAAGAAAATGACGTAGAGGAGGACAGCTTAGGTCCAGGTATACTCGACAATGAGATAGAAAGGGCATTAAGGAAGATGAAACTAAATAAGGCCGTGGGGGTAGATAACATTCCCGTGGAACTTTTAAAATGCTTAGGAAAATGTGGGAGGAAGAGGCTATATGGGCTGATCCGTAGTATTTATGAGGAGGGAATCCGGCCGGAAGACTTTGTGAGATCAGTTTTAATTCCTATTCCGAAAAAGGTAAAGGCCACGTCATGTGAGGACTATAGGACAATTAGTTTGATATCCCACGTAGCTAAAGTTGGTCTCAGGATCATAAACAAAAGAATAGAGAGTATGGTAAATGATTACTTAGGGGATGATCAGTTTGGGTTTAGGAAGGGGAGAGGTACGCGTGATGCCATTTCAGTAATGAGATTATTAATCGAGAGGAATATAGAAGACAACCAGGAGGTATTTGCCTGTTTCGTAGATTTCGAAAAAGCGTTTGATAGAGTGAATTGGGAAAAACTAATGAGTATATTGCAGAAAATAGGAATAGATTGGAGGGAAAGGAGGCTAATCCGCAACCTTTACATGTCTCAGACTGCTCAGGTGCGGGTGGGAAACGGGGAGTCAGGATGGGCAGTGTTAGGAAGGGGTGTAAGGCCGGGGTGCCCATTATCACCGTTGCTGTTCAACCTGTATGCAGAGGAAATGATCAAAGAGGCATGGGAAGAACTGGAGGTAGGAATGAAAGTGGGCGGGGAATTCGTAAAATCAGTTAGGTTTTCTGATGACCAAGCTTTAGTTTATCAGACAGCCAAGGGGCTGCAAGCATTGCTGAGTGAATTGGAAATTCAGTGCGACAGGTATGGGATGAGAATCAATATTAATAAAACAAAGGTTATGCGATTTTCTAGAAAGAAAAAGGCCAAGCTTAACATTAATCTAGGTGGGCAAAAACTAGAGCAGGTAGAACAGTTTACGTATCTCGGTAGTGTTTTGGACCAACACGGTCACAGTAGTAGGGACGTAAGGCGAAGAATTGCGCTAGGAAAAGAGGCTTTCACAAGGAGGAGGGAGTTGATGACGGGGACTTTGAGTAAGGATGTTAAGAAAAGACTCGTAAAAACTTTGATATGGAGCGTAGCTATGTACGGTGCGGAAACGTGGTCATTGAAGCAGGAGGATAGACGTAGATTGGAGGCTTTTGAAATGTGGGTGTGGAGAAGAATGGAGAAGGTGAAATGGACAGAGAAGAAAACAAATGAGGAAGTACTTGGTATGGTGGGCGAAGAGAGGGGTTTGTTGGGAGCAATCCTATGGAGGCAGGAAAAGTGGATGAAGGGGGTGTTGACCGGCAGTGGGATGTTGAAGACTGTGATAGAGGGTAGAATGTTGGGCAAAAGAGACAAAGGGAAGGAACAGGATAGGGATGTTGGACGGGATGAAGGGAGGAAGAAAGTACTCAGAGATGAACAGGGAACTGATACAGAGTAGAATGCCTTATTTTGTGTTTTGTTAGGAGTCAAAAAATGTTTTATTTAATAGCTGTCCATCCAAAAACCTACCTTAACCGGTAGATTACCTTATAATAATAATTTATATAAAATTAATATCTTTAGGGCACATGTGAAAACAGTGCGTGATAATGCGAGCAGTAGCATCTGGGGTATTTCTTCATTTGATTGGATGCACACTGAGAGTCTCCCATTCCTAACTGAAGTAACGGAAATATGTAATTACTCGAACGAGGAGAGGCAGGCGCATCCGGGTATTACGTACGGCAGACGCTGTCTCTCCTCTGATTATTTTGGAAACAGTTAACGACATTTAAAAATAGAATAACAGTAAAATGAACGTAGAGGATTTACAGAAGCAATTTAAGATCGATAAAAATGATAGCACATTGTGTTACGGAATACTATCTGAGGACTGCTGCGAAAGCGAAGTGGATGGAGTAAATGATTTGTTATTTTTAATATGTATCGAACAATTTGATGTGCATATATTTTGGAATGGAATTTCTACATTTGATTCAATCGACACGCTTTTGTTTATTTAGTAAAAACGAGATTCGTTTCAGTCATTGAACATTTCTATTTAGAAGGCATAACACCGAAAGAAGTCAAAGTCAATTTGGATGAAGTTCTTCGCGCATCCACTACCTTGTTTGTGAGTGCTTATAAATTGAGTAAATGAGTATAAAGGTGGCCGTACGTCCAAAAAGGATAATTATAGTTCGGGACGTCAAGTGGAAGTGACTTCCCGCTAGACAACCGCGATCCACGATCGGTAGACTACCCCTTGATGACCCTTTGAATAACTCAAGGGTACATGGGGAAACAGTGCATGAGGGAATATTGTGAGCTTAAGAAACTCGGGTATTTTCCCATTTGGTGGGATGCGCCCCGAGAGTCCCGCATTCCTCTCTGTAAAGCATGAATTGCTCGAATGAGGAGTGGCAGGCACATCTGGATCTCACGCATAGCAGACGCCGTCTCTCAACTGACTACTTGGTCTCTCTGCTAACTACTACGAAGGGGATGTTTAGTAAAACACTATCGTCGAGTTAAAGACTTCCTCACAAGGAAAATACGCTATAAGGGGCAGGCGCCATTGAATACGTTTCACGGCTTCCTTGATTTTTGCATCACCTTATTGGTACCAAATCCTATTTAAAATTAATTATTTAGGAAAATGTTATCACTAGGCAAACGTATCCAAACTATTGCATACACAGATTCAAGTTGAATTTCTTAAGTTAAATATGTCCACTAAGAATAAAGGACTTATGAAATGTCATAAATATCCAATAAAATAATTTTCATCTCACCATCTTACACTACGTATGTGTAATTTATATTGCAGAAGGAATGAGTAAAGAATTAATGTGTAGGAGGCAGTGTAAAGGGTTTGCGAGTGAGGAAATCAGTTATACAATAAAATTACTAACCAAAATTAATGGAGGCAATTAATTTGAGAAGCAAGGGTGGGATTTGGTAATAATTAGCCTATATTAGAGCATTAAAAGAGGATGAAGTGTGCGCATCAGGGGAGAGGAATCCTTAATCTAATCGAGATGGTCTGGCGACGAGGAAATCAGGGAAATTTAAGTTAATCTTAGAGTATTTAGATTTCATTGGATTTTTTTATCAGTTCTTATAAAGTTTAACTAGCCTTATGCTGGCCATACGTGACACCCTTGGAATAAATGCGCAAGCCCCTTTCCGCCTTGCAGTAGCGGTGCTCTCTGGACACGAGCCTGCTTGTATTAAGAAGACATTATAATGATCCTTAAAATATGATAGACTCTGTGTCCCTCGACTGGGGCGATTTATTGCTTGTGGAAGAAATGAAAATTGGCGAAGAGAGATCTCTCTCTCAAAATTGTGAATGTACATGAGATATGACGCCAAATTTCGTGGTGTTGCGCTGACTCTTTTGATTCCTGCCACGAAGTAAACGGCTAAGAGCCCAGGCTTCTTAAAATTACGTAAATGGACACCCGTATAAGCAACGGGGACAGACAGCATCGTTGGGCAAGATCAAGTTTCATTTCCTTTAAAATAAAGCGAGGAAAAAAATCCATCGGCTAAAGCCCAGAGCTTCTTAAGGATTCATAAAAACTCTCTTCGTGCATTAAGTTAGGTTAATTAATATACTAGACAATAGAACCAGGAAAGTAGGAACAACCGTTTTCATCTCATATGTCGTTTGCAATCACAGTAAGTCGTCATTCCCATGACGACATGCTGTGATTGCAAATGACTGCTTTTATCTGGTTGCTCTGTGATGAGGAATAAAGAATGTATGATTACCTCTGGCATTTAGTTTATGTATTTTATCAAATCTAATGAAGTCATTAGTAAAATACTAGGGGTTTTGTAATGTAGTATTTGGTATATTAAGGACATGTGGAGTTTCCTGAAAAAATCCAGAAATAGCCAGTTAAGTTTGTTAAAATATTCTGTAATGTGATCGGTAGAGAGAGAGAGATAGATTGGGAGAAATGTGGAAATAATACATTGATGACCCATATGATAAAGACATTCGGCCAATAAGGGCAGACGAAGCATATTTGATTTGGATGAGGCTAGCTTAAGTGAAGGCATAACTGATGGTGAGGTAGGTGATTTAAATTTCATTTCAATTCTCTAAATTCCATCGTAGAAAGGGAATTAACGGAATTGAAATCAAACAAACCCATTGGGGTAGATTACAGTCCCGCAAAACTACTAAAGGGTTGTGGAATTCGTGAGTGGAAGTGTTTTCGCGACTATTAGTTGGCAATTATCACGGGGGATTTACACAAACGCTTTCAACAGATGAATGTTTGATCCTATTCAAAAATAGAAAAGAGAATAGGGCAAATGATGAAAAAAAGGATTAAAATTTATAATATTTATTTAATAAACTATTAACCTCAAAAGGAAGAGAGGTTTGCATGATTTCAATGCACTAATGATCACCGCTAACAGGAAAGAACAAAATATACAATCATGACGTATCTGTTTGTATCTTAGATGTCCAGAAGACATTTAATAGAAGGAATTGGGTGGAATTAATGAATATGGTGCATAGTAAATGAGTAGATTTGAGAAATGTGACTCTCATCCGTAACCTGCGGAAGGGTCAAACTCCTCGACTTTGCGTGTCAGGTATTAGGCCGGAATTGGCAGCGTTAGAAAGAAGAGAAATACAGGGGTGTCTGTCATCACACGTGCTTTTCAACGTACGAGGCGAGGCCCAAAAATAACCTGCTAGCATTTCTAATATTCGAGAGCAGCATGTGTCGTTAATATTTTGTTTTCTGTTGGGTGGAAGTGCATCGGACACGGTTGATATGTCGTCTAAAGCTTATGAATAACACGCTTTGAAAAGAACTCGGGTGTATGAGTGGTATTCGGGATTCAAATGTGGCAAGTGAGATGAATCGCGGCGAAATTCATCTCGCGCGCTTGTTGACTCCTGAACAAAAAGCGGCTCGTGTCACTGCATGCCGTGACTTGTTAGACTTTTTCTGTGCGTGATTTTTTATCAAAAAACCGCATGATACCGTTGCCTCACCCACGCTACTTCCTGGATTTCGGCCCTTGTAATTTCTCTTTGTTATCCCGGATGAAAAGGGATCGGAAAAAATTTAAATTGTTGCTGGAACTCATGAAATCATGCATTTCCTGAATCGCCCCAAAGTAGAATAAAGCGACGGGAGTGCTCGACAGTGCAATATTAAAGGGATCGTCATGATCATTTAAAACCAGAACTAGTTAGTAGATTTTTTAAACAAAAAGAAGCTGTGTTCAGCCATCTTTGGGAATATAAATGCATATTTCTAATTTCCATATTCAGTACTATAATATCAAATTTTCATTACATGTTGGTTCATTTTCCAATAGAAAAAAAAGATGAAGATCATTCACAATCCTAATCAATTTTTATACGACTAACTAAATGATCGAATTTGCTTTTTTTAAATTTTTGAATTTTTAATTCTCATACTTGAATTATTAGTATATCCTATGTATCAACTGCAATAAGTCATTCATGTTGTTGGTAAAATACTTTTTTTACGGAATAAACTCAGAGATCGAGTGATATGGGCGTGACTTTTATCCTGGGCACGTGAGCATGATAAACCTCCACAGTGCAACGCAAAACCCCTGCACCATCTTATGTCCTGAATAGTGTGCTTCAATTTAGTTTTCTTCAATGCACACCTCACTTTCAGGGGACCTTCCCGAGTCCCTCCATGCATGAAGTACAGTGTGTATATATAATGAGTATGCATATAGTAAGTATAATAAGGTGATATATATTTATTTTGCATTTGTCCAAAAACAGCACTTCGGCCTTTACATTGGACTTTGAATGATGATTTAACAATTTGACAATTACCTGTATACCCAAGCCCTAGGTGGAGGAAAATCCACCCGGGTGGAAATCAAACACGCGACCACTGGGTTGAAAGGCAAGGACGTTACTCCACCGCCACCAGGGCTGACATATAATCTTTCTTGTCATTCCAAGGAGTATGAATCCTTTCTTTTTCCTCCATAAGTCGAGATACTATGAGGAGGGCACAAGTGTTCCACTTGTACCTCAATATATTAGAGGAAAATGAAAACCTTGCCACACAAAGCACTCAGCCTATGATATGATGTTCCATGTTTTTTTATTCATTTAAATAACTCATTTTGACATTACACATACAATGGTTAAAACTATTTTAAAAAACAATAAATTTCAACGAAATTGTTGAATGTAATTCATATACCTATATATGCATTTTATTTAAGTTCAATATACTTTCTGTGATTTGGCAGTAACACCTAATTGTCATTTTGAATTAATTGCCCCTAAAAGCATGCTGGTATATTTATAGAGCTTCTACTCAATTTTCATTTAGGGTGCACCTATGAATGGAAACAGCTAATCACTACAGTGTTATACATGCCCTCCCAAATTACAACTTGTCTCACTCTTTTAAATGAAGAGTAAACCAAAGTAAGGTACTGAGAATGCAAAAGCAAGTCACATCTTCCCTATCTTCCTCTCTATTATTAGATTGCCAACAAAATTTTCATAAATTTTTGTGTTTAAATTTAAGTGAACAAAAATTTTAATAATATTTATTAAATTATATAATACTTCATGATGAAAAGTAGCATACTTTTAATATTATTTATTTTTATGATGATAAGATAGTATGTTTAACGGAATGTTTTTAATAGGGTGTTTATTTCTCACCCATAATACAAATTTGAAATATATTTAGAGGTAAATAATAAAGGAGCCCTCACTAATGATAGAAACTTGCAGGAACTTTGTTAAAATCTTAACCCCTTCATTCAGTTTCTTTCATTTTCTTAAAATGTATTAAATCAATGTATTCATAATAGTTGAGGATAAGTTTTGTGAAATATCCAAATATATGACACTTTCTAAACAGTCCTGAAAATGTCATTTTAATTCATTACAGGGAGAAACATTGCTGCTAATTTTGTGTTTTTAGGTTAAAATTAAAGGTTTACTTTTAAGCATAGACCTTAACTGCCATTATGTCCACAATTTAATAAATCAGGGGTTTTGTTACCCTTGACTTTATGATGTTGATAACGTTGCAACTCCCATTTAGTTATAATCCTTCATTTCCCTTAAATTCAGGTCAACAGAAGGAGCCCAGCACCCATGCTCGCTGGAATATGCTTCCAGGCAGATGAGGGGAAAATTGCCCTAATTATTTGGATGAATGCCAATTTTGAACGTGGAGGATAGGATTTTGCCCAAACATGGATGGGAGTGAAACGAGAGGGAATTGAAATTTGATAATGAAAACATAAGAGGTTAAGAGACAAAAAGGATGAAAAAATCAGTTAAAGGTATATTCCAGGTGACAGAAGGGTATATGGTTTGATATTGACTGTAAGTTGATATTAAATACCTTAGCGCATATCTAACGCAGCACAATGAGTAAATATGTGTAATGCCAATGTGTTAGAGGTCATTTATAGAGGACTCCCAGGTAAATTAATTATACCAGTGTTGGTGTAGGCTATTGGTGATGTGGGGTGGATGATTTATTAATATTCCTGGGAATTTCCTTTGACAATATCACTTCTGTAAAAGGTGCAATAGTCCCACTTAAATTGTGGTAATGAGTAAAACCCAAGAGCTCTGGTGGCATTCATAATAATTCCATCTTAGAGTATGTACTGCCTAGTGTAGTATTCCTTTCCAATGTGAAATAATGTTGGAACCTGTATCACTAGTTATGATAGAGAATCAGGTTGTAGCATTACATCAGGTAGTAATAAGATATTCTACCATAAAATGTGGAGAAACAAATACCAGGAATATACCAGGTATTAATAGAATGACATACCATGCTTAATAGAAAAACAGAATAGTTTCAGGCTTAAATTTGTAAAATTCCTTCATGATGAGGGTAGATAAAGAAACTCTGCGCTTCAACATGAATTATTTAATACTTCACACAACCATTGTAGTCAACTTACCCCCTCTCCCTCAATCCCCCTAACTTCCTCCCCCTTGGAGCCAGGCTTTATAAGTTGAAAAATTTTTCATGTCTGCTACTTGATGATGATGCACAGCATTGAAACCATGGTTGTGTGAAATATGAAATATTTATGTGGAAGTGCAAAGTTTCTTTATCTACCCTCATAATTCATAGAAGGTAAAAATGAAGCTTAGAAAAAGACTTAGTATTAACGTAACTGGCAATAGAGTCTCATTAAGTCATTCCAAAAAATTATAGCTATTAGAGTTATTGAAAGTGCACCTCCAAAATTCAAAGGTTCATTGTTGTAAGATTAAATCCAGTCTCTTTACAGGTAATAATTTATTAGGTTAGGTTGTACAATAACGTTATAAGAATAACAGCAAGTGTTATTGGCTATCTTCTATCCAGGTGTAAGCTTTACTTTTAAGACTCAAATAACTCAAAAGATATTCTCAAATAGAGGTACAACCATAATCATGAGGCCCACAATAATAGAAGGTTTAGAGAGTTTCAACTGGTTCTATCTTGTATCAATCGGCATGGTATTTGCACAGACTTAGTCGAGAACATTTGTTTTTCAAGTTTTTCTAGGTTATTTGGTAGACATTTTTGAACAATGCTTTCCTTAAAAAATACTTAACTCTCTGTCCGCTAAAAGTAAATAAAATCTCAACTGGGGAATCATTAGCTATTAGAAATGATGTACTTAGTAACTACCACTCTTCCAAAACCAGTGGAATCCTGCCTGATGAAGAGGCTTAATTGAATTGCAAAAGAGATTATTATAACTCAGTTAGGTGTGCAAAAAATAAAGCTTAAAAGGATTTTATTTTATGCAAAAAATAAACAAAAAGCAGCTTGGAGAGGAATCTGTCAATAAGTTGGTCTTGGTTAATGAAAAAAAAATCTATCTTTATCCCAGGGGTTGTAAAGAGTTTTTTCACAATAGCTGTTGAAGACAATTTGTTCTCTCACAATGTTCATGCTGCCAATATTGGCAATATGCTGAAAAATCTTCCTCCAAATAATGTAAATTTTAAATGGGATTTTTTTACTTCATTTGACATTATATAGGCTGTTTAAAAATTTTAAAAATTCAGCAGTAAGGATATCTATGGTCTGTCTAATTCCCCAATAAAGGACATTATTGTGTTCATTGTGGAACCATTAGCTATGTTAGCCAAATTATGTTTTGAGACAAGAGATTTTCTAGCAGCTCTAAAATATTCCAAAATTGTACCTGTCTATAAGAAAGGTGATAAAGATGATTTTACTATCTACTGCTTACAAACTGGGAGACTTACATCAGTCAGAGCTGTAACAAACTGAGTAAAGCTGTTTATGTGTTAAAAAAGGTCAATTTTCTCATTTCAAAAGAGTTTTGTCTAACACTTCACAATGCCTTCTTTCAATGTCATTTGCATTTTGGTGTTGAGTTATCAGGATATTCCCCACATGTTAAACAAATTTTGCTACTACAAAAGAGAGCTATTTATGCTCTGGCTAATATACCACCACATGATTCCTGCAAGCCTTTTTGTATTAGGTGTGGAATCATGACTGTATTCAGTTTATATAATTTTAAGGCTCTGATTTATGTGAAAGTTAATCTAGAAACTTACCAATTAAGATCTAACATTCATAACTACTCCACAAGAGGTAAATCGTATTAAAAACTACTTATTCTGCATTGTTATCAACTTAAAACTCATATCATAATACGACTGTATAACTATCTGTCAATATACTCACTTAAAATCAGACTGTATCCCGAGTTTCAAGAATAGAGTATATACCTGGTTACTTGCTCACCCACTTTACTCATTGGATGAATTCTTATTTGACACTCTTCATCACATTTGAGAACTTATGTTTATATATCAAATAATATTTATATTAACGATATGGTTGTACCATTTTTCAAAATGAATAAAATATTATTATTACTATTATTATTTTGGTAATGGTGTGATTATGGTATATGACTTTGCATGAGTGTTAGCATTAGCGAAGTATTTCCTTGTTTATGTGAATGGCTGTATTGTGTTAACCCCCTCTTTCCTCAGGAGCAAAATTTCACCATCATCAAATGAAGAAAAGGAGCAAGAGAGAAGAACACACTGGAGACATCAGAAGAAGCAGAATTCATAGATGTGCAATTGAGGAATAGATAATAGCTATTTATCAGTAGGATATCATTTTATGGGACCTTGCAGCCCTGAATAATATCAATATTAATAGGTGGAGTAGGGCTAGTGCATTTATTTAAGTTAATTCTAGTAGTCTGTATTTCTTGAATTCATATATCGTACCAATATAAAATAAATTAACCTAGTGAATGATTCGCGGTTGCATAGTGAGAAACACAAAATTCTCAGCATGTTATCTTGAGTCAGTTCCTTTGAATCCCTTGTCCCTCCTAATATTATTCAAATTGCATGTAACATATGTACATTTATTTTACATTACATTCTTCTCTTTTAATGTGTGTAAATAAAAAACATGACATACCTAATGTATGTGATTCAAATTCATTTACATAGAGATGACAATTTATGAGGTCCAGAACCAAAGAAGAGTATTTTACAGACAGCTACTAGGGGCAGTTTTGCATGCCATAACTTGGATGATATACAAATTACCAATATTACAAGTTATGTAGACTTTTTTTCTTTTTAAGGCATTTAGACTATAAAATATTATTACTATTCAAGGTTCTGTTGGAGATACCTCATCAGTTACTTCAAAAGAGTCTTGTGGTAATGTGTATCAAAATAAGGTGGTTTCTCAATGTAAAAATCTTTATGCAAATATCTCCAAGTGTGAGGTAAAGTGGGTGTGAATTTTGTGATTTCTGAGTTGCAGGCAGGCTGTAGCATATGCCAAAGCCACATTTTTAGCCTTAACATCGATCATTAATCTTCAGCTAATGGTAGGGCTAGGTGCTAAGTGTGTGGATGAATGTGTTTGTGTTTTTGAGTGTACGAATAATGTGTGCTACTAATATGGATTCTTGGTGTTAGGTGTAGACAAAGAAGCATAGGCGATTTATAGTGTAGACATATGTAGTTCTGTAGAATGTAGAATAACTAACATGACCAAATGGAGTGCTGAATATGTGATGTCTTGGTGTATTGATGGAATTTCTTGGCATGTGAATGAACCATTCTGTACCAGGTTATGTAGAGAATGATACACTGAAATGAGGCTCCCCAGGATTTCCTTCAAACATTCTCCAAATCCCTCTGTGAGAAGCTTCTATGCATGCCTCACCTCTATTTCTACTTACCTTAATGATTGTTTTTCAACTGGATAACTTGATTTTCTGCTCATGAAACATTTGGTTGAAACAAAATACAAAATGAGTAATCCTACCCTCTAGAAATACTGTCATAAATAGATGAACTGGAAGTCTGTTTTGCAGAAAGGTTCAGTTAGTTTAATATTTAATTTGCATTATAAATTACTTATAGTAATTTTCTGGTTTACGTTTTTTACCCTTTATCCTTCAGTATCACCTCCCTTTGTATCCAGTTAGCATGTAAACATTGCACAAACATTCAGTGTGAAGTCTTACAATTGGAGTAAATTATGTCTGTGAGCTTTAGAAGTACCCATCAATTAAATATTAAGGGAACGATTTCAAAGTACTCAATGAACACTGATTCAATGCATTGTGGAATATACTCAGAAATAATAAGTAATAATTCTTGGCAGCAGTCTACCATATCACCCGTAGCCTGTACTCTGATTGGAGGGTTGACCACTGTTCTGTGGTATGTGTATTCAGTGCTGCACCTTTTCCAGATTTGCTGAGGGTATTTTTTCTACTGCTATGTATAGGGAGATGCAGGTAGGTGCCCTTATGTCCCCATCAGTGAGGTAGAAAAATTGGCGAATTACTTAAATGCTTTTTCCTTTTGTACTTAAAAAATTCCAGGGATGTGAAGTTATGTTGATCAACAACCTGATGAAACACTCTTATGGCACAGAGTTATTTGAATGTAGACAATAGTGGTTAAACATAAAGCCACTGCAGTTCATGCCACTAACCCCTTATAATGGCCATTAGAATGAACAAGAAGAAGTTTAGAAATGGGTTGCCTTTGGGTCATGGAAGAGCTGGCTGGAGTGTATCGATGCTCAAGGGATGTACTTTGAAGAATTTTGAGGCATTATAGCTACATCTGCAATCTATTTTTTAAACTTTTTCCGATGTTTTTATACAAACCAAGCATGTTGCACAAGACATCTTTGGGCCATGTTAACTATTTTGAATGATGCTTCATGCAATTCTAACCCCATTGAACCTAAAAGTTTTTGAAAAAAGAACTTTGTAGAAGTATTTTTTGATACATTGGAAAACAAAATAATGTTGAATATCCTCTTGCAAGGAAAAAATCTCATTATGAAATGTCAAAGTAATAAATTTAGTTAATATAATATGTGGTTTAGTGAGCACTATTATTGGTGATTGGATTTGTGCAGCGCTTGTTTACTCGTTCCACCTCCACTGGGCCTGAATTTGAAACGTTTGGCGGTGTAATTTTTCAGTTTTATTCCTATCCACACTTGGGGTGCAATGTGGAGATCACCAAAATTGGATTATGACTTCAGCTGAATTAAACTGTGTTCCCCTTGGTGTCTTAAATTAGCATCAGTGAATTAAAATAAGAGTTTTATGCTCGTACAATGAAGAGACATGTTTGTTGAAATAAGATGATGGTTGTCAATTTGGGGCTTAGAAAAATTTATTTGAGTTTTATAAGTTGTTCATATATTTTTGGCAATACTTTTCTTTTTGGAAAAGATTAACAAAGTAACTGAACAATCAATCAAATGTAAACTCCAGTTTTTTTAACTTTCCTTGAACTTCTAATATTTTATCGATATACATTGTGTTTGAGGAATCATAAAATTTGTTGGCATGCACTTATTATTTAACTAGTTCCATTACATTTAAATACAACTATTTGGCCGATTCAAATTATGTGTTTTGGCCAACCTAATGGGATTCAGAGTGAATTTAGATTTATGGTTAACTCTGCAGAAATTATACTATTGGGTAGAAGACTGTGATGGAGCCCACTACAATACTTCAGCATGAAAGGCAGTTATTGTTAGGGAGAGTGATTGAAGGGAGGATGGCGAAAGAGCGGGGATGAAAGGGGAATATAATGAGCAGAAACACGGCATGAATGGGGATGGAGAATGTTAGAAACTAAAAAGGGAATGGATGCAAGGGAGTGTGTTGAACAAAAGTTGATGATAAGTAAGAGAATTATAAGGGGGTTATATGTCTACCTCTAACTGGAAGGTTAATTTAAATATGAACCATTAACCGTAATTTGAAAATGTAATGATCGAGTTGACTCACTAGTTCCATAATAATGATCTGCGGCATTCTGATTTGTGCAACATTTAGTCATGAACTAATACTCTGTGAGGCGGGCCAAATAACTAAAATTGAATATTTAGAGAATCAATGATGAAGCAAGAAATTGATGCCCAAGAGATTATTTAGGCCAAAGATAGCAGAAATTAACGACATAATTTATAGTATATCCGACAGAAATTTCAAATCAATAAACCAAACTAAATAAACCTCACGAATAAAGCAATCTTATTGCATAAAAATTACAGTTAGAAGTAAACAGAAAACAAATGGCAGCATTTATTACATTCCCATATTTTTCGAAAAGTGTTATCATATAATCATTTCCAGTATATTAAACGACCGAAGATGATAAATTACCTTAAAAAAAGGAAAATCCTTTTCTTTAAAAGAATGTACAGCACCGATTAATAACAATAAAAATAGACTTGTAAAAACTAGAAGTATATGCGGCAAATATTCAATATCGAAATATTCAAGCATGAGGGCAAGAAACTAGATATTTAGAAAAAAAGTGGGTGCCATGAAGAGAACTATTTCATTTAGAATTTAAAAAAAATTAAAAAATTAAAAATTATAACCATAAACCCATGTCCATCTGCACTTTCACCCTCCGTCTTCTTCCCCGCTGCTTACGTTTCCCACGCTCCCCCCTCGCGTACACAACAGCTAATCAAATTGAGAAGCTTCAGGCGTGATGTGGTTGAAGTCGAACATATTGAATAACCGTTCGTAACAACTGGAATTCCTATTCGTAAGGAGGGAATGTTAGGTCATGATATTTATTGCAAGGTGTATTTAAAACGAAAAGAACTTCAATATCGTAGCAGTCGACAATAAATTGGAGAATAAGAGTTTGCAACGCATCCACTATATATTATTCCCATTCGAGGCGAAGTCCACCCTTTTACCCTTTCATAAAATGTTCACTGACCCTCGTATTTTCCCAGCCACCGGTGGTGGTGACAACCACCTTCATTGGAGTACTTGAGGAGTAACTGACGAGAAGATTAGGAGAGAAAAGGCAAGGAGGAAGGAAGTGCAAGGATAAACAAAGGATTATTTCATCGTGGATTTTCCGGGCACTGTATACTTTCAAAAGAATGATCTAAATCACACAGCGAACCTCCATCCCCTCCATACTGCACTCTACGGCTGCCTAAAACAAAACAAATCTACTGCAAATACATGCTATTTACAAAGTTATTTACATAAGAATCAATGAATAGGCTGAGTAAATTTTATACAGATATTTATTGGTAGTTTCTTAGCAATAATTATTTAAAATCGATAGCAATGAGTTCGATGTAACAATAATCAAAACGCCGTGGGTAGTTGTGGGTAGGATGGTCTATGCTTATTAATTCTAATATTGAGGGATATAGTGCATTGGCCGACATAATAAAGTGGACAGAGAGAGATTGTAGGAGATAAATGGCATTTTTAGAAATGCAGGAAGAAGTAGAAGGGGATGGAAGATATTAAATAAGCTGTCGTTGTAGAAGGGAATTTGTGACATGGATGGAGCGGGTTTAGGATCAGGAATGGTGCATAGAGTCGGGCATTTGGTGATTTGAGTGAATTTAGATAGGGACCTGGTGGCTTTAAGGATAATTGAAAGATTTGCTGGGCGTGTAAATGTTACAGAAGGGCATAATGGAAGAAGGTAGGTGGTGTTTTTGCTGTTGGAGAGGATGGGGTAAAGATCTCTAAGAATACATTTTAAGGATCATACGCCAGCGAAGTAGGTTGTGCAAATAGCCCAATTGTCAATTTTATTCTCATGGGATATTTTAGAGGTGTATGTGTGTTCATTTATATTTTTGTGTTTGAATGAGTTCGGATAGACATATCGGACGAAAGAGATGTGAAGCCTTGACAGGAATGTATCTAGGGAATGAAGAGTGTTGCAGATGAGATAATATCGGATAAAGATAGTACTGGAATGACAGTTTATTTTGAAGAGGATGACAGCCATTGATGCGAAGATACTGCCGCTTCTTTGATGAGGACTGCAGGGTGAAATTATTGTTGAGAAGGGAGATTTGCATGTCTAGAAAAGTGATTTGAGTGAAGGAATAGGAGGAAGTGAATAAATCTGAGGATGTCATATTGAGGGAAGAGATGGAAGCTATGAGGGCGTCCATGCTATTTTGCCGAACGATAAAAATATCGTTAATGCGTCCTAGCCAAAGTAAGGGTTTCAGGGTGTGGTGGGAGAAATATTTGTGTTCGAGGAGGTATAGGAGGCGTGTCCGAAAATTATCCGACCTGCGTTCATATATCTCCGCATTGATGCTAACCTTCGTTATCCGAGCCGTGGAATTCTTTGAAGTAGTACCCATTTGATTGAACCATACGCTCCCAGTGGTGCTTCCACATCTTAAAGCAGTCCTCGAACGCAGATTTTGGAATGGCCTTCAGCTCGCGCGTCACGTTATTCTGAATCGTCGAACCGCTTTCCTTTGAGCGCCATTTTCAATTTTGGGAGCATCCAAAAGTCGCAGAGAGCTATGTCGTCAGCGTATGAAGGCTTTAAAAGCTGTAAAATCTTTTGTTTCGCCAAAAATTGCGGCACAAGGTTCGATGAATGCGCTGGTGCGTTATCGTGGTGAAGAAGCCAGTCACCGCTTGACCAGAGACGCGGTCGTTTCCTTCTCACGCAATATTTTCAGAACTTCAACGGAATATTCTTTGCTATTCGTTCGACCTCTTGGAGCGGATTTGTTGTGCATAACATCCTCACAATAAAAAAAATAAGCGTTGACTTAACATGGCTCCGACTTTGGTGTGCTTTTTTCGTCCGTGGCTCGTCTGGACGCTTCCACTGTGAAGATTTTTGTTTAGATTCAGAATCGTGCTATAAGCCCATTAAGGACATTATCATCATCACTGACCATTTCCAAGTTGTCCTGGGCGATTTCAGAGCAAAGGTATTTCTGCTCGGCCGTGAGCAATTTGGGAATGAATTTCGCAAACACGCGAGTCATTCCCAAATTCTTATTAAAAATTTCCCAAACAGTAGTTGTCGGTATTCCGAGATCATTTTCTAGTTCACCAACAGTCAATCGACGATCATCTTTAATCGCTAATTGCACACGCTCGAAGCGTCCCGGCGTTGTTGTCAGCGAAGGTCGGCCAGGGCGAGGGTCACTGTCAACAGATGCGCGGCCATTTTTAAACCACGTTTACCACTCCTTTATCTGTATTATGCACATACTTTCGACCCCAAAGGCCTTCTGTACCATTTCAGTCGTCTCCGTACAACTCATTCCGAGATTGAAACAAAACTTGATGCAAATTCGTTGTTCTGTTATTTCTGTCATTTTCAACAATAAACAAATGCGAAGAACGAAAAACACACGTTGGACCCAAACACACCCTGCACGCGACCTAAGGAGCCCGGCCGGTAACTTTGAAATTCGGGGAGTTCGTGAGGGACTACTGGTTATGCTCATATCCTGCAGAGGCAGCACGAGCGCTCTGACGCGAAGATATGAATGCAGGTCGGATAGTTTTCGGATACACCTCGTATTTGTTGCATTTAATAACACAATATATAAAAGAGGCTAAGATAAAGGTCAGCGACACCACCCCTCACACTTACACATATAATCATGAAACAATACATAATGTTTAAAAAGAGTTTCAGTGCCTTTACATGACTCTGGTCCGGCAACCATGTGGTCTATACCCCCTACCAACGGTGCCTTTCCGATTAGAGTGGGCACCTCGTAATAGTCTCATTGTCAGAGGCTGGGAAAAGCTTAATGACGCTTAAATAAATATAATGGACTTCGGCGATCAAGATAAAAGGTGGTGAAAGAATGGTTTCCCCGATTAAAGGACTTCTTAGTCGTTGGAAGCGTACTTCAGAACACTCACCGACATAACTTGAAACGAGATGACTTCTCATTATTTGAGATTTTATACTGAATGCTAATAATAATGAGCTTTGATGTAACCACTGCACTTCGGTATCAATTATTTTCAATGTTTAATTTTTGAAGAATGAAGCTTGACGATGGGTTATGGAAATGGATCTCCACCTCCTCAGCCGATTGCAATTTAGGGCACGTGGTATTGCAATCCATACTTGTATTTTATGAGCCTATTTTTTTAATTTTCAGAAGTGTGTTTTACAAAATCAAAAGCAAAGTTCTCCAGTGGAGATATAGTATGTTTAAAGGAACAAACTGATGGATAATTAATGAAATATGCCAACCATAATTTTATCAACGAACAAAATTCAGCCCCTCCAATCTGCCGAGAAAATCTTCAACTCAGGGTTTAAAGAATATTAAAAGTACATACAGGTAGCTTGACGGTGGTAAATAAAAATATCTATCGAGAAGGAACAAATGTAACAGAATAACTTGCATGCGTTCATGATAGTATATTTAAATATGTATTGCCATGTTTATAATAAGATTTTACGCCAAACTCGTCGTAACCACGTTAGCTATTTTGCTTCAATTTTAATATCACAAGGTTTTATTTTTATCAATCTTGCTCATTTTAGAGTCAAAATTTCTTTCCTCTTCATTATTTTACGCAATGAAACTAAAACCGTTCATTTTCTTTGCATTGATTTTGCAGAGGATAATGTTGATTAATTTAGTGGAAAAAGACCATTATTATTCTAATTTTCACTTTATAAATGTCATAAAGTAGGTGACGCAAACGATCCCTTAGCCGCTGAAATGCAAACCTCTTTACCATCACCCAAGAATACCTTTGGCATTAACGTGATATTTACTGTGAACTTTGAACTCCCTCTCATTCCGCTGGATGAGTTTTCACGAAGGCAATCCGACCCCATCCTCCTGTCTCCGCTTCCCCGCGGTACCCTCTGGCCTTTTCGAGTGCCAGCCTTTTCATCTGCGATAATTTGGTCTCGTCGAAACTCACGCTCCACCTCTGGATCTCAAAAGGTCCAGCAGTTTGACATTTAACGCCGCTAAGGTTTCTTCCCCAGGGCCTATTTCCGAATAATCTCTCTCTTCGTATTAATGGCACATTTTATCGACGTTGCCTTTACCCTTAGGAGATAGCGTGAATTCTATGCCTGAGATGGCACGTGGCAATTAGAAAATTTTTATGAATTGTTAGTCAGCGATTTACGTCAAATAAGGGGCAATGAAGAGACGAAGGGCATTATAATTATACAAGTTAATAACAAGCCACGAAAGCTCCTCCATAATAAACACTCCCATTAAATGTTTAAGATGTATTTAACAGCACTCGTGAAAATTCTTACCATTGTATCCATGAGAATTATGTTCATTTCCTTGGTCTCGTTTCCCATTCTCACGATCGTCTTCTACTTTAAACACTAATGTAATTATTCCACTCAACGCAGCTTCAGATGGTCATATTTTCAAATTGTGCCCCATTTTCGTCGCTTTTTTATTGGGCTCATATTTATATTTGTAAATATACGCCTCATCGTAAATATATTTAATCGTGTTGAAAAATACATCTCTTATTAAAACTATGGAACTCCGAGGAATGAAGCCTTTGACCAACTCTTGCTCTAAAAAGGTTCCCTCTAAATATCCTTGTTTGGATACGACCGCTCGCCACCCGGTGGATTGAGTAAGGAACCGTGCTCCCCCCTTCGCCCCCCCTTGGCAGCGAGGTGGTATCTTTGAGACAGGGGGCAGAGGAAAAGAGGGAGTGCTCTCTGAATGCTGCGGCGACACACCACGACCACCGGACGAAGCTCCCTGGAGTTCCTGCAATACGACTATCACAATTACGGTGCGTGCTGCATAGTCTTCAGGATTTGTTAACTTATGCTTTTAAGGTGAGAATATGATTCACGGATTGTCAGATTACTAAAGGTACTACTCACGTTTACGAATACTAATTGTAAGGTTGGTGACATTCCATTTGCTACTGAAGATATGCTACCTGAAAGTATTTCAAATTTTGAAAATTACGATGTAAAAACATTCGCATTAGAGTAAAGCTTCTTCCCTGAGGCTCAAAGGCTCCGGGAAGTTTTTGTTTGAGCAACTTGATTAGCTGAATTTGAACTGTTGCTCAACTAAGACGAGTTTGGAGGAATTTAAATCAATAAATCAATTATATAGACAGATGAATTTTTTTAAGGATATAACTGCAATTAAACTAGTGAGATGCAAATTACGCCCATGTGATTGTGAGAGAGATGTTCATATTGTAATGGAAAGGCTGTCAACAACTTATGTTTCTTTTTGTAGACAAATATACCTTTGGGGATCAAATAAATACAACTGAAGTAAATAATTTTTCAAGATATTTCTAATGTTAGTGATTAGGTTTCCTTCGGGAACCTTTTGGCCGTGAGGCGAGACAACAAAGTTGGTTCTCTACTTTTGCGAGGGCCTCCGAGGGGTCGGGTGGCTTTGTGTCTCCCGGGGGGGGGGAGGGGAGGCGTGGTGTCGTTTCACTGGCAACGACGCTTGTCCCCTACGCGGCGCCCTTCTGCTCGTTTAATCAGGCAGGATTAGAGGGGGAACATCCACTGCCGCAATGAATATTTATTCTCCTTTGCTGCATATGACCCGCAAAAGCACTCCGCCATAAAATAATCCTGTTTTTGAAAAGAAAAAAAAAACTATAAAACTTTTCGCTCTTCAAGGTGACGTGACGTCATTCAGCTGCTTTCTAGCTCGCTCGCTTGCTTGGTTGTCGGGAAAAAATAAAAACACTTGTTGAGGCGAAAATGAAACTCGAGATGAAAAGGAATGGCTCGGCTCCTTTCCTCAAACACGTTCGTCCGACTCAAGCCAGCGGCAGCGCCAGGCTTCCGTTTGGCTTTCGGTGTTGGCAGTGGTGCTTTTATTTGGTACGCCTTTGTTGCAAGCGCGCGTGGGACAGATGAAGGCCCGAGGCGCGGGGATCGTCGCTCGAGCAGAGTCGTGGGAGGAGTATGATTCATCGCAAGGGGCCAATTAGGTGGAGATGGGATGGAATGAGCGAAAAAGACGCGTCTATTCCTTGGTTATTCCTCCTCCTTGTTTCTCAAAACTAACTGCCAATATTTCATGTATTAATTTAATTCCTTATAATTTCATTCAGAGGCCTTTTTCCGGTTCCAAAAAAGAGAAATGACTAAATCAAAACATTAAACCCGAGTATGCTGTGATTGAAGCCGTTTTGCTATTTAATTGCTCCCGATTAAGCGGGCGTATATAATTAATGTTATCCTCCGTGGCCCATCTCCCACCATCTCAAAAGAGATAAGTTTAAAATAGCTTATAAAAATATCTATCATATACCAGCCAATCATACTCAGTAATACTGGAATTAACATTTGGGAGATGGTTGAGACCGATACTTTGTGAACATTTATTGGTAAAGCACGAAGAAATAATCAAAAACCTTGCGTTTCCACAGAAAAGGGTTTATTTTAATCGACTACTTTCGCTACTCTAGAATATGCCTCAGTGAAGCGAAACTAATGGACAGCAATTAATTCTTTCTGTGGAAACGCCAAGTATTTTATTATTTCTTCGTGGTTAGGAAATGTACATTATTTGTGTATAATCTGTACTGGACGTTTTCTTCTTTTTTATCTTTTTATGCTATATATAACTTCTTCTTCTGTTATGTCAACTGAGATATCACATAGGTAACTATATATTGTATGGAACGTCCGTGAACAGCGAATCACCTGGCTACTACCCTTGCCCTGGTCACCCATCTAGCAATATTTCATTAGCATACTCTCATCAGCATAGCTCTAGGGGTATCCAGAACTCCCAATCCATTCAACAACGTGAACGTTGCAGTCCGTTGGAGAGCCTGAGGAGGGGAGGAAGGAGCAAGGCATGCTGGGAAGGGAATTAAAGATGGAAGGGTTGAGGTTGGGAATTTTGAAAGATCGGAAAGCAGGTATATATATATGGATTCGAGAGTTCTCACCTCTATTTTTGGTGGCTGAATCGGGTAGAGATTCAAGGATGGTAAGGGAGAAACGATGGTTGAAGGAAATATTGTGAGAATTTGCGTGTGAATGGATAGGAAGAGAAGATAGTGAGGCAGAATTGCAGGAGTACCAGTGATTGTTCATTCGAATAGATGACGGAGTAATGCATTCGCCTATGTAAAACGAAGGCAATCGTTTGCATGACAAAAGATAAATAATTTTTTTTGATAGGCAATTAGCGTGGGAACGAGGTGAGGGGGCAATGAGGGGATGTGAGGAGAGGAGAGCAGATCTGATGAGTAGACATGTTTAACTTCGGGGGAGATTGTAAGTGGGGAAAATATGACGAAATTCGTCAGGGGGCGCAAAAGGGTTGGTGTATCTGAGGTGGCGTCATTGTTGTGTAAAATAGGAAGCGATTCTTTAAGAAAAGTTTTCTGTCTGTGTGATCCGGGGAAATAGGTGGAGAAGAATCGGGGCGCTTAGCGACATACTATATTAGACCCACGGATCTCAGGGTAAATTACGTTTCCTCTGGTTACTTGCTTTAATTACTGGTTACTTACTTAATTACTGGTTAAGAGCATCCGCCCGGCAAGTGGAAATATCCGGTGTTCGAGTCCCGGTCAAGGAAATATTTTTACTCTTGTGATCCGTTCAATTCCGCCTTCCCCACCTCTATTGTGTTCGTCCTTTATGTGTGTTCCTATCCCTTTTCCTTATATCTGTTTCTATATATATATATATATATATATATATATATATATATATATATATACATATATAGTTGGGATCCTTGACTTGAGCATGTGCCTGACAAATTACGTGTGATTAATCGTCGTGATCAGTGGATAAGAAGGGTTGAGAATAGCGCCCGAGGAACCACTCTTTGTCGGCGTTTGAACCTCCGCTTCATGTTGCCTTCCGCTCTCTCTCGCGGGAGAGGGAGGGCAAGGGCCCCGAGACACGACCTCCCTCCCCACCCCCCTCTGTCTCCGTGGCGACTTGTTACACATGGGCAGCTGGAGCCGTGAATCAATGGGGATGCTGGATGGGGAGGAGGAAGGCCGGGGGGGGGGGAGCAGAGGGGTCGGCTGTGGGGACACGCGCGGCGCCCGAAGCAGGAAAATCCGAATGAGGCAATTCCATTCGGAGCGGCCGGAGAGTCGTCGACGGTCGGCTTCGTGCGGGGCGGCAGGAGTGACGTCACGGGGCGCCACGCCGCTATCGATCGATCCCGCAAGGCCACCCGCCCCCCTCCCTTTCCCCCTACTCCACGCACGGCCGGAAGCGGGGCATCCCTGAGGACCACCGCTGCGCAAACGGAATCGAGCAGACCCTCGGGCCCGCCGGAAGACCTTTCGAAAAGTCCGCGGCCTCGGTGCGGCCCTTCCACCCCCGGCGGGCCGCAATGAGGACGGAATGATCAATATTAATCGTCTCAGCGGGGACACCTGGGACACATTTCCTGTAACTGCCATGGTATTTGGTTTTTTGGTGTGGTTTTTCATTTACTTGATCATCGCCAAGTCACCTTTCTTCCATCTTTGTTTGAAGAGTAGTTCGTAGTGTTTCAAAGATTTTGCTAATTTGAAATACTTTCACTTCCTAAATTTTTAAATAACACGTTTAAGGCGTAATATGATGAAAACCCTTTACGGTGAAAGAAGACTATTTGCTTTTCCACACAGAGTATTTTTATTATACAATCTAGGTTTCGTTACAGTGTAACATCTTCAGGTTACCTAAAGAAGTTTCAAACTGAAGATGTTACGCTGTGACGAAACCAAGGTCGTAATAAAAATAATTAATGTGGAAAAGCAAAGTGTCTTCTTTCATTATATTTGAATATTCTTATGAATGCCATTCTATCTAAGGAGATGTCTGTCAAAATCACTGAAAATATTGTATAATTGTATTGTGTAACATTTTCTGCTTAACACACATGTTCACTGCAGCGAAACCTTTGATTTGATAGTGGATTTTGTGAATTGTGTTCTTACTTACTTCAATGTTGAACAAAATTAAATATAATAATAATACTTAACTAATTTTATTATCAAAACAACGATTCGCACCCAAACCAGTAGATTTAAAAGACGAGAGGGCCGAGGGTGCTTGGTTTGAGCCACTGCTCTCAGCAAGGGGTCCCCCCCACTCGCTCGCCAGAGCCCCGCCATGCGTGAGGACTGTCGGAGGGTCGCTGGTCCGAAATCCGCGAAGGAGGCAACCGGATGACTTCTGGCTTGGTCCGATGCGGGCTCCACCACATCCTCATGTCTACTACATCAGACCTTTACCTGCACCGCGGCGAGTGTGGGTCCAGCCAGGCTCTTCTGGCCGTGAGTGCACCACAGGTTAACTACACCCGTTAACAAAGGGCCAAGCCAGATTTAAGGGAGAGGACAAATTAGAGCCTTTTGCGCCTTTTTCTTTGATATAAAACTTCGTGCATATTAGATCTCATGTGGGAGCTGGGGAGGTCACCTCCCTTAGTGTTAGCGCTGCCCTACTTTCGCTTTACCTCATATATTTAATTTACATGCCACAGCTGTGGGCCTACTTCAACAAGAGCATTGAATGATAATTCTAGTGCAGTTATTAGGTTATAGACCGAGAGCTTAGATAATTAAAAGCATTACGAATGGGTGGGCAATTTGGAAGTGGGAGGATGGTGGGGGAATAGAGGAAGGGTAACTCAGCTACCGCTGAAATACCCTGCAACCTCGGGGATTCGAACCTCCTTCGAAGTTCACGGGGCGGGAATCAATTGACCAACGTAGCATCCTGATCCTTTTGACGATAGATCACGGGTAAAGTGTGGGATATGCCTATTAAATAAAAATATTTTTAAAATGCTTAAAATAGTATCAAACTTGCATACAGTAAGCATGCCAGCATAATAAATTGATTTCATCGAAAATGATAAAAATATGATTATAAGAACAACTTTGAAAATTTGGTATGGACATTCATTTCCATGATTTGTTAAACTAAGTTTTGTTCCTTTGCAACACAAGAATAAGTCGACGGCGTTGAAACTCTTTTTTATTCGAATTACTATTTGCCGACAACGCATAGTGCGCATAATTCGCAAGAGAATGCAATCAGTGAATTTAAAAATTTAATTTAACACTAATTAAATCTAATCTCACTGTATTCGGGTATTAATTTACTGATTAATATGGGGTTCATGATTGTTATTATGTTACCTTGAGCAATAAAATAGGTTAAGGGGTACAATAAGTTTCAAAGTTTGAAAAATTCTGTATAATGTCTAATAAATTTACTGATATTTTGTTTATGCTTATTTTCTTAAATTTTACAAAAGTGCGTCTTAATTGCTGAATTTATTTTGTATTTCATATAGATTTATGTTTAGCTTCGTAAATTTTATAAGCGTATTTTTGTAATGAGTTTTCCTTATCTACGATACAGATTTTACCTAAGCGGAAAAATATCACTTTGTTTTTTAAGGATTATTTAATTACTTTGCTTTCTGCTGCTATAAAGCAGTAAGTTTTACTTACTATAATTCATCACTCAGCAACAATTTTCCGCTCTCACGAAATAAAGAGTTCAATATCTGGTGAGAAAATCAACATGCACAATTAAAATATTTAAAAGATTCTACAGCATGAGTAGTAAAATTTTTCAGCAATGCAGAAACCTAATTTAAAAAAAATACGTATCATAACATTTAATATGACATATTCACCATGCTGAGACCAACGGCCACGCAAGAGCAAGGAGACAGCGGAAGTGGGAAGTGGCGAAGAGCTTTGCTAACCTTTGCTCACGTGGGGTGGCCGGAAAGATGTTCAATAAACGATTAATTAGAGGCGGGAAGAACCACTAAGCATTCAAATTGCCGGATTGTGACATT
Source organism: Hetaerina americana (assembly GCF_022747635.1). Taxonomy (NCBI): domain Eukaryota; kingdom Metazoa; phylum Arthropoda; class Insecta; order Odonata; family Calopterygidae; genus Hetaerina; species Hetaerina americana. Next base: position 12,931,095 of record NW_027286763.1, read on the forward strand.
TTATTTAAAATTGCCGGTTTATTCTTGCACGCATTGTACTCCGTGTCTGTACCCTGCCAGGTGACTTATAAGCTCTTGAACGCTGTGGACAACGCTTCTTGTTCTCCGCATAATATCACGTCTGGGCGTTTAATGTATCGGGGACCCTTAAGATCACAGCGTCATTCCTAAAAAAACCTCTTTCTCCTCCCTGCTTGCTTGTCCGTCACTGTCCTCTCCCTCACCGCGCCCTTCTTCCCTTCCCACTGCCCACCCTCGCTCTCCCTCCCTAGCCTGAGGACTCGGGGGTGAAGTCGGCCCCTTCTGAATCCAGGGTTTCAGTCCCCATTCCCTATTCAACTGCTCCCCCCATTCCGTTTCCGGACTGCCCCCTGATTTCGTGGTCGACCCGAGGCGACTCTATTCGGGGACTCTTCTCTGCCCCGGACATGGTGTCAAACGCTGTGGCCTATTTTCTGCATGCTCCATCCTTCACACCCCCTTTCAAATTCAATTTGGGCTCATTCATCTAAAATCGACTGAATGATAAAATATATCACGTGATAAAAAATGGTGTAATTTTCGCAAATTACTAAAAATATATTCATGCAGTGAAAACCAAAACGGTTCCAATATCGCGTAACTAATCTCCGCTTAAACGCCGAGAACAACATCCTTCCGAAACTTTGAAATATCCTTTCTGATGGCACTGCAATAGAACAGGGAATTTTACTAAAATGACGTCAAAGACACGAGCTATTTTCCCTTTCTTTCACACATCACGGAAGCATTCACTTCCTTTGCCAACGTTAGCTCAGTGAATTAGAAGCAGCTTCCAAATGCAGTAACATCTGGAAAAATAGCCTTAAGTAAAGGTATAGGCTAAGTTATTCATTTTTTACCCCAAGAATTACAATCATTAATTTAAGCATTGATTTAAACTCTCCGATGCATTACTTTTAAACAAGCAGACATGCTACTTAAACGTTTACTGTAAGCTTTACCATCCCGGCACATTAGCTGTCTGGCGGATGCAAGTGATTGCAATCGGTTACTTCACTAAGATTCAAGTTCTATGCTTTGCCTTCATCTTAGCCTACCTTATCCTATTGCCTCTGATCTCTACCTATGAATGCGGTGACTCATATTAGGACACTTACGTAAAACGACAAACTTAGTTCCTCTCTTTAGCATGTATTTCGATACGTCATTGCTTGTAACTATGGTGCGCCATGTAGGATCAGGTTACTATTTGCTTTAAAGCAATCATATTCTAATACGAGAGAGGCCACGGTTATCAAAAGGCCCTCCGAGGCAGACAGAGAAGCGAGAGGGGCGGGACGTGGATATTCGCCTAGGTAATCTTAAGCAAGGAAAAGTTGTGGATCCATCTGCGTCCCTGAAGAAAAATCAGTAGTATCCCAAAGAAGAAAGAAGACTTTAAAAGCAAAAAGACATTACGAGAGCAGCTAATCCATCTATCGGGAAGCAGCAAAGGTTTTTAGGGGAAAAATTAATTAAATCTGATGTGAAATATTTTTATACAAATGAAAGCAGCAGTTGAGGAAATTATGGGAAGTGGAAGAATGATTGAGATCAACTTGAATAGATTAAATAACTGATTAGGGGTATAACAGTACAATATCTAGGGCATTGAAATGCCAATAAAAAAATTTAAAGAACAAAGGGATGATTAATCGGACGGTGCATGAGAGGCCTGATCAAGAGTTTTTTTGGAGAAACTGCAAAAGGGAGTGCTCAAAAAGCGATGCACAAAGGAAGCAGCACCGCGTGAGGAAGGGGAGAAATATTTCTGGAGAGGGCACAAAGCGATGAGGGTGAGATCCGATGACGGGTGCGTGGCTCATGGCTGATTGCAGCATCGGTGACCTTTGATGACGTTATGATACGTGAACTACAAAATAGTAGTTACTTATAAATTTCGAAATCCGATGATATTTCTGCTACTGATCCCGGCATTCCTGTATTGAAATTTAGTGATTCAATAAGTGCCTGCATGTTTTAGTTTTTTTCATCCTCGAAGTCTTCTTTCTCCGATATGTTTATGAAAAAGGTTACCTGTTGATTGGACAAATTTAAGCGTAAAACTTTACCACCATAGGCTTTTTTGCAAACAAACAGGACAAAAACCGAGGAATTCATAAATTTGTAAGGATACAGCACGACAATATCCGAAAATGAGTTTGTGTCGTCCTTCAGTTCAATACTTTTGATGTATTTATGAAAATATTAACTCAATACTGGACGAAGTAAAGTGTAAATTTTCAACACAATTGACTTTTCTGGGGTAAAATAAGATTAGAATATGATGAAATAGTTATGTTGTGAGACTAATGCAGAAGCTAACAAGAGAAAGGTGTTCCTTTTGATTCTTCTTCCTTGACATGTTAATTGGGCTAATTTCACAACATTGAACAAACTCAAGCGTAGATTTTAACACATAAATTTCATTTCACGATGCAAAACCAGGGAAAAAACGATAAGTTAATTATTTGTAGGGGTAGAGCACAAAGTTACTAAAAAAATTTGTTTCTTTCATCCTTTGAGTTTAATTTGATGTATTTTTTACAATATTAATCTTAATTTTAAAAAAAGTGAAGAAATATTTATTAGCAAAATGGATATTTCTGATTTTAATCAGAAAAAATTCGATGAAATAGCAATTTTGTAACAATACAGTGCGAAACTACTAATGTGCGTTTGCTTCATCCATTTAGTCTGCTTTTTTTCGGCATGAATAAACCATATTTAAGGTATATTGTTCAAAGGAACAGGTATAATGAACTTTTGATTACACAATTAACTTTTCTGGGGTTAAAGAAAACCAGAAATTAATAAAACCTATAAATTTTTGTAAAAATAAAGGACAATTTAATCCAAGAAATTCGTTTGTTCCATCATTTGAGCCTTGTCTCCTTGTTTATATTGAGTCCCCTTTTTTATGCAACATGCATATATTCATAGTTACGCTAAATTGGACCTAATAAAACGTAAAATATTACACAGTACATGATATTGGACTATTCCTTCAAAAACAAGATCATAAATTCGATGAAATAATTGTGTGAAAAACATAAATAAAGAAAATACTCGAAAAATGCGACCTTTTTGACGATTTAGTCCCTTCGTTTCGAGATTTTTATAGAAATTTTTACGCTAAACGGAGTTAAATTTTAATAATATTGACTTGTAGTTTTTGGGAAAAAAATTTCTTTGATGCCAATTTTTCAATTTATTTTGATGATACGGACGCTATATTGAACAAAGGAAAGGGTAAAATATTAGCACAATCAATCTTAATTTTGCAAATATGCAAAAAAATCCAAAACTTTTTTAGGCACGAATATAGCACGAATGTATTCGAAAAATGCTATTTTCTTTTCTTTTGAGTCTAAATTCTTCGTCATGTCAGTAACGAAGCTGATTAAGCAACATTTGACGATGTAAAGTGTGCAATTTGAGCACAATAGAACTATGATGCTAACCAAAACAAAAGATCCTCATTAACCTCACTTCCTCATCAACTCCATTTAGGGGAAGTTGATTGCACCCAAGAGGGGTATAAAGTGATTGTGGTGTTGGCAGGGCAGCCCTTAAGGCCGACCACACCCAGGCTCCTAAACTCGAGCGACTCTTTGAGCGGCGCCAGCAAACTGACATTTCAAACTATTTCAAAAAAAAACCATCGGAAAATAAGCTAATTTAAGGAAAAACTTTGGCACGTCAGAGTGTGTTTTGCATAAAAAGCTCTAGAAATATAGATTTATTTCGAATCTTACAACAATACCTCAAAATGCTTCAAAGTATATCCCATGAGAGTAAATACACTTTTACTAGAGGCTTTCTTTCGACTTGAAGGCTCCCTGGTAGACGGATTCCAGAAGGTCCTTTACGCTACGTGAGCAAACTTCTTTAACGGGACTTACGTTCCCATATTATTCCATCTTATTCTATACATGGTGGTGTAATTTGAAGAAGGATTCCACTTTTGGGAATAGGAAGTAGTCTGCTGGTGACAAGTTGGGACTGCAAGGAGGCTGGAGAATCGTCGTGATAGCGTCGCAGAAGGTCTTTACAAGTAGGCACTCGACTCTGCTCTCGGTAGTCCGTCAAGACCTTTGGGACGAGCTTGGCGCAGATCTTTTGCATTGCCAATTTTACTGTGATGATGCAGTGCACCCTCATCTTATCAATTCCAATATGATCTGCGATCATGCCCACACTTAACCTTCAGTTGAATTCAGCATTTCACATGCATGTTAGGAAAAAATTGTTACCGATACTATTTATGAAAACCTTGTATATACTGTACCACCATAAATTATTTAGCCTCGCCCAACCGGAGAAAATATGACCCCTTTATTAAAATAAACTCTTCAACAACTCCAAATACCCATTTATTTCGTCCAATATCTCCATCTTTTCCTTCTCACCACCCTTCCTCGATTGCCTAACGTCTTTCCTCCAGCAATCTTTAGTAATCCATTGGCAAACAGAATTCTCTGCATCCATCTTTATTGTTTTCTTTGGATTTCACCCAAAAACGCCCTCTTCTCCCCTACCGTTCCTTCGATTGATTTTCTATCCAATCATTTTACCTTATTTATCCTTCCCTACACCCACATCTCAAATGCCTCCGATATACGCATGCCATCTTGCTTTAACAATCATACTACCAGGCCTTAAACAGCCACACTCCACAGCAAAATCTTCACTAGTCATTTCAAACCTCTTTGCTGAACGTTTCTGCCAGCATTTATCTCCTCCTTGTGAAGACCTTTTCCTAACGTAACTCTTTTTATTCCCTACTCTTTTGACTATCTTGGTCCGAAAACCTTCCGTGTTGGGTAACCCGTTCCACCGACTTAAAATTCTTTCCACCCTATTTTAACAATAAGCTTAACCTTTCTCAGAAACCCCATAACATTGGTTTTGTTTACATTAATCTGCATCTCATTCCTATAACACTCTCTTGCTGACCGGCTACCTACCGGATTGTATTCTAAGTTCTTCTTGAGCCCTTCTACCCATTATCTTCTTGATAGCTAAAAGTTCCACTTTTAATACGTGAGAAATCGAACTTATCGTGCTATAGGCGTCACATACGGCTGCCTTTACGTTACTTTTCGAGTATGGTAACTAACACTGATGTAAGGAAATATTTAGGCCAAATGTTTTCCTCATAAATTCTACTAATTAACCCATGAACACCTTTCCTGGACCATGAAGTTGCAATGTGGGGATGTGTACCTGTCCAACGTACCTTGCCTGATTTCGATTCCCTTTATGCCCACCATATCTCGTCGCTTAAATATACGTTCCCCACGTCCTATCTTTGCGTCTTATCTTGTCCTTCTTAAAAATTATAATTACAAACAAATGACCAAGAGATCTGGATTAAACTTATTCTGTATTTAAATGTATCCTTATATACACAATGTTTTAAATTACGGCTATATTTTTATTTGTTTTTAGGAAGCCGTAAATTGAAATTTGAAAGGTTAAAGCGCCCGAAAAATTTACGATGAAATGATGTCTGTTAACGGAAATGACAGCCCATCACATGACACAGTACTGAGATGGAAAAGGAGTTTTCAAACTGGTCAAATGCCCCTCACAGAAAATCCAAGAGGTGGAAGACCATAACTCAAGAACGATGCGGTCACAGAGGAGAATTAGGATGACTTTATCCAGTTAGACCGAAGAGCAACCATCCAAATTATCATGAATGATACTGATATTAGCCACGGAAGTGTGTGGAAAATTATTCACGAAGAGTTGAACATGTCAAAGTTGTCAACACACTGGGTTCCACGACTACTCACTCCTTTTCAGAAGCGAACACGGCGCGACCTGCTAAGGGAGTGGAAAATGCAGAATCTTTTGGAGCGAGACGAAGAGAATATATTTGGTTGCCCGGTAATAATAGATGATTCTTGAATCTATCAATATGATCCGTAGACCAAAGAGATGAGCAAGAAGTGGAAGAACATCGACTGCCCTCATCCCAAAAAAAATCAGGTTCAGAAGTCTACAGAAAAGGTCATGCTGTCTGTTTTTAGGGACTACTATGGAGTCATCTTAAGAGACTAAATGGTGAATGGTCAGACCATCACTGGTGTCTATTGCTAAATATTTCTGAACGAATTGCGCGATGCTCTGAAAAAGCAATGACGCTGTATAATTACCAAAGGAATTCGTATTCTTGCCGACAATGCACATGCTAACTCATCTCGAGGTGCAGCCGAGGAATCAAAGTGATGTGCCTTTAAAATTTTGCCACATCCACCCTATCCCCCGTTTCCACTCCAAGCGACCTTTTCTTTTTCCCAGAGCTAAAAAAAACATTGCGGGGTTGGAGATTTGTCAAGACAAATACGTCATCGAAGAGGTGGAGCAATGTTTTCCGACGCAATCTGCCGAGTTCTACAATGACGGCCTTTGAAAGGCCAAGAAACGGCGGGAGAAATGTATAACGCTGGATGGCGACTATGCAGATAAATCTCAAGAATAGCAAATAAAAAGTATGTAGTATGCATATTGATTATATTTGGTAAAATTGAAGTTTACGATACCACCTCGTACATGGATCTTAACTATTTCCATCTACGTTATTATTTTCATTCTATGTCTAAATGCGATGGACCAATGTCGTTACCATATATATCATATGAACATTTTCCTATCTCTCTTGTGTATTTCCTGAGTAAACTGGTAAGTTTCCTATAGAAAACATTATGGTGGGCACGGATTGTCCCTTATTAATTCATGATAGACCTTTTTCCTCCCTTACACCCTTTTTTCCCTTTCACACTTTCTTTTCAAAACCTCCATGTCCTCACACTACGTCTACAACCCCCCTTCTTTCGCCCTTTTAGTTTCCTAACTCATATTTTATTTATTTTTACTTCCTCCTTGCTAATGCTGTGTTTACTTTCATCGATTTATTTCTCAAGTATATTATCCTAGGGGCAGAGGAACGGTCAGGAATAGGATAGGGACGTTGACGGAATGAAGGGAGAAAAAAAGTATATGAGGGACTTGTAGAGTGGGATATTGGGTTATTAGGAGAGATAAGAGAATTATTCAGTATTTTTGCCCATTTAAAATCTACCTTAACCGGTAGATTTCCTGTAATAATAGTAACATCATCTGATCTATTTAATTCATAGCTTCCTTGCTTCCAAGTGACTCTTCCTATAGTTTCCTTTGCGGCTTTTGATTCCCTTTTCTTGTATTAATCTCATTTTTCTCCAACTGTTACCGTCCTCCTATTCTTACAATATTGCTAAATGTCCTGAAAATTTGCTACCGCTTCCTGATAAGTCTTTATTTTGGTCCACGTAAATTTTTCTGAATCCAATTCTATTAATCGTCTTCCCTGTTTTATCCTCTTGAATGTGAAATATTTCTTCATTCATACTGAATTGTATCTAAATTTACATCTGCATTCGCATTCACTCCTGGGAAACTGTTAGAACTGATTATTCTGTTCCTAAATCTAAGCTTAGCCATCATATACTCTGATTGATATCTCTCTTACCACCTGGAAATTCCCACGTCTATGTTCGTCTACTGAGGTGTTTGCTACAATTCATCCTGTCTCCTACTAAACTCTATTGATTCCCTCCAACAATTCCTTGTTCTTAAATTGTAGTGTCCTATCCCACCCCGATCTCTCCCTTCGTCCTTCGACCCTTGAAATTCTCTTATAACTGTTAAATATTTCCTCTAACGGACGCACGCAATTATTTCCTGTTTTCAGCTGAAAACCATGCCTATTTCTTTCTTCCGACGCTTAATATTTGGTATAATATATATTTAGGTTTACATGTAATGTATTCATGCACATTACATAGAATTGTACTCATGTTTACATGTATTGATACAAATTTCGTTGGTTCAGCTTTTGATTTTACCAGTAATATTTTATCTTTCGTTTGCTCAATGTTTACAACGTTTTTTCTAGAATTCTTCTTTTTTTAACACTATTACCACGCCCTTCTGGCTCGCTTCTCTCACGCTGTATTTTACTCTGCAACTAAAGCTTCAGTAATCTTTGCTATCCTCCGATCTCAGCTTACGCGATCCTAAAATATCTAAGTTTCCTCTCTCCATTTATTGCTTTCCTGTATTTTCTGATTTTCCTCTCCTCTAAATGGGTCTCCCAATCTTCTCCAGCGTCTTCCCCTTTTCTACTGGAGTAGGTTTTGTTTTCAGGCATTTCGTGAGATAAACGATTTCGGTCTTTCCTCTCCAAACATCGGGCACGATAGTCGCTTGATTGGGTCGAGTCCCTTAATTTCCGTAGAATTGCAACATCCGGTTTTAAAAAAGCCGTAGTGATCGCCCTCTCAAGTTATTACACCCTGCAATTACATGTAGTTAATTAAATCGAAACATTTCTTTTTAATGATCGAAAGTTCCAGGAAAATATTTGTTGAGAGTGATAAAGATTTGAAACCCTTACTGCTTTACTTATACTGGAGTTCGATTTAGTGCTCCTAAGTAGATGAAGTGTCTGCGAGCCACTGTTTAAGGCGCTTTCATTATTCTACTTTGGAGCTTTGGTGGAGTTTTGTGATGATAAAGATGCTTGCTCAGTGATAAACTGAAAGAGACCAAGCATGACATTGCATAATAATCAGGACTCATTGCAAAGTTCAAGGAACTGCATTTACAGTTACAAGGAAGTTTCAACCTCATCATTTATATATCTAAGGCATCTACATACATGTCAAATTTAACTTTATTCAACCTCTATATAAGCTGCTGCAAGCTATACAAATTCTCTCCTCATCTCATTTAAAAGGAAAAGATGGGTTAGGGGAAGATGATCTGTAAGTTTTTCATGAAAATTTGAACACTCCATATATACGAACAATATACAGGATAGTAAAGATCTTCTTAGGATGGAAATTGAAGTTTCAGTAATAAATCCATTAACAGATATTGATGGAGTTGGAGTATTAGATGAAGAGATTTTTGAATTAAAAATGACATTGAACTAAAATCGGCCTTTAAAAAATCTTATCAAGGGTTTTTGGTCAAAGAATAAAATTTCTGATCGTATCGCTGCACAATTGGCAGTGGCTCAGAAACTCTCTATTGTATTACTATGTTTGCATTAAGGGGGATGTGGTTTCAAAGGGGGATGTGGTTTCTAACTTGTTTCCAAGAAAAGGATTAGCTCAATTTTATACAAGTGGTTATTTAAGATTTCTGTCAAGCAAATTTAAACCATTAATTAGTTTCGAAACTGTTATCAAGCCCATCCATCGAAATGCAGACTCCAATGTCGGGCTTCTAAATGCCAACCAAATTTTTTGCCGTAATCTGTGTTTCATTCAGGCGAAGCAACACAATTTTAAATTGAAGAGGTGTTTACGAAATCGTTAAAATGATTGGATATGGCACTTTCTTTCGAAATTTAAGAGGAATAACTTCAATTGGAAAAAAACATACAATCGTGTTTCATTCTGTTGGGTATGCGACCTGTCGAACGCCAGGAATCAAAGTGCATCTGGGAGAAGATGTACTATTTGTGGGATGATACATCACCTTGAGGGTCGATAAACCATTTTGATAGCCCTTTAGGAACAGGCATTATTCATTGCTGGTAATAGTAGCACTAAGGGAGACGACCTACAGCTGAGATCATTTGGACAATTAGGGGTAGGTGGATAATTTGGTAGAGGTGCGATTTTCAGGGAGTGGGGGTAGGCTGGATTGAAACCCAATACGAGGCCTGTTAAAAAAGTTTCCAAATTTTATTTAATCCAAAAAAATACGTCACTAACAAATAGTCTTGGTAATCAACTCAAAACTTTTCGTAAAGGAGTTTTAGAGTTTCACGCAAAATTTCACAGAACAGCGCTGCTCCTTCAAAGAGCTCATTTCCGCGGATCCAATTTTTCACCCCACTCCATAAACACCCCTTCACATAAACGACCGTGGCTAATCAAAAAACAAGATATCAACAAAGTGGCCAAAGGAGGTTATTTGGAAGTTTCCGCGGACTTAACACCTCCAAGCGTATTAAAAAATAACTAAGTGGAGGCGCACGCTACTCAAAAAGTTGGGGAACCTTTTGAAAAGACCTCTTATCTGCATTAGGCTGATCTTAACGAAAGGCAACAAGGGATTTACACTTTAACATCTCTATCGACGGACAGCGCACCCCACTTGAAGTTCTCTGCAGTGAGCCACTAATAGTCGGGATCGGGATATCACCGTAAAATATGTCACGGACGAGGTTTGAAACCGATACCTCCGAGTAGCACCGTACCAACGTGATCCTCTGTCTTCATTTTGACTCACTTCTAAGCTGCCATAGAGACATAGGCTTCTAGGCTGCCAGAGAGAGGCAGGCTCTTGGTAGCCGAGGGGGTTACGTCCTAGTACCCAGTCCCCCCAAGCAGCACACCAATGTCATTTGACGTCATACAGAGGGTATCTTAAAAATAAAGAGAATATTTTTTTCCTGCCAAAGCGGACGGCTTAAGTGGAGCAATTTGTAGCAAAAAAAGGTGGATAGAGGTTTTATGAAAGCAACACAACGCGCGCCATTTGTCTATCGGCCGTCATAATGTGCACATCGCTGCTGGACTAGATCTGTTTGATGGTAGCGTCACGAATCCACGATTCAAATTCCATGGAGCAACGATACGCGATAAATTGTAGCATTAAGATCAGAAAATAGGGTTTGGAGACCATAGCCATGGTTAAGGACGCTTAATTATTTTAAAAAATTCCCAAGGGTTGGTTTCCGTCATCAGAAAAGTACAAGGAAAATCTTTCTAGTGAAAGGATTTTACAAATGGGGAAATTTTGACATGACAATCACTGCTCTATGATAGTGCTTATGAATAAACTTCCTAAAAGACTATATATGAAAATAATTAAGCACAATTGGAAGACCTTGAAGAAGAGAAGAGAATTAAGAGTCAAACATCATGAAGTGAGAAGAGAGACTTTACTATTTATTCGACCAATAAAGACTTTCATTTAGAATTTGGAATGTTGATACTTCACTTTTAAAGATGAGAAACCCATTAAAAAAAAGCTTCGAAAGAGTGGAAGAAAGAAATATTAGACGATTGAGATGAAATAATGGAAAGGACGCAGAAGGGGTCGGAATTTCACTTAGGAACGAAGAAAGTAGGTTTTTTTATTTATTAACAAAATTATGTATTGCTATATTACGAATTGTCTGTCCTAATTACCTATACGATATTCAAAGAAATAACTTGCAAGTTATAGATGGCCATGCAGATTGGTGTGTGAAGTTCATGAAGAGTTATGATATGAAGTTAACTCGAGAGGAACATTTATTCCAGAGTCCCCTAGTTACTGTGCGTATTCGATGGAAATTTTTGCCGAATAAGAAAAAAGCACATCAGTTGCAAAATACGGAATGTATTCATCTTAGTTTGAATATTTCACACGGGTGCAGAAGTTACTTATTACGGAAGAAATATACAGTGATCCCAAATTACGTCTATTATTCCGGTATTATCGTATTATTTACGAATCGAATACTGGTCCAGAGAAGAGTAAACCTGTTCAATTTTTCTTCCCTATATTAAAAAAATAATTGTAAAATCACCCATATATCATGATGATAACGTCTTTTTAAAAGCATAGTATTTATATGTTTACGAGTGAAATTTTATAATTGTTTTCTAACTCAAAAAGGATTCAACAAGTATTTTTTCAACAAGTAATAAACGCATCATATTTTTTAGGGGCAAAGAACAGAGACTGCGCCACTCCACATTCACAATTTAATTAACATAGCCTAGATTTTGCAATCATATAGCATCATGCTAAAAGATACGGTAGGCTATAAACTCTATGTATACCAGTCCGTCCATCCGTTTATCCGGGAAAAAATAAGTCATAGCACTTGGGGACAGACCTTGAACTCACATGCCAATCCGTCAATGAAGAGCTTGCAATCTACTGTATCTTGTAACCTGATGATACTGCACAGCAGTGAAACCTCGGTCGTGCCATATTAGTTATGTGAAATTGCACTGAATTTTGTGTTCTTTGTTCTATACTATGGAAAAACCACCAAGTAGAGCCAGATCAAGTGAACAAGTTCAAATCAAGAATCTTTTAACAAAATTATCTAAGGTCATGTTCAAGTTCCATCAATTTTACCAGAATATATTTCTATAAAAATATATATATTTAATTCATCTTAATATATTTAATTCCTTCCTTTCATTGAGAAGTACAATATTCCATGGAGCAACGAATATATATGTGTATGTATATATATATATATATATATATATATATATATATATATATATATATATAATATAATATACACGATTGTACGGAAAAACTCACAAAAGCGGCACAATATAATATACATATATATATATATATATATGTATATTATATATATATATTGTGGAATACCTCCTAAAATTCTTAAAAGACCAATATCTTTCTGCACCAACAGCCCCCACCCCCTCCAAGGCAGTGATGATCATCGACCGTCCCTTAATAAATGTCAAACCATTGTAGCCAAACACCCCCCCTAATTAAATGTAGAACACAATGTGTTTGTTTTTTTCTGCCGCTATTTCTAAGAACGGTGGAGTTTTACATTGTGTTCTTCATCTAATGATCATTTAATTAATATAAACTTTCACAAATTTGAGCCAGTAATCTTCCAATACATACGCTCCCCCTCCCCTAGACCACTAATAGGTTGCTGCACCAGTACTCAACTCACCCCCTTCCCCTTACTCCCCCTACCTTACCCCTTCTCCTCTCCCTTACTCCCCTCTTGAAGCCAGACTGTATAAGTTGAAAAAAATTGAATGTATGTTACCTGATGATGATGCGCAGCATCGAAACCATGGTCGTGAAATATTAAATCATTATTGTGGAAGTGTAAATTTTCTGTTTTACCCACATAATGGAAAACTAAACAAACCATGATTACCACTATTGCCTACAAATGGACAGGGGGAAGCTATTTGGAAATTTTAGTGCACATGCAAGAATTTCACTTGATTCACTCTCGTACAGATTCATTGAAATTAGTCAAATTAAAACTCTTTTCAATTATGTTCCGCCGTTTTAATTTAAGTCCCTCTTAACGTTAAATACTTGCCGAACCCGGTTGGCAGTTTTGCAAGAGGGGACATGTAGATGCTCGCGAGATGGTGAGGGAAACTAGCCTTGCGCAAATGCTTCCTCGAAAAGAAATGGAGGGGAGGCAGTGGAAGCCCTTAAAAATCATCAGGTCTACTAGAAGTAGGTGACTTCGATCCATACGGCCATACGAAGTGCTTAGTAACCCATTTGTAAGCAAATATACACTCTTACACTTAACCCTCGATAATGGCACACTTGGCCAAACATTTTCGCCACCACGTACTCGCGAAATAACTTCCAAAGATTGATATGTTTTTGAAAAAAGAGAAGATGATAAATGTGAGTTTTAATGGACTAAAAATATATCTAAATAATTACCTGCAAGTCTCCATAAGGGCTTGTGGTGGAGGGTGTTAAGTTATTAGCCATGTCTGCTTAAATACAAGCATTATAACTCTCCGCAAATATCCGTTCGATTACGCACTCGAACAAAATTAATGCACGCGGAAAAAGGTAATTACATGCAAAAATATTCAATAACAGGATATATTAAAATCATGCGGAAACAATTTCATTGATATTGGTCAATTTAAAATTCAAGCAGGATATCGAACTAACATTTATGCAGCATATGCACCAATACTAATTATCCCCTTCGCGCCTGCAAATATATCTTTTTTTATCTCTGCTTGTGCGAGGAATATACGACATTTTAAATTCGTCCGTTCCACTCACAATTCACCTCACTAATTTTCCATACGTGACCTTATCTACCATAGTAAGTTAGGGCCTGTAATATATATTTAACATCCTCGGATAAATGACCTTCCTCAAATTTACACAGCTCATTTAACCTGTATTTGAATCTACGGTCGACTAGTTGCTTCTATCTTAATTCTTCCAATTGAGTCGTGACGTTGCTACGTTGCCCAAACAACTGTTCATATACCTAGCTGCTCTACGTTGCACTCGATCTAGTTTCAAAATTAAGCCTATTTAGTGAGGATTCCATACAGCAGCGGCATAACCGAGGTAGGGCCTAACTAACTTAAAATTAAGAAAACTCTTTTACCCTCGCGTGATATTTCCCAAGTATCTTTTTTCTGAATCTTAACTTTTTATTTGCTGGAATGGCGGGGATCACTCTTCACCGGTCTCCCGTTTCTGACCAACACTCTCACCCCCGCACCAACGACGGCGAACTACGAGCGAAACTCGGCTGCACACGCTGTTCACTGGAGATAAGGATTCCGGAAGGACTCTTCTGCCGTCCTTTATCACGATTCATCCTTGAGTAAATTCTTTCCACTTGAGAGAGAGGAGATGCCTCGTGGAGGAGAGGGGAAGTTGGAGGGTGGGGTGGAGAGGGGAAGGCGCGGCGATATAAGCCGAAGCGGGGGAGGAAACGAGTGGCGCCGTGCGGCGGAAGAATTGGCTGGGGAACTCGAGCGAGGGTGGCGGTGATCCCTCGACGGGTGGCGCCTCCGGGGACACCCAGAGTGGCGCCTATGGATGCGTCCAAGCCCTCCATGTCCTTTTCATCCACTCCCTCATCCCATCGCTCTCCCACCCTTCGGCTTTTCCAATATCAAGCCTCAAATTTCAATTAATGTCCATGTGGTGAGGATATAGTTCTATATAAGCTTTAATTATACTTTGAAAATGATAAAAAAAATATCGCTCATGATCAATCAACATTGATCATGTTATTAAAACCGACCATATCACATCAATACTGCCTGATTATTAGCGTCAACGTTCCATTACTTGAATATGCTTCAAAAATATTTGTTTTTTAACAATAATTGTGATAGTGGAATTCATTTGGTAACTCATAATTTAATTTGTGTTATTTTGTAAGAGAAAATAAGTCAACGGTAGCTGCAATACCTTTCCATTGGCAATATCTTGCACGTTGTAGGTAAAAGATAATGCAATACGCTGGAGGGGTAACGTGCTCATTTTCATCACGAGGAAGTTTCGCTTTATCTTTTACACATGAATGGTACGCATCCAGAATATAGCATCCAAATTTTCCACATTTTTCATATTAAGTCGGTTTTGTCCGCAACGGTAATTGACTCTTTCGTCCAAATAGTCGTTCAGTTAATATCCTCCATATTGTCATTTCGATTTGGTCGACATTTGAAACAAATTTCTTCGATTGCATAACGCCACAAAACCGACATTCAACCCGCCTTTCTCTCTCTCACTCTTGAGCGCCCTCGCCGACGGCTGACGATTCTGCTCCCGGGCGAATTGCAGCGATGCCAAGTGTCTGGGTGGGTGTGCACGGATCGAAATTACTCCTCATGGCCATTGTTTCCCGATCTATTTTAGATCCCCACGGCAGAAAATACCGATTTAAGGAATGTCGTTTGAGTCTCCAAATCACCGGAACCGTCGCATCGGCCATCGAGGAACGGTGTCCAATGCTCTCCGGCCCAGGGGGCGCACTTCAACCGGTTCAGCATGCGTGAACGAACGCCGGGGAGAAGCATAAGCGCTTTCACCAATTCCATTAATCTTCTCAGCGCAGAAACTTTAAGCGGCTGGCGATATCGACAGAAATGTAACGAGCAAAGAGATTGTCGCATTTAAGTACTTTTGCAGATAAACATGTGAATGGAATTTTTTGGATGGGCTCGATAGCTCAAATATTAATATAAAGAACTGAAAAATAGATTTAATATTTATTCGAACAGTATTGGAATTGGGGTGAAGCCTTCACCAATGACACTTCTTGAAAGATTCACTCAAATTCGTTACAAGCGGAGCGCAAAAGAATAATTGACACTCACTCACCAGTTAAGATTTTAGTTCAACATTATAATTAGGTTGTCTCAATTTTGATTGCAAAAAACACTTTTGATTTTAATGCATTAAATTTTCATCTGATTAAAACTGTGACCCGCTTCAGTTATTTTATGAAAACACTTACTCGAGAGCGTTCATCCTTCCTTTTAACTGAGACGTAATTTAAATTCCAATTGGTTCTCAGAACATGTGGGAGAACCCTTCTGGGGTCATCCCACGTAAACCTGATCTGGTTTGTCATTTAACGTTTAAACTGCTCGCGGGAATTGACCAGGAGTTCCCGTCCTTCCAGGATAGAGTCGGTATTTGCAAAGACGAGGAGAGCGACGGGCCCTGGCTTTCGATAAATATTCCATTTCCGATCCTCCTCAATCAAAGCCGCCTCGGCGCTTCCCTCACTTCATTCCACCCATTTCAAATATTAATAATTCCAGGTGTTCAGTTGGAGTTGATTTTTTATGGCTAAGTCGACAACTTAGGTCACCAAACAACAGAACTTTCTAAATAATTAGAAATTAAATTCACTTTTAAAAATGCAGGACCTAACCGTACATCCACTTAAAAAAATTATAAGATTGTTATCAATATTTATCCACAGGATTGGAGAAGGCTTTCGAAGACCTCAGGTACTAATGTACTTTTACCTCTGCCTAAAACGACACTAAATACGTGTTAAACCTTTACATATTTTATAAATCAATCTGCGGCTCTACTAAATTTTCACGTCCTTTAATACCATCCAACATGCCTAACTGTTTTCCTCCCAGCCCCTCGGTCATCCAACAATCTCCTCTATTCCTCACACATCCCTCAACATTCAATCGCCAAGCAATTTTCATATACTGCATTCAAATGTTCCGTATTCATTTAATTTCTCCCACTGGCATTTATCTTCTCTACTAGGCGTTTCACTCAATCATTTATTTTCCTTCCTGTTCTTGGTCTTTCTCTCATTTTTCTCCATGTTAACATTTCCAAAACCAAGATAAGAGTAAACAATGAGAAAAAGCGAATCTGTAAAAATAAGAAAGTCATTTATAAGGTATTTGCATTAAATTTTTTTTTCTTATTTTAAGGTTCCAAATAATATTATAAATGGTCATATACAAAGGCTTCCTTTCCATAAAAAATAAAAGTGAGTCAAGCACATCAAAATAATATTCTAATATACATTTTAGATTGCCCATAATTCCGAGCATCTTCGCATGTAGCGAATGTCATCAAGAGCTGTCTCTCATTGCAGTAAGATTAAGATGGAGGTAGCCACGTTTCTGGCAGAGTAGCGGTTACTTGTCTTCGGCGGAGAGACGTGCGTTCATGCGCAGTGGGACCTGCCTCTCCCCGCCCTCCCGACCTGCGACCATCACCCCACCTCCTCCCGGCCGTCACCCATCGACGGCGGCCACTTCCTCATTCTCCAACCTCCCTCCCTCTCTCCTCCCTCCCTCTTTCACCTCTCTTCCCCATCCCTACTCACTCTCTCCCCTCTCACGGCTGCAGTAGTCTCGGCTGTACAAATATCCCCGTCATTTTAGGTTTCCTGGACCAAAAATACAATTTTCCATGATGCATAATTTAACTTGAGAAAGTTAGTGCGTAGTGATGAATTTTTGGAAAAAGATCAATTCTCTCCCGAACGCCTTCTGTATCAGCCGAATACCGGAATAGAAAGTATTTTTCTTACGCGATTAATTTCTTAGGCGTTAATCTCACTCACGACCTCTCCTCGGTGATACATACACGGGGCAGACTGACAAGAAATTAGGATTTATTCGAAGAGTGCTGGGGAAATGTGACGAAAAGTTTAGAGAGAAATTTTATCTTTCACTGCTTAGACCTAATTTAGAATATGCTGCTAGTGTATGTTATCCTCATGAAGTTAATTTTATGCCGAATCGTATTGCGTGCAGCGTAGAGGAGTTTGAAGATTTATAAAACGTTGTTATAATAAACTTAGTAGCGTACCCAATATATCAGAGAAGCAAGGCTGGGAATCACTCACAGAGCGTAGTTTAAAATTACAGATTAAATCTTTTGCATAAATTGGAAGGATATCTCTTTAGTAATGATGTTGAAAATGTATTATTACCCCCTCGTACTATGGGATGCGAGTTCATGTCAATACAATTAGATTAATTAAATGTACAACAGATACGTAGATTTTCGATATCATTTTTCCCACGAACCGTAAGGGATCAGAATAACGTTGTCCGACCGCGCTAGGAAGAATAGCGGTCAAGGGTGGTCCGGTGTGTAATAACCCCCGGCTAAAAACCCTAGGAGAGACTTGCAGGGTATTATGCAATAATAATAAATACTCTTTTCTGAACCTTGGAAAGCAATTGAACACTCAGGTGCTATCTTTAAAATATATCACGCTCTATAAACTTTTGAGCCAAAACAAATAACTATTGGCAACGGAGGTGGGCAGCAGTCAGCTTTCATTGCAAAGCATCAAAACACTAGAAATTGTTCGCTGGGCACCGTTCGGTTTGGGGCCGCCACAAAAAATTTCGCTCCGACGAAATATCAGAGACACCGCTATGTCCTGACCAAAACAGCAGGGCAATAATTACTTATTTGCGGCTGTGACCTTCACAAAACTCTTCAAATATCACTCTTGATTTGCCACACATATGGCATACGTAGCATTCCTTTTGATACAAACTCTTCAAATTTTCACTACCAATACTCATTTTCGAGTATTTTTTTCCAATTTCTGAATTTGCTCAAGAAGTCAGACGTTTAGGATTCGTTAATATAAAGACATCTGTTATCACGGCAGCCGAATCCGCATTCACCTTGCTCCTTCCTCCACACTCTTCCTTCTGCGTTCCAGCACGGACCGAATGAGGGGCGCCCTCCCCATGCCCCACCCCGCAACTGCCGCCTCTCCTCCTCTGACGCCTCCCCATCCGCTCCAGGCGACGCCTCTTATTTCCCCTCTCTCTCCACCCCACCCTTCTCCCTCGCGTGCGAGAGTGAGATGGGGGAATGAAAATATAGCGAGAAAAAGAAATGGAGAAAGAGAGAGAAAGAAATAGTAGCAGTCGTAATGTTGGAGGCGACCGACGACGGCAGAGGTCATTCGCGTCATTAGGGATCGGGGGGAAATTTGGTAACGGTTGAACTTTCAGGGAATGGGAGAAGGCTTGATGGAGAGAAACCCGGCGCCGACATTAGGTTACCCTTGACTTAAGACGCCAGGGAGTCCACCACAACTGAACCTCTCAATGACTGCGTAAAGAAGGGATTGTTTGTGAGGGTTTAGAGTCCCACTCATCTTTACCAGCCGAGGTAGGACCAGAGGAAGTGAGGGGTGAATGCCTTCCACCCACCAAAATCCCTAAATCAGCTGATTTTACCCTCCCCTTCCTCCGATCCCTCCCCTTTGTCAATGTCGCCTCTTGCGAATGCAAAAAACAAGTTGTGCGCGGGAATAGAGGGATGTGCGGGTTGAGGTTACATCTATATTTCACCTCAATTCCTCTTTTTACTAGGCTGAAAGACGGCTGGGGGGGACACAGGTCCAGTGACACGGATGATGTTTCTGGGACTGGTGCCGTAGTTGTATTTATATGTTTCCGTCCTTGTAGAGATGAGTTTTCGAATCCTTGGGCTGAAAGTTGGTCGGTTGTCGCAGGCACTTAGAGAGACCATAAATTTTTCGACTGCCGTTGAGGTGAGCGCCCATACGATATTCCCAAGGAGCTTATTCTATTTTTATTGCTGCCTCGGATGTTTTGAGAAGTTATTCGAGTTTCTGGAGAAATGTATCATAGTTTTACTGCACTGCTTAAGGATAAGGTAGATGATATGTGAAGGTTAAAGAAGGGGACGTCTACGTTTTGTCGTGGTTCCCTTTGCGTATGAGTTGTACAGTACGTGTTACGGTGGTTTATCTACCGACGAAGGTGCGCGATGTAAATTCAGAGGGGGGTGGGTGTGTCAAATATTAAAGCGGGAGATGCGCGCCGTTTGAGTAATCGTTTTGCGCTGCCACTCCGATGGGGGCAACGGGAGGGAGTGGCACGGTGTGCGGGAAGGGGAAGGGGCGTCGAACGGGATAAAAACACACGAGGGTGGTCGAGGAATTCGTGAAAACTTTATAAGCGGGGTAAGTAACGGCAGGGCTCTACAAAAGGACTGCTCCGTTTGGGAAGGAATTATGAAGATGGTTTCAAAGAGAAAAGTTTATAGTGCAAATGTACGCCCACCAAATACAGACGGGGGGAGGAATATTTTTTCTAAGATGGCAATGAAAACAATTTGAAGAGTGAAGTAAACAAAGACGCAGTGTCGATGAAGAAATTAAAATAAGCTAGCAACGATGTGACACTCATGTGTCTGGAATAGAACTTCAGTAAGAAAGTAGACGAAAAGAATTAATGAGGAATTGGAGCTCATTTCACAAAACCCTTACTCATCTGACTCCTTCTCATCGACATGAGTCTTCAACGAGTGCCCATTTACATTCTTGCTGCTTCGCATTTGTAAAATTATCCACTGTAATTAATGTATTTATTATTAATACAAAAAAATTAAATCTCTCAAGCGTGGAAGACATTATAGGAGTCAGCAAAATGAACTGAGCTGGGGGGTGATGACTTTAAAAGAGATGTACATGGAGTGATATATAAAACAGATGCATATATTTTATCTCTCTTTATACAAGAGGAAAAATATCTGAAGTGGGTATCATACTGAAGAAGAAAAGGAGAGAAAATAAACAAAAAGTTACTAACAATTGAGTTTAAAGTATAATATAAGGTGTGGGACACATTACAGGCAACGCAGGCCGTTGAGAGAGGAATAAGAGGTATATTCAAAAGGTTACCGAACCAAGAAGTCGAATTAGATACGAAGAAGGCGAAGGGGGACTGAATCGATTGAAAGCTCTTATGAAGCCAGAACCCCAAGAAAAAACACGAAGGAAAGAAACACCAAGGAAAGTGCATACGAACTAGTGAACAGTCATTTAAAATATATAATAAAATAGGATTTCTAAAAAATCGTGAGGATGCGAAAGGCAATAATCTGATATAAAATGAAGGCGCATGAGGGAGAAGGAAGGAATAGAGTAGGGAACGGCGAGCTGGAGCCCACGGGAGTGTGTACGTGCGTTTCTGTGTATATATGTCGTACGAAAGCCTCACGGATATGAATAATAATTTAAACGAAATATAGAGATGAAATTAGCCAAAAAATATACAGAAAAAAAACCTTGAAACCTTCTCAGTTCCTTCTATCCGCAGAAGAAGGTCGTCTTGCCAACGAAAATTTCGGAATGCATGTGAGTGTCCATTTTTGTTATCATCTACATATACATACATTTTCCAAGAAACTGCGGGAGAGGCCGTGACAGTAACTTTTGACGGAGAAATTGTCTAAATGTGCATTACAATGCAACAATTTAAAAGTGTAAAAATTATTCAGGATTCGAACCCCAATCCCTCGATGCTCAGCGAAATGCTTTGGTCAGTTGCAACTAAAGTTGCCGTGTGACTTTTTTTTGTTTCCCCGACTGAAGAGAGAGCTGAAAGGAAAGCATTGAGAGACGGTGGAAAATATCCAAAAGTATGTTATAACGTTCCTATGGGACATTCCCGCCGTGGAGTTTCAGGGTGCCTCCCAAGCGTGGCAGACACGTCTCCGCAAGGACACGTGTCTGCCACGCTTGGGAGGCACCCTAGTAAATGCAGGGGTAGTATTTTGAAGAATTTTAACCATTTGTACGAGTACGATCAATAAATCTATATTTCCCAGAAAATGCGCGTCAATTTTATAGTAGACCTTCAATTTATAAACCAGAACAAGCACATTGTTCGTATTCCATCGGTTAAGGTAGGTTTTGGATGGAGACAGCCTATAGAATTGTATATCTAAAATTATGCTTGAAATAATTTATTATATGCGTCTTAATGCATTAAAATGGACATGAGTTTCGGCGGGGCTTGGAAGTAGGGGAAAGGCCGAAGGGGTGGCGAAGAAAGTTGAACGGCCCTGTCCAGGACACCTGCACCACGAGAAGCGGTTTATGCAAAGAAAAATGTTTATTTCCTATTTTAACTGTAGCTTGAGTTGGTTGGTATACGCGGGTAATAATTTATACTAATTGAGATGTTACTAATTGGTGTTATTACTTTCAAATGCTGACAAACACCTAGTTAGAGATTCATAGGGCATTTCAAGATACAAAAATATCAAATAAACTTCCCGTTCCCGTTAGTGTACATCTTTTCCACTTTTTTGTCAGAGCACAATATTATCATGCGTATCGCTCAATAGTGAACTTGGTATTATTAACCCTTCTCTCTCATATCCGATTTATTTTATAGAATGCTGCTAAGCGCATTCTACTGAGTGATGCTACAGGGTTCGTCCGGAAAATAAGTGTACTGAGCTCAGGAAAAAAAATGCATTACACTTTTACATATCTTAAGCTAATATTCCTCAAAATAGGACCATTGTGAGTCGATACACTTGTTCCAGCGGCGTTCCCATTCCTGGAACGCTCCCGCGAAGGCATCATCGGGAACCTCTCGAAGACACGTCGTCACGGCCTCTTTGACGGCGTCCAAAGTCCCGTATCGCGTTCCTTTCAAACTCCTCTTTATCTTCGGGAACAGAAAGAAGTCCGGTGGTGCCAAGTCCGGGCTGTAGGGCGGGTGCGGCAGCGTTGCCACGCCGTGCTTGGCCAAGAAGTCCGACACGACAAGCGCGGTGTGAGACGGCGCATTGTCGTGATGCAGCCGCCAGATGTTTTTGATCGCTCGACAGATGTTTTTAATCTCGTGCACTATTGTTTTTGGCACATTACACTGCTCTGCTATCATCCGAACACTAAGACGACGATCAGAGTTCAGTACATCGCGAACTTTTCGCACATTTTCGTCGGTGAGTGTCGTTGATGGGCGTCCAGGCTGTGGTTCGTCGTCGACCTCTTCTCTGCCCTCCACGAACATCTTGTGCCACCGAAAGATCATGTTTCTGGACATGGCTGACTCCCCGTAAGCCTGGTTAATCATAGCGACAGTTTCGGTAGACGATTTCCCAAGCTTTACCGCAAATTTGATGGAATAACGCTGCTCCAAAAACTTCGGCATCGCGTTCCGTGACGTGGGTCGAGCGTGGAGGTTCGCGTTAACAGAGCTCCTCACTACACCACAGCTCAGAGCCGACTGCTTTTTTCAGCGTCGCTTGCCAACATACTCCCCTCCAATCGCAGCCCGTCAGAGCGGTGCTGGGCGCGCCTGGAGCGGCGGGAAAAAATCAGTACACTTATTTCCCGGACGAACCCTGTATTAGATTACTGATTTCAACACTGTCAATGAATTAAAACATCAATATTTCAAGGGGTCATGATGATAACAACTATATTTTGGTCAATTAAAACTCGGTACGCCATTACATTATCAAAAGTAACAATCGCTCCGCACAAATAATTCAAAATAATCTTATGCAAATATAGCTTAAGCAGAAGAACATTTCTCATTCCCTAATTTTATTTCATAATCCCATGGTATGATTTCCATGAGTGTTAACGAGAAAAATCCATATAGGACATTTGTATTTAGTTTATAACTCTTACAGCAGCTCTTTGAAATGCATCCATAATCTCTGGGTGAAAAAAATCACGCCAAGCATATATTTCCCCACCTCATACCCCATACTTCATACAGTACATCCAACATAATGCACTGAAACAATTACTAAGAAGCTGGCCAGAAATGACAGCAGTACGGCTGGCAGCAGCATTACACTATCGACTTTTATCCCAACGCACTACTCTTTGGGTCTTTCTTACTTCTCTTTTTATGAGTGGCAGATTTATAAGATAAACACCATTCTCCTGGTAGTTTAACTCCATCAATAATCTGGCATACATTTCACCGAGAAGCTGTATCAAGTTCCGAGGTCCATATTTCTATAATTCTTTCACCATTCTTCCCAGCCTCCTTGCCTTTCCGTTCCACCCCTTCCTTTGTACTTGTTTCACTTCTCCCTCTAGAGTGTTGTCCATGTATTGAATTAAAAACCACAATTTAGAACAATTTCTTTTACTCTGATCCGTTTTTTCTCAAACTAACAGTTATTTGAAGTGCTTTTTGATTGCACCAGAGAAATAAATTTTAGAACTGGTACAGAATTATTCACTATTTCCATTTTTCTTGTCATTCGCCAAGATTCTATACGTTTTCTTTATCGCAGTAAACGTTTTATATCCCCAAGTATTCTTTCCAATGTGATCTCCTTGCATTTTTGCATAAAATTTTTCGAATACAAAATTCCGTTTTTTAATAAAATTAAAAACTTATGTAATGAAACAAAAGCGAAGTACAAGAATCTAAAATAATAGCCAATGAACCAAAAAAGGTGCTCAAACGTAGTGACTTTTATAGCATATTATATTCCAGAAATACATTATCTATAGCATTCGGACTTTCTTGTGGGTCCTCTCACGTTTCTGCAACTATTGCATGTGCCACCTGCGAACCGGAGCTTATTAATTTCTTTATAATTCACCTTGACTCTTTGAGTCACAATTCTTGCCTTTTTTATTTCACTTCTAGATACACGTTGATTTGTGCTGACGAGTGTTTGTTTCCTTGTCATTCTCCGTTGTTTGCTTCGGATTCTATGATTATCCTGTTTTTCATTCGTGTGGATGTTACCAGATTCTTAAAGAGAGATTACTATTCCGTCGTTGACTCCATTCCAGACGCTTCTAGTATCTAACTTAAAGTACCCTCAAACTGAGTATTTCCTCAATTGCTCTACGGTTTTTATTGAATTGAATATTGTTCAGCATAACAGTTTCTTCTTCCATATTTCCGTCTGTTCTTCGAATTATTATCCACGTAGCTATTTGCGCTCACTACTCTTTCGTTAGCTGGTTTACTTAAATTTAATGCTGATCATAATAATTGGATAGCATGAGATAACGTAGAAAGAGGTAAATGTTCTAAATATTTGTCCTCATTCATTAAATGGGCTTAATAAATGGCCCAATGCCCATAATGGCCGACCAATGGAACAAAATATCTTAAAAGACAACGATCAAAGGTCACATGCTCAGCCTGAAAAACTCTCGGAGACCACATTTGAACTAAATGATTCACAAAAACAATTTGAGTTAAACTTAAAATAAATTACGTCGTTGTCAACAACCTCATAGATTGAGTAGTTTCAGGCGTTATGCGGTGGAAATCGAACATGATGAATGCTACTATCAGTTAGCACTTTTCCACTGGATAAAATTTAAAAACCCGGTCGTATAATAAATTTTATCCAGTGGAATAGTGCTACTATCAGTTATTCATTGACCTTATAGATTGTTGATGACGACGTAATATTTGAACAAATTTCAGCATTTAATTTTATTTTCCATTATCATAGTCCTATTATTTAATATTTTAATAAGTGATTGAAAATCAAAGTGCAGCGAAAGCGTACGTTTTTCTTATTAATTCTCATCGAAATAAAAAATTGCTTCGGGGGTCAAATTCGAGTCATTTTCTTAAGATTTTTGATTTTGCTCACAGTTATTTGATTAACAGGTATGCCTGTTTAAATTTCAAGCTTGAGAGTGAGTACACAGGAGTCAATATTAATGAGTCAAGCCGTTTTTATCTTTTTATGTAGTAGTAATAGCATACAACAAATGTACCGAGGTTCAGAAAAAGGATGGTGAATACTTAAAAAAAAGGTTGATTTTACGATCAGAGTAATTTTATTCTCATCATAAATACGTCATTAACTTCTTATATACGGGCTTATGGAGAGGTTCTATGCCTTTCATGTAGAAGTTTTAGAACCCCATTAACCTCGCCCAAAGCCTCAGACCACACAGTTCCCCGACTGACAAAAATGGTATAAACGAAATTTGCCTACATCTTCATTTACGAATTTTTCTTTCAAATGCAACGCACCTCCATGGGTTATCATCGGGGCACTTCTTTCTTATACTAGCCTCTCTATAGATCACCCCAAGAATACTACTTCCCCCAAAACCAAAATCTAAAACCTCTCCTCTTGGCCCGTAACATTGATGGCATCTCCTTTCTTTCCACCCACACCAGTTAAATCTATCCACTTTTATTACCTATCTCAATCCTTTTTTTATATTTTCCATTTTTTCCCTTTCAGACAACCTTTGCATTATTCTTATGTAATCCATCCTCATAATTACATATTTGCCACATTCATTTCCAATAACTATACCACCACAAACAATTCTTCCATCTCAGCAGTTCTTATCATGTCATATCATAAACGCTCCGTACAACTTTCGATCTTTGTTCATAGCCACTGTATATGGAATAATACCTCCTCTTTACAGATACTACGTCTTCCCCAAAAATAAATGAAATATATCAGGAGAAAAAATTATGGCAGATTAAAGTAAAAATTGCTAAAATTCTTCATGAGAGTACCCTTATGTATCGACGCATCAATGTCAGTGCCTCCGCCAGATTTGGTATGCTTCCTGTAAGGCCCTCGTTCATGCACCTCGTCGTGGCATCTTTTACATAATCCAGTGGCTCCAAACGGTACGTAAAGGGGTTGTACTCAAAGATACATGCCTTGTCACCAATAACTACTTAGTCAGAAAAATTCGGGAAACTGTCATAGTTGTCCCAGAGGTCCAAGGCAAGATTGTCACACAAGCAGTGTTCTGACAGCACCTTGGGGACCAACTTGGCACACCTTCCTCATGGCTAACTCTTCTGTAAGAAATCAATGCACTGTGGTTTTCTGAATATTACTTTTCCCTGCTAACATCCTGACGCTTAAGGGTCAATCAGAATTGAGCCTGTGTTTCACTTTTTGAACGCTTTCATCACAGTGTGTTGTTGATGGATGTCCAGGGCACTCCTCATCGTCAACCTCCTCCATAAGCATCCATAACCATGGTCATGGTCTCCGAACTCAATTTTCCAAGCTAAATGCACAATGTAATCGCATATCAACGCTCCATGCAAAGCGGAATCGTGAATTTGCGACATGACTGTCGAACAGGGGTCCAGTCTAGAGGCAATCCGCACACTGTAAAAGCCCACAGTTAACTGACGTGGGTCGCATTGCTTTCCCAAGATCTTCCAATTATCTTCCCAACCACAAATTCCGCCACTCCAGCCATCTGAAATGGTGGCAAGAAATCATTCTACTTATTTTTGGGAGAAACTCTGTGCATACACAATAGACTTCCATTACTTCATTAGCAAACGCTAACATCCCGGCAAATTACTTCATAGAAAAATCCTACCCCAACATAACATGTTTGTGTGTGTGTCCATGGAAAAACTCGATATGCAATAATAAAATATTCTTGTGGTACAGGTGACAAAGGCAGAAAAACATGGAGCACGAATGTTGAAGAGAAAGTCACACGGGAGGTTCGATTTTCGGTGGCCCAATCATTTCCTCCAGAGGAAAGAAAGAGAAGACTCAAATCAGAGAGAAGGAATTTGGTGCTGCCTCTCTGCTGGTGCGCGCACACACACACGCGAGAGAGAGAGAGAGAGACAGGCAGGCCATCGGCACTCCACTCATACAACGGGGTCAAAATTCCTCTACTCCAGTTCTGGAGTGGATAGATACTCAGGACACCAAAGCTATCAATACAAATTTTAAATTGACACTCTTCATGATATTATTTTAATTCATTATCTACATCTCATAAATACTAATTATGGGAGGAGTGACAATGAAAAAATAGTAACTATGTGATTCCTTAGAACATTTACTGCGATACATTAGAGAGTGGTCGGTGACCACTCTATATTTTGTTGACACCTGAAGAAGACGTTGAACGTCGAAACCCGGGTCTTACCCTAATAATTTTTTTATGGAATCACAAAGTTACTATTTTTTAATTTCCAATTTGAATCGATTCAATAAAGTTACAACGTAAGCCATTAATTATATGGCAGGAGTAATTTTTTTGATGGAATTCTACGCAAGCAGTTGAACGACATCAATTTGCTCATTGTATCGACCTCGGCGGTTCTTTACCCTCCCCGGCCAGTGCTCGCCTTGGCGGCTGATGCTACCCTCACACCACCTCCCACACTAATCCTTCCTCCCGCGCCACGCCTTCATCCTCAGAGATCGCCCCTCCCCTCTCGGGGAGGCTTCGAGTACCCCATCATGCCCTTCGCTCATCTTTAAGGGCTCGTGTTTTTCCGCCCGATTCTCTTGGCCTTGAATTTTGGTGCATCATTTGGAACAGGCTAAGTTAAAAACCAATTTAAAGATGACCCCAAATCGCTAAATAAGGTTTCTACGTACAGTGATTCGTACAAATTTCATTTTTTGTAATCATGTTTGGGTATTTTACTCGTTTTTCATGTAGGATTTGAGTTGATTTTAACGATTTATTGGTTTCAAATGTAGCAGAGGTTAGACATTGGATTTATCAAATACCTACTTTGATCGGTATACTACTCCTAATCATGATAATAGATAGCGATGTTTGTGTTCGGGAAGTTGGTGTTGTTGAGGGGGACAGATCTCAGGGTACAAAATGGTATTTTATGCCTAGAAGTATTCTCCAAATAAAGCGATTTTAAAATGAAATCACGGAAGTGTTAGTTCCTATCATAAAAAAAGAGAAGGCAGCCATATGAGAGGGTTATGGAGCATCCAATTTGATTCCGTACACATTAAAGATGGCATTTATAACCAGAAATATGAAAATGAAGAGGAGGGCAAGTGATTACTTATCACTTTCGTTTCTGGATGGGGAGAGGTACGTGTCATGTAATAACAGAAACAACCTCAATATAGAAAATAACATAAAGTTAAATCAGGATGTATTCGTTACTTTCGATAAGACTTAAGGTAGAGTAAATTATATGGAAAAATTGAACGTACTTTAGTTTACGTTTTGAGATAGTACGAGATCTGTGCAATAAATACGCGAACTGAGGCTATAAAAACTTTATTTTTTAACATTTAGTCTGCATCGATTTTGTCCCCTTCAAAGTATTCTCCATTGGTTACCATGCACTTATTCCATCTTCTTTTCCACTGTTTAATGTACCTTTAGAGGCCCTCGGCAATTAGTTTTTTAGTCATCTCTTCTTTTTTTCCTTTATTGTGTCCACAGCTTCCCGGTAATGTCCCCGAATCACATTTTTGCATTTTGGGAATAGGAAAAGTGGGGGTAAGATCTGGCGAATAAGGAGGATAACTAAGGATGGTGATTGACGTTTTTACTAGAAACTGGCAAACAATCAATGCTGAATGTGCAGGTGAATTTTCATGGTGAAGGATTCATCCATCATGAGTGGTTAAAATAGTGTGCACTGTTAATTTTCCTAAATTCAGTTCATCAGCTACTATCATTCGGACAGTTTTTTCGACGATCGGGAAGGACAAGGGAGCGCACACGATCAATGTTGTCGTCAACACAGGTGGTTGAAGGTCGTCCCGGCCTTGCATCATCCGTGGCGTCATGTCGGACACTTTTAAACCGCTTAATCCACTTGAAAACGGATGTTTTCTTCAACTCATTATCACCGTAAACAGCTGTAAACAATTCAGTAATTTCTTGATAACTTTCACGGCGCTTCACCAATTTACATTTTCGAATTACAGTTAGAGCTAGAACAACATAAAATAACATAAATGGCACCATACGCACAGCTCAACGATCCGCCAAGCACAGACGGCTCATTGGGTCTCAGGCAACTAGCGCCGCTAGTGGGCGGGGCTATATTTTGCGCCATGGCCGCCAGATTGCACCAGTTTGGGTATTTATTGTACAAACTACTCGTACGTACAGGGTCGCACCCAAAAGTGGTAGGACTGATTTTTTTACAAGAATTTTATTGACGATATACTTACATCGACTTAATAATCTTCAAAGTATGCTCCTTGAGCTGCTACACACTTAGTATAACGTTGCTACCATTCCCCGTACGCCCGCTGGAAATTTTCTTTGGGGATGCCGTTGATGACCCTCGTCGAAGCCTCTTGAACGGCCTTTATCGAGTCAAAACGTCGTCCCTTGAGCTGTCTTTTCATCAGGGGGAAGAAGAAGAAGTCCGATGGTGCCAGATCGGGAGAATAGGGCGGGTGCGGCAACCTGGCAACGCCGTATTTGGCCAGGAGCTGTCGGTCGACACTCAGAATTTTTGGCACCATCTTGGCGCACGCCTTGTGTATGGCCAAATCCTGTGAAATAATGCGTTGGATGCAGACAGACCCAACTGGTCTGCAATTTCTTTACTGGTTAAGCGTCGGTCTGTGTTCAGCAGTGTCCTCACTCTGTCCACATTCGTGTCGGTTCTTGCCGTCGACGGTCGTCCGGAGCGATGGTCGTCTTCAACGAGCTCCCTACCCTCTTTAAACAACTTGTGCCACTCAAATACTGTGGAACGGCTTAAGGCAGTGTCCCCATAAGCCTGCTTGATCATATCGAGGGTGTCAGTTTCCGTCTTCCCGAGTTTCGCACAAAACTTCACGGAATAACGTTGCTCTAAATTCAGATTCATTTTGTTTTTCGACGCGGACAAAAAACTTGCTTCACTAAAAACGGTGTCCCCACTCAACGACAGCCCGCAGGCAACTGAGGTTGGTGTCAGTTTGTTGCTAAGAGCCTCCTCCACCTTACCCTGCCAGGCAGACCCCCCTCCACCGCTCCGTTCGCGCCAGAGAAAATCAGTCCTACCACTTTTAGGTGCAACCCTGTATATTGGAGGGTCTGGTAAAATGTCAGCCACCTATGCATGTCTCAGACTGCTAAGGCGTAAGTGCTAGATGCAAAGTGGGAGGAGTATTCATGATATCATTGATTTTTTAAAATAATTAACTTAGCTAGTCAGTCTGAGCTTTAAACTCCTTGCTGAGTGCATAAGATAGTTAAGAGGGCTGCTGGGAGATATTCGTAGCAGAAAGGAAAAGTGAAAATGGGCATATCAAGAGAGGGCGAGGGAATTAAAAAGAGACCTTGATATTAATGAGAGTAAAATAGGGATGAGTAAGCAGAGCTTGAGAAAAAAAGAAATTCTTACAATTCTTGTACGGTGGACAAGCTAAGAAACGTACGGAATAGAATGAGTTCTAATAATAGAGAATTCTGATATGTGGTGTTACCTTATTCAGTGCAGCATAGGTGGGACTTGAAACTCGAGCATGGTTACTGTCTGTCCATTAACGAGCGTGCTTTAAAAGGTACACTACCGGTCTTAATAATAGTTATGAACCAAATTCGATTTCACTGTGGCCTTGAAAACATGAGCTTGGTCATATGGCTCCATTGAGGGACCCCCAAGACCCCTTCCTTTAACCCTCCACTTCCCCACCCCACACTCCCTCTCCCCTGGATTACATCGTGGCCCCTCGCCCCCTCCTCCCCGACCACCACAGGTTTCCATTAGGTGCCCCCAGGGGTAAACGCCGCCGAGGAGGGCTGGAGAGGGGAAGGGGGGGAACGGGGGAATTCGATCATCGAGGGTGCGGCGGTTGGTCGGAACCCTGATCCGAGGGTTCCCCTCTCTCCCCCTCCATCACCTCCCGCTTTCCCATCGCCCACCCCCCTCCCCCCATTTGGGAAAACAGTAGAATATATATATTTTGATTTGTTCTGAGATGATATAATTTGAAGACCATGCAGGGGACTCAAAAAATTATTATGAGATAAAAACGGGGTCGAATAGAAACACGGGGTTCAAGTTATCACTGGAGGATCCATCGAAGATGGGCGCCTGTAGGTCCACTTTTGCTGACTCCGAGCGGCACGAGATAACAAATGGGTCCCTGGAGTTCCCAAGAAGGGGGTTTGGGAGGGAGGGTAGGTAAGGGTGGATAGAGTGGGAAGAAAGTGATTTAAGGGCGAATCAGAGGAAAATGGAAAGGGGGAAAGAATGAGACGGAAGAGATGCTACGGCGTTGTGGTGGCAAGACCATCGTCATCGGGTCAAATGTAATTATGGAATGATTGCACTATCGTAATAAGGTGGCCCAGAAGTACCCGGGCTGACCTAGAGATGGCGGTAGTTGTTTGAAAAATATCATTACATTAGAAATGACGCAATCTATTAAGCATATGTTTCAAGTTTGAAGACGCCACGTTGTTTAGTATTTGTTTGACAGCCATCAATACCAAACGTTGTCAGTGAATTTGTGAAAATAGCGAAATTTGGTCATCATAATGTGGTACAATACCTTAATTTGAAAGGCCTCAACCCAATCAATATAAAAGCTGAACCCGATTCTACTCTGGGTGAGTCTGTTCCTTCGTTTTCAGCAGTAAAATATTGGGTAGCAAAATTTAAACGAGGCCGTACGAGCTATCAAGACGAGCATCGAAATGGTCGACCAAATGAGATGACGACTCAAGAAACGGTGGCGAAAATCCTCGAAGTGATACTAAATGATCGTCGACTGAAAGTGGTCGAGCTAGCAGACATAGTAGGCATTTCAAAAAGTGCGGTACAGCGCATATTACATTACATACCGCAGGGAAGTGAGGCGAAATAGTGGACAGGAGGGAAGAAGAAGGGGAGGGGATGGGTGAGGTAGGGGTGTGTTATATCCGTGAGGATAATTAGACACAATGGGGTTCAGATATTAATTTAAACTACTGTTTAATTTTCGGGTGAAAATGCAACCTTTTTGGTAAAGAAAATGATCAGAAATCAAAATGTTTGGTTATTTAATTCAAATTCTTGATTTTCTCTCGCGGCTTATTGCAGAGAGATAATCGGAATTCAAGCACAGTTTTTGCTTTGCAATATATTATGCGAGGGAAAATGTTTTAGCTCAGATTTTGAAGATTATTTCAAATAAATAAATCTAATGGCTTTATCCATGATAAGCTTCCGCTAAGATAAACTGTTGATATATTATAGACTGCCAGATACTCATGGATATCAATTTTATTTCGAATTTGTGGACTGCAAGTTCAACACTAGATTATCCAACCTGAAAAAAAGTTTTCTGGCATTAAATTAAAACTCCAACTTTAAAAAGATTTTAGGTATCAGTAACAGATAAATCGTTAAAAAAGCAGATTAAATTTAAATGCTGTCGTTTCATTGAAAAATCTAAAGAAAAATTGGAATATATCTATACAAAATATCCTGGTAAGTATACTAGCCACGATCTATCAGCTTGAGAGCGCTGGACTGCTTTGGACGGCGGTGAATGGAGTGCTTTAGTGAGAAATTAACTTGTATTGTAAAGTTTTCAACATCCTGTTTACTTGATTCCCCGAAGGCGAACCGAAAAAAGTTTAGGAAACACAATGAAGAAATTGCCTCCATTTTCTTCTCTTCCCTCCCTATCTCGGCATCAGTCATTCGTAAAAAGGTAATGATTTTTAATAGATTTTTCACCCTAAACACTGGATCAATAGATGCAATCCACGCAGAGAGAGAGAATTTTTTGAGTTCTAGTTCCACCCTCTGTACGAGAGAGTTTATCAGATGTGTACCAAGTCTTAAGTTCTTCTATTAAAATTGGATTATTAATCGCACTGTGCTCTGATATAATTTATTTCCAAACAACGCATTCTCTTAATTTCCTTCATCTCAATTTTAGCGAGCATTGCTCCTTGCCAAATGAATGAAAACTTCATATCATATCATTTAATTGGCATCGAAATTCGAAGACTTCACTAAGGCTGAATGGGTGGCGCAGGAAGAAATGTATGATGGCGATGACGCATCAAAGTAGATTTTAGGAGCATTCAGATGTAGAAGCTATTAGGGAAAATAATTCTATAGCTGTTAAATAAATTAAAAATTAATTAGAAACAAGTAAAAACATAAAAAGTTTGAGAAAAAATTAATGAAATGCAAATATAAAATTTAAAAGAAAAATACGTTTATAAAAGATTAGGAAGCCGAAGTGCAAATGAGAGACACATTCGGGTGTTACAAGAAGGAACCAACAATATACTAAGAAACTAATTCTAATGACAATCTAGATGGCCATCGGGTGGGAATCAAATTATTAAGATTTATAGTAATTAGCTGAACCAAATAACAGATTTCGTCTTATAATTGTTTGGTTATTTCAGCTTACATTGTTATATTTCTTCCCCGAAATTTATTAGCATAAGGCAACCATTTCAGGATTGCATAAGCTGCATTATTTGTTCATTTTACCATGAGATGAAGCGGAAATTATGCAGATTAGACAAGAGGAAGTTCTCTTGATGCGTGGAAGGCAATTGACACTTGGAACCTACTTTCCATGTGTACGATGCCAAATGATTGAGTCAATCGAATTATATTTTGCCTTTCTAGGTAATCCGGGTTTTGATTTTCTTTCAACTGCATTATTCCATTTCAATATTGGCAAGTTTCTTTCTTGTAATATACAGTTGGTACCATATAGAATATCCATTGGTAGTAATTAGGCGTACTTTTTATGTTTAGGCGAATGGTATTGTATTCCCTGATTGCGCATTTATTTATCATTAAATGAGAGTAGTATTTTAGGAGTACTCATTTATAAAGGAAAGCTAAAATTTGGCTCTTTATTTATACATTTAAATGTATTTTAAAATCGCTGGAACTTCCCGGCAAGTTTTCAATATTCTTGGAGTTTTTCCGCGATTTTAGAGTAGTTGTATGCTTATTTTTGCTTTGTAGTGCTCCGTGTTTCGTTTTCATGCGTTTGCGTACAGTTCAGTGTTTTGTGTGTAAATACACTCGCAGTAATCATTCTAGAATGTGTTACAGAAAACAGTTATTGCTATATTCGACAAGTAAGAGTACTCTCTCAAAGAAAAAAAACAATTTTATTTTCCCTGGAAAACAATATATTCTACCACCATGCTTTATACAGCCACTCATCTTCCGACACATTGAATTCTGGAGTTTCAAACTTGCATACATTTTAGTGTACAATCCTTGTATCCGAAATCCATTGGCTGAGAGTTGCGCTTAATTTCACACCCTCTTGCTCCGCAACGAGACTGAACATCCTTCCTTTTGGCATTCCCCCTAAATGTGAGATATTTATGAGCCTAGCTACTGAGGTAGAAGACAGCTTAAATCTACGCCGGGAGCCGCCTAGAAGGCGCGTATATCAGAAGCGCGAAGGAGTCACGTCGGTTTAACGTCCCATCCGCCGGACGGCGTACTCACTCAAAGTGCTCTCCTCGCATCAACCTCCTGGTAGGGTTAGGAATACCACTGAGTGATCCTGACCCCTTCGAGATACAAGCGAAAGCCCTCGGGGTGGGAAGCCAGTACTCTAGCCTCCATATCAACTCAACCACCAAGTAGAATGGGAATCGCTCATTAAGTGAATGAATAAACGTTTGAGATGGAAACTATTGACTAAATTGGAAGTGGGTGCCTTCAGCGATGATGCTGAAAACGTATTATTAGACCCATCAAGAAATCAAGGAAATACAATTGAAGAGATTGAAACGTATAACCGAATAATTTAAAACGTAATTTTCCACGTACAATAAGTGATCAAATTAATTGCGAAACACCGGGGAAACAAGGTATTTTCCCCTCATCTTATCAGTAAGCTTGTATATTTCCATCATTTTATCTAACCCTCATTTTATCGTGTTCATTTTTTATATCGATTCGTCTCGCATGCATAGAGAAGTATTTAAATCTTAGATGATTAGCATTATCTTCTTTGTTTTATATATTTTTTGGAAAAAAATGAAGAAAAAAATGTTTGACGCTGCACCTGGAATCATCCTGCCACACACCTAACGGTGGCTTTATGGGTGCCATATATATGTAATCCTTATTTTAAAATCTCTTCCGTTTCTTCTGGCGTTCGGTGTTATCACTGAGAGCATATTAGTAAGTATGGATAGTAGAAGGGAGAATGGGTGAGAATATTGCAGTTGGCCCACCTTTGGGCAGAGAGGGCTTTGGAACAGCCCGGATTAACTACCGGCTTCATTGAGCACCAAGAACAGGCATTTCCTACCCAACACCATCAAAATATCCCTTCTCTTTTCTCATTTTAAACCCTTACTTTCAAAAAACCAACTTCTCTCTAATTTGACCCCGAAAAATTCACTCTTCTTCATCCGGCGAAGGTGTCACTACTGCCGAAAAGTTATAAAGTTTCTGACTGCGCCTTTTTTTCATTTTTCTCCACGTTAAAAAAAGTTTTCTTTGAAGTGCACTTCGAGTTGTGTCGATGGTTAGCGTTACCTCCAAGACGGGAATTTAAACGTTTCGGGGCTCCGCTCGTATTTGTTCGGGGTATTCGAAAGGGGTTACATTCGATGGAAGAGAGGACATGGTGGCCCTGGGGCGGCGAATTGGCCATCCACCCGATACCACCAACGCCTCCTCCCCCTCCCTTCCCTCCTGCTCTTCCCTCTCCCCCTTTGACCGATATCTATGCCCCCACCACACCCACTCGACCGACAAATAATCTCAAATGGCTCGCTCTCTTACCCTGTCCCCTTGCTCCATCCCAGGTCGCTCTTCGCTTGAACCCCCTCCTCACCCCTCGACCCCCCTCCCTTTGCAGCCCGCCAACTTTATTGCAGCCCCGGTGAACTGGCCTTCAAATCGAAGCAAATCCACGGTGTATTCCGAAGGACACGGTGTATTCCGAAGGAGGAGGAATCGCTCTACCTACGAGGATTTCTCTGCTCAAAGGAACTTGAGCCTCTATGTAGAAAACGGATATCGATGGTGCGAGCAACTGCTCCTACTTCTACGTTATATCCTATAAGCTGGGATGTGCGGCAGGGATCAATTCAACTCCAGGCATGCAGCATTAAAAATTAAATTTTCTTGATTTTTAGCGAACCGTATCGAAGGTATGTAAAATAATGCAAATAATGAAGATAATGATGACTACAGGTAAATACACTGCCATATCTACGAGCGAAGTACTCCGCAGGCAAGAGACAGGTAAGAAACAGCAAGAGCAATAAAATGAAGATTTCATAGAATAATGACAATATACTCGGCTACTTAAAAGATTCAAGCCGCCCCTAACGCAGTCGTTAACAGTCGTTTTGATCCCTTATAACGGTTCTCCAATATATACCTGTATATATATATATATATATATATATATATATATATATATATATATATATATATATATATATATATATATATATATATCTTCTATTTTGATAATCTCTCCTATGGTAATAACATGGGTTCTACAATACATTTTCAACATTGTACGTAAAGAGACCTACTTATTTATGAAAAGTTAATATAACTGTAATATAACCTTCGCTGAGTGAGAAATTCACAACTTAGTTCCTCCATTAACCTAGATACGCTGCTCGGTTAATCATAAGAATGCTTTACAAATCTCGCTCCTCTACGCTACACGCGATCTAATTCGGTAATCTATCCAACATCATGAGGATCCCATATAATAGCAGGATATTCCAAATGAGGCTTTCCAGCAAAAGACAACATTGCTTTTTAACCTTTTCATCACATTTCCTCCATATTCTTCTGATGCACCCTAATTTTTTCTAACTTGTGCAAATATTCCCGGTATGTTTCCCCTAGAAGTGATCGTGAGTAGGAATAACGCTATAAGTATTTAATCGAGTCCATTCTTTCCTTCGTGGTTTTTTTTATATCAGTAGGTGCACGGGAGGGAACTATTTCTATTACAGATATTCGTCACTTAATACCTTTTTAAATTTAATTCTAACTGCCAAGAGTCGCACCATCGTTATATTGATTTGAGATCATCTGTAATTGCTACTTGCTGACGGGCATTTAGAGGGATTGCTCTCTTCAGTGAAGAAGAATCTTTTATAATAAGCTAAAGGCTTAGTTTAGAAATACGGTCCACGTAAAACTCAGGTTTTTGAAGGAATATCATCCATATTTTTCGTTCAAAAATATTTAGTAGAATATTTCAAAGGCAAAATTTTCTTCTTGGATTCCCATATTTAATTGTGGATCTTACTTAGCATCGAGAGCATATTTTTCCCCTCAGGTCATTCTTATAGCGAGAGAAATTACCATTAGGTTTAGGTGTCTACATATATGGTTAATGAAGTAGAAGGATTTGTCAGACCCTTTATAAAGGAACGCTTCCATTATTAACGATCAAAAATTCCGAAATTGATTTAATGTGGTCACCAATAACTCAGAATTAAAATTTTTGGTTCATAACTCAGCTTTTCCTATAAAATATTTTTCAGATACGTAATATGAATTTTTGTGAAACAAATATATATATTTTTGTGTTTGCAAAGCTTATTTGAATTATTGATTTGCCCACTTTGAAGTTTTTTGGGCAAAACGCCACTCTCAGTCGTAACAGGAATTGTCTTCAGTCTTTTCCTACATCAAGATAGCCTGTGGAATAGGGACTGTCTCTTTAACTAGCAAACTACCTTTGGCAACAAGGCGAGTCTCTTGGTGCTCCCTAGGCCATCAGGCAATTATTTTTTAGCACAATATAGCCCCTTCAATTTACTCGTCTTCTCTTTTCGAGTTATTCTTGTTCCTAAGGTTCCTACAACATCGGATGTTAAATGCTCTTAAAACTAAAGGACGAACTAAAGATTAAATGCTCTTAAAATTTAGGAAATACTTTCATTTTAAATATCGAAATTTGAATACAGAGTGACGTACGTATTAATAGATGATGATTGGGACAAATAAAATCGGTTGTCTTCAACCTCCTCCCGAATATTCTCTCCATGAGGATTTGTACTCCCTCAACCCTCCTGTAAACACACCTAGCCAGGAGCCATCCGCAGGGCCACTGCACCCATTTTTACGTACTATCAAACATCGTCACTGCAGGTCATTTTAATGAATAACACATCACATGCGAAGGCGTCCCTGGTGCAGTACGTGGCTATAAATCTTTCAAGTTGTCTCCGTTCGCGGTGCCAGGAGTTCGATCCTGAGGGAACCACAGCCAGAGAGAAGCGGCGAGAGGAAAGGAGCTTCAAATACGAATGACCACATTCATAGCATTAAAATTCGTGGGTAATTTTTATTTTCCAACAATTTTATCTTATTTTATTATTTCTTTGTGGCAAAATGTGTCTAGCTTTTTCATATCGTATCTTAGCATCGCCTGCGAAAACGTGATGACCTCGAATCAACCCACTCGCCGCTGTTTGAGGTGCAAGTTGCCTTTTGGTGCACCACGACGCGCTCTCCTTCCCACCTCTTTTCCAGGACTCAAAGGAGGGAAGTGGAGACGACGCGAGCAGAGCTCCTGACTCCGTCTTCCCTCTTCAGCAAACGCTTCCGTAATCGCGCGCCAACCATCATCATCATCCCCGCCAAGGGATCATCGCTCCTCTCCGCCGCTCCGTACAACTCTCTGTAGCCACCGACTTCCCCCCTCACCCCTCTATCCGCGGGGTGCTTTGCACTGCCCGAGACGCGGAGGATTACGGCGGGTAGGGAGGGGGTTCGGGGGAGAGATAAAAGAGTCCGAAGGAGTACGCGTTTACGGATGAGAAGGCGAGCGGGATTCTGGGAGCATAAGGCTCTACAGGCGGGCGGGCGGGGTGAGGCTCGGCACCAGGGTGTGGGATGGGGGCGGAGGGAGAGGTGACATGCGCAGTGGGGCGGGCTATAGCCGGCTAAGGGGGGGAGGCCGGACGGAGGGCGAGGCATAAGGGAAGGCGCCGGCAATCGAGAGGGAGTGAGTGTGGATCCGCGTCTGTGCGTGTGCGGAACCCCCGGCAACGTCCCCTGCTACCTCTCACCGCCCCCGCGAGAGCCCCCCGGCGTTGAGGAGCGGCAGCGAGAGAATCGAGGGTGAGCAGGAGGTCTCCTCCGTCCGGGGCGCCGCTCCCGCCTGCGGAGGGCGCCGTTGCAGCCGGGTGTGTGGGGAGTGGTCGCCCCGGGCGCGGCCGCCCCGGGCGATGTGCCCCGTCTTCCCGCCGCGTCGCGGATCCGGAGGGGAAGGGGGGAGGTGTGTGATCGGAGGAGGGGCCGCTTTCGGTGGGGCGCACCCTT
Organism: Hetaerina americana; assembly: GCF_022747635.1. Taxonomy (NCBI): domain Eukaryota; kingdom Metazoa; phylum Arthropoda; class Insecta; order Odonata; family Calopterygidae; genus Hetaerina; species Hetaerina americana. The sequence continues at coordinate 12,970,958 of NW_027286763.1, forward strand.
GGCGGGAGGAGGGCCTCCGGCGGAGCGGCCCGGGGTGGACGACCGCAGCCTGATCGCCGGGCGCAGTGGGAGGCGCGAACGGACGGACGGAGGGAGGGAGGTGAGTGAGGGAGGAGTCGGAGAGATCGCGGGGAACACCCCGAACGAATCATGTGCTGAGGCACTGGGGCAGTCGGGTACCCGCCTGGTCGGTCGCGGTGGTCCCCCCCCCCCCCCGGGTGCCACTCTTGGGCGCCGAGCGACTGAACCCGCCTAACCTCGTGCCCGAGAGGTCGGGACGTGAGAGTGTGTTCGCGGCTGCAACGGATCTGTGTCCGTGTTCAATGTGCAATGCGCCCTCGATCCCAAGACATCATCATTTGTCCCTCTTTGCTCCTCAATGGGTTTTTGTCTGGAACACCTCGACATGATTACTTGTAGGCAACGTACGTGTTACGTCTGAATTGGTTGCGATCCATCATATATAAATAAAAGCAATTTCATTGAACCGTCAAGTTTGTTGATGACTTAATTCCTCCATATCGGGCCCATATGTTCTCATTTACATACCGGACGCATGTGTGCCCAGAGCATTTTCCATCCATTTGAATGAAAGCCTAAGAAATCGACTGTCTATGAGTCCTTCTATTTTGAGTTCATTTGTGATGATATCACTCCTAAATTTCCTTCGTTTTATCTCATAAACCGTCAAAATGTGGAAACGGTTCATCATAAAAAGCAGAAGAACGTGTAATACAGATATAATTTTTGCATCGACTGGAAATATCTATTGCTTGGCAATATCAGTTGTACATACTGTCGTGAAATGAGAATTTAAATATCATTTAATTATATTCTATGGTTCACTGGAAGATGGCTTTGTGAAGCCACCGCTTGTGAAATGAATAATTTACTTCGCAAAAACCATTGTTTATCGTCATGCTACGCTTTCATCACGCGGCCCCATTACTTCGCATAAAAAATGTCGGAAGTTTTGATTTCTATCTAACTCTCGTGCGTAAAAAGTCATCCCTTGACGCAACAATGAGAAGGTCACATCGCGTGCCCCGATTTGGGACCGCATTGCTCACTAGCGTGATTTTCCTCCCTCCGTTTCGTCAACATCCCTTCACTTCGGAATGCGAACCAATGGGCTGAAAGATCGCCCCGTCACCAAGGCCCTGCGTTCATATGGTCCGAGTGTGTCCCCCCCCCCCTCCCAGGATAACTGTGTCGCGCCGTCCCGAGACCCGTGACTCTCCTCCCACTCCTTGGGGGCAATGTGCGTGTCGCCATCGAGTGAGGGGGGCCGGGGGCCAGTTTCCCTTCGCTGGCGGTCGGTTTTGGTTCCCATACGGCCGTAGGATGTGAAGGGAGGAGGGGGGAGGGGGGAGTGGGATTTGCGTCCCCCTCGTGGCGAGGAGTAAACACGGGGAAGGAAAGAGGGGTCGAGAGAGACGTTGCGTTTCGCAGTTTCCCGGGCGACCGACTCTCCACAACGGCGCCCGCATCGCGGGGCACGCCCCCACCGTCCTAATTCCATCGTGTGTGAGCCAACGCACCCCTGGAGCCACGAGGGCGCTCGCGCTAAGTAGTCAGCTGCTTTCGCCTTTCATCTCTGAAGCTGGACGTTTGTAATTGGGCACAGCTGGAAGAAGTAGCGATCGGACAGCAAGCAGTTTAAAAAAAAGCTTGTAGATTTTTTTCAGAAACTTTTCCAATTCTTGAATAAACGTTTTCTCAAACGAATCCCGAATGCATACCGTAATATTTCGAGTGTGACTCAACTGAATCTGTGTTACACTTCTCTCTTACCTTTCCATTATTCTTTCCTACAACCACGTTTCATCGAAAAATACTGTCTTTAAGACTGACATAAATATATTTATTTATTTATCGACTTAATTGAGCGAGGCTGAGACCTATAGTCCCTTCTTCCACCTAACCATCACATTACAGACATTGCATTGAAGACAATCAGATACGAGCAAGCCCTAGATGCAGGAAAATCCACCTAGGCGAGAATCAAACCCGCGACCTCTGGGTTGGTAGGCGAGGACGTTACCCCACCGCCCCACGCATACTATGTGCGCCCCATTTAAGGTCTAATGTCACAATAACAATGTGACTTAGTCTGAGATGATTGATTGGGTCCCATCCTTTTTGTAGTTTAGATCTTGCTATTATTCCTATATTCAAAAACATCACTACTGTAGTCCTGAACGTGTCCTGACGTTTAAGTCTAACCCCCAGCCCTAACACCACACTGATATCTGGCCTACATCGCTAGACCGTAGCTTGCAATTTTCTGATCTCAGTATGTTGGCGGATAACGCGATAGCTAAGGTCGCCAGGACATACCGAGAAAGGTAGGGTCCTCTTGACAATTCCCTGTGGTTCACCAGAAATTATATCATCCTATGATGAACTCAACCCTTCGAGAACCATATTTTGCTTACGAATAAATAATAGTAACATAGTTAGCTACTTTCTAGTGAATACCATAATATTCTAGCAAGTACGTTAAGAAATCTTGTCGAAGTCCTTCTTGAAATCTTCGCCTTCGTAGAGAGGTGTTACATAGACTAGCTTTCATTTGCGAGGTACTAAACTTCTTCTAAGATTTGTAAAAATGCTAGTTTTAAATAAATGCCAATATCTTCAGCAAGGTCATTTTGCATTCGGACGAGGATTGGGGTTTCTTTAAAAATATATTTTAGACATACCTTTAACTGCTTCCCTGGGAAAATAACATATAAGTCGCTCATGGGACTTCCAGGTTCATCGGGTACTTCGTTTAATGCAATATTTTTTTTTAAATCAAACGTTATGAAAGAAATAGTTTAGTAGTGCATTGTCCTTCTTTAAGCCGGCTGTTATTATTTTTTTATTTGTTTCCTCAAAATAATCCGAAATTAGACGTTTCCCTTCTATTTCCCTGAATTAAGACCATAATTAATTTGGATTGTCTTGTAAATATTCGCATAAAAGTTTCCTAATAAATGTACGCAAGGCTAATACTTTTTAAACTTTTTCTAAAGCTTGAGTGTTCTTTTCTTGGTCTCCTTAAGGTCGCTCTGACTTCCCTGTTGTATGATCTTTCCTTTATACCGTGCTTGAATCTGATTGCAAGTAAGTCCTCTATTTCATCACGCAAAATATTTAATAATATTTTTCGAGTGAGCTCTGCGTCAACGCTGAGAGTTTCTAACCTAATTTTTTTCAGTTCTTGATTTGATTTACACCGAAAGCATAAAAGTTACCTTCAGTAAAAAGATACCCTAAACGATTTTCCTTCATCTGTTACAAAAACTTAGATTTATTTCCCGCTAATGATGCTTTGCGGCTGCTAATACCCACACTATGCCCACATTTGTCATAACTTCAGAAGCATTAGTCAAAAATATTTCGAGTATTCCGTTACCTCTTGTAGGTAATTAAAAATACTCGTTCAAAGGAACTGTTGCGTCGATAATTCAAACACTGTTATAAATTCGATGATTTTCTTAATCTAAAGTGGTTCTAAAATTTTTTGGAAATATTTGTCCAAGAAATATAATGCATAAATGCTGAAATGTTACTCAATGTTTGGCAAGATGGCCTGTCTCAGAGCCTACTTTATGGACAGCCAATGAGGGTAAACTTACTTAATCTGTTTAAGGTAGATTTGGGATGGACACCGTCTTAACATCTCCATATTTCTTAGCTTTGTCCAGCAAGGCACACATGAACCCCCACACCACATTGTTCCTCAATGCCACATACAGCTTATCTCTCTTCATCTCAATCGACACCCCCATCCTCTTTATATTTTTACCTCGTTTGCCTCACGTCATCCCCTCTATCACATTCTTCAGTATTTTATCACCTTTGAAAGTTCTTTGCATACACTATTCTTACCTCATATGAGATTGCTCTAAAACAATCCTTTCTTCTCCCTACCATGTCTTACATTTTCCATCCTCCTCCACACACGCATCTCAAATTTCTCCAATCTACGCTTATCATATTGAGTTAAATACCGTTTTCATATTAAAGCCATCGCTGATATTTTTATTCACTATTCAATCATGGCAACTCCTAGGTTGACTGGCAAACAAAAGCTTGATCATTCGCAAACCTGACTGACTTTATGAATTTCCCACTTACTTAAACTCCTGACCCTTTTAAAATCACCTCTGCTTTATATCGAAAAGAACAATACATAGCGGGCATCCCCATCTCACTCCCCGGCACACCCCGGCTCTCCAACCGCGGCACGCACCTGAGCTGTCTGAGGCATCTATAGTTAATGAAAGGAAAATGACACATAAGACTTTGCGTTTCCACAAAAGAGATTTTTACTGCCAACTACTTTCACTACTCTGAAGAATCATCGATACTTGTGATGCTAGATTGTAGCAAAACTAGTTGGCAACAAAATTCTCTTCCGTAGAAATGCAGACTTATATGTCACTTCCCTTTCATTTCAATGGAATTCCACGAAGTATCGACCTCAACTATCTCTCAAACATTTACTGCTTGCAGATAAGTCGCCTATCCCCAGATCTATTCTTGTATATCTTCTTTAATGCCCTCATATGACTAACTTCTGTAATATTTTAATTAAATCTACACAACTTCCCTTATCAAACGCCTTTTCAAGATTTATAACACACACAAATGCATCCTGATTTTCTTCTATGCTCCTCTCAATTAGTGTTCCCATTACCGCTATGGCATCAAGGGTACCTCTGCACTTCCTGAACCCAAACTCTTCATTTTAAAAGAATCCATTTGCCCTTGGTCATTGTTCCGGTGTTCCTATGTAGCATATTATTTGAGTGTTAATGAAGACCTTTTGTTTTTTACTTCTCACTTGTGGCTGCCTTTTCCTTTTTTGTGGTGGGAACTAACACTGATCTAACGAAATCCTTCCCTCAAGTTTCTCCTTCATACATGTTACGAATCAATCCATAAAAACTCTTCCTTCCACCTTGTCCTAAACCTTTAAGTAGTTCCACGGAAACGCTGTCCATCCCCACCACCTTATTTTATTTGAATTCTCTTAATTCCCTCTCTATCTCGCCAACAAGTAGGCCAAGAACTAAGTTACTCTCATCTACGTCATATTTTCTTTATGTCTAAGGTTGCTTCAGGTCTAAGGCTATTTTCTTTATCATTCATTTCCACTTTATATACTTTCTATCACTAATGAACCTTTTCTGCCTCAATTAAAGATTATCCTGACTTATCTTCGTTTATTTGCACAGATTTTCCCCTCTTACTTTCTAACGGAGCACTCACCGTCCTGTGCAGTAAACAAACACCGCCTTTTCTTTTTAAAATTTCCATATCCTCGCACTGTGTTCTACACCGTGCTTGTTTTGACCTAGCCATAACCCGACTAAATTTATAAATCAATTGTTTCAACTTATTACAAACAAATTCTGTGTTTTTAGTCTTCCATTTTTTTCTCTCTTAATATCTTCTTAACTATTTCATATGTAATTCGTCGTTTCCTCGACGTTTCAAATCTGTGAAACTTCCTATACTCATAGGAAGTACTATACTATCCTATTATCTCATATCCCTGATCCTTTGCTCATTGGATCTGCCGTCACCATCAAATATTTCATCCCAGGGAGGCCCACATTTATTTTATCTATTTCATCGTGCACTTTATATTTATCTATTTATTTATATACTCTACATTTGTCGATTCATCCCACTTCGTGGTTGAGTGTTGGCATGAAATCCTGACTAATGACAAGTTCAGCTTTTCAATATACTAATGCTTTTCTATCACACCTATTCCCTATACTTGATATGCTTCTTCCTATCCATTTGTTCAATACTATTGGTTTCTTTCGCTGGCTTTATTACCCTCGGTTGTATGTTACTATATAATTATTGCTTCAATATTTCCCGCTATCCTTCCATCTCACCTCGCGCAATCCTAAAATGTCTGTTTTTACTGTCTACATCACCCGCTATATACTACGGACAATCAAATGAAAACCTTAAAGCATAACCTCGTAATTTCTTCGATACAAGAGATTCTCAGGTATATTATTTTCATACGTGCTCTTTATGGTGGCCAATATTCCAGTACTTTGAAATTACACAATAACTCTATAATTACCATGGCTTTAACTGCTACTAAGGCCAGTGGTGTCAATGCTTAGTGTACCGGACCTGGTCAAGGGAAGGAAGTCTCTTAAGCTTTCATTCATTGAAGAATTTCAATGCTTCTCTTCCTGCTACTGCTGAGCAAATAAATGAGATTATACCTTACTCTGTGGTGCATGTTGTAAATTCAGCTGCCATGTTTACACTATTGTTGCACCATATTGTTTTTTTCTGACATCATTTTACTAACTGAAGAACACTCATCAAACCATCGACCATCTAGCAATACTGCCAACTAACAAGACAGTGGGACATCATTTGGAAATTTTAGGACACTGTCAAGGAATTCACTTTATTCGCGCTCGTATTTCATAATTTCCCCCTCCTACACATCTTCTTAACATTACTAGTCCCTATCATACCTGGTTAGGTTATTTTCTATCTCTGCTCTACTCCTGCTATTGATTTCACTTGGCACGGATTTCGGCAGATGAACGCGGAAACCTGTCCCCTGCCTCTGCTGGGCAAGACAAACGTCCTAGTGGGTTGAGGCTCGTAGCTACTCTGACTCATTTCAATGCTTTTACCCATCATCCTTTTCGTGAATATACGTATAATTGAGGTGGTTATCCGTTGTCTCCATAAGCAGTGTTTCTAATATGAAACCAAACGTCAAGTGGCCACCCCACTGGAGTAAAACACCTTCGTAGCCACCTCACAGAAAAACAGACGCTGCGCGGACTGCCTTTAGTCTGATTCCCACTTCGCGACGTATTCGCGGTGACCCTAATAGGAGCTAATGTTATTGTCTTTGCCAGCACAGTTCTGTGCTTCATTGGAACGCACAAGCTCTTCCTTCACGACAAAGTGAGGAGTCCAAGGAGTAGGCATACTAGGGAAATTGTTTAAAATTTTTGGTACCTTCATTGAGGGTCAAAAGTCGAGTCCATTACGACTACTCCGATTCATGTTCAGTGCTGCTCAAAGTGTTCTTTCTGGTTTCGTTGGCTCTAGCACTGCAGCCACACGATTTACAGTAACAACAATTACGATAGTAATGTGACCACATTTAATATATGAATATTTCTATCAATGTCGCAATACTTAATACAGCTATGCTACAGTAATTACTACAGAAACACCGACATATCCTTATACACAGTAAGTGGTATGGCATTACTATTACATACTATTTTGCGTTATCTACTTTAAGTGGATTCTTAATTAATAATTAACACAATTTTATCTCTCGGCGCCAGCAATAATACAGTTATATATTAATATAGTATGCATATCGCGCTGCATGAGGAGTGATAAATATTTTATTGACACTCTCACTAAATGATGATTTGTTTTCAATTTCAATTTATAGGGATAATTTTTATTAAGTGTGTAATACCTTCTAAAAAAGGTGAATAACATAAGAAGACCATTTATTAATATAACTTTGAGTTATTTTCACTAATATAGCTGTCCCGTGGGAAAATTTAATTGAATTGAAAATATAAATTTGCCTCTTTAGATTCGTATTTGAGTCCATCGTGAATCGGCGGATTTTAAATGGTCGTGTTTTTCACACTCTCTAACCATTATAATTTGCTTTTCCACTGGATAGCGTTCGCCGATCAATTCTATTTCCACTCAATCAATCTTTCGATATCAGCAACATTGATACTGTGTCATTCTTCTACACGTAAATGGCTTTGAAAAGAACTAACTTGACAACAAATCGACCAATTGCTTCAGGTAGGCTCTCACTCTCTCTTTCTCTCTCTCTACCGCCTGATGTCCTGATTGGCAGCTACACGCCAATTGGAGCCATTCAAAATTTATAACTCTCTTTCCAAAGAAATGTCCGTTTCCTCCAGCAAATTACATTTCCTGAATAAATATCCCTCGCCTTGATTCTTGACTTGAACTTTTTTTTTAAGAGCATATAAAAATAATGTCTTTGTAGCAAGGAACGTCAACACTTTGTGTGCTTTAGTGAAGGTTTAAAACCGTGTTCATTCAATGTTTATAACTCCGTGCAGCAGTCAATTATTTCTGCATTGAACCCATCCTGAGGCATGGCTATAATATTCAAAACCCACTTTCTTACTTGCATTTCTTGAATTTTACTAACTATCCCCTTTCTGCCTCAGCGCGATTTCCTGTAATCACATATATTCCGATTACTCACAAATCTGTCTCCTCAAGGAATTCCATCTCCTCCAAGGATCTTTGTTCTCGCTAAAGTAACGACAGGCAAGTAATTTTCCCATTCAGTGTCTCTGCTCCAGGTCTTTATTTCCGAGTCGTTTCTCTCTCCTATGCCCCACTTTCAACGGTGGCATCATTCACGTCCCAAAATTCCTTCCATCTCCCACGTCAATGCCTCTTTCGCCTTTCCTCTCTAATGCCGTGACCTTCCCTTGACCGCTTACCCTGGTCGCCTCCTTACGCGTCCGTCTTTTTCACGCCAAACGTGAACCAACTCCCACCATAGGCTACTTTTTTATCGCATCTGCACTTGTTCAAGTTACTCTGATCTTATTGCATAATTGCCTTAGTTTAAAGTTAACGCATTGTGCTATTATTAGTGAAAAGTAAATGGATTGTCAAACCACCGATGTATCTTTTCCCGCACAGAGAATATAATCAGAACCAAATCGATACCCCACATATAATTTACCACTTAAATAGTTTAAATCAATTTCTAACACAAACATAAACTTTAACTGCCATAGGACCCAGAAAAATAAATCACTTAACTGAAATAATGTAAAATCAATTTAAATTACTCACAGAATCAAACATATACTGGTATTGAAACTACAAAAGGACACGATACTAATAATATGTCTGAAATGTTTAAAATGGAAGAGAAAATACGCCATTCTAAATTATCTCCTCTTCAGAGGGGGAGAAAGTGCGCTCCTGCGTAACTTTGTTTCAAAACACAACGATGGAGTCCACGCACACTGGTTAGTTCATTTTGTTAAAAAATTATTATACTACAAGATAATAGTTATCACATATTATTATATTTTTATTTCTCATCATAATGCTTTTTCATTCCTTTGGTTGGCATTAGCATGGCGTATGTGACCTTTTTCTTCCGATCGTCGGGCAGAGACAAATCTTCCGCACTCCTCGCGCTCAACAGCTCTCCGTCAGTTGCCCTTCGAGTCATTCTATTCTCCAAGTGCGCACACACTCACACACTGCGCGATTCATTAAAAAATTATAAGTTCGGAGTATTATTTGTACACATTTTTAAGTCTATACCTGATTAATAAGACTTAATCAAATGTTTAAACTTGAATGCAATAATATAAATAATCCAGAGATGACGGAAAATGAAGATGATATGGCAGTGCCATTATACTACTTGGAATTAACGTAAATGGCCAGCCGTGTGAAAAATTAGGATAGAAACTTCAAGTAAGAATATAAAAAGACGATAAATATTGATCAAATATGCCAAATTTTAAAATTTCAAATGTGTAAAACATCCATACCGATCAGAAAACGTTCTGACTAGTCACAAATTGAACATCTAACTGGTCAAGAGCTGGTTCTAGCTGGTTAAGATAACAGCTGCGGAAGGGCAATCACTAAGGTATACAAGCAATTGATACGCTCGTGAAATATTTCTCTGTGGATTGGTTTACTTCAATGGGACATAGATTTCGTACGAAAGGCGAGCATGCTTCCCCTAATCTTATACATTACAATATCTCTTTTCTGGGAAATATCTTCATTATGGCCCCTCCTTAGCCTTCATCTGAAATTACCTTTGTAATTATAACGCTATGGACCTGAATCCTAATCCGCCATAGGGGCGGGGCCTATGAGTTTGCATGTCCATGAAATAGTACAATTTCCCCTTCTTACTTTTCAATTCTGCATGATTTGTCTTTCTGTGGTAGTCTGTCGGTTGTAGTAAATTTCTCACCCTTCCTACCTGGTGGTGCTTGCACTCCACGCTACACACCTTTTCCGTGGATCGCGAGGTATTTACGTATGTACATGTAGAAATCTAACGAGTGGCACGCAGCGACTTTCACGTGGGCTAATTGGTGATCATTGTTTATAAGGGTTGCCCTTTATCGCCACTCTAGTTTCCGAGAGAGCTACTGGATCTAGAAAACGCATGCATTACCTCTCAAGTCATTTAACACGGTTACCACGCATGGGCGATTACGAAAGCCATTCTGATGAAATAGCAAATTTTGAGAATTTCGTGTGCTGCCGCCGGAAATATATTGAATCAAATGACATTTCCATAACACATCAAATACCAATGTAAATAGGCTAAAAATGATCAATCTTTACCTAGCACTACTCAGGGTTACTTTTTAACTTGATGCCTATTCAAATAAAGTGACTTAAGTATACCTTTAAATGTATTAAGTGAGACACGAAAAAATAGAAAAAGAGCGCCAATTTTAACTCAACGCTTAATATTCTCACATTGTTCGCATCGACTGCAATAGATGAGTTCGCATTCCATATCTTCTTTCTAGGTTCGTGGTTGAACTTTATATCAATGTTTATTGACAACTTTTGTATAAAATTTAGAAATATAACTCGGTCTTCGTATCTGCAAAGTAACCTTCTATCGATAATTAACGTTCCTAATTTGTTCCAATACCCAGAACAACTTCTCTGTTCTCTTGCGTCTGTCGAAATATTAATGGCAAAAATAACGAACTAATCTATGGATAGGTGACGATCGGAATGTCACATCATTTTTTCATCCCTGTTGAACGCAGCCAATTTGGTCTTTGCACCCAATACTGCAGGAGTTCGAAAATGCGGTAGCATGCACTTGCATGCATTAACCTCTTCATTCCAAATCATTTCATAGTTAACTTTTATTTCATCTTTGAGTAAATGGAGACCAAGCCAAAGTCCTAAAATGGTGATCAATGATGTATTAAGCAACAAAACTTAAGTCATGAATCGTTCAAAAGAATTGCGTAATTTGTCGAGGCTGAGAATAATTAGAAAAAATATATTTTTATTTAAAAATAATATGGGAATAAATCACATGCCACTCTAATATTATTTTTCTATTGTTAAAAAATTATCGCTTCTTAATTTCACGTGATTTGGTAATGGAGCGACTGAACTAAGGGATCATCATAATTTGAGTTACGACATGACGACCGATCCCGGACCCATACATTTCTCCATATTGGCATTACGGAGCAGCGCTGAATGTTTTTCCTCCGATCATTGATTATCCTCGTGACTTCATCTAATTTGGCTCAACTCACGAAGAGCACATCTGTACGAACCATCATCTGTCCAACCAACCATCATGAGGGCTGAAATCAGATTAAATCAAATATAATTAGGAAAAAATTGATCCTATCAAACTATTTGTGATAAAACTTACGTGCATTGAATGTTGTTAAAAATAAGAAGTGGGGTAATGCCCCAGCCATTTATACAGTTCAGTTTGATCAAAAGTGGTTTTCACACAAATATGCAATGATTTTTTTGCTAGACTTCGGCGGCTGTAGTGTATATTTCCATGAACTCTGGCATCTTTCTTCCCGGAGTAAAATTCTCCACGCCAAAAACGCAACTGATCTGTTAAGGGACGAATGAACAGAAGTTTAAATTTATCGTTTTTCATAGCCACGGTGAATGAGATTGTCGCTCACAAATATCATGAGAATGCGTCAACATAACAGAGGGCTGTTCAATAAAAAGTGATTTAAAATTTATATCGCATGATTTTATGCGGGAAAATATATTTTGTCATACTGTCAATTGATAGTGTCATGTATATGAGGTACAAGTTTCACAGATTCGACTTCAGCATTGTGTCAACAGCAACCGTTAACATTTTCAAACGCGAGCAGATTGCTAATGGGAACGGTGGAAATAAGACTGATTTCAAATGCTGCTAACGTTTGAGCAAATCGTCACTTGAAGCCTATATACCTGTATGTTGCATGAGACTTGTAGAGATTTTTTTATTCAACAGAAAAACTGGAAAATGGTTTGAAGTGGTTTCAAAGGAGATGATATATCTAATTCCGGTAGCACCAAGGGACGAGTCACTACTCTTGAAGAAGTAATTCTAAACACTATCATAGCCGCAATTGTGTAAGAACTTGGCCAAATAAAATCAAAAGAGCAATGTTACCATTGTGTAAAATTATACACTCGACGATACCAGGCTTGACTACGTTGAAATCCATTTTTGAATGAAAGAAGAATACCAGGTACCAAATAAAACGTTTTGTGGAAAATACCTAGTATTCTTCTTACATGGAAAATTACATATCATAATTTGGTAACAGAAAGTTTGCCCTAGGAACTTGTTTTCCGGCGGTGGATAAGAAGGTATCACATTCTTGAACAAAAAAACGTTCACGTGCAGGTTCAATCGCAGTCAATCCAACCTTGCAAAAAAATGAGTAGTTTCTTTCGAAGATAATCACTACAGATGAAACTTCACTACGCCATCTTTTTCCTGAGAGCAAACTGCAATGCTTTATGGGCAATTTCCAGCAATACCAACATCAAAATAATCCCAAGTGCTGGGAAAGCTTTGGTCTTGTTATTTTTCGGTATTCAGATAATGGCGTCATCAGGATGTGGTGCGAGCACACACAACTGTAAACTGAGAGCACTATAGAGATATACTGGATCATACTCCGAGGCCATAGCATGCGCGAAATACCGCTTTTTAAGGCAGAAGCGTCCTAGATGCTGCATCACACGTCCGCTATGATGCACATCCGCACGTCGCATATTCTGGCTCTTAATATCTCGTGAAAATCAATGTGATATGTGTTTCCATTCCACCCTATGGTGCAGCCCTAGTTTTTTGTGATAAACTCTTGTACCATAATCTGGGGATATACATTCGTGGAAAACATTTTACATCGACCGAAACAGTGGTGAAGGTGGTTGAGGTGAGTTTGGATAATCTATAAAAAAAATTGCTTGCAGCCTATCTTTGAAGGCTGTTAAATAAATTGGAACCAGCGCAATAAATCCAATTTGGATTTTTTGAGAAGATTTGAAAGATATAGTGAATGTTTGTCAATGAAAAAACATTGACACTCTTTATCAATAATTCCTTATTTATGGCACTGCAAAATTTCAATGTTGAGGGTTGATTGCAAACTCTGCCATTCCACTAATTAATTAGTTCACAACTCCCCCCGTCAATTACAGCCGACCACGGAAACTAGATGACAAACACATCCTACCTTTTTTACAATGATTGGAATCTCCTTACCACTCATTCCTTGACGCTCCTCCCCTAGAGGGATTCTTTTGGTGGTGTAATGATGTAGAGAAATAGGTCGCCGTCTTCTGACAACGGGTGCTAGGGCGCGGGCCCCTCCTGCTGGGAGTAGCTCTGTGTCCGGCGCTGCGGTTTGCGAGAGGGAGGGCGAGGCGACCTGGCAGACAGAGATGTGGAAACGGAGCTTTAGACGATCTCTAGTGTTATTATTCGGCGCGCCTGGGATAGGACACCCAGTTCCACCTTGACAGCTCTGTTAGTTGTGCGTGCGAGCGGACGAGGCGCTGAAGGCGTAGTACCCGGATAGGCACATACCCTGGCCAAAAACAAGACTTGTACAAAAAAAGATGAGACTGCTTTTTCTCTACGCGAACTGCTTGACGGATCACAATCATCGAGAAGTCGCCTTTTAGCGGCATTGATGAGAAATAAAACACCGCCTTGATCGTAGTCATATCTTGTCTTGTCTCCACGAAACAGCGATTCTTGTCTGAGCGTCCACACGAGTAGTAGTAGTATTTAGGGGAGGCGGCCGACAGCTTAGGTCATTTGCGCCATAGGGGATGGACAGGAAAGGATGAAGGGTGGAGAGAAACCCGGTGTCGGTATTAGCCTACTCTTAACGAAAGGCGCCAAGGGGTCCGCAGTTAAAGTCCCATCCGACGGGTGGCGTACTCACTCAGCGTGCCTTCCACAAAGCACCTCAAGTAGGGATCAAGATACCTCTGAAAAACATTCAACACCGCCGGGATTTGAACCCAGGCCCACTTGATCGCTGTACAAATTATAGTGTCGGTGAGAATGAAGGTGTTTGATAATCAGCACATGTGCATTGAATGTTTTAGCCTATCGAAAAGTGCAACTAAACCTTATGTAATGATTCAAGAGGCACTTGGCAATGATTCTATGAGTTCGGCACAGGGTTTTTGCTGGTACAAGCACCTAAAGTCTGGACAAACCTCGACCGATGAGGAACCGAGAAGTGGACGACCATCAACGTCAACAAACAACGCCCACATAACAGTTTGAATGATTCAGTACGTGCAAACCGTGGGTTAACGAACAGGCAGATTTATAGGAATAGATTTAGGCATGAATAACGGAATAATATCATTGTCATAATTATCGCATGAATGGATATAATTAATGACATTAAATACGGAAAGGTTTGACCTTTTGATTCGCAATCATCCATTTAAAGTAGACAATTAATAAGCTCACCATCGTAAAATACTTGTGCATTATTAATATTTCTTAAAGTTATCATGAAACCAAGCGCCAGTTTGTGCATTCAGAATCCAATAAAACTACTTCCCACTACTCATAGAAAATGGCACACCTCGGAGTGCAAAACGATGGTGGTTACAATGAGAGCACCTCATAAAACTTTTATAATTTCTGAAACTTCTGTGCATTTTCAACGAGTCAAATAATAACAGTTAAAACACTGGACGTTAAAAAATAGAATTAGTGCATTATATATAGTGAATAAAAGGCTCATAATTAATACTATTACTGATAAATCGATATTAAAAATAACCTCCGAAGATGTATTTTGGTACTAACAATATACACTTCGATTTGATTACATCTATATAATTCCGCAAAAAATATCACTTAAATGTAAGATGTATTGCATTTAACCATGCAGTTTTTTTTCGCCACCGTTCTTTTGGAAGAGACATTATCAATATTTCCTATAATAAAATGTATAGTATTACTGTAGTTGGTTTTTTTAGACTTGAAAGCTTAAAATTAATAGTTCAAAGGAAATGCGACGAGAGAACGGATTTCACGATTAAGAGTTCTAAGAAATTACAAAAAGTCTCTCTAGCCCATGTGACTAAAATCTGGAATGGAAAATGGAAACTACAGAATCATTAACTTATTAACCAAATATTAATATGCCTTATGAAGTTAATTTTTTTAGTTACGTAAACGTTTTCTACGTAGTTTCAAGTCTAAGTCTTCAATTGTTCCAAACTGGATTGAAATTTCTACAAGTACATTGTGGAAATGAAGGAAGTGTTGAAAAACATCTCCACGGGTTCCCTTGATTTGTAATCTTGTTGAAAAAGATCTCCAAGTACTTTCGCCATGTAAAATGCAGTCGATCATAAATAAGGATTTCTGGCAAACGGACTTACTCTGGAACTCCGCCAGAGAATTAATCTGCGCTCCCGCTTTGGGAACTGCAAATCAAGTCATATGCGAATGGCACGATGAATTTTGTTCCCTGATGCAAGAGGTTCCCTGTAATCTTGTTTAACCCACTAATCCTGTTTTACTTAATTGTGCCAGTTCAATTTGCAAACCCGGACAAATATGATGTGATGAAGTTTCCTATGATTAAATCAGTCAATTATATAAATCTAAAGCATGCTCACCCTATGGCAAATAATCAAGAGATATGTACAAAAGTGATCTAGAGACAAGAGTCCATAGCCGTTTCATGGTGAAAATTTCTGAGAGTCATTAATTAATAAACTACTTAATGTTCAGCCGGCTATTAAGAAAGTAAAGCAAGAAAATAGTTAACATAATTTAGAAATTCCATATTACCTAAGATCTGTAAGTAATAATCGGTGCATATTAAACGCAAACAATCATGATAACTGATATACATGCATAATTAATGTTGGCTGCAAAGTCATAAATGGGGATACACTCAATGCAAGTCGTATGGACTGAAGGCACTTGTAGGGCAAGCTTCCGCAATTAACTTTATTCCAGTATTTTGTAGCAAGTTATTGGTACTGTCATCTTAAATAATGTCAAATTATTGAAAACTAATTGCTAAATGCATGAAATTACATTTTTTAAGCAATAAGCAATAAATTTAAAGGCTTTTGATGTGTAGGGACTAAAGGAAAGAAAATTTCACACTTGTTAAAATACGCGGTAAAATAAGACTTTATTGCCTCATTAATACGTTTAACACATGCTAGCGCGTGATAAAATTATGTTACCAAATATTTTTCTTAATAAAAATTGCAGTAAAAATAAAGTAAATCTTTAGAGTTCCTACAAATGCTCTATGATTTAAATACAAGATGGACATATGCCATTTTAAAAAAACCATACAATAATTCATGGATTTTTTTATTCTAAAGCTATGTTAGCGGTCCATGGATTCAATTCTAATTTGTTCATCAATGGGAAACACCACTTTTACAGTGGATAATAATGTCAGCACTGGTATTCTGTGTTCAGGATAATGCACATTCCAATGCTAGTGTCAATTATTTATTATATGTACACATTAATTACAGTAAAATTAGATTCATCTTTTTTGAAGTATGCATAAAAATTAAAATTCAAACTCAGTGGTTCTATTTTTATAGAAACTTTTCGGCGTAAAGTATTAATGATTTTTTCGGTAAATTTGAATACCAGGAAGCACACCGGTGAAAACAGAATAAAATATTCCAGACAGGAAAAGGAATGGTTCACTTGAGCCGGATTTAAATAAAAACACAGGCACAAATCCTATCCTTGCAGATTTATTTTATGCCAAGCTGAAATCCTCAATTTAATTTCTCCCGATTTTTGATAGCAAACTTAGTATTCAAAGCGAGTAGGATGAGCATTCATGGATGGCTTGAAATCGAGAAAAAGAACCGTGGATACTGTCATTTGGGGATTAGGATGGCATTGGAACAAATGATAAAACTATGAACACAGTGGCGTTAAGGTAAGCATCGTGGGTAAATACATAGAGAAAAGTCGTGAAATCTTTAACACGAAGCGTAGTTTAATTCGGACGCTTAGTCGTTGAAGGAAGAGATTAAGCGCAAACTGTAAGCTTTTAACGATTGTAGAGAAGAATTTTTTGAAATAAAATGCACTAAAAGATCAACAAACGGTGAAGTTAGGAGATCATTTGAAGAAAATAGAAAAAATGGATACTGAGCGGGGTGGCTTGGAATACTGGAAACTTAAATGGAGAGGATAAGGTCTTGGAAATCCAGGAAGGAAATAAAATAAAACAGGCAAGAAATAAAACTCGTATTTTATGGCAAGTTAGTTACTTTCAGTAGATTGTCGTGGCAGGGTTCAATAGAAAACTATCCTAACCTGGGAGACTTCTGCTAATTATATGAGTATAATATAATTGTACGTCAAGCCATATGTATTATTGATATTGGTAATCTACCGGTTTAGGTAGGTTCTTGATGGATACAGATTAAATTCCTAACAAAAACACATCCTAACATCCAAAAATTAGAATAAGTCTGTCTTCAATTCCGAATAATCCCTTCCTCCCTTTCTTCCGCCCAATATGCCTATTCATCCCTACCCCTTACTCGCTTGCCTAACGTTCTCCCTTCTATCTCAGTCTTCAGTATTCCATTGTCAATGAAAGCGCATAGAATCCATTTTTCCTGCCTCATTTTTATTCCTCCCAGCATTCAACTCTCCTCCCCCACCATGCCTAGCACTTCCTAAGCTGTTCTCTTTTCTATTCATTTCATCTTTTCCATCCTTCTTCAGGAGGATGGAAAAGATGAAATGAATCTCAACTCTCCTCCAATCTACGCCACACATCTTGTTTCAATAACCATGTTTCCACATCGTTGAAAACCACGCTCTTTATTAAAATTTATGCGAGCCTTTTCTTTAAATTATTACCTAGCGTCCCTGTCATCAATTACCTCTTCCTTGTGAAAGCTCATTTGCCCACTGAAATTCTTCTCCTTACGTCCCAACTACTTTGACCATTTTGTTCCAGAACACTTCCAAGATACGTAAACTGTTCCACCTGCCCTATTTTGTGACCTCCTATTATAATAATTTAACTTAGCGTTCGCCTTTCTCTAAAACCAAAAGCTTGTAATCCATACTTATTCTTCAGCCTCGGCGACTAATTTTCCAAGTTAGACAGAAACTACGCTCCGCACTAATGTCTTCATGCCTTTCCCCAATGTATTTTCCTACAGTCCCTGCTGTCACGCCTTCTTTGTTGACATTTCCTTACCTATTACAAATCTTCATTAGCATCTAATATCCTCCTCACTCTTTTCCAAAACTCTCCCTAAATAGCTTAACTCTTCTCCTATTGTAGTTTATGTCACCTAACTGTACAATTAATATTAATATCTTCTTCGCAAATCGTCTTCCCCTTTAAGAATCCCTTTACCTTCATTTTCTCATGATTACTTTTCATCATATGAATTTCACATTAACTTTGCAGTGCGGTAAGTAATAATTTTAATTCCCTAATTTCAGGCCAGACTTCAGCCCTTCTCATGCCTTCTTTGTCAATTTCTTCGCATATACCTGTGTTTATATATATATATATATATATATATATATATATATATATATATATATATATATATATACTCATATATACAGAAACAGATATAAGCGGATCTCAGGGTAAATTGACTATCCTCGATAGCTCAAGTGGTTAAGAGCATCCGCCCGGCAAGTGGAAAGATCCGGTGTTCGAGTCCCGGTTGAGGAAATATTTTTACTCTTGTGATCCGTTCGATTCCGCCTTCCCCACCTCTATTGTGTTCGTCCTTTATATGTGTTCATATCCCTTTTCCTTATATCTGTTTCTGTATATATGAGTATTTATTCGCCGTTTGGCGGGATTTCGTGTTTGAATATATATATATATATATATATGCATACATACATACATATATATACACACACACACATATATATATATATATATGCATACATACATACATATATATACACACACACACATATATATATATATGCATACATACATACATATATATACACACACACACATATATATATATATATATATATATATATATATATATATATATATATATAAACACGAAAACCCACAATATGATGGTCACACATGCATTCATTAACATAGAAGTAGAAGTCGAAGAGCAATGGTTCGAGACCCGATCAAGGAAACTTTTTACGCTTGTGACTTGCTCGATTCAACCTTTCCTACCATTCCTGTGTTCGTCCTTTATATGTGTTCCTATTCCTTTTCCTTATATCTATTTCCACTGGAATGAATATATACTCATATATATACATATATATATATATATATATATATATATATATATATATATATATATATATATATATATATATATATATATCCTGTAGAACAGGTCATTCTTAAAAGCCCTGCATTACATGTATTCCTTGCCTTGCACTGCCTATTTACACTCTTCATTAAATTATCATCTGCACTTCGGGTGCACGCGGTCTGAGACATATACTGGTTCTTGATAAGTCTATTCCTCCCATTTACTCCTATTTTCTGCATAATTTTCGTTAATCATGCCCATTTACCGTGTCGAATGCTTTTTCAAAATTCACCAAGCATGCAAATACATCCTGGTTTCCCTCAACGTCCCTCTCTACTGTTTAATAAATTATCCTTGTGGCAAACGCTTCCACGCCAATCGCTATCCTTTCTTAATCAAAACCGATCTTTACCTAAGTACTACTGTATCCTCTCCTCTCAATTTTTTATTGATAGTTTTAAGTAGTATATTTCCTCACTTTGAATGATTCTTAAAATCACTGAGTACCCCGGTACTGCTGCTCTTGACTTTTTGGAATGACTATCAGTTATAATTTAAAATAGTTTGACAGCCAAATTCCTCCCTCAAATATTCTATGAATGAACTCATAAAGATTCTTACATCTTTGTTTTCTAAATGCTTCCTTGTGTATCGTTAAATTATTCTCTCTGCAAAATTTGTGCGCTTTACGGGTGAGAAAAACCTTATAGCAAGCCTATAGATCATCAGTGGTGCATTCACCCTCCAGTAGAAACTAAATACGAATGAAATAAACATCAGAGGCAGCTAAAAATTGAAATTAAAATCAAGGGAGTCACAAGACAATTTGTCACTACGAAAAATATGGGTAAATGCAAATTGTTGGGAGGTCGGAGGAATGAGGACGGTTGGACATTTCAGGTCGTTAGGACATCGAGAGTAAAAATTGGATTTCGTGAATCTGTCGACAGCCCGGCATTATCCCCCGGAACGACCGGAAGAGCGGTTCCCATTTGAACAGCCGGTGGCTCAGCGGAGATGAGAGGCCGCCGTCGGTGGGGGAGCACGGCGCACTTGTTGCTAGAGGGAAGGGAGGGGGTGGAGGGGGGAGGGAAGGAAAGAAGGGGGGAGGAAGGAATTCGATCCTCGCTGCGACTGCAGACCGCACAGCCAGGCCTGTGCGCCAGCCATCCCCTGACCCCCGCGAATAATTGAGCCTTAATGGGGCAATTTATTTCCCGCTTTGCTTCTCGTGGAGGTTTTTTCGACAAAGGAGTGGGGAGGGAATGCTGCCCCTCACGGGAAGGGGCAGCAAGGGAACCTTGGGAGGGGGGTCGACAGCTCTGGCGGCGAATGGATGCGGAGGTCACAGCGGAGCAGGCAAGAATACACTTCAGGGAGTTTAGGGCGACTGCACTTCGCCATTCCACTCCCCAACTTTAGAATATATGAAATTGAGTAAACTTACATTTGATTTTCGTTCAAATAATACGTTAGGCAATGAAAATAAGAGTCTCAAGTAGCCTAGGAATGAAAAAATGACCTTTTATTGCTTACATGGAAAATCAATAATTACACCACATAATTACTTCATTTAAGGTGTTGCAGTTTCCCGAATCCCGAATCAAAACAGCCGCAAAGTATTCAAATGGGGATAGAAGCAATAAAGCATCGTTTGTGAGTTACTACTGTGATTCTTTACACATAAGTACAACAAACATCCACCAAGAAAGCAAAGCAAACGCTGAAAACATATTCTCACTCATGTAAATACAAGTAAAAAGGATAGAAACAAATTCTTCCACTTACCCCAACAGGACGAACAAGCCTGTTGGGGTAAGTGGAAGGGTAAATTTGAGGCAGGTTACATATCTGAGGATGTTTAAGACATATTACAGGAACCGACTTACTATTTTAGATCAGATGTTGTATGTAAAATCAAGAAGATAAATTGCAGAAAGGATATATTATAAATTCCATTCTGTTTCTCGTACCAATAGAGGTCAAAATAGACAAAACCACTGGCGCAAAGGAGATAATCAGCCTTTATCGTGGAAGTGTAAAGTTTCTTTTTAACCCTCTTCATGAAATAATTAACATTGGTAGCGTAAGATTTTAGTCGATATCCTGCATATTTATAATACACCCATCTTTTTAACACTCCTATCGTATCATTTAAATAAATGTGTCCATTTATTGTATACTCTTGCACTTAAGTACCCCGTTTTTGTGATTAACTCAAATCAAGTTCATGATCAAACTGATATTTGTATAGAGGTGCTATGATTGAGATCGTACATCCATGGTTGGCGATTTAACATCCTCCGCCACACATTCTTTAGGCAGCTTGAGGGGTATTATGCAGATATAGATGAAGAAGAATAATTTTCCTGGACTCCAGGAATACATATATTCATGTATGTATGTATGTACATATATACATATATATATAAATATATATATATACATATATAAAATTATTATAAGGTAATCTACCGGTTAAGGTAGGTTTTGGATGCACAGAACTACCAAATACTACGTCCTAACTACTTTCACCGTATTGGTCCAAAACACGTCCGAGATACGTAAACTGTTCTATCTGCTCTATATTTTGCTCCCTTATTTTAATGTTTAACTTAGCCTTTTTCTTTCTGGAAAATCGCATAATCTTTTTTATTAATATTGCTACTCATCCACTATCTATCGCACTGAATTTCCAATTCACTCAGCAATGCTTGCAACCCTTCGGCTGACTGGCAAAATATGGCTAGGCCCTCAGCAAACCTAACTGATTTTACGAATTCCCCGCCCACTTTCATTCCTACCTCCAGTTCTTTCCATGCCTCTTTAATCATTTCCTCCACATTAACGTTGAACAGCACCGGTGATAATCGATAACCTTGTCTTACACCTCTTCCTAACACTACCCGTTCGGACTCTCCATTCGCCACTCACACATGAGCAGTCTGAGACATGATTTATTTGGGCAGCTTAATTGAAAAGAAATACTAACTGATTGGTTGTGCTTGGAGGATTCTAATTCAATTAGAATAATAGGAGCATTCGAGACTGCGTCAGGTAAGTTCTCGATCCCGTGCAAACCGGCGCCAACCCATTGAGCCGCCGAGCAGGGATCGCGCTCTTATCTTCACATCGATCCTAAGTTGCGATCGCGGAGATAATGAACGCGAGCGGCAGGTGCAAAGTACGCGTCCAGGTCCCATGGCAAACAACGAGACAACGGATTTGAGAACTGGGTAGACCACAGGCCGTCGCGATCCCTTTCTCATCTCCCGGCAGGGGAGGCGGCAGTCACCCCTCCTCTCTAGCTTCCCGCCGCAACCCCCACCCTCTCTCAGCCCCACGCCATTCCAACGACGACCCTCCAGTGGCGTGATCAGCCAACACACTCGGAGGAGGTGACCTCAGGTGCGAACACCGAATGAAAATGGGTAGTATGTAAAGCTCTTTACCTACAAAACTGAGTTTTGTAAAAAGGATAACACTTTAAAAGTTGGTTATTTATATTCAGAACAGAGAAACATACTTACCAATTCCTTTCCACGCAAGTTGATATGATTTAAAGTCATAAAACACTTGAACCACTGGAATTTCAGGTCGGAAACACTCATTTTGTCTTCCCCAAGGCAGACCTACTGTTGGGGACCATAGAATCTTTTTATCAACACACATTTCCACAGGAAAAATTTAACTAGCATAAAAATGTTATACTTCGTATATTTAACATTAAAAAATCACGTATTTGGTCTAAGAGAATCTACATTTAAAACAGGAGGGTTGATTTCTGCGGAAAGGGAAGAACATCCATTAGATGGCTAATGTTGGCGCACAAATAAGCTGACAGAGATAACCACATCCGGATTCAATAGGTACATAGCCTGGGAGATGGACAGTGTCGTATAATGACGTCAAATGATTTGAACTTCAGCCGACAGGGTAACGAGATAAGACCTCGAAAAGACGGTAATTTTCTCCTGCGAAACAAACCGTATCAATCCCCGTACTCCCGCCGCAGAGATATATACATGCATGATGTAAAATAATTAGATAATTGCCTGAGCTTGTGTCTTTGTTCTCCCAATCGGATGGCAACAATTGCAACACCCATTTGAGCGTTCCTTATATCAGTCGCCATAAATAGCTACTTGGGTGAAAGAGTAAAAATAAGTCGGAAAATCAACAGCTACATCAAACGGATGTGCGGACCTACAGAGGCATCGGACGAGTAAACATCAGCGCTGATATATTCGGAACTTTGCGAGGAAATATTTTTGAGATTGCTCATGCAGTGGATCAATAGAAAAAGATGAAAAGCATCCACTCACAGGAACCACACGTCTACACTTTTGAGATGGATTAATGTATCCAGGATGAAAGTAATGATTAAGTGGGAAATATGATTCATTATGGAGGGTCCTCTTGTACTCAGGGTCACATATACGCAAAACACACACACACACACATATAAAAGCGCCCTGTATCTATCGCTTTCACCAAGCAATCCCTCTTCTCCCCCACCATTCCTAGCACTTCCTCATTTTCTTTTTCGTCTCCAATTAACCCCTATCGTTTTGCTTCAACGGCGATACCTCCGCGATTTCGTATTTCTTCCAAAAAATGACGAAATGCTTTGAAGTATGAAGTTATGTTGGAAATTTTAGACTTATTGTGGATTAATGTTTCAGGTGTGTTTCAGCTGTTCGTGGCCGAAGTTAAAGCTATCGGGTCTCTACAAACAAAGGATATCTAGCAGTATTTAAAATCTCAAAATGTTAATATATTTTGAATTGCAGAAGTTCGGTTGAGCACAATGTGCATCATTATCGTTTTTAATACTGCCTACGAAAGAGTTATTTGCTGCAGTGAGATCGCAAGAGTTACCATGAACCTTAATTTGATGATATATATATATATATATATATATATATATATATATATATATATATACTATATATATGTGTGTGTGTGTGTGTGTGTGTGTATATATATATATATATATATATATATATATATATATATATATATATATATATATATATATATATATATATATATATAATATATATATTTACCAATTTGTCCTCCAATAATGTTTTCTTTTTTATATTTCCTCAAAATTTCGTGAAAAATTCCAAGAAACTTTTAACAGCGGCAATAACTTTTAACGGAGTCATCTGATATATGTTCATTGCAGTACTACAATGCTAGAGTGTAAAAATCATTCACCTTGACCGGGATCCGGTTTCGAATCCCGGTTAAGGAGAATGATTTTTACACTCTTAAATTATTACGTTAACGTTTCGCATATTCCCTTAGCGGAATCATCGCCCGGCCCTTTACTACGGGTTACCACACCTTTCCCGAATACATATAATAATAAATATACGAGCCTTTAGCATTTTCGTTACATACACCTTTTTAAAACCAACAATATGTAGACAATTATTTTTTTACCATTGAATTATTTTGAAATCCGTCAGAAAACATGCTCTTATCTTCCATCAGTTTTTATCATGCTAAGGGACTGCATAACCCAGGTGTGTATAAAAAGAATCTGTAGCAACTTTTCCCTGGTGTGTGCGTGAATTGCTGAATACAGACCTTTGGTTAAATGTGCTCATGATGGCAGATCATATTGGCATTGATAAGATGACAGTGTACACCATTGCCACTGAAAATTTGGCGACAAGGAAGATATGTGCTAAAGTCGTTCCAAAGGCCTTGACTGACAACTAAGAGCTGAGTCAAGTGTCTGCTTAAGAAGATACCTGTATTCTACAACGGCATCGCGACAATGGCCCAATCCCCTCACAATATCAACTTGTAACCAGAAGACTATCTCCTACTTCTAAAAGTGACATCATCCCTTAAAGGACACTGGCATGGGACCCTAAGTGCCGCCAAAGAAGCTTGAAGGCTACTCGTAAGGACCTTCCGGAATCTGCGAACCAGGTCTTCACGATCCACGAGCCTGCGAGTCATGAAAAAATTGTTGGCAAAAGTGTGTTGACGCTAAGGGATGTGCTTTGAAGAATTTTAAAACAGTTTCAGCAATATTTGCAGTGAACATATTTTTCCGAAACTTTTCCTGATAATTTTTATGCATACCATTTTGAAATATTTTATCATAATTCAGATATCTTGTTGAACTTATAGTCCTTCATCCCAAAATAATAAATTTACGTATATGAAAAAATAAGAGTGTTATTTGTATTGCAATAATCAAGAATCCTGATATATCTCAGAATTATGTTAATTTTTTCATCAATAATTCCCATTATCGGTGAGTGTTACATTCCAAATGAAGTTTTCTTATCATAGACGCATAAAAAAATTCGGGAGGATAGGTTTGATAGTCACTCTGGTTAAACTTACCAGGGCGTACAAGATAAGCTCAATACGAGCCCCTTTCCTATGCAAAGACGCCGAGTGAATTATTGAATATGCCTCATCTCTCTATACTATTCTGCGTAATTTAATGTTTCATCAGCTAATAATCTATATTTGAACATAGATTTCGTCTGTACTGACATTTTTTGGATTTATTTTGTTCCCTCAGGTGTTATAATGCCCATGAATGAAATATTAATTTTGGGAATAGGTTGCTGTGAATGTGGCCATAAAAGGAGATCTTGTCTCTAGAGGATACAGTGAGACGGGGAAGATGAGGTGCTGCCTGATTTGTCTTTTTCGGGTTGGAAATCGGAAATCCGGAGCCTGAAAAATGCAGAATACGAATGGGAGATGTAAATAGATATATATAGACTGACCGATGAGCAATTGCCCGTTGAGAAACTGAGATTTCAAGTGTCCACCTCACTGCCATTCCTCACTTCTCCCTCCTCCTCAGCCCCGGTCACCTATCTCAATTTGCCCCGCGCTCACTCACCCTCCGATTGCTTGTCGCAAGAACACAGATACTTATCTAAAGACGTTTCACTCCAAATGCCATGCGCTTAACCGTATTGAAATGAGTTTAATTATGGCAAATTGGTCTATAATAATGAAACAGTTACAGGATTTTGCACGCAGAAACTATAAAAAATATGAAGAATATATCTAGAAATATTTTTCGCTACCGTGAAATGATCAATAAATTGGAGTTTGGCTGAGATTTCTAATTGACTTAAAAACTCCACATTCATCACTAACAATTGTTGGAACAAAAAAGACATGTTATGCGCGGTCAATTTTCCAAAAGAGTCATGAAGTTTACAGAGAATTTGCTACAAAATACTATTCAATGTGCCCTCACACTGAAAAATTCATTCTTTTTAACTCGATCTTTTGCGATAGGTTAATGGAACATTAAAAGGACAGCTCTCCTCTTTTGTGAAACTGAAACACTTACCCCGTTTTCCATTAGCCTTCCTTCGACATACTAAATTATTCATCCTCCCCTTGGCTCTCGCGCGGCACTCTGGGAAAGGGCGCCCCTCGTACTCTTGCTCCGCGGAGAGCCGTCTCGCTTTTGTTGCCACGGACCGCTTTTGCAGCCATCTTTGTTTTGAGACTGCGCCAGATGAACCCCCTACAGGTCGTATTCGAATTATTTAGGTAAAATGCAACAAATTGATTTGCTCCTAAGTTTGCCAACTGTTTGTGTGGATTATTTTTCAATCGAAAAAATACTGAAGTACAGATGTTAAGCCACTAAAATAATATATCCTCTACAAATTTATATGCTTAAATTAATCAAATACATTATATATATATATATATATATATATATATATATATATATATATATATATATATATATATATATATACACACACACACACAAAATGTGCAAATAAGAGGACGTGATATTCCAGTGGGTAGGGCGTTAGAGTAACGGGGCTCAGGTTCGATATTCGCGCATGCCTCAGGGTTCCCTAGCACGACCCAAATTGTGTGATTTTTCGGGCTCCAGAACTTGCCGGGAAATATAGTATTAACCTGCATAGAACTGGAGTCATATTTTGCCGTATCACTCCCTCTCCCTTGATAATATGTGAATTTCACACGACCTTGGGATTAGAAATACTTGAACTTTTCGCCTACCCAACTGACATTCGAGTTGGTATTAGTGAATAGTGGTAATTGATGTATACAGGTGTATATATGTAAATATATAAATAAACACAATAATCAACCCGAAGGTCGGTTTGGTAGGTGATTGTAGAGTTCACCCAGTACTAATCCCGACGGCGTGTGTGAAATTTACACATCACAGGCACTTTCCCTGTGATCAGTTATGGTTTCCCAGAAAGATGTGGTAGCCGAAAAATCACACAGCTTGGGCGAAGCTGCAGGTACTCAGAGACTTGCCCGGGAATCGAACCCGGGACCCTCCGATCAGTAGCCCAACGCTCTACCCCCTGGACTACCGCGACACACAAAATCACTTTAGGTTTCCATGCAATTAATCATGAGTTTTTCAGCCAGTCAAATTAGTCAAAAAGAATTACTGAGTATACTGAAAAGTCGGTGCAATATGTATGGGTTGAGAATCAATGTAAAAAACCAAAGGTTATGAGGTTTTTGAGAAAGAGGAAAGCAAATAATAATCCAGCTGGGAACAATAATCGCTAAAGCAGACAAAAAATCGACTGCAGCAGTCCAAGGCAAATCAAAATGCCTAAATGATATCATGCACCAACTCAGTGTTATTACGCCATATCAGCCGATACATGAAGACTCCAAACTCAAATTCCACAAGGAAAAATGAAATGCACGTAAGGAAGAAAACCCAAAGAAGTATTCTTCGCAACTGACATAAGCACGCTCTCCCCACTCAATGCAAGCACGCCAAAATTTAGTTTACATCCGAAAATTATTCAAGCGGGAACCCTAGGGCGCCTGATAATCTCCAATCGCAATCCCTCCACTGGGTGTTTATCATAAAAAACAGGTCTGTTCTCTTCCACTAGACCTTTGTTTAAAGGCAGAGCGCGTTTTGACGAGTCCCTATCTTCAGGAACACACAGGGTTGTGTAAGTATGCAATTGGGAAGTCACTTTTTTCTAGAAAAATGTATTATTTGAAACAGTGAAGAAGGGAAGGGATAGTGGTTGAGTTCCAGTGGTATCCTGATATGTGAGGATTTGATGGTCCTGGGCGGGGGTTGATATAAGCTTTAAAAAGGGGGTGAATATTAAATGAAATTCACATATTTCAATATGTTTCATTGTTTTTTTTGAACAAATTCTATTATCCAGCGCTTCGAAGCATCCAGCCGTTTTTCTTTTATCTTGAAGGAACTCTTCCTTATATTAATCACAACCCAAGTCTATTCTATCTAAGTAATATTCACAAACAAACGCACTTCCAAGTGTAGCAGATGTCCTCCCAAAGAAATGGCTCTCCCACTAGTCCCCCGGAAATGTAAAACACGTCAGTTTTAAGAGGCGAAATGTTTCATGGTACCAAATAGCACTATAAGACTCGACAACCTAAGTAAAATAAGAGATTCAAGTATTGATTCTTCCGTCACACGTTACGCAATCAAGACAAACACCTAAAGAATGCACACGCTTTGAATGAAGATATTAACTAATTAATGTTCAGGCACGACTAACGCTCTGCCACCTCCACCAAACGTTCCTGCGGTAGTTTGCGGGATGTTGTGTACATGTATAGGTGGAAATTATGTGGAGTTGAGGAATAGTTTATTTGAAATTTATAATTTTAGAGTATTCACTCTAACTAGTATATACTCCGTGCTAGTCTTGATGTAATCCTAGTTCTCATCTTTTGATGAGAACTAGGATTACATCCTAGGATGCAAACCCTGATCGGCCCCTAGACTATTATTAATCCTCACTACACAAAACCTGAGACAAATTATATTTTTATTTGAAACTGTATTCCACTTGTCTTCAAATTCATTCCATGATCGAACTTCTTCCATTCAATGATAGATATTACTCGTATATCATGGTATCTGATCAGCTATCCCACCTATTTTTATTACTTAACTATTTCAAATGCCTATCCTTGGATTTTTCCTAGGCCCCTCCTTCTGTTTTCATCTTCTATTATGTTTTAGTGACAAATCCATCGTGTCTCAAGTTGTGCGCCCAATCTATCTAGTGATTTGTGTCCGAATGTAGCCTCTACCGAAAAAGATTTATTTTCCACAACGCGGATGAGGTTCCTTTAAGCACCCGCCCGCCGCCACCCAGATGAGCTTCGCTGCCCCCCGGCACCGCCCCCGCCCGTGGCGCCCTCTTATACTCTCTCCTTCAACCTCACCCCACCGCCTCTCTTCTCTTCAACTCCGACCCACCCTCTTTCTCCTCCCAACTCTCTAAGCCTGCGTGAGGAAAGTCATAACTCGAGCGAGCAGTCTAAATGGATGGTTTTGTCAGTCCATCCGCAAGTCCCCCAATTGCCTTCCTCCATGCCGTTTGTGACTCCATGTATCGATCTCCAGGGCGATTTATCCCATCCGTTTTCCTGGGATATTTTGCGATCCATTCACGGCCACTCAGTGAAAAGAGCAAACTTCTTGTCATAAAAATTATTTTCATGGATATTATTTTTCTCTCTTTTCATCATTATTTTTATTTAAAAATATTTAAAAGCAGAGAATAGTTCACCGAATTTGCAAGATATTTATAGATACGTTATTTTGATTGCAAGTCAAATTGATAGAGTAAATAATGGAAAAATTTCTGCTCTGCAACCAATTAGCAAAATAATGAACCAACATGATATTATCATGAAACTATGAGTCACTTTGAAATTAACAATATTTTCTGGAATTTATATGTAGGATTCTGAGGTGCAATTATCTGCTACGTTCATTTTTTTAATCACTTCGGTGAAATCAACAGATAAATACAAATTTTAGTTATATGTATGCCCAAAGTTGGAGCTGAATAGTTTTTTGCAATCAATTTTAAATACGTTTTAAGAACAATTAATCTCCAAATTTTCATTTGAATTTTCAGATTTGAAGATAGTATTTTTGTTTAATAATTTTCCACGCCTTGAATTACATGTGATTCTACGTATTTTAATAGTAATAATTAAAATCAAGTTTCGTTCCTTGGCTATTTCCTACGATTATGATAAATTAAGGCGGAGTATGCAGAAATATGAGTTACGCAAATGGTGAGCCATTGCGTTTTGAACTATATTTTTTTTCATCTAAGAGTTCTCAAATTCTCCCTCTCCGATTTCATTGCCTCTCGAGTTTCTTCTCATACGATACTTGAATTATTGATAAGAAACTTTTATACAATAATCATGCAAAGCACACCGGTTCAGATTGGATTTATATCGTGACAGTAAAATATTCAGAATTGATACCCCTCTCCAATCCCCACCCGTCTAATTCCCGACAAGGCACGCAGATCACGACATTCAACACTTCAGATGATGGCGGGAGTGAGTTTTTCCGGAAATGTGAGAAGTCAAATCAAGGTAACAAATTAAAATCATCTGCGAGAGAAGTTGAAGGAAGACTGTTGACAGCCATATGCTGGTTAATAATAATAATCAGCACTTAAATGGTAAAGTTTATTACAGAATAAATATTTCAAATTCCTTAGCTATCGTAAGTTAGATCATATATTTTTAATTTTACTGATGAAAGTTTCTTTAATAATTGTACTCCCTCAATCATAATAATCCGGCCGTAATGGTCATAGCAATTTTTCATTATGTTATGAGATAATTTTACCCCTTCAGACTCTGGCTTACCCTACGCTTAGAAGCACGATCTCCAAGACACCCCTCATCCCTTTCTTAACCATATAAGCCCCCCGTAAGGTTAATTGCACTTGGCACCTGAATACGTGTACGTCACGTAAGCCGCCTTGTGATGAAATGCGGCATGGTAGTAACCGATTTAAGTGTGTAAGAGTACCGATATATTCTACTTCATCTATGTATTTCCAACAAATGAAAAATTCATTTTCACGCAGTTGTTGATAAAAGGCACAATATTTCCCACCACCACTGTTGTATGTTTACTTATATCGATATTGTCTTCATTGACAGTTTCCATAGATGATTCCTAAATAAAAAAATAGCGGGGTGAAGCAGTGAAATAAGTCATAAAAGTTTATCTTGCTGTTATTCCAACTTTTAAGACGTGATTACACTGGACCATAATGAATAAGCAAATCTATTCTTGTGTCTTAGTTGTGGCTAGTATTTGTTGAATTAGAAACAGTCATGAGTCTGGGCGAATGTACAATGCTACTAGAGTTCAATTATTTAACCATAGGATTATATCACCGATATTATTCTTTCGCGGTAAGAAACACGTTCCACCACACAGGCAAATACAGTGTACTTTTTAACAACTGACAGCCACGTTGACCATACCCAACGCCCTCATTCGGTGCTATTAGGAAAGCTGATAGGATAAACTCAAACCAGTTAATGACCACGATTTACTGGGCTTATCAAAAATGAGATACTTCACGCACCGGCAATAGAAGGAGGTTTGTAGCAACTGATAAACCTCCTTAATTCCATTTTGTAATTGAAATACAATAAACAGGTTCACATAATATTTACGTGACTTTTGAAACAAAAGATATTGCTTATAGTCAACTAATGGAATCATAATATACAAATATATGTATAGAAAATGAGTTGAGTAAAAATCATTGATGAATTACCTTTTAATCTGAGTTAAACTTTTCATTCAAACTGAAAGGTCGAGAAAATTAGAATCATCATATTAACCTACAATTTAGAAAAATTAAAAAGCACAGAAGATTTTTAAAGGGGCTCAGGTAATAAGTCCATGTTGTAAGAGCTCATTACTAATATTCTGTTTACTTCTGGGAAATTCGAATTGTCACATGTGACGTTACGAACTTCAGTGATGAGAAAGTGTTTGAGGGAAAAAGCATTTATCATATCGGTCTGTTTGACCGTTAATTTTCTTTAAACTCCTATAAATTGCCTGCCAAAACGGCAGGGGTTATCATTTCAAAAGTAATAAATAAATACATGGATTTTTCCCTCCCTATTGACCACAACCATAACTTGGTGGAAGAATTTGTGCGTTCTGTTGATCCCTATAGAGATGCTAACGAGAGTATTGGCAATTGCTTCTGGTAGGGTTACCTATGCCATATAGGTTAAAGGTTAGAAGTCAGATAAAGGGTAGTCCGCGTAGCCCCCGTTCCTCAGTGAGGCAAATGCAAACGCATCTGACCCAAGTTGGGTCTTTGCGGTCTTTGAGTGATGGTGTGATATTAAAAACACCCTTAAGAATGGCAATGGGAAACCACCTTAGTTATTCATCCCATGTAGTATGGTGGAGATAAGTCTAATAATGAGTCCTGGCAATCACAGGACTCAGTTCAATCGGCCGTGTATCAAGCCGAAGAGGGTCGAGACTTCCGTGGTCGAAATTTAACGATATCCTTGTATAGTAAAAGCGATATAAACAGTACAAAAGACAAAAAAAGGGACCAAATTAATAAGCATAGGAAAATGAAATGTTGGGAAAATGTCGAAAGGCAGGAAAATTAGAGGACACAAACCAAGAGATGGAGAGAGGATATATATGTTTTAGGGTAGTGCAAAGACGGATGAAAAGATTGCGGGGATTACTAATAAGATAGTTATAGACTGATATACAGCGAAGAAGAAGAAAGCCAGTGAGTGGTGGCGTTATTATTGGACAAAATGATAGGAAGAAGCGGAGTAAATGTAGAGCAAGCAACTGAAATAACATTATTAGTAGAATTAAACGCTGTACCAAACCACTTTGTCATTATTTAGGTCTACATGCCACCAAGCAACGATAGAGAGGAAGAAGTTGATAGAGTATACTACAAGTTAGAGAATCTCATCGCGGCTGTTCCTGGAGGGAAACATATTGATGAGGGATTTGAACGCGATAGTAGGCGGAGGAAGAGGTGATAGTGAGGTAGAGGATAAAGGTTTATGAAGAATGAGTGACCGCGGAGAGAAAGCAATAGAGTTCTGCTGGATGCATAATCACGAACACTTGACTTTGACAATACAAAGAGGTATACATACACATGGAAAAAACCGGTAGACTCATAAAGGTATCAGTTAGAATACATTCTGGTTAATCTCACAATTTAGAACACGTTACGAATTTACACATTTTCCCAGAGTGAACACATATAGTTATAGAGAAACCCTTATGGTGAGAACTACTATTTCGAGAAACCCATATAGTGAGGGGTGTACAAATAATTGGAGAGAGGAATGAAAGCCAGTGGGGGTATTTATAAAATAAGTGAAATATGCTGAAGATCATGCTTTAGTTTGCCAATCAGGTAAGGGTTCGCAAAAATTGATGGGCAAATTAAAATGCCAGTACGAAAGCTACGCAGTTTTCGAGAAAGAGGAAGGCTAAGTTAAATATTAAAAGAGACGTTCATGTATTAGAATAGGTAGAACATTTTACCTATCTTGGAAGTACTCTGGAACAAAATGGTCAAATTATTGGGGACATATGGTAAAAAGTTTCCTTAGGCTGAAAATCTTTCACAAGGACAGAATTGATGCCGGGGACATTGAGTAAGGAAGTTAAAAAAGGCATTTTAACACTGTTATATGGAGCACAGTTTTGTGCGGCGCGGAAACTTGATCTTTGAAGCAAGATATTCGGTGTGGATTGGAACCTTGTAAAAAGTGGGTGTGGAGAAGGATGGAGAGGTGAAATGCACAAAAAAACGAGGAAAACCGGGTATGGTAAAGGAGTAGAGGGGATTGTAGGGAGCAATTCAAAGGAGGCGGGAAAGATAGATGCATATTGTTTTGATTGGCAAAGGGATGTTGAAGACTGAGGGAAATTAAATAATCCATCAAGGTTGGTACGGAATTCGATAAAGAGGGAGACGAAATTGTCGCACCCAATATTACAGTGAGTTCCTGCCATCCCCGTACTAGCGCAAAGGTTTGTGTGTGTGTGTGTTTATTTGCTTTTCAGTTAAGGTACTATTTTCACCAGGAGACCAAGGAGCACGACGAATGTTAAAAAGTTTGAAATAGTTTTCAACAGTTTTCAAAACCGTATTACATTTCAGCTACTTTGCTTTCCTGAGAGCTTTGCCCTCTATTGGTACATAAGAAGAACACAGTATACACAGAAAAATCGATAAATGTGATGGTTTTCCTTTAGAGTTCAAATCACGATTTTCTTTATTATTCATCATAAAAATCTGTCTTTTAAAAGTTAAACTATGGTATTATGGTATTATTAACACCAATCGTCAGCAGATCTTAATTTCATTAACATCGTGGATATTGCAATATTTAATAGCGTTTTAATGAGAATCATCTTCTTTTTCTTCTTAAGGCAGAGTCATGCCGTTGCTATTATATAGCTCTCTTCATTGCTATTATTTTTAATGCCTTAGATGTTTGAACACACACAGTCTTTTTTAGTAATTTTAAAATTTCTTTCTTTGTCTTCCTCTTCCCATAAGTCCGAGTGCTTCTCTTTCCAATATGTATATTCTACGGAAAGTTGTTATGTCTCAGAACATTTTCAACAAATTTAACTTTCCCATTCCCTAGCATTTTTGTCAAATCTTTATCTATTTATTCTATCAAATCACTATCAATCACCATAACCTTTGAGCCTTTGGAACTTCTCTGTTATTTTTCTTGTCTTTCTTAGCTTGTTCTCGTCATTTTTCAAGAAATTCACATATTTTTGTCCACATTATTTACAACGGAATTTCTTTATTTTTCTTCCCAATTCTCCATGTTTTACTTCCATATAAATGTGCACTTCAAATAAAGGATATTTTTTATAATTTTCAATTTAATGATATTGTTTCCCAAAACGTCGATGATAATATTTAATTTTAATAAATGTAATATATAAATATATATATATATATATATATATATATATATATATATATATATATTGTTTCAGTAATTAGTCCCGACTACTATCCTCGTAAATGGAGTAAAGTTCCTTGTTTTTCAATAGAACACCAGTCGTACTTACGTTTTACCGTAAAAATAACAATAAGCCTACAAGGATGGTGTTTTTCCCTGGTAACTTTAACACATCAGAATACAATCAATACCATTTTTTTCTAGTTTAAACTCTGAAAATTTTACCACAAATAGAAGTTTTAAAAACATCATCGATCACGTACAAGTTGTTTTTCAAGCTTGAAATTCGAATAGTCAGCAAGTAAATCACTTAAAAAATTATTGGATGATTAACATGAATTTTTAATATTCTGTTGCATTAAACTTTTGTTTATTTTTGCAAAAGCAGAGTGTGCTAATGAAATTTTAGTTTTTTCTGAGCGTCAGCTTGGAAATATTTGATTTCCAGGCCGAAAAATACAGCTTTCCTTTATTTTCAATATATTTTTTTAAACTTATTATCATTTAAAGAAACCATATTCGTTTTAAAGGAAATAAGTATTTTACAGGAAATAAATCAAAAAAGTAAATAAGTTTTGACGAGAAATTTAACCCCCACCTACTTGCCGTAAGGGCCCCGCCTACTCCTTTTATTTACATTGTTTCCAGGCTGCCCACGCCCCAGACATGGAGACCGCGGTCACTTCGCTTCGACTGCACGCCTTCTCGCTTCGCTGTCACGCAGCTGGGTGCGACCACAGCGCGCTTTTACGTAAACCCCACGGTGGGCGGCGAGAGAAAGTGTACACATTCCGCGGGGATGGGATTGAAATGCATTTTACAATACGGGGGTGGCGGAACGAGAGCCATGGGACGGCGTTAAGGGGGTCCGAGAGGGCAGTGCGCCGGTGTAGGGGGGGAGGGGGAGGGAGAGAAGCATTAAGGGCGGAGGGGGCAGCGGACGTGCAGGCGGCTGCCCCATGCACGGCGGCAAGGGGAGGTTGATGTTTCGGGGTCGAGTGGGGAGGGTGTGAACCTTTAACCCCTTCGCCTCCCCCCTGCGTGACGAAGGGCCGCCTCGCCCGGTCAGGTGGAAGTGTAACCCCACCCCCCTCTCTCCATCAGCTTCAACCTAGGGCTCGCGGGGATTTGCGGGGAGGGGCTAAAGGTCAAAGGGAGTGGGGAAGGGCGAGATCCAGGGGAGGGAGGGAAGACGGGTCGGCACGAAAGTGCCCGCACACGACTCGCGGTCACGGAGGGAGGAAAAGGGGTGGAAGGGGGGATGCGAGTGTGAAGTGGAGGGGTAGGCAAGCGAGTGCGGCTCGCAGTTCACCGCTCGCAGGGCGCTTAAAGGCACAAGGCTCGTAAAGGCGATGTAGCGATGGGATGGTCACCTTCCCCCAGAGGAGTGGTCATTTGCCATCGTGCCCCTTATTTGCGTACACGTCGAGACACGGACAAAGCCAGGGCGTGGTTCCTCGGGGGTGGTTCCCAATATTCAGCTGTTTTGAAGTCCAATGGAATCCCGAGGATCATACCATATGAAGGTTAAGCCTCTTCCCGTTTCAATTATGAGCCCATTTTCACATTAAAACGATGTATTTGATATACAATGATAAGAAAATTTAAAAAAAATCTATACCAAAAATATTTTTTAGCTTTTGCGTTAGATTTAAAACTGCGAGCCCTAGCTCAAGTATATTATCAATATGGTATTTGGCATTATTCAGGCGAAGAAAAAGGTGAAATGAATGAGAAATATACATATATATAAATAATTCAGTTAAACCGAGAAACCAGCTTTGATTGAAAAACAAACCAAAATGAAATCAACCTACGTGAAGACATTGGAGACACAACAAGAAAGCACTGTCATGGGGAGCCATTGTACGGCACCACGTGACCGTTTTAAATGCCGAAGGTGCTAAATGCGTCAGAAACGCTGATTTTGAGAAATAGAACTGTGAAGCAAGAACCTAAAACAACGAATGAAGGAGAGGGAGAGAGATTTCAAGATCCATGGATACATTGAGAATATGGAAACTTACAAAGAGCGGGGACGTGCGCAATTAGATTGTAAAGCGCCTCATTACCATTACAAAAAGAAGACCGACCTCCTTTTTCAAGTGATCCGCACGGACGAAAACAAACTAACAAAGAGGCTTGTCACACAACCTTGGGAGTTCAAAGGCAAGCGTATATGGTAGAAAAAAGTCAATGACGATATAATGGTGAGCGTAAAAACAGAGCAAGTCATACTGGGGAGGAACAGCTTTATGCGAAACAATTCAGGCGTGAAGGGCACCCAAGGTGCTGTGACAACCATACTTTTAAGATAGGAAAAACGCCCACGCCAAGAGGACAAAGGTTAAAGCGTAGGAGGATTCGCAAACATGGGTGGAAACCTAGTAAACGTGATTCATAAGATGAAACTACGATAAGAAATGCTCATCAATCATTCAAGACAACCTGCTTCATTTACTGTATGGCAATAAGACAAATTTCTATATGATTGATCAATTCAAATGTGTTCATGATTTCTCCTCGTACCTACACATATTTCATTATTTCTCGGGCCATTTGGGCCAGACAGCAGAAGTGAAATTGTTCCCTTTGCGATGTACATAGTATATATCATTCGAATTGATTTTTCTTTAATTTGAGCTGAAAGAATTGAAAATTCAAACAAATTTATTCATTACTTCACTGTAAATAAATAATCATCTTCGATATATTCAAACTAACTACTAGTTTTTGATTATTTCGGTGAGGGAATTACCATTTTGGCTCTAATAATAAGACGGTATGCGCTGAGTTGCGTTGACATCTTAATTAATAGGATAGAAATAAGGGGCAACAGTTTCATACTCCTTGTGTGCTAAAAACAGATTCCTGGAAAATACAATGTCCTACCGTAATTAATAGATATGTAAATAGGTTTTCCGGGATGCACCTGATAGGCATTACAGAAATTAGGTAAGGAAGTGTGAAAAAGAGAATTTTTGAGTGTTTAGAAGGTGATGAGAAGACGAAATTAAAAAAAAGAGTTAAAAATATAGGTGAAAGGACGATTGTATTTTCTAACTTTAAAAATCTTGGAGACACAATAGATGAATGAATGGATGAATAAAGCGTAATGCAGATGTTGGACACGAGAAAACTAAGTTAAAGTTTCAGTTTTATCATATTTTAGCCGTTAAAGACAACTATATAAAAGACATATATATAAAAGACAGTCAAGAAACTCACGGACGTAGCCAGGAGGAAACAGTATAGATTATATTTCCCAGCGCTAATGATGTTGTAAAACATTTGCAGTTGTCTTTAACGGCTAAAATATGATAAAACTGAAACTTGAACTTAGTTTTCTCGTGTCCAACATCTGCATTACGCTTTATTCATCCATTCATTCATCTATTGTGTCTCCAAGATTTTTAAAGTTAGAAAATACAATCGTCCTTTCACCTATATTTTTAACTCTTTTTTTTAATTTCGTCTTCTCATCACCTTCTAAACACTCAAAAATTCTCTTTTTCACACTTCCTTACCTAATTTCTCTAATGCCTATCAGGTGCATCCCGTATATATATATATATATATATATATATACATATATATATATATATATATATATATATATATATATACGCATCATGATATGGTGACTTCTTTTAACCTGAAGAAGGTGACCGGGACCGCCGATATATCGAAGGAAGCCATGTTTAAGTTTGTGTTAATCCTTTTTTTACTCTTATTTATTGCTAATCACTAGTCTGAATGAAAAAAGTTAACGGCATATAGGTGCTCTCTATACTATTATTATTATAAGATAATCTACCGGTTGAGGTAGGTTTTAGATTGACACAACTACCAAATACATATTTTGTGACTCCTAGCAAAACATATATCCTACTCTACATCAGGTCCCTCTTCATCTCTGAGTACTCTCTTCCTCCCTTCATCCCGTCCAACATCCCTATCCTGTTCCTACCCTTTCCTTTTTTACCTAATATTCTCCCCTCTATTACAGTCTTCAACATTCCGCTGCCGGTCAATACCCCCTTCATCCACTTTTCCTACCTCCATAGCATTTCTCCCAACAAACCCCTCTCTGCCCCCACCATGCCAAGTACTTCCTCATTTGTTTTCTTCTCTGTACATTTCACCTTCTCCATTCTTCTCCACACCCACATTTCAAAAGCCTCCTATCTACATCTATCCTCCTGCTTCAGTGACCACGTTTCCGCGCCGTACATAGCTACGCTTCATATGAAAGTTTTTACAAGTCTTTTTTTAATATCCTTACTCAACGTCCCTCTTATCAACTCCCTCCTCTTTGTGAAAGCCTCTTTGCCTTGCGCGATTCTCCTACTTCTTTGACCGTGTTGGTCCAAAACACTTCCGAGATATGTAAAATGTTCTACCTGCTCTAGTTTTTGCCCTCCTATTTTAATGTTTAGCTTAAGGTTTTTCTTTCTGGAAATTCGTATAACCTTTGTTTTATTAATATTGATTCTCTTTCCATGTCTATCGAAATGAATTTCCAATTCACTCAGCAATACTTCCAACCCCTTGACTGGCTAACAAATTAGAGCTTGGTCATGAGGAAACCTAAATGAATTTACGGATTCCCTTCCGGCTTTTATTCCTGCCTCCAGATCTTTCTATGCCTCTTTAATCATTTTCTCCACGAATAAGTTCAACAACAACGGTGATAATGGGCTACCTTGCCTAATACCTCTAGCACTGCTCATCCGGACTCTTTGTTCCCCACTCTCATCTTAGCAGTCTGAAATATTTACAGGTTGTGGATTAGCCTTCTGTCCCTCCAATCTATTCCTATTTTCCCCAATATATTGAAGAGTTTTTCCTAATTCACTCTATAAAACGCATTTCCGAAATCTACGATAAAAGCAAATACGTCCTGATTATATTCTATATTCCTCTTGATTAGTGGTCTCATTATGGCAAGGGCATCGCGCGGTCTGTTCCCCTTCCTTAGCCTAAACTGATCATCCCCCAAGAGATCATTTACCCTACTCTATATCCT
Organism: Hetaerina americana; assembly: GCF_022747635.1. Taxonomy (NCBI): domain Eukaryota; kingdom Metazoa; phylum Arthropoda; class Insecta; order Odonata; family Calopterygidae; genus Hetaerina; species Hetaerina americana. Next base: position 13,011,225 of record NW_027286763.1, read on the forward strand.
TTTGTTGATGAGGACAACTTTAGCTGCGTGGGATATCAAACTTATTGTCCTGTAGTCCTCACATGATGTAGCCTTTACCTTTTTCGGAATAGGAACTAAAACTGATCTCACAAAGTCTTCCGGCCAGATTCCTTCCTCATAAATACTACGGATCAGCCCATATAGCCTCTTCCTCCCACATTTTCCTACGCATTTTAAAAGTTCCACGGGAATGTTATCCACCCCCACGGCCTTATTTAGTTTTATCTCCCTTAATGCCCTTTCTATCTAATCGTCGAGTATGGCTGGACCTAAGCTATATTCCTCCACGTCATGTTCCTTTTCTATACTAACTTTGTTGGTCTAAGTTCTTTAATATACAGTTCTTCTATATATATTCCTCTACATTCCTTCTATTTCTCTTGGATCTTTTTTGTGTCAACTGTTATCTAACCCAACTTATCTCTACATTTTAGCACAGATCTTCCCTTCTTACTTACAGATAGTGATTTAACCTTACAGTATAGCGCACCAAATTCCCCTTCCTCTGCAAACTTTCCATTCCTCATAAGACTATATGTAATATATATATATATATATATATATATATATATATATATATATATATATATATTAATATATAGAAGTTATGTAGTTTAGAGTAAATATTTATATGCCCCTAATAATACATATCGGTAATTATGTTTATATTATGATAAAAAATCCATCATATATATATATATATATATATATATATATATATATATGAGGGTCATCCGGAAAGTAGTACCCGTTCGTGAAATAAAGACACAAAAGTAAATATTAACAAACATAAAAAATTTTATTTGAAAGAGGATACTTTAAACTACTTCTCAACATAATCTCCAAGCAAATTAAGGCATTTGTCATAACGTGTGACAAGTTTCTGTATTCCTGCTGCATAGTCCTTCGCCGCCAGCTCATTGAGATACGCGAGGGACCCATCTTGCACAAATTTTTGCATAATGCAGATGGTGTTTAACAATTTCATGAACAATTGTTCGAGAAACATTGGGAAAATGCTCACAGATGTCATCAATTGTGACGCGCCGATCGTTCCTCACGAATTCGTCAACTGAGCTCACCAGTTGGTCTGTAATGACAGACGGTCTCCCCGAACGCTCATCGTCGTGTGTGTTCCCCCTCCCCATGTTGAAGTTGCGACACCACCGCCGAACAGACGACTCGTCCATTACATTGTCTCCATACACCTCCTTTAATTGGCGATGAATATCACATGGGCGAACGTTTCTTGCATTGAGGAATTTAATCACTGCCCTCACTTCACAACTGGCGGCGTTCTCAATTTTTTTAAACATTGTAAACAATCACAGAAACAACACAGGCAATGCTAGCGTCACGCAACTTGGCTCAGAGAAGGCAGACAAGCCACTGAAGCTATCTGACCTCGTCCAGCGGCTACTCGCGTCGTCAGCACTTCATGCGGCACGAACGGGTACTACTTTCCGGATGACCCTCGTGTGTGTGTGTGTATATATATATATATATATATATATATATATATATATATATATATATATATATATATATATATATACAGGGATTGTATATGGTGGGGCAGGGGTAGAACAGAGGTTGCGTGTCTGAATATGAAGCCGAAGGTCGCTGACCGGCGAAAACTCTTCAGTTGAGAAAAAATTTGGTTATATCCTAGCTTCCTAATTACTCCTAGCTACCCTGCACCCAAGGTGAAAGGCAGCAGTTTCCCCATGGGGCACTGGTGGCGCAGACCGAGTGGGTCGGACCGACATCAGCTGCCACAGCTGCGGGCGAGAGCGAAGTTCACAGTATTGGCTGTAGTACTGTGATGGGGAAGGCAACGGGAAACCGCCACATTATTCTCCCTAAAATATGAAGTCTTTCATTATAGTAGAACGTAGACCCAGTAGCAGGGCATTAAATTAAGTCGCAGTAAATTAAAGTACACCCATCCTAGGATTGAAATACTGATGGTATACTAGTGCATGTTTGATCGGAAAATGGAAAATGCGAATCATTCTGATTTCACAATTTAGAAAAATATCTTTTAACGTAGCCTCCGGTGTTATTATTGACTTTCTGCCTAAAGCAGGCCGGAAGAACAGGTGGACCTCCGTCCTCCGGTGAACAGGCGCGCTCTCGCTGTACTCGCTTCCTTCCCTTCCCTTCCTGTCCCTTATCCGTGTTGGCGGCAGCGGACGCCGCCCACCCCCCCGCACGAGGGAAGGAAGGGAAGGGAGGGAAGCGCGAGAAATTCGTACTCGCCCCTCCTCCCTCGTCATTCCTCCCCTCGCACACGCCTCTTAAACCATCCCTATGTGCTCAAAATAACCACTCTCCTCCCAAATACTATTATCGCTTTTGCGCGACGTCCGCAGCAAAGATTATACACTTTCCCTCCACACCATCTCGGAATTAAACGTCGTTTTTGCCCTATAGGAAACCGCGCGATGTTCGTTGGAGGTCGACCTCAGATCTGAGCTATCTAAAGTTGATTAAATTATGAGTTGATATTTTTTTGCAACTATTCATAAAAAAGTAAAACCACAAACCTAATATTGTAATGCTTCATTTTGCTCTTCAGATTTATAACAAATTAATGAAAGAGGTTTAATGTTACGTATACACTGAAGGTGACTTACTCGATATAAATACTTTCCACTAACAATGTCAAAATCTCTATATTATTAAGGCAGATTTTACAGAGACGCACTGAGTATTCATTAAGCGTTAACCCTCTTTACTCAATAACAACTTGTTATTTTACCCCCAATGGCACCCTTATGCGCCATTGATAATCCTCCAATGATATGCTTAATCTGCCTTATTAAATGGAGATTGAAGTGCTAATCAAGCAATGAATGCGGGTGAACTATTACAGGGTGAGACAACCGTGACAAAACCATTTCCAATTATTTTGATTTTCCGAGACAAAAATGAGTCGTGCAATGCCTGAATATGAGGCAAAAGCTGCAATTATTCTCAAAAACGACTTAATATTTGTCTATTCACAGATTTGTTGGTGAATTTAACTTTTATAATTAATTGAAAATCAATTGAAAAGTGACTATGTTTATCTGTCCGAGAAGCAATGGGAGCGCCGAAAATATAAAAATAATTAAATTCCACTTACAGAGGAGTGATAGGCTAGCCTAAGACACCGTGTAAATACAATTTTAATATCCATTTTCCAATTGTGAAACTCGTATCTCATGGCGATTTTTGTGCAGTACTCATCGTGCATTAAGGCCAAAAAAAGTGAAACACTTAAAGTACAATTAATTTGCAAAATGCCTGCGGTTGAAATGCACCGCTGGTCCTCGAGCTTACGGTCTCTTTATACCTACCTGGTCTCTATATGCATATACGGTCAAATTAGTGCGTTTGGAAGTGCTATGAATGAGAGATAATCAAAAAGTTGCCCTGATGCGTGCTACATCATGTAAAAGAATTAAACATGTATCGGTTGTGCGACTGGGAAAAAGCCTTAAAAATTACAGTAAATTTTTAAAAGTACCCTTTTTGGCCTCTAATCCCGATCTAAATCTCATTTAAAAGTGCAGCATTCCGATTAAGGGCTGAAAGTGGGCTGAGAGACCACCCCAGGGAAGCATACACAAAAAATAGAGACGATTAAAGGAATCCTCTGAAGGGACTTCACTTATTCAAGTCCTGGAATGACTAAATACTGTAAAGCTATGGAGAAATGCAGAAGGCTGAAGAAGTCTGGCAAGTAATCCTCTTAAGCTATGGGGAAATCGTTTAGGATGCGGAGGGTGTAGACAGCGCTAATTTATTTATGCGCTTAGACTCAAGACAGCACTAAAAAATGGGTCAAAAATGCCTCTCTTCCAAGCAAATGCCAGACTGTTCTATTTACTGCAGTTATTAGTTAAGTGCTCTCTGATACTATAGTCACAATATACGAGCATTGGAAAAAAATAACAATACTAAAACAAACATATTTGTTGCTTCTTGAATTCTAATATTTACAATAAGGAATAATTGAAGGTTATTATGCCAAATATTTGTACCCATACAATGAACAGCCATTTTTTTCTTCCATTTAAGCTTTTCAATAATTCATTTACTTTTACCATCTTTAATATGGCAATGCTCTTGCCATTAAAAAGTACCCGTTCATCACTTAATTTTTTGACTAGTAACCTACTCAATTTAATTATGTTTTAAAATATTGAAGACCTTATCATAAAAACACCTTTTAATGCTATTACTATATGAGCTTCCAGAACTCATCCTTCAGTAAAAACAATAGTACATACGAATTATCCAAACCCCTTCTGCTGACCCCGCAAGGGGTGAATAGGGTGAGAAGGATCTCATTTTAATTATTTTTCGGAAATTCACTGCCTTTTACCTACGGCCAAAGTAATGGGCAGCCCTGACAATCGTATTTCTCCCACCTGTGTAACATTTATTCATTGTTTTAACGTACCTTTATATTTCCACTCTTTTGAAAATTCCTCAAACAAATTCACAAATGAATTTCTGCCGCTAACCCTTTCTCTCTAATCTATTATTAATATTCGAAAAAGTAGTGTTTGAAAATTGGATGGAGCAATTTCATAGAGGCAAATGTTTTCAATCATTGATTTTAATAGTCAGTTATTGCTTTGATCCACCGCTGAAATATTTAATGGCTCGAAAATAAATAATTGATCAAGAGCAAGTGCAGAAAATGTCATGGTCGTAAAAAATGAAACAACTAACTCTAGCAGCCCAAAGTGATAAAAATGAAAACCTATATCTGTACGGTATTATAAAACCACTGCAGCGGTGTATGACTGGGGTTTTTGGGCACTTGTCATATTTATTTTAAATATTAGTTAGTTCATATATGTGAACATATTTCATGCTTATGAAAACACTCGTCGGAACATACGAAAATATGGCTGTAAAAACCATGCAAGCCTTGATACACTAATTGATATGTGTGCAATAATTGGTGAGTTTATATTAAAAATTAACTTATGCTTTTTAATAAAAATACTCCAGTGCTTTATCGGATTTGGTTATGAATCATGATGCGATTAATCATGCTATGCTGTGCGAGGAATGAACGACTACTTGAATATGTCAGAAAAAACGGTGCCTATCTCTCCTTTTTCAGATCGGAGGTATATCTAAAGTAACAATTTTGGCCCTTTATTATTTCCTCAGGTTGGCATAATAGAGAAAAGGAGGGATATTATTATATTGGCAGAATATAAAAGTGGATTCAACCAATCTGGTGGTAATCTAAGTATACAAGGTTTATATAAAAAGTATCTGTAGCAATTTTATTCCGAACGTGTGCGTGAAGTGCTAAATTCAAACCGACGGTTAAGTGTGCGCATGATTGCAGACCGTGTTGACATTGAATAGATACCAGTGAACACCATTACCACTAAAAATTTGCCGATGCGAAAGATTTCCCCTAAAATCTTCCCAAAGGTCTTGACGGACGACCAAAAGTAGAGTCGAATGTCTGCTTGCAAAGATGTTCTGCAATAGCATCGCAACGATTCCCCAGGACCTGCCTCAAAGGACCCCACCTAAGTGCCATCAAAGAAGATTGTACGTTTAGGGAGCTTTCCATTCATTAACAAGTGATGGAAAAAGTATGTCGACGCTCAAGGGATGTGCTTTGGAGAATTTTGAGGCATTTTAGCAATATTTAAAATAAATCTATTTTCCCGAAACTTTACCCGATACTTTTTATAAAAACCTTGTACAAATATGAACGGTAGGAACAGTCTTCTCGAATATTTATATCTTGAGATACTGGTGTCACCCTTCAGGTATATGAAGAGGTCATCGAAACGTAAGGAAAACGATGGTAAACATTAAACAAGTTTCTGAAAATGAATAATAATTTTCTTTGACGAATTTTCATGGGTAAAATTATATTTTTCGTTCATCGTAATTGAAGTCCGATGACAGTATATTATTTTAAGATCCAAAATTCATTGCGGGGGAAAACTGATTCTGAAGGCGCTGGAATAATGAATTAATATAAATAGCTGAGGTATCATCCAGCTTTTTTGTGAAGGAGGGCGAAATTCTAATCAGTGAATAGAAAAATGTACCTCATCCAAAGAACAGAGGTTAAATTGATTTATAAAAGAGCGTCCTAGGGGTCCATCGGACGACACCTGATGCAAGAGCGCACAACTACTCAATGGCCCCTCCTATACCTACCCCTTCACACGGCGCCAAATTTCTAATTAAAAAAATAGATCACCATCCATCTTTCAGAAAACACGACTGAGATTTTAACTGGTGAAGTACATTTCTCGTGAATTGTTTGCAATTAATGGAAAGAAAACTTCTACGAGGAACAATAGAAAATGACTGTTATGCGAGCAGATTTATTATGATCTATTCATATGTCCCCATCCATAAACTACAACCTGATGCGAAGGAAGGGTTTGGGCATTTTGATCAAACTAAGAGCTCTAATGAGAAAAATTTATAGCGGGGAGTGAGGTATGTGAGTCAACATATAGTATACTAGGGAACTGTTGAGAAAGATAATGAATATGGAGGTGAGTGCTAGGATTATATTGGCAAAAATAGAAGTAAACCTCAGCCATCTAGTGGTAATCCACATGCATATGCTGGCAAGTATTCACCAGGAGGAAGGAGCGGAATCCTTAAATTTCAATTAGAATAAATAACTGGGAACGTTTAAGGGAGAAATTATCTCACCTAGAACCGTAATGGGGGATCGGAACACAGTGGTAGACAGAGGGAGGAATAAAGAGATAGGTTGAAGAGTGTGGTTTATAAATTAGAAACGATCACGGAGAGTAATCAATCGAGTTTTATAAAAAAAGGTGTTCTAATGTTGACTTAGATTCTCTTTCCATCCCGCCTTCTAAGTCTTATTAAACTTATCCTAACTTTTTTATTCCTTCTGTCTTCATTTAGATAATTTTTAATTTTTTCTTGGCATGCCTTCCTTTATGCTCCAAAAAAACTTTCAAAATCCACTTTAGCACTCTCCTACTCCATCTATTTTTTTTAATTTCGTGACGAATTAATTATGATCCGAGTCTCTATTCGCACTAACTAAGCTGTGTGAGTGGGTGACTCAGTTTCTAAATCTATTTTAAACCATGACATACTCTAACTGGCAGCACATTTCAACATGAGTCCATTTTTCCTGGTATCTTACGTGTTTGTTTACAGTCATGGATTACGGTAGCGATGCTTCAGAGGAAATATGAAAGAAGAAAGCAAAAGAGCATAAACAAGGAAATGGAGGAAAAATAACCGTAAGAAAAAATTTACTAGTGCAGGGATAAAAAAACTTAAGTTAAATAAAAAATGGAAGAGCGATGTAAGAAGATAGAGGAATTATCAGGAAGTAGCGAAGGAAAACTATATCTATCATTAGAGATAAGGCAAGAAGGTCATAAGTCGAGTCAAGAGAGATTCAGGGTTGGGAAAAAGAAAACCTAGAAGAACCTTATCATAAAACTGTACGGTAGCCACTTAAGAAATGGAAATAGAATTTCACAAGGACGAGAGTAAACTGGGACCAGGAATAGAGATAATTAAAAGGATTGTGGGAAGAGGAAGTCAAAACAGGCAACATAAATATATTTTACGTGGAAGCGGATTGATATCCTAAAGAGTTTTGAAAAATTGAAGAAAGGGATTATTTGAAATTGAGGAAAGTATTCTTGAGGCATACATTTGCCCAAAATATTTCTTTGCACCACTCATGATCGTATTTCCTGAGAAATTTAAAGTACTTCAATGTAACAATTTTATTGTAAAAATCATTCACCTTGACCGGGATTGGAACCCGGATCCCTCAATTTCCGGCCGAGTGCTTTAGCCAGTTAAGCTGTGGAGGCGTCCTCTTCAACTCTGAAATTTTGAGGACGCCTCGATAGCTTAAAAAGAGGACGTATCAATAGCTTAACTGGCTGAAACACTCAACCAGAAATTGAGGGATCTGGGTTCGAATCCCGGTCAATCTGAATGATTTTTACACTCTGAAATTGTTGCATTAAAGTGCATATTAGCGGATGACTCCGTTAAAAGTTACTGTTGCGGCATCTCCCGCAGTTCCTTTATAAGTTGTCAAGTTTAACGTAGTTTCATGTAAAGAAAATAGGATGACAAGGTTAATTTCACATACAAAAAAAGAAGTTGAACGGATCGTACATTCAAGGCTACAAAATATTGAAAAAAACTACTCTGATGGAGATTGGTGGCTTTAGAAAGATGAGAGGAATGTATGACGTCATTTTAGTGATAAGAACATTAGTAGAAGCGATAAATTTCATTCGTGAATCTAATGGGATAGTTTAAGGTATCATAAGGACAATAACAGTTATAATTTATTGATAGGACAGTGAGCCAGAATTGATGGTTATCAAGAGTAATTTTCAACATATACACTGTGGGAATGTTATATATAGACAGCATGTAAAGAGCTGGGTCTGGGAATAAAAAAGTGCTTTGAGATGATGACTAGGCTGGGTAGTGCAGCGAATGATTAAACAATAGTGAATCAGACAGCCAAGATATCAGCGTTATTATCGAGTAGTCTACACGGACAATGCGAAAGGCATGGAAGAAAGGTTAACCACAAGAAACTAGAGTAATGAAAATACCCATAAATAGGAAGGTTCAGTGTCAAATTCAGTAAGAAGGGATGAACTTGAGGAAATGGAGAAGTTCATGTACTTGAGAAGTATTTCAGAGAGAAAGAGGGCGTTGAAATAGAAACAGGAGGAAATATGTTAGCGAAAGAGCCATCAGAAGGAAGAAGGGAATTTATGATAGGTACACGAGGCAAAGACATGAAGAAAAGAAAAGTTAAATTTTGTATGAAGTACAGTGCCTTATAAATTCGTGACTTGGTCTTTCACGCAAGAGTATGAGTATATATGGTTTTTGAAATGTGAGTAGTAAATTGGAGAAATTTCGTTGAAATGAAAACAAAGGAGACAAACTTCAAGTCATTACTGCTTAGAATTAAACCCAACTAAGTGTATCCCTAAAGTAATGCGACTTTATTAATTTAAACTAATGGATTTGTGCGAGATATTTTTTTTGAAATCCGCGATGTGAAAATTTACGCACGTGACCACTCAAAAACTCTTTAATGTATCCGAAGATATTACAATTGCTTCTAGCTTTATAAGTTGCTTGTTCCACGTGTGTTGGAATAGTCACGCCCACTGGATTGAAATATTCTCCGAAAAAATTTAAAAATTTTATCTCAACATTTCCCTTTTGAAAACAATGCTGGTTTTTCATCCATAACTATTAACTGTTGAGGTACCTCACGATCGATTTAACAATGACATGATCACGACATTGCATGATATTCATACGAAGGATATAGTTATGTAACTATTCTGTCCCCCGTCTTCAGTTATTAGTATAAGAATCATGTTACCGTTCTACAGTCAATGGAGAGTCTTTTAACCTACTAGTGATTTCATAGATGCGATTTCTAGATACCACGACATTTTAAACGATCAATCCTTATACGTATTTCGAGCTTTTTTTCGATTGGGAAAAGGTTTGTTAGGGATTAATTTTTTACGCAAGAATTTTACCTCTCCAATTGAAACTTTAATTTTTAGTTTTCTCATTTTGAAAATCAGAGTGAAGAATTTACACCATACCTGGTGATCTATCACCCAATGTCACACACCCTTGCGATGACTTGCGAGGTAGTGATTGATGCAAATAAATCTGAATCCAAATAAAAACAGATCTAGAGATCTTTATTGAAATTATTTAAGGCTTCAATGACTTGAGTCGTCGAGGCAACCAAAAATAAATTACTACTTCACGTTGTTACTACTAAGAATGCCGCTCAATAAAGTGTATCCTAACACGAAGGCAATTTACATTACTACTGTGAACATTGCGTTACATAACCTTTAGGATGCGTGATCAGAATCGAGCAAGTGGCTGCCGAAGATATCCTAAGGTTCTTCGCTAATATTATCCTGTGAAAGTTTCCATGACATTGGAGTAAATCCCACGACCTTCTACACCTGTGTCCACACATAACCTCGAAAGGGTGTGTGCCGTGCGGAATTAGAACTCTAGACATAATTGCAGAAATATTAGTTCATAAAAGTATTTCCATATTAGTAAGTTACTACACGATAACACTTGAGCAGAAAAAAAAATTCCAATTTATCCCATTCCAAACTGGATGCTTGCGATAGAATTATGAATACTTACATCTGTTTGTTATGTTGTCTCCTGCTCTTACATTTATTTAACCCGGTGGTCAAATCTACAAATACAATTCGTCTCCGAAGCGGTTTCAACGGTGTCGCAAGAATACTCATGTGACCTGTACCTTTCCAGAAGTTAAAGCCTTGCCTGCTCTCTTCGAGAATCAGGAGCCTCCCAACCGCGTATATTCTCCACAATATCCGAGACACTTAAGTATTTCCTTCTCGCAGCAATTTTTAACAAACTTAGCGGATTATCTTTGAGCCTTATCCAATTTCTTCAGTACGTTTTTTCTCAAATGGATACCAATTACTTGGCACATGAGACAAACGTGGCCAATATAAAGTGCAGAAACACAGCCTTTTACTTTTTCATGATATTTTCTTGAGACCCCTTTAATGATACGTTACATTTTTAGGGTGGCCCGCAAATTTTTCTATTATGTGTACCCCATGAAATATTATAATATACTTATTAACGTATGCGTATATATGCATAGAGTATATATATATGAGTGCACACACACATATACCTGTATGTATGTGTATATATATACATATATATATATATATATATATATATATATATATATATATATATATATATATATATATATATATATATAAACAGATATGTATTAAAAAGTTATATATATATATATATATATATATATATATATATATATATATATATATATATATAACTTTTTAATACATATCGGTTTACATACAAATATACATATATATGCATGTATATATATTCAAGAAGTTCTCTCGGGTTTCCCACCGGGTCAGGTTGCAGTACACCGACGTTTCGAAGGCTGACTCTGCCATCGTCTTCAGGGTGAAGTGACCCTTCACCCTGAAGACGATGGCAGGGTCAGCCTTCGAAACGTCGGTGTACTGCAACCTGACCCGGTGGGAAACCCGAGAGAACTTCTTGAATACCATACGCCGGGAAAACCTGAGATCCTTCATTATGTATACATATGTATATATATATGTATATAGTTAGCTATAATCAATGAAACTTGGAAAAATAGCTTTATGCATAATAAATAGGATTAAAATATACGTAGGTATTTTCCTTCCCTGGAAAATTGACTAAAACTATGTCCGTGAGAGAGTGCAAGAAAATACGCATATCTCTAGTGTGCGTCTGCGGGCGCTCGGAGACGCCGCGCGTGTGGGGGGAGGAGGGAGATTGGGATTGCCGGTTGCGTCTCAAGGATGATTGGGAACCAGAGAGATAGAAGCAGCGAAGTAAAAGGACGTAATGCGCACGGCGGGGGTACAAGGAGAGTGGCGGGTCCCGGACGGAGAGGGGATGGGGTCAGTGGAAGCTGCAATCCCGTTCGTTCTCTCTCGAACGGGATACTGGGGTGACGCTCGCGTGGGGCGGGCCTTGTAAAAACTCGATCGATGGGAATATAGGGCGAGAGCGAGTGGAGGACGAAGGGGGGAGGGGTGAATTTCCTGTGGGTCTTTCCCCTATTCATCTATGGGGTGTGGGTGCTTTCTAGGTTATGCTGGAAACTGGCACGCGCGACGGAAAATAGGGTGCTTTGCTTGCCGAGCAAAGAGCTGAAGCAATCGAATGAAAGCACACGCAGGAATTTGCTGCTGCGGAATTCCTTCTGAGGCGGAAGCTGATTCAATTTTTTAGCGTTGGACAATTGCTCCCCACGTTGCAGCACTGTTAGAGAATGTGGGAGCACTGGGAACCAATATTCATCAAGAATATTCTCCAAGCTGCAATTATTTTTGCTAATCCTGAATTTGAAAAAATTGAAATTTCATAATTTATTGAAACTTAGCAAACGGTGAAGTCCTAGGAGTGTCATGTTTTTTCAATTCATTTTGAACATTAGATTTGAAGTCCAACGTACAACTTTAACGCCAATTCACTTTCACTGATTATGGAATAGTTTCACATCTCATCCTGTGTATTTTTCAAATCTTCTCTTTACGTTAATTTCTACTTATTTCATATGTAATAAGGGGAAAATATAGTTAATGCTTCCATTTGATTTATTTCCCTTCACCGCTCATTCCATTTTTCAAATATTAGGACTCTTAAAGAATAAGGGCTACTTAATGGATCAGTCACTCTCAATTTTAATGCTTATTTGGATAAAATTTCGATCAGAAAAGGATATTTATCGGTTGCAATATATGTCCACCGAATAAATGCTATTTGTATAGTAACAATTTCTTTTTTCTTTGAAGTGTTAACTTAAAATTAGGAGGTATTTATTTAATATATTTTGATTCAGTGCATAAAAATATTTCAGTGCATGTCGTTCAAAATTAAAATAATCCCATAACTTCATGTGCAACCGGTACACACCTGTCAATGTTTCCTACCAATATCTTTCTGTTAGGTTTACAGCAGCGCAAGTATAACCAATATTTGTGGGAAACGGATGCTTTTTACGCGATGATCGAAACTGATCTGACAATCATAAATACATGCAAATTGAATATTCGTCCCTGTAGCGCCCGATGCTTATTGGGGTACGATGTTCCAAATTCATTCCAATAGATTATTGCAATTGTCCATTGATCTGCCTACTAACCCCATGACCTCACCTTGGGTGGTTTTCTAAGCACGTTTTTCCTCCCGGACGACTTTCCATGCCCATACATTTTAGCCTCCAGGTGCCCGGTTGACAACTTTCAATGGTTTTCCGTAGCGATGATTTCTTTAGCGATTTCGTCCCTGAACTCTTCTTCCCTTCGCTCACTTTATCTGTTAATTTAGCACCCACCTCCATTAATAGCTTCTGTACTGGAGCCATTTTTCCGTAATTTATGCCTATGCTTCTTATAATGATATACTCAAAAAATATTTCCTCGTCAACTCGAGTCAAGAAAGACGCATTAATAGTCGAATAGCTGATTCCATGATTTTGTTAGGCCTTCTTTGCTCTGCGTATTCTACGATTGATATCCGCCATGAGTGTATTTATAGCTTACGATAAATCTCAAGAGAAAGGTGAAAGAATTTATCTAAGTCCTAGCTAGATGACGAAATAAAAACTTCTGACAAACATATTAAATATTGCAACGTACCTATACAATCAATTATTCCGATTCCTCGAAAAAAACGGGATTTATTTTGGTTTAATTGATTCAAACGTTTCTCGGGAAAGAAAATAGGACCAGTTATTTACCTATACTCTTGTACAGAATATACGTATCTTTCTTTTGACAGGATATGTGAATAGGTAGTTCAATTTATTGCCATTTAATTTTAGCTAACTCATCTTTGGAATTTTTTATATGCTGATAATATATTCAACTTTTATAAAGAGTGAAACAGACACTAAAGTATCACAGTTATTTGTTACAGCTAATCTGTGATACTATTCTGATCTAAATGTAATCATTTAATTTTTTTCCAAAAACCTCTCGAATCATTTATCATCATGAGATAGTATTTCATACTTTACGAATATTTTGATCCAAAATCTCTGGCACCACACAGCATATTTGTTAACATATTTTTGGATGAATCAAAATTAAACAAAAACCATTGCTACATCTGTAACATCAAGGGTTGTTATTTACAGATAAGGACTACTACTGACGAATCATTTTTGGTTCTAATGACACTTAAATTAAATTGCGCAAATTTGAATATCTAAAATATTGCTCAAAATATCAACCGTAAACTGTTACGTCAACATTCATCATTATGTAAGCTTCTGAAAAATAAGATCACTAATACGGGGCGTCGTTTTTCGCATTATAAGTTCTTTAGCACTTTTATCAATATTATTTATATTATTTCCCTCTCCGAGACAACTATCGTTGCAGATGAGATCAAGTGCCCGTTGCTCAAAGCAATAATCAGGTCAAATTCCTGTTCAATTCGAGTTTGTCGCTGGTGGCGCAACACTTTATACTTGCTTGTAGTACATAGTATGCAAATTTTAAATGTTCATACTGCTTGAAACTATTTAAAATTAATTTTCGAATAGACTTTCAGCTTTAAGAAACAGGGTCCTAAAATCTTTGTACGAGGTACTCTACGTCTTTTTTGGGAAATTTAACTCAGTATTTATTTCATAAATAAGACTTTTAAGTCATTACATTCACTGAAACTCTTAAAATATACTCTTATAGAGAATTGTTCATACTCAATGTAGACTATTTTGGTTAATTATGCAATATTTGAAGTTTGAATCATTAAGAGCACTCTAAATTGACTTTAAGCTCTACATACATGTATACAAGCTCGTATAAGCTCACAAATATGAATGGGTAGTAATGTTTGTACAGTCCATTTAAGAGAGTAAATTAGTTCATATACTAATGACAACGGGTAATTTTGTTCACGAAATGATATTATAAATATTAAAACGAAGCATTTATCATAGCACTCGCGAATTGAAAGTTATTTACTTTTGTTTTACCAATGGTTTATTCGGTGCAGTATCATTTTGAATGTTTTGCCAATAAGTGTCATAATTAGAATTAATATTAAACTCTTATTACCCCTTTATCAGATTAATTGGTCTTTTCGAAGTGCCTCTGTCGTGCATATGAAAAATAATATTTTTCATCCATCACTATTAAGATAGCAATTTGTGTTAATGCGTAAATAATTATACTCTAAGTGTCCGCTATTTTAGTTGAATGTCTAATTTTCTATGATCCTATGATTTTCTAACATATTTTAATACCAAAAATAAACTAATATTTCTCAATCCCGATGAAGAAAGATCGCAGTGGAAATCAAACAGTGAGATTATGCAAAAACGGTACCAAGCACCAAATGAGTGTATAGAATCCCACCCTGGACGTCACTCAATGATTGATTATGGCCTGTGGCTAAAACAACATGGCCGAGCTGGGAAAATGTGACGTTTCCCCAAACCTCGGCCTTTGCAGGCTCAGGCGAGGGTATCGCAGCACTGTTACACTCGCGCCGTCGAAAGGTTAATGTTTCTTGAGGTTACACCCTTACGACGAGTGATGCAACGATTTTCCTTCTAACATGTAAATAAAATATTTCCTTTATAATTCGTTTGTAATTATATATGGAATCTATAAATCAAATGACACATATAAAGCGATATTATATGCAAAAATGCTTCAGTTGATTGATCTCACTTGCCATACCCTTTTCCATTAAAAAATATCATTAAATAGAGCATTCCCCAGATACTCAATTGCATCAAATTTTTGCATGTTTATTCAAGTATAAGTACATGCATATCAAGTAACTTGATGAAGTGGTTTATGATGCTGAGAATTTTTCAATGTACTGATGGTTTTATCGTATTTTTTCAAAATGGTCACCTTTACTATTTTGCCAACTGCGTTCTCCTATCTTTTTCGGCAAACGGGCTCCCACCTCATAGCATTTTCCTGAACGACCGAACTACAGAAAGTGTACCTACTTTTTATATTTAATTACCTAAAAATGCAGGAGCTCCCTTCCATGTTTTATTTCGTTTTACTTCATTTACCTTCACCTATCCCCTCATACATGTCTTTTCCACTACCATATTCTCCTTTTGGTTCACGAAAAAACGAAATATATTATTGTTTCTCTCAACACTTACACTCCTCCATTTGCTCGAAAATACTGTACTAATACTGCCGAAGTTAACAAAGTTAAAATTTCAATTTCTCATTTTTCAACTTTATTGCAATGAATTAAACCATCAAGGAATAAGAAATCCTCGATGTAGTCCTCAGTGTGACTGCATCAATATCAACTATAGTTAGGTTTTAAAATAAATAAGGGTTTACCCGACAAGGACCACGTTTTGGCGCTGGCCAGCACCTGACTGGCTGACAGTTTGGAAAGCCCAAGGATTTTTCGTCCATCGTATTTGCCAAGATGACCGTATATAACTCCACTCCGTCTTTGGTGAATCTAATTTTTACCAGCAACAGCTTTTCTTCCTTTAACTTATCGTTAACTAGGAGACGAAAAACCATTATATTTTTTTTATTGCTTCCCAAAATATGCAAACAGCGCTAGTTTCGGGGCAAAGTAGGAGTATATGATACATTTATGAACACGGCTGGATATTCTGCAGGTGGTGGCATGTAAGTCTTTGAGGCATTGTGATGGGATTTGCTTGTGGAGAAAAAATATTTAAAAAACTACTGCCGTCAGTGTAAATATATATATATATATATATATATATATATATATATATATATATTTACACTGACGTTTAATGTCAAATTGGTGGTTCATTCTTAGATTTAAAATTCCTAGCTATTACTTTACGAATTTAAGTGGACATCAGGGAACCGGCATATGGCGAGGTCGCTCTCATTTGCTTTCACTACTGCTCGGTCTCCCCCAGATCGCCAAGTAGTCGTTCGATTGATGGCTCGCGACCCTCTTGAGGGCTCTCGCCGTCGCGGCGCTGCCATCTACGGGTGCTCGCCCACCGCTCCGTGAATGTGTGTAGGCCGCGGGTACACGCGGGAGAAGAGCATGACACTGGATACCTTGGGATGCCTGAATATCTAAATTGGATTCAAAGCGATGACGTACAAAATGGTGGACCCAATGTAGTGAACTTATATGTTTAAAAATTTAACTAATTTTGAAATTCGCTCGGCAGAGTTTTTGAAATAATTGTACGCAAATAAAATAACCTCTTTGCCATTGGTATAGTTTTTATTGAACAATTAAATTATTTCTTGCGTGTGCCATATTTTTCCGGTAAGAGGGTCCCTACAAATCATTAACGAAGGCATAAATGATCGGTCTCTTTCCAATTTGCACTCCCTACTACTTGTATCTCTTAATGGAAGCGGTTTGCAATTTGAGACCAACTCCAAAATGAAATATTGGATCTCGGGCCCATTCAACAAATCCCTCTTAAGTCAATTTATTAAGGTTGTTTCACCCTTCCCCCACGAAGGTTGAACGTTCCCCAAAGGACAGGTGGAGTATTACGTAAAACACTGCACACACCATCAGACATCGAAATATTATCAGACATTTTTTGCGATGAAAATTTCGATGTGTAAGAATAGTTGGGTATTTACATATTTCATCGTTGATATGGTAACAACCTACTCAACAGAGCACTTTAATAACGTTAAAATCTTTCAATAGTATCTTCATTTGTTTTAAATGGATTGATTCCTTGGATTTTGCCTCACAGTTCTTCGGCAGGAGAACAGGCTGCGGTGGTGGGGTAATGCGGGAGATGCCGTTACAATTTCCCCCTTAGCTTTCCCATTAAGCGTTCGGCAGTAGCGTGGGGGTTGGTGGCTGAAGCGGAGGCAAACCGTAGGAGCGAGGGGAGTGACGTTCCCTTCCATTTGCATGCTCTCTCCACACCGGCCCCACGAATGCTATTTCCAGGGGGCGGTTAGCGATCAGCTGAGGCGGTTTCATGACGAGCGGCCGATTTGGGAGACGGGAGCGACGAGGGGCGAGGGGAAGGAAGAGCCCGGCGCCGCTTGGCGATCTGTTTCGCGATATGACAGATAGGGAGTCTCGTGTCTCCCGACGTTAAATATTATTCGAATGAGGAAGAAAAAATGGGAATAGCTTAAACCGCAGGCCACTTAATGGATATCATCACATTGTATGTTTAGCAGCCAAATCCTGGAATTCTCTCTTGTTTATTCCCTGGCGCTATTTGAGACTCAAACAAGAAACTCAAAGTTTACATGTTTAATAACGTGCACGCAAAATGAAAGAAGAGGTTATGGAAGAATTTTGATACCGAAAACGATTAAGTCGCTTGGCTTTTTTTAACACTTTCGTTCATCGTCAATATCGTCAAAACTCTCGAATTTGTCGAAAAAAAGAAATCAAAATGGCTACTCGTACGGAATGATCAGCCCATCATCACCTCCACATACATTTCTACATTTGTATCTATGAAGTACCCTGCAGGTCACCTTAATGGTGTGAAGCAGGATTTTATTTTACATCAGCCACGCTGCAGTTAAAAATAATTTTGGTTAAATTTTAGTAATCTTTAAAAATGTTTACTTTTTCAAACTATGAATATTTTTAAAAATGGAAACATGCGTAACCCCAAAATTCTTAATAAAAATAATGTAATTCAATGACATCTACGAAACAGCATCGACTGTATTTTCGATGCGTAGGATAGCGACAGTGGGAATATAAGTCATTCAGTTTTGAAATCACTAGACACGGTAGAGGAGTGAATAGAGCTGCGGATTACTAGCCGTAAGACCCATGCTTGAATCCGTGATAGGCACTTCTCCGCGTTCTTTTTGACTTGATGCGATCTTTTCGAGTTTTTGTGTGATATATCCTCCGCTATAAAATACTAAGATATATAAATATGAACTTGAGTTACACCCGCCGCAGGATTCGGGACGATATGTTGTCTACTCTCATTCATCAAAGCTGAGATTGGGTAGGTTCATTAAGAAATCGACGACGACACTGACCAAGTAACCCTTGAAAATATTTGCACTCATGGAAAACCCGAGGAGAAAGAGCCATAAAGTGTAATTACTGCTTGGTTAATGAAATCCGTCGACTTAAAACCAGAGTCCTGAACCTCTGAAATATTTCTTATTCCTTGTACCATTTACACTCAAAAGGAAAAAAAGTTTTATTTAGCATTCAAAGACTACTGTTTCAACCTAAAAGTGGAATTTTGTGCACCGCAAAACTAGGAATACAATGTCGTAATTTTCTAGCACCACCCTAAAAATGGAATAACTTTTGATTTTAAGTGACAGCCATTTCATTTGTGTACCCTTGGAGTTTTAAGAATATGGGGACTGTGATGTCGTTATTGAGTTACGAAACTTAACAACTACAGCGCTGTTACCGAAAGACATGCTAATCAGCACAGAAATATGTGCGGAGCAATGGAAAATCGCGTGCGTATATTTAGCAAACGCGGCCAATATTAGGTAAATTGGATCATTCGTTTATAATTTCTCATTTTAAAAATACTTATATTGCTGATTTTGAGCTTGCTGTATCAAAAAATAGCTCTTGTCAAAGGGAAGCGGTTTAAAATTAACTCATATCCGATCACTGTTCTGCCCTTTCGCTGGCTTTGTCAGTGGAATTCACCTGATAGCAAAAGAGATTTTCCTCGCGGAATATTTTACTCTGGAACATACTGGATCTCCTATAATCAAATAATATTTAGTTTTCAACTATAACCGCTGGTGTCATCCATCGTATTTATGATGGGATTCGAAATTTAAAAAACATGAATGATATTTGGAATTTACTTTCCAGAATCTGAGCAGGAGTACATATTTATCGGATTGTGTGAGCTGGGTAAAATCAGTTTGCAGAAAAACTCGCACACTCGAACTGCAATTGGCCACGGCTCAGCACCAATATCTGAGGCGGGTTTGGATCCAACGACCAATACGTCAGCCGACGAGCGTGTAACCTAATAAGCTGCTTCTGCTATGAGGGTGGAAAGGCATGACATCTTTGTGACAATTGAAAGCATTTATTGAGTAGCCTGACACACGTTTCAAAGTTTGAATTCCATAATCAAGAAAAAAGCAGCAAAAATACCAAAAAATAGTGATGAGGGACGAGGCGAAGGAGGGATGCAAAAAAGGATGAAGGACGAGTCAAATAGACGGCGATGACGGCGGAAGAGTCGAGTGGGGATAAAAGGGGGGGAGTGAATGCTATGGTAAAATCTAGCTATATATTTCTTAAGGAGGCTATGGAGGAGTGCTGTGATGAACTATTTCCCTTTCTAGGATACCGAACCGTTTTCCAGGTTCTTAGAAAGCAGAACTTCATGATTTGGAACTAAATTTTAGTTTATATCCTTAGAGATATTTTGGGAAATGGTAATATGGGCATTTCTGAGCAAAAATACATTGGTCCCCATCGATTCTAATATAATAACCACGTCCAAAGCTCCGGCAATATGAGGTCTGTTCAAGGAGGATCACGAATTTTGAATTTTCGCGAAGTAGGTTTAATTAATTTTCGATTTTTTTATGGCATTATGTTGGTACTAATGTCTCTCACTTATGCCGAAACGTCCGGCAATTTTCAATTCTCCGTTCATATTTGACAGCTGTTTTGCTTGGACGTGTTTTGGCTTGTCTTTGATTTTTGCCTGTTCCAAAAAATGGATCAAAGAATCTGTAAAAAAATTTTTGTGAAAAACGAAATTAAGTGCGCGGACGCATTCTGAATGTTGACTGTGGTATATGGAGAAGCTACCTTGGACCAAAGCAATATTTATCGGTGGTACAAAATGCTCTCAGAGAGCCGAGAAGATGTGCCGGACGACGAAGAGCGTGCCGGACGCCCGATCACATCAACAACAGACGAAAACATTGATGAAGTGAAGAAAATAGTATTGGATCACCGTTAGAGAAGTTGCTGAGGACCTAAATATATCGATTGGCTCATGCCATTCGATTTTTACCAATGATATGGGCATGACACGGGTCGCCTCGAAATTCGTACAAAATTTAAATACCAAAGATACCAAATTCGACCAAAAACAGCAGCGCATTAACATTGCTAATGAGGCGTTGGACTAGGTCCGCAATGACCCAAATTTGTTCCAGAAGGCCATAGCTGGTGACGAATAATGGGTTTATAGTTATGACGTGGAAACTTCCAAGCTCCCAATTATCTCAATGGAAGATGCAGCTCGAGCCAAGACCGAAAAAAGTGCGCCAAGTTCGGTCGAATGTGAAAGTTTTGCTTACAGTTTTCTTCGATGGCAGGGGCGTGGTGCATCAGGAGTTCTTACCACAGGGTTGAACGGTAAATAAGGAATATTACCTGCAAGTTATGAACAATTTGCGCAAAACAATCCGCCACAAATGCCCGAATTTGTGGAAGAACAGAAATTGGCTTTTGCATCATGACAACGCCCCTGCTTACACATCGTTACTTGTGCACGAATGTTTGGCCAAAAACAACACACTAATGATGCCGCAGCTACCGCATTCCCCAGATCTGGCCCCAAGTTACTTTTTCTTGTTCCCGAAACTGAAGATGCTCATGAAAGGACGACGCTACGCTATCATTGACGACATAAAGACTGCATCGAAGGAGGAGCTGAATAAGATCACAAAAAATGAGCTTTAGAAATGCTTCGAGGATTGGAAAAAACGTTGGCAAAAGTGTATAATATCTAACGGGGATTACTTTGGAGGGAACATAAAATAGATATCCATGAATAAATAAATAATTTTTTGTGAAGCACAAAAGTCTTGATACTTTTTGAACAGACCTCACACACTGGATCAAAATCTCGGCAGTAGAGTCTGCACATACCCACGCATGAAATATGGTTTTAAAGGCTGTTTTTTATAAAAAAAAGTTGAAGAAGTTAACTTTTAATTCGACTAAGTTTAGGAGTAGGTGGCTATTAAGCTTACGGTGCATAAATTCCGCAGTCCAAAATTGAAATTTCAGGTAATGGAATAGAAAGTTAGCTGAAAAGCATTAATCCTAATAAAACCTCCGGGTCCGAACAAACACCATTTGATTTGTTTAGCTCGCTCCCTCGTATATTAAGGAACTGGCGTTGGAAATTGCGACGTATCTATAAATCATATTTAAGAAGTCCCTGGTAGGTTACTACGTTCCCAGAGACTGATAAACGGCTGATTTGAATCCTTTATTTAGAATTGGAGGCAGGAAGGAATCGAATATTTACAGGGATATTTCTCTGACATCGATATCATATGATACAAGGTCATAGAGTGTGTTACTTGGAAAGTGTTTGTTTGATAATGAGGCACGTTGCCAGTCAAAAGCATTTAAGGAAAAACCAGCACAACTTCCGTAAGGGTTAAATTCTGCTATCCATATCTTGCGCTTTTTGTTCCATATATACTTGGTTCGGGAAATAATAATGTCCGGCTCTTCTAGATTTTAAAAAAGCTTTCAACAAAATACCTCATAGTAAACAACTCACAAAGCTAGAAGACTATGGCATAGATGGACATATCCTGGCCGAATTAGAGACATTTTAAAACGATCGGGTACAAATATTAGTCATACGTAGAAGGCGATTGCTCTAATTCAGTAGAAGTTACTTCATTTATTCCCCAGAGAAGTTTTATCTAAACTCTATGCTAACGATATTAACCATTATTGTCAATAGCAATGTGCTTTTATCTGCCGATGACAAAGTGGTTTTCAGAGATATCCGTAGATCTGAGAATATAGTATTACAGCAAAAGACCTCTATAGTATAAAATATTGATGCAGAAATCTGCTTTAGAATTAAACATACTACAGGTGCAAATTGACGAATTTTTGGAATAGGAGTACTTCCCTTCCGAGTGCCTACTGCATTATGAATACCGAAATACAAAGTGTACACTCGATTAAATACTTAGGCCATACCTTCAACCGCGATCTCTCTTGGGTGAAATATATTCAAGGGTAATTGGGGCAAGCCATAAAAAATTAGCTTTATTAGGAGAATATTGGGTAAATGTGACAAGTGGGTACTAGCCAGAGATTGATAACATTGAGCATTGTCATAAATATCTGGTTGGTCTCATTTAGAACATGCTGCAAATGAGATACTCATGAAGTCGGGTGTTTAACCGTACTGGATCGCGTGCATCATAGATGAGCTAGACTTGTAAAACGTTGTTAGATGAACTGGGTAGCGTAACAAAATTATAAGAGGAACTTAACTGAGAATCATTCACGAATAAATGGTAAATTACAGATTAAATCTCTTGCATGCGTTGGAAGGATGTCTGTTTATGTTAGCAGTGATGTTGAAAATTTGTTATTAGCCCCATCGTAATTCGGTAGAGGAAGTGGAAATGGAATAATGTCAGAGACATTCAGTGTAGAACCGATAAGTTAAAGATGTTATGTTTTCACAAACGATTAAGGGATCAGAATAGTATTAAACGAACGAGCTAGCGGCGATAAGTATTTCGTGTCAAAAGCAGTCTGGTGTGTAATCACACCCTGCCACACACCCTCGCGGTAGGCACGGTATTATGTATGTGTATGAACAAGTGTTCATATACGTAAATATATTACCTTTTTCCAGCAGATATTGTCCTCAATATTTTCAATCGTGAGAGATTAAATAATCCTTGATAAATACATTTCAATCTCTTCTCCCTGATATGGCTGATGATAGCACCGATGTAACTGCTGGCAAATAGCAGAATATTTAATGATTTCCCAGCTGTAATAATGGAGGAAGATCTTCCTGCATTTTCTCAGTATACATAGTTGTGCGCTCAATCGTTTCCTCTTTCAACGTTACCGCTCAGAAGAAAATAAAGACGCTATGCTCAAAAGCCAAGGGGCTTACCTGAGCAAACAAATTTATTTAAAATTTTTTATCTTATTTTCTCACTTGATTACAAAATTATTAACTCTAAAAGACTTGATTATCGACCTGCTTTTCCTATTTGTCAAATATCTTTGATGAATTTGTAAGGGCTACCAATGGAAAATGGTGCTTCGCTCCCTTTTATACCTTGTTGTAAGCTCGGAATTGCTTGGTTTTGCCTAGTCCTAAAATGGAACGGTGGGTTGGGAAAATTCTCTCTGGGAATAACGGGGGCGCAATTATCGCACCCCTCTCCACCACACCACTTCACCCTGCCCCACAGCCCTTTGCTGCCTCCACCCCCGCCCATCGCCACAAAAGGGAGACCCTTCTTCCCTCGCAACGCCCCTTCTCATCCGGAGCGGCAATAGCCACCGCTCTTTCCCGGCAGTGCCCTCTTCACCCCCGTGAGCCATTAGAGATCACCCCCGCACCGTCGCCTCACCCTCCGCCGGGAGGGGAGGGGGTGAAATTGGGGCGGAGGAGGGGTGGAGGGGCTGGGAAGGTTCTTCCGTGCTGCGCGCGGTGATCCCCCCCCGCGTGGCGGCCGGGGGGGAAGGGGAGGTGTGAAGGGGGGGAAGAGGGTTTGGTGCCCGGGTCGCCTCCCATTCCTCCACCACTACTCATCCCCCTGAATGATGGGCCACTCTCCACGAAGACCCGGGATTGATCCGACGCTCGTTCATTACCTCTCGACCCCGCTATCCGCGGACAAGAGCACCGTGCACGTGCTACTGTGTTTCATCGCTCCCTAATTCACCTCTTCTCATCTATATGGCCCCATCTTCACCTCTATATCTTTCCCTTCGTCTTTGTTAAACGCTGAAATGAATTCTAAAACCGTATCTGTTAGACGATTGCAATGCAAAAGAGAGGAAACGACTCCACCCGCTGGATAAATTAGTATGGCGTCAGACAATAGGTTGAGTACGGATGAATTTCATCGACTGCCAAGAGAGTCTTGTTTCTCACAAATTTCTTTTTGATATCCTCGTCTCTCTTATTGAAGGTGTGCGGGTCGATGCAGGGGGTTCGGTGATTCCCGGCTGATCACCTTCGATTATACGAAAGAAAGTAATTTATACAGCAATAATCCAGTTTCTCAATATGGGAGAGTTCTAGAAGGCTTGAACTCAAAACTATATCGAGAGCCATTTAGAAAACTTTTAGGCACAGTAATAGCGGCGAGAATTCGCTGCTTCCCCTTATTCGCCAAGTATTTTCGGATTTTCAAGGTAATTTGCCGTCCTTGCTACAGGGCAACTCATTTCCTGAGCGCCGTGATACTGGCGGACTAAATTTGGGAAAACCGATGATTTAAGTGCGACTTTAGGTAAGAGCTATCATTAGCAAACTAAACATTACTTCATCCACGCCTACATAACCTTAAACCAACAGCCAAAAAACTGGACTAATCGATACACACACACACACATATATATGTGTGTGTGTGTGTGTATAAATACAGCTGTAGATTTTTAAAACATAGAAGCACAAAGAAAGGACACTCACATATGTGAGTGTCCTTTTTTTGTGTTCCTATGTTTAAAAAATCTACATCTGTGTTTTTATATATTTGTGCGTCGCCTAAGTACGTTCCATTTCGAAGAAAATTATATATATATATATATATATATATATATATATATATATATATATATATATATATATATGTAAATTCTAACAAGGACGCAAGCACAGAAACGTCAATTAGAGATAAAACTCGAAAAAAAGCTTCACTGGTGTGTGGCTGATGGCTCTGGAGTATTGCTGTATTTTATTGATAGTTGAGCCTTGGGGACTACACATTTGTTACATAAATACTAATATGTAGCTCATCAGTAATACAAGTTTGGGTCGAGAATTTTAGACGCCAAGCCATCGTCCTCTAACATCACTGACGGCGACAGTTCTAAATGAGGAGTAGCCCACAGTCTGCAGTATGACTCCAGAATCCAACACAACTGCACAAAAATAGTGTAAATTATGCGGTTTTACTTTTAGCATGTAGTACAGAGAAAAGCGTCATGTCCTTTGTTCTGTGAGAATTGAAGGGATAAACCTAACAAGATAAGTCGAAGGAGAGTTTAGGGTTGTGATACCTATTTTCTACTCCAGTCTGACTGCGTGTGGACTAGGAAGTTCCTTATCGGCATCAATTCTACAAAAGATTCTATCCTCGTGGAGGTCAGACACAATAAATGCTGGTGTTTGAGACAGTTGAAGTCATGGTTTTTTTCTAGGACGATTGAACAATGCTTAAACCACATAGAGAAATAATATTTGTGTACTTTTCCAATAAATAAATTACAAGGTAAAAATATACTTAAAATTTTCATTTGACTAACCCCCTCATGTATCCAACAATTAATTGAAAACGATATGAAAATCGGATTACGTAGTAACCGTTTCATGGGGTGAATCTTAAAATTCAACGGCACTCCTCCGTTATAATTTACGAACTCCAGATTTTTGAGAGTTTCAACTGAAACAATTTCATGGAAATTTAAATGTCCCCTTGCTATGCTCGAAAATAATTAAAAAGACAATCGGGGCTGAATATGAAATATCAGTAAGAGTCACTTTTTGAATCATTTAAAATGGTGATATTTTAAGTTAAAATAAGTAATTACTTCGGACCCCCTAGTTGTAAATTGCGTCTTTTTCTTCCCTCGAGTCCACTGACTTATTTGTAGCAAGGAGGGGTGGCAAGGAAGAGGAGGTAGGTGCTAGGGCAAGCGGGGTTGGAGAGGGGGTGGGGTGGGGTGCTGGGGAAATTCGCTGCCACGCCGGAAGAGAGCCTTGCTTGTGACCCCGTCTGCCTGCATGCCCACGACCGCTTTCTAAGGTGCCTACACTCAAGAAGGCGGGGGGGGGGGGAGATCCTAATGTGGGTGAGATGGAAAAAGACGATCCTCGTCCTCTGTCGATGACCTTCAGACTATGAATGGCTGAATGTAGGCGTGTTCTTTACGACTGAGCCAAAACTGGAGGCGCCAATGGACGGAGAGGTCTCCCTGGCTGTCTCAATTTACATCGATCGGAAATACGCCCTAGCCTCAGGGTAAGGTGAGGGTCTCCCAACTCTATGGGCCCCTCGTCAAGCAAATAAAAAAAGGTGAATTTCACTTCTGGGAACGAAATTACGAGGACCCATTGACCCATCGCTCGCAGCCTTCCGAAATGCTTCTGATCATACCCATTAGAAAAACATTAATCCGCAGTACATGAATTGACAAGGTGAAAACATGTTAAATATATAATTAATAGAATAAATATCTTGAGGTAATTTCATTAATTCCATAACTAGAACGTAATTTCTATTCCCAGATGCTCTAAAGAGATATTGTAGGCTATTATTCTAGGCGAGTGATTTACGCAATATATTAATGTACATAGAGTCAATGATACAATAAGCACATTATACACTTAAAACATATTTTGAATTTCCCTGATAATAAATTTGTTCTAATAAGCCGCAAGGTTAAAAATTTGAAAGGAGTCTGCAAGCGGTGTTGGCAATCCCTCTCGGTTCTGGGTACCATTATGCCGCGAGGCATTGCAGTGGGTAGCGTGTAGGATACATGACCGTGTGCAAAGTAGTAGCGAAGATGATAAGTAGACTATAGATAAAATCTTAGGGAATGCAAGAATATTAAAAAATCTTTTAGAAATATTCAAGCCAAATTCGACATTGATGTTACTGCATGGCCTCTCAGATTTTGGAAAGTGAGCAACAAAGACAATATGATTTATAACATGCAAAATCCCACTTCCACAACGGGCAGACATGAAGTTTTAGACAATAAATAATGTCACATCAAATTTCCAAAACATGAAAACTAAAATTTCCGATACTAATCTCACTTTTGAAACAAGGAACGTAGGAATCGTCACTGTGGTCGGAATTTAGCTTACAGAAAAGAGAGCACAAAGAAAATTCTTCCGAAATGTTTCATCATTATTTAAAAATAGACCTATTAAATAAGTTCTAGGAGTAATCATCATAGTTAACTCTAAAATAAGCAGTTATCGCTATGCATGTGACGACAACGGTATTGGTATTTGATGTTACGCCAAAGATTGCAATCCCAAGAGATTATTAATATGAGCATTCTACAAACCACCTGACTCCAACGTAGACGTTCTGTTACACCTCCATGACCAATATCCAAAATCTTCAACATGCATAGCAACAATAAATTGGTTGTCTTTGGTTGGCGACTTTAACCTACTTCAAATGGGGCAGTTATTGTGTTGGAAAATGATAAAAATTGCAATTCCTGGCAAAAAAACCTTAATTAAAGCACGAATTGTAAACGTTCTTATGGAACACAATAAGTGATGAGGCAGAATACATTTGTAAAATGTTAAAGAGGATTTGAATGAGAAGTTTAAGTTAACAATAATTTCAACACAATAACTAGGAACCAGGAATTTAGATGCAACTTATCAGTCAAAGTGGTCTTACGGAGGTATATATAATTGTTATGTTAGCCGTGTTCCAATCACTTGGAACTTTTTGTTACATTCTACAACTACATTTACAGATATATATATATATATATATATATATATATATATATATATATATATATATATATCTATATATATATATATATATATATATATATCAATTAAATGCGTCACAATAACGTGTGGTAGAGGCAGTTAGGTAAACAGCTATTCTATGTTAACTCCAATTTTTCAACATAGACATGGCGCTTTTCTCTATCCACTTGAAAAGCCCGTGGGAGGAGAGCAACGGAACGCCAATTTATGCAGCACCCATGACACACAAATGTATATTATACTGTCAGCTCCTACTTCACTGACAATACTAAGAACACGAATAATCTCATTTAAAAGGGCGAACTCGAATAAAACGCACTCACTCAACATCAGGTATTATTCTATCAATGCAGGCAAGACAATTGAAAAATACATAAGCTCTAACACTTTATTTAAAATACAAGCCACATCTGGCTCAAGGGCGCGTCTCGCGGGGCATTTACACCCATGAAGAAAGATGGGATGAAATGTAAATTCCACGTTCCTACCTATTCTCGCATTGTTTATTCGTTTTTATTCTTAGTGTTAACTATAAACGAGAGATAGTCATACGATCGTATGTTCAGTGTAAGAAAAAAACCCTACTTTAAGTTAAATAGAGATGATTAATTAAGAGGTACCGCAAAGGAAATGTTATATCTTCTTAAAGTACACTAACGACCTTGGTTCCATGGTAGAAAATGCCTTAGATTATTTTCAGAAGACAGAGTGGGTTTCAATTAAATGCCAGAAAGTGAACAGCACTTAAGTGCTCGAATAAAAGAAAATATAAAAGAGAAATAAATCATAAAATAGAAGGGATCGAGTTAAGATCTTCATAGAGGATGAAATATTTGTGTATAATATAAAAATGGGGTCTAGACGGTGATGGAGGGGAGAATGTTAGGAAAACGGGGAAGGAGCACATAATAATAATAATATATTCATTTTGCAAAATGGAACAACCATGTTAAATGTCGTCAATATAAATTTTATTTAACATGCAAATATTAGTTCTCATATGTGATGAAGATTGTCATAAAAGAATCCATCCAATGAGTAAAGTGGATGAGCATGTAACCAGGTATATACTCTATTCTTGATACTCTGGATACCGTCTGATTTCAATTGAGTAGGCAGATAGTTATACTACAGTCGTATTATATAGGATAGGAATGTTGGACGAAATAAAGGGAGGGTGGAAGTATTAGGAGATAGAGAGGGGCTTATAGTAGAGAAGGATGTTGGATTGTGTTTTTTTGTGAGAGTCTAGCTATGTCACTGGTGCTTGGCCCATAAAAATCATACCTTTACTAAAGATTTCTCTTTATAATAAACCTTCGATTGGGTGAACACATTAGAAAAATTTGCAGATAACCTTCAAAATGAATTTCGTTAAAAGGATGCTAGAAAAACATCAAGAAAAATAAGAAAGTCTGGTATTACGTTTTACGTAGACCACATTTGCCAAATTAGCCAAATATACAGGATCCATTGGAGAAAATATCAAAGAAGAAATTGGATAAGGAGATAATCCGCGAAGTTTGTTAACAATTTGTACGAAGAGCAAATACGTGAGCGTCATGGGTATTCTGGAGGAATTAGGTTTAGAGCATCAGTTTTTTCGAAGAGAGCTGGAAAGGTGTAGACTTTTTGAAAGGTTCAGGTAACCTGAGTATTTTTGCAATAGCGTTGAAATCGCTGCGGCGACAAATGGCATATGTAGATTCGACCACCGGTTTGAAAAAAGGAGAGAGAGGAAGACGACGTCACGGAAAGATGTAAATAATAGTTATTGCCTCGTATATATCAAATTTGGCATTATGTGTATAGGAATTTTAGTTTTTGTGTTAAAGTAAACGATTTTTTGTGGATTTAGATGTTGGAGGCTATGGAGCTCACTCCAATGGAATGCAAACATTCACAGGATAGTATTGGCGAAGAACCATTGGAGATCTTCGGCAACCATTTATTCCATGCTGATCACGCTTCCTGCAGGTTATGGCCACATAAGTAATGTGGACTGCCTCCATGTTAGGATACAATTAACAAGGCGTCATCCTTACTAGTAACAACGTGGAGTGGTAATTTATTTTTGGTTGCCTCGACGAGTCAAGTGTTTCATGACTCTGTTAATTTTATTAAACACCTCTCTAGATACGTTTTATCTCGATCTAGGCATATTTGCATCAATTGCTAACTCGCTTATCATCGCAAGGATGTGTGGCAGTGGTTCATAGACCACCATTATCAATTGGTGATAATTTCTTTACTTTGATTTTCAAAATAATGACTATGAAAATTAAAATGTAACGGGAAGGAGTAGAATAGTTGCTTAAAAAAAGGAAATTCATAACAAATCCTTTCTCAATCCAAGAACACCTCACAAATTCCTATAAGGATTAATTGTTTAAAATATAGTTGTGTCTAGAAATCGTATTTACGAAATCACTATTAGGTCAAAAGACTCTCAATTGACTGTAGAACGGTAACATGATTCTTAAAGTTATAACTGACAAAGGAGTAGGGAAAAATTACAAAACTATATCCCTCGTATCCATATTATGCAATGTCGTGATCATGTCATTATTAATTCGATCATGAGGCACCTCGAAAGTTAATAGTTAGGGGTGGAAAACCAGCATTGTTTTCAAAAAGGAAGATTATGCGAGATTAAATTTTTAAATCTTTTTTGGAGAAAATTACAATCCAGTGGGCGTGACTATTTTAACACACGTGGAATAATCAAATTATAAATATTGAAATTGATAATAATATCATCGGGTGCATCAAAAACTTTTTGAATGGCCACGTGCAGGTTGGCAATCACTCAGGGAACGATGGTTTAGCCACAAATTATATTTTTTGCATGAACTAAAAGGTGGACTATTAGCGAAGATATTTAAAGTAGTATTAGGCAAATTATACTAAGGTAGGAGAGGTCTAATCTACAGCTATATCTGCTGAGTAAAACCTATCGATGATTACTATTTCATTGCGGTTTGACAAGAAGTCTTTGATCCAATTTATTATTTTCTCATTGATAGCGTAGGATTTAAGCATGTGTAACAATTAATTGTGCGAGACTTTGTCAAAGGCTTCCTTAAAATCCAGAAACACTGCATCAACTTGTGTGTTGCTGCACCCCGATCTAAGTATACGTATAGTGAATAAAAAGACCCAATTATGTTTTGCAAGATCTGCTTTTTCTAAATTTGAGCTGTTTATGGCTCAATATCTTTTTACTATCGAGAATCTCATTATATATTTGACAACAATGTGTTCTAATATTTTACTAGAGATCCATGTTAAAGAAAGAGGTCGGTAATTTGTTGGTTTCTCTGTATCGCCGACTTTAAAAATGGGCGCTATATGGGCTGGCAGTCGCGAGATACTGAGCCTTCTATCGATTTTAGAAAACCACTTTCTAAGATCGGGAATATTTTCAGCTAATTCCATCAATATTCGAGCAGGTATTTCTTCCGGACCTGATGCTTTGATAGCTCTTATACTACGGAGTTGATGTTTTATTGCTTTCTTGATTAGTATTATGTCGTCCATGTGTTCCCCGGGTGAGTGTAGAAGCTGGTTTGGTGCGTTTCTATCATTATTGTACACGCTCTGGAATAAATAATTTGAAGTATTTGCCTTTTCCACGCTGTATTAGTTCCCCGGTTTCCCTCTTCAAAGAAAGTACGTTTGGACGTTTACCCTGTATTTTTCTAGCATAGGACCAAAATGATTCAAATGTATAAAATTAGAGAGCTTTAGGGTAGAGCAGATGTATTTATTTTGCCTGCAATCGAGAAGGAACGAGAATAATGCAATACGCCCGCGCCAGGGAGGAGAAAGTATTTTCCATTGTAAGTAGCCAAATATGCTGTCTTTAACTAATCTAACCTTAGTTTTTTTCTTCTTGTTAGTATCTTTGAGACAGTAGTGGATATAGCAGTATTTATTACGATCTCTATTACTTGAATTATTTTGCAATACGAGTTTTAACTTAAAGTTTAAAAAATAAGTGTTGATGTTTCATGCATTCCTGAATAACCCCCACCACATATCCTTTTGGCTTCAGGGGGATATGTTGCAGTAGAAGTAGAAAATGGAATATAGTCAGCGGAATTGACTCATTTCTCCCAGGTAAGCAATCACATTTCAGCTCTCTCAGGTGTAAAAAAGTAGTACTTCGTTTAGACATCATTCAGCATACGTATTCTTCTGCTAAAAAAACGTGTGAGATAAATTACCAAGCCTATTTTTAGTTGTTTACAAAAAACACTTTACCAACATTGACGCAATCATAGTTTTTTTCATTATATTTTTTTATTATCAGAAATTTTCATTTAGCATGGAAAGGAAGCATTATCTATTAAAGCTAAAATTCTACAGGGTTCGTCCGGAAAATAAGTGTACTGATTTTTTCCCGCCGCTCCAGGCGCGCCCAGCACCGCTCTGACGGGCTGCGATTGGAGGGGGGTATGTTGGCAAGCGACGCTGAAAAAGGCAGTCGGCTCTGAGCTGTGGTGTAGTGAGGAGCTCTGTTAACGCGAACCTCCACGCTCGACCCACGTCACGGAACGCGATGCCGAAGTTTTTGGAGCAGCGTTATTCCATCAAATTTGCGGTAAAGCTTGGGAAATCGTCTACCGAAACTGTCGGTATGATTAACCAGGCTTACGGGGAGTCAGCCATGTCCAGAAATATGATCTTTCGGTGGCACAAGATGTTCGTGGAGGGCAGAGAAGAGGTCGACGACGAACCACGGCCTGGACGCCCATCAACGACACTCACCGACGAAAATGTGCGAAAAGTTCGCGATGTACTGAACTCTGATCGTCGTCTTAGTGTTCGGATGATAGCAGAGCAGTGTAATGAGCCAAAAACAATAGTGCACTAGATTAAAAACATCTGGCGAGCGATCAAAAACATCTGGCGGCTGCATCACGACAATGCGCCGTCTCACACCGCGCTTGTCGTGTCGGACTTCTTGGCCAAGCACGGCGTGGCAACGCTGCCGCACCCGCCCTACAGCCCGGAATTGGCACCACCGGACTTCTTTCTGTTCCCGAAGATAAAGAGAAGTTTGAAAGGAACGCGATACGGGACTTTGGACGCCGTCAAAGAGGCCGTGACGACGTGTCTTCGAGAGGTTCCCGATGATGCCTTCGCGGGAGCGTTCCAGGAATGGGAACGCCGCTGGAACAAGTGTATCGACTCACAAGGGTCCTATTTTGAGGAATATTAGCTTAAGATATGTAAAAGTGTATTAAATTTTTTTCCTGAGCTCAGTACACTTATTTTCCGGACGAACCCTGTATATGCATACCTATAGATAATATGAGTAAATTCATTCCCAGTATATGTGTAGCTTAAAAATTTGATTTCGATGGATTATGCATTTATTTTTTTCTCAAAACTTAAAAACATCCGCCTGATAATACTGTTGATAAAGAAAACCAATGATACCTATGGTATCGAGCAGCATTTAATCTGTAACACGGCAATAGCACGGGGTCTTCGACAGTGAAAGTAGATAAGATTAGAAGAAAGTATAGCTTAATGTAAGTATAATGAAATCAGTTATTAAATCTTCAGTTTTTGATCGGATGGCCGTGATCTGAACTAATATAAAAGCAAGGATTTATGCATGTGTGCAGGATTATATTAAAAGTCTAACCCTAAACCTGTTTCTGATATAGCTGCTCGTACGCCCGCTCTCCTTGAAAACAGCGGTTATGAAGAGTCCAACGGATGCTCCTTTTCAATTACACTGCTCTCCAAAAATTCAGCAGAATCCCGTAGGGGCGTTAAATACAAAATTCATTGCAAAAAAGAATTTGGAAAGCTACAAGTCCTATTTCTTATGATTATCTTTGACGGAAAACGTTGTCTTTCGTTGGTGGGGAATTTACGTTCGTACGAATCTATCTTCTTTGCTCACCAAGCATTTAACAGACTGGGGGCCATTATTCTATACAGAACCAAATAACATCTTCCCAGCGTAATCCTACTGAATCTTTCACAGTGTTATTTCCAGTCCTTGTATCTCCCTCCGTGGCACACCGCATAGCCTTATTTTCTATGTATTTAAAAAATAATGCCTGGAGCTTAAGCGTGATACTTAAAGAAACGAATGAAAAATACCACTAAATCCGTCGCCAACACAAGGTCTTGTACCTATCTAGTGCTCATTAAACCGGAGGAACAAGAATTTTCAACTTTAAACCTCTGACAAATGTTATATTTATGTGCATATCGCGCGGGATTTCACACCTTACCAAACCTATTATTTTGATGCCTAATGCGGTACTAATATTTCTCTACTCCTTGATTACAGACCTTCGGTTTACCACGATTCTCGGCCAAAACAGGTCCTATTCATTCTTTCAAGATTTACTATTTGTAGTGGTCCTTCGATACAATGTCACTACGTTGATCTTCGTTCATAAATAATTCTCCTCGATTAATTCGGGGATCATGTCCGAGGATCTTCCGTATCGGAACGGGATGTTTGGGCGCATTTAGGAATGCGAGATAATGCATCAGGTACCCGATTATACTCCGAATATTTCCTATGAATTGAAGTAAAACAACAGATTTCTCAACTTATGACGCCATTTGTGACTACTAAAATGACTATAAGGACGAATATCCCGCCATAAGGTGAGAGCGGAATTCTATAATCGATTACATTACATCAAACATACATTGGGGACCCGTCCGCAAATTACAGCGTTGGGTTGCGTGCCCTACCCTTCACAATCTCCTCGGGGGGAGAATGTTTTGTGTTGCATGTTCATGCGGTGGTGGAGTTCCGCATTCTTGCTTGTTGTGTCCTGGCTTACGTGTTGTTGGATGTCTTTAGTGCTGCATCCAGGGGTGCAGTTGTTTGTTGGTTTATGGTATACGTGTTTGCATGAGTGTTGGATGAAGGGATTTTTGCATGAGTGCGTAGGCCGCTGTGGGTGTAGTTTTCCATGTTGTTGTTTTTGCCTGTGTTATTGTTCTTTTTACGGGTAGTGACCTAACACCCCCTGCCTCACGCCCTTGCGGTGGCTTACGGGGTATGATGTAGATGTAGATGAAACATTCCCCGTCACCGAGTGTATCTGCCCCACAGCGGAAAGAAATCAACTCGCGTATTCAGTTAATTATTCATCTCCTTCAATTTATACTGTCAAAAATATTTTTTTTCATCACATATCACAATAGCGCCCGTCTGGAGGGTATTTATTAGTAATTAAAATTTGGGCACGATAAGATATGGGTTTTCAATAAAATATCTTTTAAATTTTCAAAGATGATTTGTTGTTTCCGGCTAAAATAAAAACGTTATTCTGGTTTTACCAACTAGAATACGAACTATCACAATAGGAATAGACCATGCACTATTGCAGTGTTCTTGATTTACTATTGTATGCAGTTAGCTGGGAATTATCGGGATAATAACGTTGCTTGTCGGAGATTACACTGTCCACACCAGTACCATGAGATACCAAATTTTAACTCCAACCATTTCGTCAAATAAAAGCAACTCATGAGAAGGCTTCCGCGATGTGCAGACCCGAAGTCTTCCGGTATTTACTTCGCATTGGTTCATATTTCTAGGACAATAGTTTCGCAGGCATTACAATCGGCGTCATCTGGTCAGAAGTGATTGATGATGGTTTTTATCCTTCTTTTAACTTCTGCTCAGGTGCTTTCTGATTGGCAAATTAATCAACCATCTTCACGGTTGATCCCTGATAGGCCAATTTTGTAACAGTCTGCTTGGGTGCTCTCTAATTGGTTGTTGAAGTTATCTGGTTCAAAATGCGTTTCCAGGCGTTGAAAAGCTTGTAACTGTCTTCTTAATTGAGTTTGTTGGATTTATCCTGGATTTCTATTGCTTCCCGAATGAGTTGCGGGAATTAGTAGCGCGGGATTTCTTTTTCAATGAGTTCCACTTGTCCAAATTCAATGTTGTGGGTTCGTCCAGTCCAGTCCAGTCCTGAAATAGTAGAGAGACGCATGGTTAAAAAAACTCACGTAACCTAATTGTTCCGGTACTTTCAATGAGGCTCTCCCGCTACGCTAATTATTATACTTGAACTTACATTTCCTTAGTTGACGGAACTAAATATCCACTGGTTACGTTGTGTACCCAATCAAATGACAACTTTCTTAAGAAAACCCTTTCCGGCGACAAATTTCAATGACAATGGGACAAGAGCACAACATTTCAGAACTAAAGGGACTCCTTTCAAAGTAATTGGCACTTCCGCGAAACACAAAACGCTCTCCAAAGTACCAATCACCAGAGATACCTGCATATCAAGGATTAAATTAACAGAAAAATGTATCTCCTAGATAACAGTAAACTCAGCAGACTTTCGTATTTTTATTCGAAACAGGTTTTACCAGTGATGGACCCTTCTGTTCCATAATCCGATATTCTGAATACCGAAGGCTGTCTCTCCGGGAACACAATACTAACATATACAATCTTTTTTACACGATAATGGATTAAGATTCACTGGAAACAAGGGTTGACGCTGACCTGAAGGTTTAGACCTTCCCTTGGAGTTGAGCCTCCACTCGGATTTCCCCGGGGATAATGAGGGCACGATTGAGGAAAGGACATTTCCCCATCCACAAAACGGAATCTAAATAAACTCGAGGAGTTATCAATCCAAAACGACGTGATCACTGGCGTGTCCACAACTCAACAAACTCGGGCTGAGAGGATAATTTCGACTTACGGTCGGGTTGAGAGATTGATCGGAGTGGTGCGGTGACGACCACAGGAAGTTCGGTCAGAGCAAATTCCTGGTCCGTATGCTGGAACGGGAATGTCTAAGCGAGGGGAGAACGAGGCTTGCAAGGTCCGAAACGACGCTCCTACCCGTGATTCCTGTCCGAAATTTCAAAACAGATTCGAGTTTCACTTTACGGTAAGGCAACAGGCTTCTTGTTAACCGGTTGGAGCCGGATAGGGAGGCGCGAGGTAATAATGCCGTAATTCTTTGCACATACTAATATTCTTTCTCCGACTGAGTTAACTCCTCGGCGGTTACAAGACCCCTTCGTTGAATGTACAACTTATATCTAGCATGTGCATTACGATAAATCCAAGCCAACTGCTCTGCTTCACAGTATCCTTTCTCTAATTGCATGGAGAGAGTGCGATTTTCCCTAACATAATCGGCTGTTGACTCCTTACCTCCTCGATTTACCTTTCCGAAAATTCTCCTCAAGCTGTTCCTTAAAGAAGGGATCAACGAATTCAGAGCAAAGTGCTTCTGCAAATGTCACCCAGTCGGTAATATGCGGTCTCTGTCAACGGAACTAATACAAAGCAATGCTCTTCAAAAGTTCCGGTAACACTTTCAATAACTTTCATTTGCTCCATCCGTATCCTTACCGAAGCTCCTCGACATGAAGTATTAAATCACTTACACCATTTAACTTTGCTCCGAAAAACTAAGTATCAACGACGCACCGCATCCATTACTAGGGTGTACGGAGCAAAATGGCTCGACAAAGAATCGCCAGTCAATAAAGGGCCAATAACATTCCTAATGGTGGGCTCTATCATTCTCTCGAAATTTCCCGATTCACATCAAAGATGACCCCGATTAGACTCAATCGGACCTCGAATATCGTCCCAACGAGCCCAATACCCACTCATCCAGTTCACCGACGAGATAACTCTTACGCGATTGATAGCCGACCCATCCCTCAGTACTTATTTGAGTGGCATTTGAGGAACTAGATCGCAATCTATTCTAATTAAACCGTCGACTCCGTCCGATTCAGGCATTATATAAACTAGAACGAATCGCGATAGATATCTGAACAAGGCTGTGCAAAATTTCTAGATAGTAGCTCACAAAAAATTAAAGTTTAATTGTATAACATGTAACGTGAGATGCTAATTAGGTTGGAACATTGAACCGGTCAAAAATAGAACAATTAAGTCCCTCTTTTGTCATCTAAATTGACGACGCTTCTTCACGCGCTCACAGGGGTAACTCACACAAACTATATAACTTTCGGACTCCAGGTCCCTATGACCAATAGATAGAGAATAGAACAGTGGAGTACGCCCACAGTCACCTCAGATAGAGGCTCTAGAGACTAATGGCCTGAGTCATGGGA
Source organism: Hetaerina americana (assembly GCF_022747635.1). Taxonomy (NCBI): domain Eukaryota; kingdom Metazoa; phylum Arthropoda; class Insecta; order Odonata; family Calopterygidae; genus Hetaerina; species Hetaerina americana. The sequence continues at coordinate 13,049,464 of NW_027286763.1, forward strand.
TGGAATTTACGGCAAGTACTAAGTATCGTTGACCCAAACTGAATTATCATTCAAATGTAGTAACATCAATCACACCATAACAAGATGCCGTATAGATTGCGATGAACAAAAAATGAATCAAGACAGAAAATACAGGAAAGTCTTACGAACTAATTACATCGCTTCATGATAATTAATACCGACAGTCTCTCCTCTGTGACAAATTTAAAGTTCTTAATTGGACAATTAGATATTCAAAATGAAGTACTCTAGCCACAAAAGTAAAAGCATTAAAAGTAGTGGTTAACCCTATCCAGGACCGTATGAGATGGGACATATTAAAAAGACAGAAAGAGTGCAAAAGGAGACAGACAGATAGTGACTTGTTAGCTAAAAATCTTAGATATCGTAACGGAAATGCTGGGTATTCTGAAATGGGAGAGTTTGCAAACTAGGAGAAGTAGAGTACGTTAGATTCCTTGTATAGAATAGTTAAAAATCATGAAGAGTGGGAAGATGTAGGGAGGTAAATAGAAAAACCACGTTTTAAGGGTAAAGACGAACAAAGCCTAAGAATTAAAATGAAAACACAAAAAGATTACAATTTGAAAAAGTTTTCAATTTTAAATACATAAATGTATTGTTGAATGGAACCAGATATATGGAGAGTTGTTTGAGCTCATTTCTATTTCACGTTAGGAGTTTTAAGAAAAGGTGACAAAATGTTCAATGCCTGTGAGCAATATTGGAACTTAAGTGATTTGGATGAAGTGTACAGCTGGACTTAGAAAGTGGGTGATGCTTTTCGGTACGTTATTTTGAACGGAGTGTTGCTATGTGTGATGGTACTTCCTTCGTATTTTCTTCGCTTGCCCTTGTATGCAGCGGTTCAGCTTTGATTTATAATCGGTTGAGCAGCTGTCGCCGAGAGATAAGGGGGATTTGTGGCTAGTTGCAGGAATGTTTGTTGCAATCCCTACTCCACCATAAGTATTTGCACGAAGAGAAAAATAAACTTCAGGTTTAGCGTTAGGCTTTCGCGGTCGGTGTCTGCCGGTAATACCTCGACATCGATCTCATCACCATGCAATGCAGTACTCATATCTCTCGTCCATGACGGCAGAAAGTCGATTCTTAGTGTATGTCCAGGCGTGTGTGGTAATCGGGAGGACCAAGACTCTCTCTCTCTCTTAGTGGACAACCCACGTAGGATAAATATTCTAATTTTGGTACTTCGGGGAATATACCTATATGCCCTAGATTTATTAGCCAAGTCTTCACACGTCCGTCAGCGCGCACCGAATCAAAGCAACAAAAACCTCGGGTAACGACGGTTAATCTTATATGATAAAACTAATTTTTTAATAACTGTCTGTAAAAATCGTCATGTTTTTATTTTATATTCAAATAAAAAATAATACTGTTTATGGTAATCTAATTAATATAATTATAGAAAAACACCTACGGATACAATTATTTTAAGCATTCGTCCAAATTTGAGAAAAAAATAGAAAATACAGTGAATTTGCCTTTGCGAAAGATAGCACTGCCAAAGTAACGATATTACTCCAATAAACCCCAAATGAAGCCTTACCTAAGAAATTTCAGCCAATGGGTAATGAAAAGTATGGCAAGTAAAGCATACTTCTTTCTCGATCCGTAAACAGTTTTCTATTTCAGTAATCGACTGCGAGGCGAAGTTTGCGAATCATGAAGAGAAAAAACGAGCCAAAAAATTTGGCTAATTTTGTCTCAATTGGTTTAAGGAAGGTTCTGGAGAAGAAGGCCTCCTTACTGTATTCCGTAATTCAAGAGCCCAGAAGTCCCACACCGTTTTCTTCGCTGAGGCTGAGCTTTTAGCCCCTTGCTCACCCTCTCTCACCCCCCACCCACTGTCCTCACATTCATCGCTACGGCTGTGGCGTATTTACTTATTGAGTTTAAATTTAACTCAACCGTATAATCATAGGGATAGTCCCCATTTATATCATCATCTTCTTCTAAAGAGGGAGCCTTGTCGCTGCAGTCATTGGTGTCTCTCCATTGCCATTCTTTTCAGTTCATTGTACGTTGCCACTCTCTCATTACTTTTAATATCATCTATTTAATTCTTTCTTGGCCTTCCTCTTCCTTAATTCTTATTATTTTCCCCTCTATTATATTTTTCAGGAAGTTGTTATGCCCGAGGACATGTCTAACAAATTTAATTTTCCTTTTCTCCATCTCCCTTATTTAATTCCTTACCTCTTTAATTTCTCTCAATACTCCTACAGGTATGTTACTTTTTTTGACCGCCTATTTTGTTATTGGCATTCTTCTCAAAATCCACATTTCCATTGCTTCCAACCGAGTTTTTTCCCTCTTTTCCAATATCCATGTTTCTAATTCATATAATAATGTACTCCAAATAAACGTTTTTGCCAAGGAGTTTCTGCTATCTAATCATATAGGTTTGTTTCCTAAAAGATTATTTTTATTTTAATATGCCTTCTTCGCTAAGGCTATCCCTTTTTTCAGTGCAGAGTTACATCTGTTATCACTTGTAATTACACATTCAAGGTAGCAGAACTCTTCTACTTGGCTTATCATTGATTCCCCTATCAATAAATTTACAGGGGTTGTGTTCTGTTTCCAGAAGCTATCATAACTTTGATTTTCTTCAGATTTATTTCAGAGATACAAACATTAAGTAAAACACTAGGTTACCAATATTCTGATGGTTTTTCCTGCTCAAGGAGATCTTCAAGTATCTTAACAGAGATTTTTCACGAATAAAATGTATTAGATATTTGGAATGATTTTTTATTATCAACGGACTGAATTTTTTAAAGAGAGAATTTTTGAATTTTTTTCGGAAATATTTTCCCATATTTCGTAAGTTAAGTTCTTACGCTTTCAAATTTTAGATTAATTTTATAATTAATTTTACTTTTTAATTGATTTGTGCATGAAGTCACATGTGGAACGTGGCATGTTGCAAACTTTAGATATGGAATGAAATTTAAAAAAAACAACTCGAGAAACAAACCTAAATTTAATATACAAATTTAAACTTTTGCGCTCTAAATTACCTTAAATCTGATAGAATTTAGGCAGCCAACTGGAAATATTCAAAAAGGATAATGGACGATGGATTGATGCAAATTATTCCTCCTTGATTGCCAACTTCTAGAAACGTTTTATTAATTCATAAATTTAGTTATTGTATAATGTAAACGAACAAAATAATTGGAAATAATATTGAGGCCGAATGATTATTAAATGACCATTTACTCCATATTATTTCAAATCTGATCAGCTTTTGTGAATCTGTCCAAAAAACTGCCAAGTAAACTTTCTGGTTCACCAATGAGAGAGAAAGGTATGCCAAGAGAGCAGGAAATACATGCTGTGATGAATCTTAAAAACGCACAGGAATATTCGTGTGACGATTAAGAGTGGAATAGTTTTTGCCATTACCAGATTTTCATCTGACCAGATATTCTTTATGGCCACGGAGAACTGACTATTTGAGACAACGGTAAAATATACAATGTGAATCATCATTTGAATTTTATTTGAAAATAACAATTTTAAAGTGAAAAAACCAAATTTCTATCTTGGCTATTCGAAATTTTAGTAATTTCGGCCAAACTATGCTGACCATACAACCATAATGAGCGAATCGACATATAAAAATCAAACAAAAATTTGAACAGTATAGCTGTAATAACGGAGAGAGTAGCACATGCTCATTTTAAGTTGTCTTTGAAATACTGCATATGTATCATCGCATTGCATTGTAGTCCCTCAGTGTGTGTAACTATGGGCATAAAAATTCAAGACTCCTCTTTGGTCACGCGCAAGTCCACTTTCATTCGTTCGAGCTATTTTTTGGAGAGTATACAAATCCTGCCTAAGGGGATGTGCTATTCCAGTTGGTAGAAATGTGGGCTATTGACCGGAGGGCCCGGATTCGTTGTCCGGTAACGAGGCATACCCTCTGTACACCTTAATTTTCACTCATAATGAGTGATTTCTTCATTTAACAGATTTCCCTGTGAAACCATAAGCGCCGTACATAAAGGAACTGGCCCCCCTTACTACTCTGCCAATGTACAGGGATCACTCAGGCTTAGTACTAGATAAGCTCTACCTGAAATATAAAACCGACCTTCGGGTTGATTACGTGCCAATACAAAGTTCCGTGGATACTTAGATCATACTCAGCGGAACACATACCGTGCTGTTAGAGAATTCGCCCGAACAGTGAAAGATTTCATTCTGATCTCGGATGATTGGTGTTTACCGTGGAAAATTATCAATCCTTTCTATCGTCAACACATTCGTAGTACCTTACCTATTTTTCTTTGCTCTATGCCAAATGTGTCTAAATATTGGACTCACGCGATCTTGAAGCTGTTTCAGTGGTCACCCTCATCAACAGAAGAAGACTGGAGGGTCGAGTACTGATGGCATTAAGGAGAGAGGAGAGTGAGTGAAGTGGAAGAAGTGGGAATAGCTGATGTATTGTGCCTAATCCTGGGGATTGTTAAGAAATAAGTGGTCAGATACGTATGTGCTGACTCGCGAGTCTTATTTCAATCTTGGAAGACGAATTGGGGAGGGATCATAGGAGAAAGAGAGGAGCAGTGCCCAAATGGTGTCGTAAGAAGTAGAACGCACAGGAAACCCGATTTGGTCATAAGGGGAAGGGTGGGGCGGGTTTCCTCTCTCTGGTTTAATCAATGGGTTTGAAAATTCTAGATCTCTTACTCTATTGTCTTAGATGAAATACATTGACTATAATTTCCATGCCTTTTAAATTAGTTCAACGGCTGAAACTATCCTGATAATTAAAAGTTGACGAGAAATCTCCAAAGGAGTGCTTAGTAATTCCTATAAAATTCATAGTATCTCAATGTTACGGATTACGGCCTAACTTATAATTTATTTTTTCATTTGGTCTATCTTCTTCATCAACATGCCACAAATATAAAATGAAAGCTATATTTGAAACCTAAAAACATTGTCGTTGTGAATATCAATTTCCCGAACCAACAAGCCCCAATTTTGAGGTTTCAATCTTCACGCCTGCGGTCAAGACTAAATTCTGATCGCATTTTGACGCCTCCCATTTACTTCGGTTATTTCTTTTAGATACACTCCATTATAATATCTTATTAGTATTTTGCATGTTGTATTTCAAATTTTCCGTCCAGGATGGATGGAAAAAGGAAATCCTCCTTGATTTGTCCTCTATGAATCCTATTCCAAAAGTGCCACAACTTTCAATATGTCGAATTAATTGAAAACTTTTTCATTTGTTTTCTATTAACTGTTTATCCTTTTCCTGTATTAATTTCAGTATATCAGAAATAACACCATTTAGACTTAAAAATGGAATGCAATTCAATCTGTTATAAAACCTCACTAGTACTGGCAGAATGTGACAACCAGCACAGTTAATTTATTTTTAGGTATATTTTCAGTGAAATTTATTCTCTTTCTTCCGGGCCAATTATGTTTCATAATCTGTGGCAGTGTATGTGCAGCCTTCTTTATTCACACAAATGCTATCTGGCTATTCTTAGATAATTCCAAGCATTTAGTTATACCTGCAATCTGCCCGCTTTCATTGCTGACATTAAATCGCTTTCGAAATCGAAACACCTTTGATCAGCTGCATACCCTCATAAACATCACTATTGTGCCCTCAGATACAAGATTATAGCAAAAAACATTTTTTGTGGCATCTTCCTCTGATTGGACATAGTTATCACGTCCGTGATAATACATTTTTTCAAGGTTGAAATGCATATGTCCAATTGTTAGTCTATTATTAAAAAATCTCTAAATGTCACAAATTCAGTTATTCTGAAGATTTGTCGCACTAGGAAGTAAATATGAAAAAATATGAGAACATCTATGCAAAATGATTTTAAAATATTTCCTAAAAAACCATTAGCAACAAATTTCTTGGCATAGATTTCAGACTCCTTAAGCTTTAGAAACGCGTCAGAAGGTGACAAGGTAACAAAAACGGAATTGAAGAAAGAATTGAAGATTTTCGAACTAAGAGGAAAAGAAAGATACTTTTACTAGGAAACATGAACTGGTTAGAAATGTATTTTTTAGCGCTATGAGTGAAGTACTACTATCCGGAGCGGTTCGTAGCAAATAGTAACGCACTGAACCACTGTTAAACAGTGGATCAGTGCATTACTATTTATTTAAAACCAATTCTGTCCACCTTCCACAGCTCCACGCCTGATTTGAAAACGATTCAACTATTCCGGATATTTTTGACCCAAATTGATGATGATAACAGATACAGAAAAATGTTCCAGTTTAACATATATTTGAACAAGTAGATTACAAGTAAATTATGTAGCGTTGGAATGAATGTGAGATTGCGATTGAGTTTTTGCCGTTCACCATACCTTTTATACATTTCGCATAGGGAGGAAGGGAAAGCTTCTTTCATGCCCCCCATTATTGAGCCCTCGGCTTAAGTGGAAAATCCCCTCCTGCCATTTGGCCAGTCTCACTATAAACTGGAAATAAGTAAAATGATTAATTAAGTTCTCTATAAAAAACAGGAAAATATGGAAATAGTAGGAAATGATGAGACAGATGAAATATTTTGGGAGGCATATCAGATAAGGACGCTGGCTATCAGCACCCCTCTACCAAATTTATGCGAGAGAGCTCACTATCGAGGCATTAGGAGAATGAGATCTGTGCTCGTTAGGAGAGCGCTCTATGCCAAATACGCAAAGCGCCACGCCGCCGCTGACAATGTCACCACATCCGAAATCCCACTCAATCGTTAACATGGACCACAAAGTCGATCTGTGGACTCCTTTGTTATAATTAACGAATTTATGCTATACTTTAAATTAGTACCATCACTATTCTATGCAGTAATGCATCTCTCCTAGAATCGTTTCGATTGCCAATGTAGCTAAATAAACCGTACGCCTGTAACTATCAACTTCCTCTAGAGAGCATGAGATAAGGTCATTCCACACCTATCAGGGAATATATTTTTATAAGATCGATTCTTTCTAATGACATTATGCCGTCAGTCTTCATGAGGGTCCTGGCAGAAGGTGGTCGGTCTACCTCACGGGAGAGTCCCCACAAAAAAACATCTTCCTTCCATGGCCGAGCCGAGGTTCGAAGAGATGAGCTTAGGGTCGGATGTGACTCGATGTGAATTTACCTTTCCCCCCCCACCCTTTATATTAAGCTCATGCTTTACCATTACTCGCATGAGAAAATTGTGGGCGTTTCAGATATCCGGGGCACTCTGCCAGGTAATGTGCCGCCTAAATGCACGCCGATGAGGAGAGATTAAACGGACTGGGCTGCTGGTTTCTATTAGCCCGAGCAGAAATGATTATGATTTGGTAATGGCTAGATTTGTGTTAAACATAATTGCTAAACTATACTGCAACATTAACTTTTCGTTAATGACACACTTAGGCCACCGCTGCTCAAAGTGACCTCTTTTGAGCTCCTCTTTCAACATTTGCCTCTTCTTAGTGTGGGTGGTGCCAGGAGTAAACAGCAATATAACTCTATACAAACTAAATTTGGAAAACATTATTATTGTTTCGTCTGTATATCTGATGTTGGCTTTATCTCTATGAATTAGACTGACGGTTTGATTTCTCTTCAGAATTTTAAAGCAAGGTATTAAGAATTTTCTAAAGTAGCTTTTGCAAAAATTCAAAGAAACTGCGGGAGATGCCGCAGAAGTAACTTTTAACGGAGTCATTCGCTAATGTACATTACAATTCGACTATTTCAAGTCAGAATCATTTGCCTTCACCGGGATTCGAAACCGGATCCCTCGATATCCGGCCGAGTGCTTTAGACAGTTGAGCGAATGGAGGCGTTCTCTTATGTTCGGTATTTCGTCTCTACATATTGTTTTTTTAAAGCCTTATTTCGAAGTGTAAGAGGAGGCCTAATAGTTCAACTGGCTAAAGTACTCCGCCGGAAATCGAGGGATCCAGGTTCGAATCTCGGTCAAGAAAAATGATTTATACACTCTGAAATTATTGCATTGTAACTTTTAAAATTTAAATTTTCTATATCAATCCAAAATTGTAACAAAGAGTGATCAGGAAGGTGTCCATACAGTGGAAACGATGCATAAAGGCGCAAGAATGGAAAATACTTCCTGTTTACACAATATAACTTTTGGTTTATTATTTATCAATAACTCAGAATTTAACATTAATTAATGTCAGATGTTAGAAATAAGAAATAGACCAATTCGTATAAAATTAAGTTGCAGTCAAAACCTAATATTTGCAAAAGACATTTAATATATATATATATATATATATATATATATATATATATATATAAACATTATATATATATATATAAACATTATATATATATAATGTTTTTTGCAATATATATATATATATAAACAATGTATGTATAATTGGAAGGGAGAGAGGCAGCGAGGGATGGTAAATATAACGAAAAAGAAGCTAGGAACAGAAAAGTTAATTCAGAGCAGGTGAGTGATATAATATAATTATCAGAGTTAAAAGCTGACCCAGTGAACATAGTCATTATTCGGGTTAGGCTCACAAGAAATCAAAGGAAGGAAGAAATAAACAGGTTATACAATGAACTAAAGGAAATAATTTAGTGTACACTAGAAGCATACAGTTCATAATGATTGTCGACTGAAACGCGGCAGTGGACGAAGGGAAAGATAAGATTAAGGCGGGGGATTATGTTTTCGGACAAGGAACGATCTCGGGGAGAAAGCACTGTGCTTAAATCTGTAGGAGAATGGTTCAGTCATAATAAATACCTAGCTTAAGCAGAACAAAATAGGCGTATGTGTATGTGGAAAATCCCTGTGGGCTAAGAGATGTATTAGTTGGACAGTTATGGAAATAGTTATGGAAAACTTTAGAAACAGCATGATCAATTCGCAGTTCCTCAGAAAGTGATATGGATTGAGATCATAATTTAGGCCTAATTAAGTGTAACTTTAGATTTACGAGAATAAAACGGGGAAGATGAATGAAGAAATTAAATTTAGAAGCATTAATCAGGAAGAAAAGAAAAGTGTCATCAAAAAGTAGAAAATCGAGTACGTGCGGATAAGTTAAATAGAATAGTTAAATAGAAAAAACCGATATTCAGAGCTCCAAAAGAATCTATAGAAACAGTGAATCGGAAAATGATATGGAAACCATGAATTCCAGGCAATATGATTAAGAAAATAGACGAGAAAAAGTAATCAAAGAATGTAAGCTAACAATTAGGAAGAAGGAATAGGGTGAGGGAAGTGTGGTGGAAGACATGGTGAATCTATAAAATGTAAGTTCACGTAAGGAGATATAGAGAGTTAACAGAGGACCAGTGAATGTTATCACCACCACAGAGTCACCAGGAAGTGTGAAGGGAAAATCTGAACATGCAATCTAGCAAGGGAGAAAAACTATTAATTCCCAAGGATAGATTCAAGAGATATGAAAGAAAGCATAGAGAATCATTTGGCACCGACATTAGGGCAGCAATCCTAGGAAAAGAAAGAGAACATGATTTCCCATAAATTGGGAAACGTATGCGAGGTCTGTAGAACAACACGTTTAAATTCACGCGCAGCTAATATGGTCCTTCGGATCATCAATTAAATAATGCAGAGGAAATCAAATTAAATACTTAGGGGATGATCAGTTTGGTTTAAGAAAAGGATTAGATACTCCTGGTGACCTAACAGTAATTAGGTCACTTATAGAAAGCAACATAAGAGTACAGCGATGTATTCCAATGGCATTCATGGATTTTTCCTTCTTACTTCCAACTAGTGCCATCACCTACCTTCCTAAAGCGCACCAATTGCACATCCCTTTGTAAACCCTTCATGTCCTCCTCATACGGCGTCCACGTCATCCTCCACCATGATTCTCTGGCCTGTTAGTGTATTCAATCTCCTCACTCATCATGTTTATATAATGCATCCCAGTTCTCCCATCTTTTTATTCCGGTGAATAATGTGAATATTTAGGAGTATATGAAGAGTTAAAGGAATTAGACCAGAAAGCTTAGACATAGAAAGAATATATGACATCCAAAAAAGGGTAATACAGCGATAAATATTTATTTCTCACTGCATTGAGGGGAAGATTCAGGTTGTTCGCAAGATTCATTTCACCGTGCTTATTCCATTATCATCCACACTTTGTGAGCCAAAAAACAGTATTTTTTTACTATCGTGGGGTTGACACTTGAATAAACTATATTATTTTACAAATAACGCACATTGTTACTCTAATTCTAATGAAAATCGTTGCTTCCTTCCCAGGTGGGATTCCATTGTGGACCACTTTGGCTTGGTCATCGAGCGACCCTTCGACTAGCCGTTCTGGGGATCTGCAGCTGAAAATTTGGAGCCTTAGAACATAACAGGTGATTAGTATATGAAGAAACTTAGGAATTTTCCATAAATTGCAAGGTAAATTGCAAGAGAGTAGAATCGTATTAATTTTCCATTTATTCTTTCATGCAGTTATGTAAGCATTGTTTTGGAACTAAGGGAAATTAGCATTAAGAAACGGTTAGTATTTTTTACAAAAACTTGACTCATGATAATGAACGCTGAGCGTTAATAAATATAATTATTCGTAAAATATGCCTGCGCAGTCAAAACAAAATTGGATCATTATCCGTAATTTTAAAAATGAAAATATTTAGTGTTACGAGCGGGCCTTGAAAGAAGAGATAGTGCAAGAGGAATTGCTTTTAAATGACATTCCCGGTTGAAAGGTTTTTTGCCCGTTATGGCAGAGAAAAATAAACTGAAAACCATCAACTTCTCTCCTCACCTGCTCTTTGAAGTACTTTATTTGTCATCCTGTCTTTATTCATTTTATTTTCAGAATTCTTCCACTCAGTAACACAATAATATTGCCAACCCAATCTTCCTTTTTCTTCTGTTGTTCCTATCGTCAGTCTTACAGCTGTAGAAAAGTAGACTCTAGATATAACTCTTCACGTATCCCTTCTTTAAGACATTGCTAGTTCTGCGTACCAACTAGTTGGTCCCTTCAGACGGAAAGCTTTCTTCGCCATTTAAATTGACTTGATCACTAGTGGTCGTGTTGCATAAAAAGTAAAAAATTTACCCCTGCTACAGAGTGTCCCTACCTAGTATTACTTGGATTTGCCAATCTACAAATATCCCTCGTATCTTCCATTTTTAACAGTATGGCATTGCCTTAGTTTCATACTTGTTTTCTTGAGATTGTACTTTTTATCCCCCTCTCCATTTCTTATATCATTCTGGGTCTTCTTTCTTCTTTAGAAATGAACTTATGTTTCTCGTCTCATTGCATTTCTGCTTGAATTTTTACGCCATAATTTATCTTTCATTTCCTTCTAAATTAGCAAATTAATCAGCTAAATCTCGCCAATTATCGATGTTGCCTAACTCCTTTATCTTAGCTTCTTCCCTGACTTCACCGTATTTAATCACCAATGCCGGATATCTATGTAGAGTGTGTATCAAATCTCGTGTCACAGTAGCTCGTATCAAGTACCTTTAGGATGGTTAACATCATGTTCCGGTCCACGTAGTCAAAGGCTTTCACCACATCAAGGAATGCGATATGAGTCGGTTTACCTTTCCATGTGTTCACCTCTCTACGATAATACCGAGAAGGAGAATAGCTTTCTCCTCTTCCTCCACTCCGCTTAAGCCCAGATATATCCTCATTTAAATTCTCTTTCAATTTTATTCTCCATTATTTGGTATATAGTATTACTCTTATCAATGTCTTTCATGAATCGGTTGTCAGGCATATTTATACAATTTTCACATTTTCTTCCTTTTCCCTTTTTTGCTGGGAGGATCACTTTTTTTACGTCCTCTGGCAGTTCTCCTCTTATATACATATAACTTATTAGGTTGTTCAGCTGTATCAGAATCTTATTTCAAGAATTTGCCATTAGTTCTTAGTAAATGTCGGCAATCTTTGAGCCCTAGTGCCTTGTTCGTCCTTGCGTATTTCCTGCTACTTAAAATTCAGACCTAAGGATTATTAAGGATTAATAATCCTTAAGGATTCAGGACCTGTTCGTATTGCCTCTTTCAACATCGTCGGTATTATCCTCTACTTCCAATATTCTTGTATGTTTTTTTCTTTTCAATGGTAAGGATCATCCAATTGCTGCTTGCATCTCTTCGAAATGTCTTCATCTTCAGTAAGAATTTTACCATTTCCATTCCAAATGTTACCGATATTCGTTCTCTTTTTATTTTTATTTATACCCTTCAAGCCACCACCAGGGTGTGTGGCAGGAGGTGAATGCACACCTAAATAATTTTACCCGAACATGGCCCTACTGCGGTCGAACAATGTTATTATGATCCCTTATCCTTCGTGGAAAAATGACATATTAAATCTACCTGTTCTACAATTAATGCCTTAAAGTTTACTAGCATGATCTCTCCTATCGTATTACGATAGGGGTAATAATACAAAGATGTTCTTTGCTATATGTTCTTCGCTAATTGAAATGGTTTCTGACACTTAAGTGAGCTTTTCCCTTGACAGGGTATTAGCGCACTTTCTCCAGATTGCATTTTTCAAACTTCTCTAGCATGCATGCCTTTCCTCAGTCTTTGAAGTTTTGTACTTGCTCTTCAATTGGTTTCAGTATTTCGTTAGCGTTCCCTTGTTTCTATTTCACATATTTCCTTCGGTTCAGCCACGAGAGATAACGATCGCCAAAGTATATTAATATTTGGAGGTCATACTCAGAACGCAGATGTGGCAGGCTACCTCCAAGATGAACTCGAAAAGAGTATTTGCAGTATACGCGACTATTATTAGGGTCGTATTAACAAGCGTTTCCGAGTCGCGAAGGGCGCGAGAGGAGGGGCAGAGGGTGGAGGTCGAAATTTCCCGAAGTGTCATCGTGGCGGAAGAAGGGCGAAGGAGGCCATCGCGACCCCCTTTCCGTCTCCTCACTCCATTAACCGCCATCCCACTCCGCTTCCTTTCTGCACCGCGTCGACGCGAGGGGCCAGCCATTGCCGAGGGACGGCAGGCGCTGTGGGTCACCAGGCTTGTAAGCCAGATGGCCGCTAAACCATTTACACGGCGCCAATCTGGAGAGAAGTACCTTGATACAGACAGGTTACAAAGCAGTTTACAGCCTCTCCTGGGAGAAACAGATAAGGGGACTATTTGGACGAGCTAACCAAAAATTAGGGGCTTATTAGAAGAATACTGGGTAAATGTGATGAAAAGGTTAAAGAGAAATGTTTCGCTGCTTACGCCTCATTCAGAACATGATGGATTTATATGGAATCCTCATGAAGTAGGATTGATTCGCAAATTGGATTGGATTAGCAGCTTAGAGTCAGCTTTATTAGACATTGTTATGATACTCTTATTAGCGTATCAAAAATATTAGAGAATCTAGGCTGGGAATCACTCACGGAATGAAGGTTAAATTATAGATTGAAGCTCTTGCATAAATTGAAAGAGCGCCTCTTTGGCAGTGACGTTGAATCAACCCATCGCACTATGGTAGGCGAGATCAAGTCAATAAAATTAGAGACATTAAGCGTAGAACAGTGCAGGACTGTCATTTTTCTACGAACGATAAGGAATCAGAATAATGTTGTCCGACCGCGATAATCGTAAAAATATTCGGGTCAAAATTAATCTGGTGTGTATTCATCCCCTACCACACACCCTTGGGTTTACTTGCAGAGTACTAACAATACTAATGATGAATACTAACCATGCGGGATCAGGTTACACAACACCAGTTGTGGAGGCTGAGGTCAGACTACCTGTTCTCAGAAAACATGGCCAATGGGCACATCAACTTGAACAAAAATGGTGGGGCACTTATGCTACAGATTGGTGTAGTAGGGGCGTGTGGCGTCGATGGAATAATTCGCTAAGAAGAGACCTTTCGCTTCAGGCGGACGAGTACGAAATGCGAGCTCGCGGTGGCGAAACTCCTGCAGCCGGCCGTCGGCTTACCCACCGCCATCGACAGCGCTCTGTCGGGTACGCCCAATGGAGCGGGCGGATGCGTCGGCCGCCGCTGGGAAGCAGGTCGCTTCCGGTGGCCCCAGGCCGACCAGGTTATTTTGTAGAACCCATTAAACGCGAGCAAAGGACCAATCGACGCGGCTCGAGATCACGTAATGACGTAGGAAACTGGGAAGTACGACAGAGCATTCGTAGGAGCACTCGGGCGAGAGAGGGTATCGTGTGGTGCACGCACGACAAAACAACGTCCTCGTAATTGGGTCACACGCCCGATTCCTTTGAGCTCCCGGACCACTTCCTTTTCGATACATTCCGAAGGGGGGGCATCAGTATGCGGGGGTGGCAGGTGGGGGGGAAGCACACGACCGGCGGAAATGGAAATAGCACGGCCAGTGGAAGTAGAGAGTGGGGGGTGCGATCCCCCTGTGGGCCATGAACGTGTGCGAGTGTGCGCGCTTAGGGGAAATTGGGTTGCTGGGCGGAACTAGGGCTCGGGGAGGGTCAAAGCGGAAGGGGTGCGGGGGGGGGGGCACGGCGCGGGTGGCTAGAGGGAAGCCCCCGAGACGGCCAGCGGTAACGCGGGGGGGGGGGGGGACGGGAATGGGGGAGGGGGTCGCGGTGGAGAAGTCGAATGCGAGTTCGAGGCCGTAGCGAAAGGGCGAGGGGTGAGATAAGGAGTGAAATACCGAGACGTCAGAAATTTTCGCTTCGCCAACGGTGTTGCGGAGTTTTGAAGATATCTCCCGAGGGACAAGAGGATGTGTGTGTGTGTGGAAGAAGGTCGAAAATGTTCTCATCTCTCTTTCTCTCTCTTTCCTTTGAGGCAAATGGCACCGCGAGGGGATCTTTCCGTGGATGCCAGCGCGATCCTCCCGACCCTCGCCCTCTCACCGAGGACACGCGACCGAGGTGCGGGAGGAAATAGTACACGCGATCCTTGGAGACGAAAAATGCTGAAACGAACTCCCGGATGACATCTGAAACACTTTTGCAAACATGTGAATGCCATTTGCAAAATACTGTCAAATTATTTTGAAGAAAATTAACAATAATATAAACATTTTAGAAGAATTTAATCTGAAGGAATAGCACAAAAACCGGGCTATTTAAATCGACTTCTCTCCTGTAAACTTAAGGGCAAATTTAAATTACTCTCTCACTATGAATAGGTCGTGAGCAATAGACCTTTACATAAATACATTCATTAAAAAGGCCTATAGTACACTGGCAGTAGGAGAAGTACGGGCTCCGCTGTCGTCATCTCACGAAATCCTTGCAAATAGAAGGCTACATCAGCAGTACTAAAGACACAGAAGAGAACCAAAATAGTTAGAATAGGAACTTGGAATGTTAGGACGATAATAAGGACAGGTAAACAACATAAAAAGAGAGTTGGAGAGAGGGAATATAGATGTTTTAGGCCTGTTTGAGGTGCTAGAGATTGTTAGGTATAGAGCTATGTACAGCGGAGGGTAAGACAGCCAACGTGGAATGGAAATATCATTAAACAAAAATGTAGGAAGAAGCAATGCCAACAAAGAGCAAGCGACTGATAGAAAAGTATTAGTGAAGCTGAACCAAAGAACTTTGCATTGTGAAGGTCTACATGCTACTAATCAATCATAGGTAGGAAGTGGTCAACAGGGCATACGAGCAACAGTTAGAGAACATTCTTGCGGGTGTTCCTGCAGGGAAATGCTGATAATGATTGGGTAATTGAAAGCGGCGTTAGGCGAAGGGAGATGGTAATGAGGTTGGGGACTACGGTTTAAGAACAATGAATGACCGCGAGGAGAAAGAAATTGAGTTCTGCAGCAGACAAAGATATATCATAACGGACACTTGGTTCAGGCACCACAAATGGCATAGGAAAAGCCGAGTGATTCTGAGAAAAACCAAACTATGAAATCGTTAGGCACAGATTAAGGAACGGCGTGATTCATTCGCACAGTTTCCCGGGAGTGGATGCGGACTCAGATTATAATTTAGTAATAATGAAATATAGCGTTTGATTCAAAAAGATAAAACATGAATGACACTATGAAATAGAATATAGAAGCATTAACAGGATATTAAAGAAAGGAGTATCAGTAGGCTTTAGATAAAATCATGAGAGAGGAAAGAGAACTGGGTACTACGGAAGAAAAATGGTAACATATCAAAAAATGATATTGAAAGCTGCAAACAAAAATACACATGAACGGTAAATATATAATGGGCAACGAAACTTGATTAAGGAGGATATGATTAGAAAAATACGAGTAGACAAGAAAGGAAATGAATGGATGAGAAAACGAGTTGGATTGAAGGAAATATAAAGAGTGGAACAATAAAATGAGGTGGGAAACTTAATGGTCCAAAGAAGCGAGGCGGAAGAAGCAATGCGAGAAAATGGAAAGTTTTCTAAGAGATCTTTCTAAAATTAGAGTTTTCTATAATCGGTGCGCTACACAGGAATGTGAATGCACCTTCAGGAAGTTAGAAGGAAAATTTCGTAAAAACAAAAAAAGATAAGTCAGCAAAATTGTCAATTAAAGGAAGATTCAAGGGATGCATATCACGCTTCGCGACGAGTGAAGAATATTTTATCAATGCTTTTGCGAAGCGGTAATTTAATTCCAATGTTAACCTATAGCGATGACTTGTACATCAAGTGTCTGATTCTTCTAAAAAAAAGCTTTCAAACATAATTACACAATTTGTCGGTGTAATTTTTGTTGTTTTCGCATAAATGGTCGGCCTGCTTGTTTATGGTAGAGGAAAAATTTACTGAGATGAGCTTTTAAGGTCGTGTTTTTTACACTCTCTAACCATTCTCATCTGCTTTTCCGTAGGATAGCGTTTTCCGATTAATTCTATTTTTACTCGGTTCGGATAACATTTTTCGGCATCTGCAAAATGTTGATGTGGTAATTAAGGCTGTTGTCTGTGGGAAGGTTAATGTTTTAATCAGATTGGAAAAGGAATGAAATAGGGTAAGCAAAGTAGAAAATTAATAGGATTTGAGCTCTATCTTCAGGTTGAAGTTAATTTGAGTTTTAGTATATCCTTTCCTCTCTTCATTTGACTTGAGTACCCTGAGGTGAAGCCTCGCTTCGGCCACTGTATCACTTCAAAGAAATATTAACAAACATCCTCATTCCACATTGGAGAGCAATATATTTATATTCTATCATATAACACATACTCTACTCAATCAATCAGATCAAAAATCTCCACTCAATCAGATCAAAAATCTACACGGATGAAAGAGGAACTTAAAAACGATTTGGCCCATTAATTTGGTTTCACATTAAAAACAATTCCAATGTTTTAAAAATAATTCCCACAGATATGTCAACTTACGAGCAACATTTTGTTTGAGCCAGTCCATCAACGTAGAGGTTTCGTAAATTGAAATAAATATACAAAAATTGGGTCAAAAATTTTCGAAACAGTTCGTATCCTATTTTAGCTATTTGCTTGGAAATTAAACACTCATTTTCAGTTAAATTTACATTCTCCTATAGTACTTTCTCTTTTGCTTCATTTACGGAAGAGAAGTAGCAAAAGGTTCAAGAAAACTGAATGAAAGGTGAATACTTGAATATTTGTCAGAGACTTTCGATTAGAGACCCCTGAGTGACGATCTCTAGGTTGCCTATTATAGATAATAGATGGTTCGGCTACAAATTGGTGAGTTCCGGTGCAAGTGTTTGTGATTCCTCCATAAACTCCCGCCTAAACTACGAAATATTCCATCCACTAGATAAGAGAACATTGTGGATATCCGCATTTCATATAATGAACACTCTGATGATAAATGCATATCGCAGTATAAAAGAAGCGCTAAACTCATTATTCGAATATTGTAGTGCCGTCGTTGTGTACTAGTTTATTCAATTAAGTAAACATGAAGGACATTAAGTGTGGCAGAATTCTGTTTTTATATGCAGATACTGTGATAATTACCTCAAACATTGGAAAAAATTGGCATAGATTTATATTATGCAAGATAACGAGTATATGGAAAATTTAACTGAAATCTGTTTACTAGAAGCTATCAAATATCTTTTCAATCACAATTAAACGTCTCTTAGCGTGCAGCTAAACCATAAACAACTCTCTGCGATCCTCTTTTGTGTTAGAAGCAAATTATGTTGATCCAGTCCTAGGAACGGAGTCAGAAACTAACCTAAGTCAACCCTAATCTTGGCAAGGAAAGTAAAAATCAATTCCATCAAACATGTTCAAATCGCAGCAGGAAGTAAACTTTTTGTTGAAACATCGAGAGATGATGTTCTGTCTTTTCAATTTTGAGTTGATATCGATCTAAATCAGAATTGAACGTAGAAAATATTTTATGCACATAAATAACTAATGGGGATAGAAGATGCACGATAAGAAACTATTCAAGTATTCGCATCTAACATTCATAACTGTGCGTTAGAAGACCGTTACACGTTATTTCTAAGAAGGATACGGCTAATTTTGTTAGATTGTATTTATTGCATTTGTAGCAAATGAAACGTCTGAGTTGGCACACTCACGTTCTCATATCTAACATCGAAGTGGAAACCTTGGGATAAGGATCCAATTTACCTTTCCATCGATAAGGAATCCACAGCTCAAGAGGTCTGCCAAAGATTTATGGTTCGCGTGGGGCGCGTTCGCTCGCCGCCTCTTGCCGAGAGCCATAAATCCCGATCCCACTTCCTTGCTTTGCATTTTTATCGCCTTGCAACGGCTCGATTCGTTTTCCTCCTCCGTTGGATTCCAAAAGACGCTGAATATGTGCAATCTTCGAGCATATCTGCCTCCTCCCTCGGAGTGAGCCGCGCTATGCTCTCACAGGATGGCGCCACCTTCGAAGGCAGAGCTCTGTTATTCGAAATACCGACCACGGGAAAAAAAAGTGGAGCTTAAAATTTCTCACCCTGTAAATTAATTGAAGATGTGTATTTGTTTGTTTTGAGACCAGAGTTGTGGCTTTAGGTTGGATAATTTTGGGCAACTTTTAAGTAGCTTGTTTTAAATTATTGAATATAACATTTCAGGGGGCAATAATATTTTAGGAATAGCCCAACCGGATGGTTCGACGACTAATACATATAAACAGTTGGTCATAAAAATAAGGAATTGTGAAAATAGCTGGTTAAAAAATCAGCTTCTGAGGAAATAAGGTTTTAAGGTAACTCTATTAACATTTTTTTTCACCTTCTTTCCGAAGTAAAATTGAGTCGAGAGAATTAATAATATTTGAATACTTAGAAGGCAAGTTTATTATGTCTACTTTGCATGGAATTTCAAATTGCATAATGCAAAATATATTTATGGACAGGCTGATTAATGCCTCCTCTCCTTCATAAATATTAATCTTAATACAGGAGTGCACAATATAGAATTAAAAGCATCGAGGAAAGCGCTCTTAATATAATCAGGCAAGAGCAAAGCATAATGGATAACCAGTACGGACCCAACAAATTATCCTTTATTTTTAGATGACGGAAGGAAAGCGCAGAAGTGATGGACGGGCACAGGGACTTAACGAAAAGAGAACAAAGCAATTACACTCTCGTTGGTTGAGGTCAAGGCTTTTCTATCGTGCAAATGCGGTTCCTCGGAAAGGAGTGAACGTTTAGATACCCGCACGAGCATGACTGCTGAGTGAGCACAATTGGTTCCCTGACTAGCGTGCTCATTGCATAATGGAACTGAAGTATGAGAAGAAATATTGTCACGAACGGAAGAGCCCTCGGAGATTGTCTAATGATGTATGATATTTCCTGGACGAAACACTTGATAGTAAGAAGTTATGGAGGGAACTATAAAAAAATATTTAAAGTCGCTGGAGTAAGTATACCACACTTTACTGCCATTAAATCGACTGCAGTTTCAAATTTATTTTCGTCATTTTCGCTGCGTGATAATGTTTTCATGGCTAAGTGACATAGCAGTCAAAGATTGGGTTTGAAGAAACATCCACCGCCTCTCTAAAATCGCCTCATCCTTGTGTTCGCAATGGAGATAATGAAACCCCAAAAAACCTCTCCCTCGTCTTATCAATCCTTATCCGTCATCTCGGGCACATCACTTAAAACCACCGCTACAAAGGGATGGCGATATCCCCTCCGGCCTTCCAGCCCAGCCCTCCCACCCTCTTGCTTCACCTGCCCCATGAATATCTCTGCTTCTGGATCTTTTCATGTTGTGCATATCTTAGAACACAGGTACTTGTTGCTGCCGAGAAACCATGACAGATATATAGTGGACTAATTATTGGTAAGTGTTATAATAATGTCTCAGCCATCTGTACGCTAAACTAAGCCTCGTAGAAAACAATCTCATGATACGTGAGAGTAAAAGTCAAGAAGTTTCGAAATTCATGAGAACGAATCAATATACTTAAAATTTCCATAGGATAGTATTTATTGCCGTCAACTAGTTTTGCTACGCTATAGCATCATCATCTGGACTGTCCAGTTCAGTCAATTACCCGGATCCGTGGCATCATCCACTTCAGATGATGCCACACTTGAGCGAAACTAGTTGACGGCAGTAAATTCTATTGTGTGGAAAGGCAAAGTATTTTGATTCTTTCTTGTGCGTTACTATGGAATTCCACAAAGTATCGACCTCAGCTATCTCTGAAGCGTCACCATCGCACTTGAGTTGGTAGTGGAAGCAAAATTGAGTGCCGGAATCAACTTCCGTGTATTTCCTGGTATAAGCGGAGGAAATGGTATAAGAGGCATGGGAAGAGATGGCGCAAGGAATGAAAGTCAGTGGGGAATTGATTTAATCAGTTAAAAGCGCGGATGATCAAGCTTAAGTTTCACAATCGTCCAATTGGTTGCAAGCGTTTCAGAGCGCATTGGAAGGTCAGTACGATTTAGTATAGAATGTGAATAAATATAAACAAAACCATGACACGTAGAAGATAGAAGCTGAAAGCAGATATAACAATTCGAGTATTGAAAACTCAAGTTCGACCGACATCTAGGAGAATAGCTCAAGCTAAGCAGGTATTAATGAAGTAGAGGCACCTAAGCACTAAACTGACTCTATTAAATAGCATTTTCTAAAGCCCTAAAGGGTTTTTTACTCCCCTGTAAAAGTAAAAAAGGAGGGGAAAATTGAGAATGGTATGGTAACTTACGGGGAAAGTTAATTCCTCGCCAGTGATCAGACACACATTCAAAATAATAGGACATTCACATTTACACAGGGGGGTATTTATCAAATAGGTTTACAAGAAAATTAATCCTATTGCCTGGTACCGTTCTCGGGAACTTAAAAATGCACACACAATCACTCCCGAAGTTGGCTCAAAGTTAGCCCGAAGTGGCTTTTAGGGAGGTTTTTCCCTCCCCAGGGACTGGGTCTGGGCTACCTTAACCACTTACGTGTTAGCTAGGAAGAGATGGAATAGGTTTGCAAAGAAATTAATCCAGATGCTATGGACCTACTTCGAAAATATAATACACTAACACACTCACTCACTTAGGTATTACAGCAAAGCAATAACAACACTAGGGAATATTAAGAGGACAAAATAATGTATTGCCTTATGGCGTTGGCAAAACCGAATAGGGGACTATGTGAAGAATAAAAGCCTTTGAAAAACGTTGCTAAAGCGTATAATTATTAAGTTTGAATAAACCGGTAAAGTCAGAAACTACTACATATAAGAACAAAAGATACAGGCCTGTAAATATAGGCCATATTGAGAGAACTCTATGGCTAAGAAGAAATATCGCTGGAAAAAACACCCTTTGATTCACAACGGGTTAGATAGAAACATAATAGAAGGTTAAATTGAAGGGAAGTTCCCCAGAAGAACAAGTGACAAGCACAATGGACCAATTTAAGAGGAAGGTAAAACAGAGAAGCAATGAGGGGGGTGAGAATTTTAGAATGGAATAGAGATTAATAGAAAGCTGCTGTAAACCAATTTAAGATTGAAAAAATCATAATGAATAATGTAGTATTTTAAAACATAAAACTTATTACACAAGAATAATGAAGGCAAAGAGATATACGAGGTCTGTTCAAAAAGTATCGCGACTTTTGTATTTTTTCAAAAATTATTTATTTATTCTTGAATATCTATTTTGTCCCCTTCAAAGTAATCCCCATTAGATATTATACACTTGTACAAACGCTTTTTCCCGATCCTCTAGGCACTTCGAAAAATCATTTTTTTATCTTGTTCAGCTCTTCCTTCGATACAGTCTTTATCTCGTCAACCGTAGTGTAGCGTCGTCCTTTCATGGGCCTCTTCGGTTTCGGGAACAAGAAAAAGTCACTCGGGGCCAGATCTGGGGAATACGGTGGTTGCGGCATCATTATTGTGTTGTTTTTGGCCAAAAATTCGTGCACAAGAACGATGTGTGAGCAGAAGCGTTGTCATGATGCAAAAGCCAATTTCTGTTCTTCTACAAATCCGGGCGTTTGTGGCGGATTGTTTCATAGAAATTGCGCATAACTTCCGGGTAATATTCCTTATTTACCGTTATACCATGTGGCAAGGACTCATGATGTACCACACCCCTGCAATCGAAGAAAACTGTAAGCATAACTTTCAAATTCGACCGAACCTGGCGCGCTTTTTTCGGTCTTGGCTCGTGCTGCAGCTTCCATTGGGATGACTGAGCTTTAGTCTCCACGTCATAGCCATAAACCCATGATTCGTCACCCGTTATGACCCTCTGGAGCAAATTTGGGTCGTCGCGGACATAGCCCAACACCTCATTAGCAATGTTTTCATAACGTTGCTGTTTTTGTTCGAAATTGAGCAATTTTGGTGCGAACTTCGCGGCGACCCGTGTCATGTCCAAATCATAGGTAAAAGTCGGCCCTTACAGCAACTTCTCTAACGGTGCTTCGACGATTAGGCAATACTATTTCCTCACTTCATCAATGTTTTCATCTGTTGTTGACGTGCTCTGGCGTCCTTCACATCTTCTCTACCCTCTGAGAATATTTTGTACCACCGACAAACGTTGCTTCAGTCCAAAGTACTTCTTAATATGTCACAGTCAACATTCAGAATGCGTTCGCGGACTTAATTACGTTTTTCACACAAAATTAGATACAGATTCTTTGACCTATTTTTCGGAACAAGCTAAAATCGAAGCAAAGCAGCTATCAACAATTAACTGACCATTAAAAAACATATTATCGATTATTTGAGAAAATATGGAAATCGCTGAAAGTTGATATTTTAATATCAATTTTGAAAATGGAAGCGGATTTTTAATTTTCATTTTAAGCTTGTCCACATTTGATATCGACGATTAACGATGGTCCTTGTTCATAACAAGTATTAAGGTTTCTGTGAGTCTTGATTCCATAAACTGTTTCCTAACCACAGAGAGACTTCTAATGCTAGGCCAACGTTTTTTTATGGTACAACTGAGTAAATAAATTGAACTAGAGCTCTCCTGAAAATTAGAAATTTACTAATTATCATTATCCAAAAACAGCCTTTTTTGAACCTTTAATGGATATTTTTGACTTGAAAATGACGAAAAATAATTACAATCACCCTAGCCCTAGGTGAAGTAAAACCCACCTGGGGAATCGAACACGTGACCTCTTTTATTTTGCAGGCGGAGACAGCACCCCACTGCCACCGGGGTCGGTCAATTACAGAACATCCTATAGCCTGATGAGTACATTCACTTTTCCATTGAAATACGTGGATTGCCTATACTTAAAATTCTGGAAATACTACTTAAGCTATTGCAAATTATTTACTAAAAAAATTTAACACGAGAATAAAATGTATCCAAAATACCTCTTCTATTTTATGCCCAATTGAGTGCTAAGTGCGTGTTGCCTTCAACGTTGTTTTGACAATTTTTGCCGAAATACTGCGACAGTAATATGAGTATAATTTAATATAAACATTAAATTCTAATAATTCTATTTTCTCCATCCCTTTTTTGAGACAAAACTATAGAAAATTAAAATTACATCGATAATGAGGTACTACAACGAAGTTACCCTGAAAGTTATTTTTTTCTATTGAGTATCGGATATGAAAATTATAAATCCATGATATAAAAACGAGGTCTTTATCTATTGAATTATATTCAATGTTTATTACGGCAGAATTCGTAGGATTCGCGAGATTCCGGTCAGAAAAAAAAACAATTTTTTCACGCAAAGGAGCAAACCACACCTCCGGCTGATTAAATTAAGTAACGATTACACACAGGTTTTCTTTTCAGCGGTATTTGCAAAGTGACTGAAGAAGAGCAAAATATCTGCGACGGAGAGTCTGTGAGGTACTGTTTTAATCGTTACCATGTACGTTATTACACAGAATTGGTGTTTATTTAAACCAAGGGTTTAATATTATACATTCATATTGGTATCCTACCAGTTCAGACAGGCTTTGGATTGACACAGCCTATAAAACGATGTAGTCATATATTTACTTGCTTCTCCCAAGCAAATATAACTAGACTCAGGCACTAGAACATCTTTTTAATACCATTTACTTCTTTCCACCCTTCAATCCATCCAACTTGCCACAAACGAAATACTTGCAAAGAGAAAGCGAAAGCAGCAGCACGGAAGACACAGAAAATACGAAACTAAACCGAATAGGTTTTTGGAAATATCTGTGCTTTACGGCTGTGCAAAGTGAGATGGAAGGATAGCGGGTAATACTGTGGTCATATTTATATATTAATATACAGCGGAGGGGAAGAGATCCAACCAGGAAATATTATTGAACCAAAGTTGGGAAGAAACGTAATAAAAATGGAGCGAGGGACTGATAGAATATTGTTAGTCGAAGGATAGAATAGATAGAATTGGAATCAATAAACTTGGTCATTGTGTGGCCATGCAATAAGAGAGGAAAAAGTCGATTCTTCGGATTTATGTGAGAGGAATTTGGCTGGAAGACTTCGTCAGTGTTTATTCCTATTCCAAAAAAGGTAGAGGCTACATCATGTGAGAAAAGCAGAAAAATAAGTCTGATTTCGCACGCAGCTGAAGTGGTTCTTAACGTCATCAACAAGAAAGTTTAGAACATGGTAAATGATTATTTTGGGGATGACCATTTTTGGCTCAGGAAGGGGAGAGGCACGAGTGATGCCATTGCAGTAATGAAATCACCAATCGAGAAGATCAAAAAATACAATCAGCACGTATTCGCCTGTTTTGTAGAGTTCAAAAAGACTTTCAAAAGAGTGAATTGGAACAACTAATAGGAGATATAGATAATACACATATAGGAGAAATTATGAATAGTTTCGAGGTAAAGGAGACTAATCCGCAACCTGCACATGTCTCAGACTGCTCAGGTGCAAGTGATGGATGAGGAGTTTAGATGGGCAGTGTTAGGACGAGGAGTAATCAAGGGTTTACCATTAGTATCCTTACTGTTCAACGTATGCACGTACTCGTATGTGGAGGAAATAATCAAAGATGCGAGAGAGGAACTGGAGATAGTAGTAAAACTTGTTGTACAATTCCTTAAAAAAATCCGGTAAGTTTGGGGACGGTTGAGCTTTATTTAGCAAGTCAGGAAAGGGGCTTCAATCATTGTTGAGCGCATTAGTAAGTCAGTTGGATGAGCAAAGGATGAAAAAATTTATGTGATTTTAGCGAAAAAGTAAAGCTTAATTAAATATTCAATTAGGTTTTCATAAACTTAAACAGATGGACAAGTTTCTCGAGTCAAAATATGATCAAAAAGTTTGGGATATAAGAAGAAGCATTGCATCAGGCAAAGAAGCTTTAAAAAGGAAGAGGGAATTGATGACAGAGATTTTGAGTAATGATGCTAAAAAACTGCTTGTTAAAACTTTGATAATGAGCATAGTTTTGTAATGAGAGAAAGCACGGCCATTGAGACAAAATGATAGGCTTAGTTCGGAGGTTTTTGAAATATGGATGTGGAGAAGGTAGGAGAAGGTGAGGAGGACAGAAAGGAAAACATGCTAGGGATTGCTAGGCATGGTGGGGGAAGATAGGGAATTATTGGGTAATATCAAAGGAGGCAGGAAAGGTGGATGCAGAGTGTTTTGATTTGGAAAGGAATGTTGAAACTGTGATAGAGGGGAGAACGTTCGGAAAGAGGGGACAGAGTAGAAACAGGATGGGATTGTTGGGTGGAATGAACGGGAGAAGGGATTATAAGGAATTGAAGAGCTGCTTAACGCATCATTGGTGCTCAGTTTGTGTTATGTTAGAAGAAGCAAGGGAATTATCGCTGCATTGTGTTATAGCCTTGTGGATCCATAAGCTACAATAACCGATAGAAGACCAATAACAAAATCAAAATAGCTAATGATAGTCATTGTTAGATAAAAATATTAAATTTCCTAAACTCTATGATAATATGTCATAAAAATCTCACCACTATTACCTGATATGACATTTTTTCAAGTGTTCATAAATTCTAATGGGCGGGGTAAGTATTCAGTTTACCCCCATTGAATCTGCCAATACCATCTCTCAGTAAATACCCTTTTTCAGGTAAAATTCACAACCCTATATAGTACCTTATGTTATTCTTTATTTACCACAGAGCACTGGAGAAATATTCTCGTCCGCTGAATAAAAACAGCATGGTTTGAATTTTTTCCTGCTTCTTTTAAATTTTGAACCAAAACACGGTTTCCTGTTATTCAATTATGCTTAAAAAGCTTAAATAATGCCAATATTAGTGTTTTCATTACATTTTCTTAAAATATTTCCAAAAAATTGCTCCACCGTTTGCATAGTTTTCTGAAGTAAAACATATTACATGATTAAACGCAGGCTTCACTTAGTGGGAAAATTCCATCATTGAAAAAGGAAAAGGTAAAACACTCCTGTACTCCACTAAAATTACAATAATAAGTCTCGGATTTCGATTCCTTGAGCCATC
This sequence comes from Hetaerina americana, assembly GCF_022747635.1. Taxonomy (NCBI): domain Eukaryota; kingdom Metazoa; phylum Arthropoda; class Insecta; order Odonata; family Calopterygidae; genus Hetaerina; species Hetaerina americana. Next base: position 13,076,356 of record NW_027286763.1, read on the forward strand.
TTCAGAAGTTGAGCCAAAACCCGCATTATACGTATTATCAAAATTTAAGGTAAAATTACAAGAGTTTTGTTTATTACTATCCCAAAAATGGTATGATGATGCCTAGGTGGGTCCCTAACAACACACACACACACACTTTTAAGATTTTAAGACCTTGAGAGCATACAAAACGTCCCTTCTTCCCGTCCCAAAACGTCCCGGACTTTTAAGTTAAGAATTTAGGTTTACCTTTCGTCCTTAGGCTCATGGATGACGAAGTCAGGAATAACAAACATGGCCGCACCGGAATGAACCCCTCGCATTGTTCTACCCCGTAACTATTAATATAAAATATTATTTTTGAAATTAAGTGCTTAGCTCTGGCATTATGGACGAACAGAGATAGTATAAATGAATATAATAGGAATTGCAAACTTGAATTAACCTAATTGGCTATCCCAAACTCTACTACCGGCTTCACTTCATGGAATTCTGAATGTCCATTGAAGAAGCGCACTGCTGTCAGTATTACGAAGAATTTCATCGCTTTCAGATACCACCAGTTATAAATAATGAACCATCCGTTTGGTGTGGATTTAAGCACAAAATATGAGGGAAAGCGAGATGTCAAAGGTTAAACGAACATATCCAAAACAAAATGGCTTTTCACACTCGAATGATATCATTATTTATGTGGGCAGTTCCATTATAATTGACTGATGTACCGAAATAATGATTAACCGATGACGTTTGTCCAGCAACATCTGTGGTAATCTTTTTCCTTGTTTTTGAACTTTAACAGGCACCACACACAGATCTCACATGGGAGGGCTTGGATTTGGTTTTGCATTATGTTTGAGGTCATGATATGAAAGGATTAAATATTTCAATAAAGAGAAAAATAATTGCGAATTAAAAATACAGGCTGCTTCTAATTATATTCCAAAGAACGCAGTGAATGGCCGCACACCTCCCCTTGGAATGTTTCCACACTCGTCCGTGGTCTTTAGGTCACCTGTTGGTGTTTTTGACGTGGGTGTCAATCGATATTGCAAGGTTTTTTAAGAGTTTCAGTTTCCCATTGCGTTTTCTCACCCCTCAAAGAACGCCTAAATAGCTCCGTGAAGCTCAACAGGCCTCAGCAAGTTTCCTTAGTAGATCCTATTTATTTTAATTCTCGGGAATGTCGGGGTTCGATTCGATTCTCGCTTTAAGCTCGCGCTATCTGCCCGCACCGCCGTTTCGACCTTTGGTGCTGGATGTTTTGGTTGGATTGGTGCGGAGGCTGGATGCAGTGCCAACCCAGCAGACTCTGGACGGGCGTTGGTACGAGAATGGGAACGGTAGCAAAGGGCGTTGACGTGCACCAAGCAAGAATAGGAGCTCACCTCCCAAATTGGCACCCATAGATTTCAGAGGCAACACTTTCCACAAGCTCACCCTTTTTGCTTTTTAATCCTAGACTGAATGGTTTTAAAACTAATAGATTCGCTCCGTCGGCCTAAGTAATTAGAAAAGTGCCTTTTCTTCTCTCCCGGGCCGAAATTTGCAATTCCATGCGGCAACCAGCGTTTTCCGAGGATCCGCGCTCCATAAAATTCGCTCCGTCCGCTTCACAGCACTTCGGAAATGCCGCAATCCTCTTCAGAATCTTCAAAATATGACGGATTGCTCGCCTCTTCCAGTTTAGCCCTGCCAATTTAAAGTGCAGTATTTTTAATGAAAAAGAGCACACATTGAATTCAAATAAATCTCCGCTTACTGTCACTCACATCCATATTGCTCTCACTTGATATGTGGATGGATGGGAGCTTCTTCAAGGCTAAATTTTCAATGTTTACATATGTGGTCGTATTGATGAGTGTAAGCGAACTGAGAATAAAAAAGCTATCAAAGGTATTGATATGTTCCAACATCTTAATAGACTACGTGTTTATATTTTTAAAGACACGGGCCATCTCAATACTTAGGTTGGTCCTTGTTAGCAATAATGTTTTTGGCATATTTTTCAACATCAATTTTTTTTAAGGATAAGACATAGTCTGTGGATCATTTGTGGAAAATTAGTGACGCCTCTGAATACATATCTAGCAATCAAATTCCAGAACAACCATGAAATCAATTTTTATCTAGCACTTTCGTTTTAGAAAATGTCAGCAATCGCCCTTCTGAGTCTGGAGAACTTTTGAGGAGACTATGACGATAGAATACGTATATTTTTCTATGTACTCAATAAATTTGCCTCAAGTGGTGTAGACACGATAACTTCTGATTCAGACGTGATGCCGCGTTTTAACTATCTTTTAAACGGGTCACCATATTTAAATCATTTTTATTTCTATTTTTTCTAAAGAATACGTAATTTTTTTAAATATTGGAGAGATCATAATAAACCTGTTCCCTCCTATGGACTTCTAGTGAGCAAATCGGTGAATTAGACGCCCACGCGACTAAATTTTTAACTGAAAACTGCGCCTCAATAGGACCGGGAGGTATAGGGCATTCAATCGATCGATGGCATGGGTTTCCCGTTGCTCCTCCTTCCCCCCCCCTCCACACTCCACACCCCTGCTCTCCCCCAATCAAAGAGCCATGATCGTTGCGAAATCGGTCACCATGCACGAAAAAAAAGAAATTTCACTCAGCGTCCTTTATCCATTTTCAGTCCTCTCAATGTACCAGGCTGCACTCTGGTTGATAAAATACGTGCGCGAACCGCTCGGAGATATAATTCCGGACTCTCTTTCCTTTCGTGGCTCACTCCCTCTCCGTCTCTCCCTCTCCATCTCTCCATCTCTCCCTCTCTGTCCTTCCCTCTCTGTCCTTCCCTCTCCATCTCTTCCTCTCCATCTCTCCCTCAGTCTCTCCACTGCGGCTTCCATGAAGTATTGCGACTATTCCTCCCTCACGGGCGAGCCATTAAAAGTCATTGCGGAGGGTTGTGGCGGGAGAAGCAGAATGTTTTATTGCTTTGAGCTTATATCGCGAAAACGCACGAGGGAACTACCTCAGTGAAACGCATGAGGAAACGCTCGGGGAAATAATTCAAGCTTTGTGCACTCTACCTCGCATTCATTGAACCTCAAATTTTTAGTCCCGGGACTTAACGATTATGAATATAATTAGGCTTAGGAAGAAAATTGTTGGTAGTGAAGAAAACAAAGCAGATAGAATAAAAACTAGTTATAAATCGATGAACAGACAACAGAAACGCAGCGATTCCACAATTAATATTTATTAACCACCATGTTTTCATCTCTGCGTGGCATCATCCGGTGAAGATACAACGTAAGGCAAGCTCTTTATATATAAATATATATATATATATATATATATATATATATATATATATGTACACTTAAGGAAGAAGGGGTGTGAGAAGGTGTGAGAAGGGGTAGGGTTTGAAGGAGTTGCGCGTTCGGGTGAAGGAGTGAAGGGTGGGAGTGGGAGTTGGGGGGTAAGGGTTGATGGGCAGTTCGCGGAGGCTTGAATAAATATTAATGGTGGAATTGCTGTGTTCCCGTCATCTGTACAGTGGAGGAATTCCACCGAGTAATGGCTATAAAAAACTGCGATATTTATAAATCTCACTCACGGATAATACAGGTGGAACAACCCAACGGACTAAATTTAACTCGGCACAAATTCTGACGCTGACTTCTTCTCTATGATTAAAGTAAAGAAAATTACTTCAATGCAGATTTAAAAGGAAATTTCATACGCTATACCACTTAAAGGCATTAAGTAATATTATCGGTTAAAAATTCAATATTGCACATCAGGATGAAAGCCAAATCAGAGTGATATTAGTGCATTAATAGCTCAAGATTTGTATTTGGTAATAGGTTAGCGGCGGTCATAACTTTTTCGGGAATTTTCACTTCTCCTCCTATTCAAGGAGGAGAAGTGAAAATTGACACTCCGTTGAAATCACATATATCGATTTTTTATGACTGACGACAGGATAATGGGGACGAAAAATATTGGCTTCCATTATCAAAAGATAGCTATTATGATAAGCATCTCCTTCTCATCTATATTTAAAAAATAATTCTTTTATTAAAGATATTCTACCTAAGATAGTAGGTTTTTGGACGGTTCCTAAAATCTATTATCTTTAATGAATCGTGAAGATATTCTCTTGTTTCGTCTTTATTACGAGCGTTTCATTTTAAATTTATTCAGAACTTGTCCACGTGCTCTTGAGCCTACTATTTGGAAGCAGTTAGGAAACTTGTGTCTTTTTTTAACAGATACAAGTTTGGCAAAAATCTTTAATAATAGCCGCGTGTATCTCCAGAAATCATAAATAATTAAATGTTTATGATGGGAAGGCAATCGCTAAATCCTCATCAGTAAAACCTCGTGATGGGTGAAAGTGGAATATTCTGATGATGATCAGTGAAAATTTATAGCATTAGAATTGCTGATTTCTACGTTTCTGCGTTAGGAGGATTTTAGGGAAGTCTCTCATGGAATAATATTGTAGGAAATTCAAAAAGGAAATAGCAATGAAAATGCGACGTGGAATGTTGAAGTTGAAAGAGAGGAGTGGAAACAAAGGAAATGGTAGGGAATAAAAAATGGTCACTCGCTCAAACATTTGCGTAATACGCGGAGCACGTGATGGCTTTTGTGGCGAGTTGCTTGCTGGAAGACTTCCGCCTCTGGTGATGTGGGTCCTGGAGGCTGAATTCCGGAGAGCTCGGGCATTGGTGAAGTTTTGGCCAAAGATGGAAGTGAATGCTGTATCATGGATGAGGGCGTGTGTGGGCAGAGGGAGAGGGTGCGAGAGAGAGGCAAAGCAAGGGTATTGAGGGAGAGCAGCACCCTTTCGGTGGAAAGAATAGCCGCTTCAGCACAGTAGGCTTATCCGCTTAAGTCCGTGACTTCCTCGAGCAAGCATCGAAGTTAAGATACAAATAGCGGGCATTTATTTTCTTATGCTCTCTTCCAGCCATTATCTTTAATTATTGACTGTTAAATTGCTCAATCCTTGTTAGCAATTGTACATGTTTGAGAAATGAAGCAGCCATCTTCAAAGTGCGAAAAGCAACGCATTCGATTATGTTTGCAGCTTATTCGCTCGGAGAAAAAAAAATTAATCCTAAATATCATTTGAAATTATTTCTCACGGTAATACTGGGAAAAATAATACCTCTGTCATACTGTGTCTCATAAAAAGTAGAGTTATCAATCGTTAAATTGAAAAAGTATCTAAATTATTATGAACAAAATTAAGTTGAATTTGGTCTTTACATTCAAAAAGACAAAAAATAATTATTATTCTCAGCACCTAAGTCATCTGCTAAAATGTGTACACATTTATCTTAGGAGCAACTTTGGGCCACCACTTCTTGCAACTCCATCATATGGATACAATCTTACAGGGTGCGTTCCAAAAGTAAAGCAATTAAATTTCCCGCTCCGCTCCTATTGGTCGGAGTTGGATCGAACTACTTGGATTAGATCAGGGGGACGCTAAGCTTTTCCGCAAAACTAATCTCAGTGCTTCCCAAGCTGTGGAAGCGGCAGGACATCAGTTATTGTAAACCTCTGAGCGCCGACCGTGTCACGAAAGACCAACGAGCGGAAATTTCAAGTGCACTTTTGCAACGTATTGAAAATGAACCTGATTATTTGGACAATGTCAACACTGGTGATGAAACCTCAGTTTTTTAATACGACCAGGAAACAAAACCCCAAAGCTCTGAGTGGCACACTGACCAGTCCCCCGAGCCCAAAAAGGCAAGAATAAGCGAATCGAAAGTGAAAACAATCCTCATTGTATTTTTCGAATGCATGGAGTGGTCCATAAGGAGTTTGTTCCTCTATGACAGACAGTAGTTAACACTGCCTACTGCGTCGATGTGCTGGAAAGATTTCGAAAAGGGTCATCAGGACGATGTGTAGAGGCCCAAGGACAGTGATTTGAAGAATTTTAAGTGTTTGTGCAAATCTGTCCAATACATTGCTTTGCAAAATAATCGCATTACTTTTGGAACGCACCCTTTATGCGAGTCGTCGTTTCTGGATGACTTGGGGCAACCTTCATTTCCAGACAATTCAAAATCCTCTAATTTTTCTTCGACAAATTAGTGAAGAATATAACTGCCTTTTCGAGCGGTAAGCTCTTTCCATGCAGTTCAATGATTTTGGTCTCCCTCCTTTATATCAGGAACAATTTAATTTGTCCTTTACTCAAGCCAACAAGGGAGAAGCGTTGCTCTAATTCCTTCTTTCTTGGGTTCCCGAGGAATGAACACGGAATGACTCCAGACTGACTGATAGTTGATTGCCGTTCGACAGAGATCTCAAACGTTCGTGTCGCTAATTATTTCGGGTTATCTTCGCATGCACGTCCATTTCTGCGCGCACAGGAGACGCGCAAATTGAATCGCCAGGGTCTTGTCCTCCCGTACACTCATTCCTGACGTGTCGGTGACATTCACCGTGACTGAAGATTTTTGGATGGAATGTCGCATTGCTATGAACTAATTCACGATATACGTTTGCTACGGCAACATTCTTTCTTTATGTCGTACCAAAACCTACTCCCACATCTACGCGAGTATCGATATGAACGCTACCTGGATTATATTCCGTAGACATTCTCAAAAGAAAGATGGTAGAAAATCTAAACAAAAGGAAATATACATAGACAAAAATATCCCGAGTCATCGGATTAACTTCCTAATTCATTCACATCGGTTGCTATTCCAAGGTTTAACTTATGGTGACCTAGTAATGGATATTCAAACGCTAACGTAGCTATCAAACCATTACGTTTTATATCCTTTCAGGGTTTCCTTTTCAAAAAAATTGCCTACAAAATTTTTAGCAGCATTTCCAGTCAAACTTGGGGCACTGAGGGCGCATATTCCGCAGTGCATTAGGAAGTTTGCTGGTCATAGACGGGCAGGCGGGATGGGAGGGGAGCGATGTTCGAGTGTGGTATACCAACGGCTGGCGGTTGCCCACACTCCCGCGTCGGCTATCCACTCTGGGCGGCCGATTATCGTCTGCCCTGCTGCGGTGCCCTCAGAAATGCATTATGGATCTCTGCTCTGATCCATTAGAGCAGGCTCCTTAAACCGGTTAGAGTGCACGCTCATGGAGGCTAGCTGATGATGACTGCGTTTTGCATTCATTATGCCACACAGGTAATAGTAATAATATTATTAAATAACTCTTTGAAATACTAATTTAAATAGTGTATTGAGTTATTATAACATACAATAATACGCATATCTTCGATACTGCAGAATGGTAAAGTTTGAAATGAGTGCTACCCCGTTTATGGGAATAAACCTAGTAGTGGTAGTTTTAGGGGAGGCGACCGACAGCTGAGGTTATTTCCACTATTAAGGATGAACAGGAAACGGTGAAGGGTGGAGAGAAACCCGGCGTCGGCATTAGCATACTCTTAACGAAGGCACCAAGGGGTCCACAGTTTTACGTCCCGTCCGATGGACGGCGTACTCACTCAAAATGCTATCCAAAAAATACCTCGTAGTAAGAATCGGTAAACCACTGGAGTGTATCTGCCATGTCCAGGATTTGAACCCCGGTCCTTTCGGTAGGAAGCCAGTACGAACGATTAGTGGCCGTTAAATCAGTACATGCCTAATCTGGTTAATTAGGAAAGGTCAAATATTCAAGCTAAAATTCATTATAGTCTACCTTAATCGACATCTCATATCGAAATGTCCAGTGCGCGCACACCGTTCGTCCAAGTTTCAGTCCGATTCCTGTAGCAGTTGATTTCGCAGTCATATGAACTCATTTTCGATTTCATTCTAATTTTTAACCAAATGGGAGCTTTCACCATTTAATCCGTCGGGAAGGCAAAGTGGCAGCTCGCGCAGAGGGCCGCCGGCAACGCCCAACCGGCAATCGTCCGTCCGTCGCGGGTCCTCCAGCGTCGACCGGTGCACGCACGCATGAATGGGTCGTGGCCGTCTCGCCCCTCCTCGCCGGCCGCAGGAAAGACCCTGACTGCGGGGAAGAGGGGGATTCCCGGCCCGGCGTGGACAAAATGCAACACACGTGGTGCACAGTCCAGCGTCCCTCTCTGGAGCAGAGAAATCAGTGGATGCGGAGATGTGCAGAGAGCCCGTCAGCGGATGAATAAGCGAATTTTCTACTGGATGGGGTGGATGTCGCGTGTTAAGTCCACTTCTCGCCCCCCTGGAGGCGCGAATGGTATGCGCGCACGTCTCTAGTGGGCACGCCCCTCAACGGCCCAAGTCAGTTTAAAAATATTAAAAGACACTGAAAAGTCGTAAGATTAATATTTTGCTGTGAAAAAAATAAAATGCTCGATTTTGCTGCTATATTCATTAATAAATGTCTATTAGACATACTATGCAGTTAAGAACGTAATGAAAAAATCACGAAATAATTTCTACACAAGCAACAATTTTCCTAATCCAGCCTCACTAGCCCGGAAAACATCCGTCATGCGCCGTTACTGATAGGGATATGCTGTTCATGACGGACTTAATCAAATAAATGTTAATCATTCAAATTCTATAGTGAAGCAGGAAAGGGATAATTCTTGTCCATGGGATTTTAATTGGCAGGCGGACAATAATAACACGTTAAAGGGGGAAATCGACTGCCGACAATCATATACGTCGTAATGAATCCTTTCTTATCTCGCTCGATTCGAGAGTATAACAGTTGAAAACATCAAGCACGGCTTTTCAAACATCCCTACATTAAAATTGTGCCAAATATCATAAACAACGCCCATCAGGTGCTCTCCTACCACCTCAATCAACGATTGACTGATGACATACATACACTCCCTGCCACTCACCCTCAAAGAGGCTCGTAGGGCAGGATGTAGATGAAGCAAGAAGAAAAAGCGGACACTAGTGATTAAATCCCTTTCCGACAGTGGAATGCACCCAAGTAGGCGCGGAATGGACGCAATTAATGCGTAGCACGGGCGATTGTTTTCGCCACGCAGTCGATCTTCGTCGGATGCACGCGAACAGCCGCCGGGGGTGGATTGGGGAATGGGATGGAAAAATCACGCGGATTGTTCGCGGTAGTGTAGAGTGGGCGGATTGGTGGATTAGGGGGTCGGCAGTCACGTGACGAAAGGTAAGTCAATCGCCGCCGCGGTAAAAGGGGTAAAAGGGGGAGTGAGGGAACGGCGCGTACCACGTGACTCGAGACGGCGCCACCTGCTTGAGGGGCGCCCCCCGATCGATAGGGAGGACGGGGAGGGGGTGGGGAGGGCGGACACTTTCGGAGCCCACTCCTACGCACGCTCGCTGGCACGCGCGTGCGACAGAGAGGGAGAGAGAAAGGCCCGGCCGTCAAGCGTATGCATCATCCCCTCGTCCATGAATTACTAGGCGCCCGTGTCTTCTCCGCTAACAATTCCCAAATGTAATATGGAGCATCGTCTAAAAATTATATCGGATTAAGTGATGTTAGGTATTCATTTTCATCGGAATTTCCTTTGCGAGTAAACCATGAGAGCTTGTAAATTGTATCGCAGCTTTGATTAACGTCCGCGAGGGTTGAGAGGGCGTCCGATAAGCATTCGTCTATGTCCGCGTCCGCAACACCGACGCCTGCGTTGTTGATTCTTCCGGCGAGGACACAGGTTCACTTCCGGCCTCGGAACTGCCAACGGCGACCTTTGAACTCGGACCACGCGTTACGGTGGCTCTTCAATGGAGAGTGGATTCCACCCTGACCGACCCAAGTTCGACCGGTTGGTCGTGAGTGCCGCTCGAGCCGAACGCTGGCACCGTCGCCGGCCGGGCAAACGGCCCGCGATCAAGCAGATCCAGATGCTCGCTGCTCCCCATCTTATCAAATATGAAATGATGGAGTACCTTTGAACTTTATCAATTTTTCACGCGGTTAATGGGAATGAACCGTATGGTGTATATTTCTAAAAAGTGAATTTCTCACAAATTGATAAAATAGCAATTATTCGCTTTTGCCTTCCATTCTATTGCTCTCTTTAAAAGAGGGATCACATGGGAGATTACGTTTTCAGCAATACTGTGATGGTACGTATTTCAGATCAAGCCAATGCATGATAAGAAATGATGCTTATTAATGATTGCGACAATGTTTTTCAAGGTAATCAAGTGGTGGAGTATCCACACGAGAGTCTGCCCGAGTTGATCTTGCCAACCGATCGATAAATTTGAATTCTCATTTTCTCATAAGATGAATTTTTGCGATATATTCATGCATTTTTGTGCTGTAGCTTTCCTGTGGTCAAGCGTTAAATAATATATTTGCTTTCATGAACAGCAAGAGGTTTTTTTGTTACATTAACTGATGATTCGTTATACAAAATTGCTCGATGATGTCGAAAATGTCATTAAAATTAAGGTTGTAAACGCTGTCGGTGCCAGTTATAACAGGAAAATGAAAAATGCTAATGTGTTTGACGAAAAACTCTTTGGTGTCACGCCAGAAAGCTTTGATGGCCTTTTAAGTGACTTTTTGAGAGAAAAGGATGAAAAAGAGTTGGTTTCATTATGGCAGTCGTTCTCGAAATCAGAATGATTTTGGCTGATTTCCAATCACTCGACAAAATGTGTCGACCACCCAAACGTATTCATTTTCTTTGGTCGGTGATTCTTTCACGGCATGTACAAAGACCAGTTAAAATCTTCGATAACCTACAGAAAATGACTCGTTGACCCAATTTTCACTCACAAACCAAGAGTTGAAAATCTACGGCCTTCCACGAGTCCTAAAATATGCGGCGTGCATTTTTATATCGCGTGTTCCTTTCTCCACATTGACCTCCATTCCCCGCCGCATGCACTCTCGTACATGGCATGGAATATTTGTTCGGAAAGCATTTGCGTAAATGGCTGCCAGCAACCAACTTCCCCCGCAAAAAAATTGAGTATAAACCGAAATAATGCAAGGAAAATAAGCTTTATGACCTCGGCCGCCGATAAATCCAAAATAGGAATCTACTAACTACAATGGAAGCCAAATATATCAATTAGTCTTCGGTGGGTTTCTTTACTTTGCAGATAACTTCCTCCGCTGAGCTTCCTCTTCTAAGCATCAGCAGAAAGTGTTTCTTCTCTGGATTCGCAGCTAAGCGTCTCCTTTTCAAATAAGCATCTTGGATCGGTCTGTTCCGACCATCAGTGGTTTTGTGGCTCGCTAGAACCAACGCGGAATCTAGCGATGAATGTTTCCCGGATAATTCATAAATGATAGTTTCTCGCTTATATTTATTAGGTGAAGGATTTTACCCTCATTATATGTACACCACAAGGAAGTGCGGACAATGAGGAGAAAAGCATACAGAGGAACACCTCACCTGCCTCCGAACACTCTCAATTGTCCCCGTCACGCGTTGGCTCGAGGTTTTTCCTCATGCAAGTTACGCGAAGCCGTCACAGAACCTCGGACGTTTGATAAGTTTTTATTATTTTCTTGTCATTGTTAAATCAAGAATCGGTTGAAGAATCATTAATACCGCAAGGAGGTACGCTCTACACTCTGTGGAAAGGCCATTTCTCCGTCTCAAATCACCAGTCGCTAATCATGTTACGCCCCAGTTTCAAAACAGCGTCTTGACGGAAGAAAAAATGTTTACCTTCCTTCTATCATTTTATCTGATTGCCCGCTTCTGCGGATAATTCTAATTTTTCTCTCTAGCTATTCTACTCTCGTTTTAAAGAATTCTGACTAATAACATATTACTTCCTTCCCAGAGCTTACAGCAGTTTTCCCTTAGTTATTGTTACATATGATGCTCAAGTACAATTGCCACGAGAGCCATGCTTCACTAAACACAGGATATTTTTAAAACACTAACTTCTTAAGAAAATTACGTCTCTAAATCTGAATTTCAAATGATCTCAATTCAAATGAGTTAAAATGCGCGCTATTTTCAAACACCCGTTTTCCTACCAAACAAAAAATAGTGGTAAGTTGAACCAGAGTTTAAACGGTCTAAATAACCTTACGGAATGTCAGAGGATTTACATTTCGTGAGTATCTGCCGTTTTGATAAACGTTTTAAAATAAAGCCACGGTAAATTACCGATAAAATAACGCTTCTAGATTTTTCTGATAAATTTAGTGTCCAATTCTGTTGGGCTGATATCAGCACAATAATTGTTGCGGGCAGTATGTTTTTACGAATCACAGTGCATTTACTAAAACTCCCTGAAAGTTTTCCTGACCGAATAATACATCAAGATAGAATAGAAAAACAAATTATTTTGGGCTCATTTTTTTATGTTTCAATATCCTTAAAGCTCGATACACTTTGAGCAGCGTTTCTCATACTATTTTAAGCCGTCCAAAAAGTAGGAATGCGGAAGGTCCTCAATACAGGCAGCTGTGTTTTGGGATGGCCTCCACATTCTACGCAATTCGTTTTCCTTTGAGCCATTTTTTCAAGTTTAGAAAAAAAATTAATTTGGGGCCAAATCTCATGAATATAGTGGATTCTGTAATAATGCGAACTATACTCGCAATTCTATAATTTCCGTCATCAAATCTGCGCAGGGGTAAACAAATGAATTTCCTTGATGAAAGAAAAGTTTTTCTTTACCAAATGAGGCGTTTTTCCTTAATTTGTTCACACTCAACTGTGCGGTAGAGACTCATTAGGCTCTCTATTTATCGTTTCTCCAAGTCGCAAGTAATCGATGCATATTATTCCGCACAACTATGAAAAACCGTCGCAGCCACTTTGTCGGCCGATTTGAACGTGTTCACCTTTTTTGTGGCCGGATCGCATTTGAGTTTCAAATCCACTGTTTCAATTGTTTCTTTGTCTCTGAAGTGTAATACTTAATCCATATTTTGTCCACAATCAAATAATGACACAGACTTGATAGTATTACGACGGAAAAATATCAACAAGCCTCATAATCCACCACACGATAACGTTTATTCCCCACTGAGAGCAAACATATCACGCCAAGATTTTTTTTCAGACCCAAATTTTCGTAAACATTGAAAAAACTTGTGATAAGTCTCTACTATTTCGCGAACTTTGATTCGCCGATTGCTCAAAACCCATGTCGTGGACTTGGTCAATAATTTAGGAGGAAGCCATTTCCACTGGACGTCCCGAACGATGTTAAACATTTGAGGATTTAGGGCAATTTTTAAACTTATTTCACTTAAATTGTAAACAGTCGCAAACACAATAGTAGATGTGCCATGAATTTTATCCAAATCGGCTTTGATATCTTTCGGTGATAGCTCTTTAAAATAAAAGTGTTAAATCGCCGCGCGAAACTCCTTTTGCCAATCGACTAAGAAAATGAAACCACAAGATTGATATATCTGACACGTTAACAGCAGTCTATTGAGATACAGGCTGCGGCTTACAAAAAGGCATACGTGCCTTTTGCGATGCTACTAGCGACATCCTTCGGATTTTCTAAGGACTTATTGAAGGAACCACGAATTGTTTAGATGGATATCTATAAACTTCATTAGCAGTCGCAGTGTGCCTTGGGGTACTAAGTGTGTAAATATGTTTGATGGTATTAGGTCTGACAACGTAGAAATTCATCTTGAGGAATGAAGACTACATGGTATTTTCCATACACTTTTATTTAGAGTACCACTAGTTTCTATTCATGGATGTCATCTTCAGATACAAAAATGTTTGATTACATATATAGAATATATACCAAGGAAGTGTAATGGAGAGGTTTGGGGGGAGTTTGAGGGAGGGGAAGTGGTGATTGAAGGTTTGTGAAGCTGTTTAGCTAAAGAAAAGAGAGGGAGAGGAAGCTGAAGTGCCCACCATATTTCCCTATTGAACAATTGTCGGTAGAATCAGAATCTAGTGGCACCTTAAATAAAATTACATGGAAAATACCTGGTATTCTTCATTTTTGTGCATATGCATGTTATTTTGTGATCGGTTCATCCTAGGATTGTAAATCTCCATCATCACAAGAGTAGGTTTCCGGGCACTGCGAATGCTAGGGCTTCTTCTTCTTATAATTCAAAACCAAACCGAAATTCATCGAAAGCAGGAGAGAGAATCCTAAAATAAGTATTAAGTCATTTCCCTCACTCTCATTACTTCCGAATAACATCTTAAATTTCTTGTGTCCAGTGTTCTTCCATTACCTTGGAATCTATTTGAACGCCGAGGATTGTACGAATCCATAGGAACATCGAACATCGCGCCATGGCAAGAGTTAATGGGGTTATAGTGATTCCAATTGAATTTGCTATTCAGTTTATTGATATGTTTATGGTAGGTGACTCTGGATAAAATACAGATCATACCTATATTCTTATTTTCGGCTCTTAAGTTATGTATTTGCCGAATTATTATAATTTTTTATTGGAGTGATTCTAGTCCGGCAAAGGAACCAAATATTGTGGCTAAGAAAGAAAAGTTTGGTTGAGAAAGTTAAACTCCACTTCACTCGGCTCCCGTCTCCTCACAAATTCGAGAGCAAAGCATGTTGCCATCCGCGTCCCCTCCCTCGTTATTTCCTTCCCTCCAATCTGCACGGAAGCCTTGTCGTCACTCTCGGGCCTTCCTTCTTCCCATTTTTGCGTACCACAGGGGGGTGGGGGAAATAGGTTAGCGCGAGTAGAGGACCCCCCCTCGAAGCCAGACAGCCTCGTCGAGTACGTCGACACCGATCCGATAAACTCTCTCCCCCCCACACACCGCCACCCCACAATGCGCTGCACACCTTCAAACCCCCCCCCCCACCGACCCGAGTCCGGGGGCACGGGGGTGGGGGGGTAGGGGCGGAGGTAGGAGGAAATGCTGCGGCGCACGCTCTCCGACAGACATAAGTGAAACGATCGCGTCGTTAATTCCCTCTCATGCACTAGACTCATTGTTTTTACAACCTTCGGAGCATTAATCAGACCCCCAACTAAGGGTTTGTGCTCTTGTATGGAATTCCTTCACGGGCATTTCTAATTCTAAGTTCACTGGCAAATTTTGTGATTGCACGTCATGACGAATTTGCCACTAAACCGAGCAAACCGATCGTGTTCGTTACGGTTTCAATGATGCCCTTGTAGACTTTGTAATATTGAAAAAATTAATTCAATTATAATACGCAATCCTCCTACGTATATTCATAAAAGTAGTTTTAGAAGTAAGAAATTGCACACATTTACCCATATTTAGGGCCTGTAATAGCCTAATGAGACATTACATTTTGTGGAAAGGCTTTTGAATCATATAAAAGGAGCTATTAGAGAGTAAACAGCTATTTCTTTAAACGCTTTGGCAAATACATCACGTGGACGCTCGTGTCATACGAACACGTGCGCTTGATGTCGTACCTCCGCATCCGGTTGGATGGAGGTCACGTAATCACCGGTCATGCAAGGCGCTGCTTCCAGATGCGTGGTTGTTGTTTAGCAGTTAATATCGCTGCGTCAGTAGCTGTATCCATTTTTGAAATTAGTAATCAAATATTTTGCACACAGGCAGATATTATTACAATCGGTAATCCCCTGTTTAAAGTAGGTTTTTCATGGACACAAGATACCGAACGGTTCAGTGACAATTCACTCACTTAATTAGAAAAAAAGAGACGTTTCAGGCGTGATATGGTGGAATATCATGATTAATTAAAGATAGAAATTTTCCACAAAAATAAAGTTTAATGCGACCGGTTTCAATGTTACTACATCATCATCAGGTGGAGATTATGTAGTAACATTGAAACTGGTCGCATTAAACTTTATTTTTGTGGAAAATTGCTATATTTAATTAACTCTTAACTATCCCTGAGTCTCTCTTAAAAAAGCACAGCCCGACATCCGACAGTACGTACAATAAGCCTCTCTTCAATTTCGCATTTTTGCTTCCTCGAATTCATTCATTTCAACACCCCTATCCTATACTTTCCCCTCCCTCGTTTGCCTAACATTCTCCCCTCTATCTAAGTCTTCAACATCCCAATGTCAATCAAAACGCTCTGAATCCATATTCCCTGGCTTTTTTTATTTCTCCCAACAGAAAAAAGAAAACTTTCCTCTAAGAGTTTCAGGGTAATCAGCTCACAAAATCTATTGGTAAAAATATCCAAGGAAGAGTTGAAGACTTTTTTTAATGGTCGCGTGAAAAGAGTAGTCATAGGCGGTCTTAGCTCAAATACAGTAGAAGTTAATTCAGATGTCCCCGATAGAATTGTCATCCGACCTCTTTTATTCCATTTTTACATTAACGACATTAACTCCGTTGTTAATAGTTAAATACGCTTATTTGCCAACGATGACGTCGTTTAAAGAGATATGCATACGTGGTCCTGAGAATAAAGCAGCTTTATAAAATATTCTAAATGCCACACAACGGTAGAGCGGCACATGGAAATTAGAATTTAGCTTAAAAAAGTGTTTAGTAATGAATTTTTGGAATGAGAGCAGTTCCTTTCTAAACGCCTACTGCATCAGGAATACCAAAATTGAAAATGTAGATTCGATGAAATACTTAGGAGTTACCCTTACTCGCAATCTCTCCCAGGTGAAATATATACAGGGAGTATGTGGAAAACCTAACAAAAAAATTATGATTTCATAGAAGGGTATTGGAAAGATGTGACGAGTCGTTTAGCGAGCAAGTTTTCTTTCGCTGGTTAGGTCTCATTCAGAATATGCTCTAGTAGATGGGACCCTCATGCAGTTGGACTGAAAACCGAATTAGATCACGGGCAGCATAGAGGAGTTATATTTGCAAAACTTTATTATGATGATCATTAACGCTTGAGAGGAAGAATTACTTCGGATCGAAAGTTAATTTGTGAGTTCAACTTCTTGTGAAAATTGGAAACAGATTACTTCAGAAATGTTCTGGAAATATACAAGTAATGCATTAATAGTATCTTACTTGTATCACCAACCCAATCGAAATCGTTAAGTACAGATATTATGGCATTAAGCTTAGAGATAGATTTGAGACATCATTTTTCCTGCGCTAGGGAAAAAGTTTTTTTTCCTAGCAGGCTATAATATTGCCATTACTTCATATAATCCTTATTTTTTTGTTTTTCTTCTTACGAATTGCTCATTTCACACATGTGGGAAGCATTTAGCACTGAGATTTAGTAGTGCATCTATCTATAGTTAAAATTACCTCCATTATTCAAAATATTTTACAGATTTATTGGAAACTAACAATTTGCCAATTTGACAACTTGATTTTTATGTTGCATATGCCTCATGTTGCATCACCCCCGACAAAACTCCCTATTGTTGGCTTTCATGGTATCACATTCATGTAGATGAGCAAAACGGATGAGAGGACATATCTTAAGGCGGAAGCGGTTTGCAGGGCGATGGCGCATGGAGGGAGGTGACAAGAGGATTTGAAAATGGTTTGGTGGATTTTAAGATATTTTTAAACTCTGTAGGCCACTTGAAGGATTTAAATTAGCATTTGATGAAAATAAATGAGATTAATTCACTATTCTTTTTCAAATTGGTATTACATTTGAGCCGTGGAGTTTAGTTGGTGGAAGGAAGAAGATTTTTTTTTTAAGTTGTTCCCATTGCTTATGTTGAAGTAGTGAGGAATGTATGATATCAAGGTACATATTTAAAGCAAGGTAGTTGTTGCAAAATTGGTACTGTCCAATGAGTAGTGAACTAGGGATTAGGTATTTACTGAGAAAGGGATGGAATCTATTTCAGTGCAGAGCACGTGTGAATGTGTGATTTGAAGTCGAATACCAGTTTCTAGGAAAGTGATAGCTGAGTCGGAAATGAAGGAAGAGATCTAGACGGAGAAAGATGGGTTTAGGCATGAAATGAACGCGTTGAAGTAATCTATTGCATGGAATCCAAGGAGAAAAATATCCTGAATCTATCGGATCCATTCAAGTGGTGTGAGGCTTGGTCGGAAGGGAGAGTTTGTTCTAGATTACCAATAAATATGCTGGCATAAGCTGCGGCCTTACGAGTTGCCCTATAAGTCCCTTTGACCTGAAGGTAGAAACAATTTTTTGAAAAGGAATGCATTTTTGATAATGAAAGATCGGAAATATTGAGTATAAATTCCCTGTAAGGAAGATTAAGGCTTCGGTCTTTGGGGAAGAGGCAGAGCGGAGGCTAAAGCCTGGTCATGTGTGATGGATGTTTAAGTGACATCGATGCAGCCATTGACAGGGTTAGATTGTGGGGGTGGAATGAATGATTGAGGGAATCCTGGCTATCTTATACGAAAGAGGACAAGGAGTGGACAAGGGGTCGCAAATACGTAGTTACCTGCGAAGTGGATTATTTCGGTGGTGGGATTAAAAAATGGAAATAAAAACAATGAGACGGCCTGGATAGTGAATTAGCCTTATGTATTTTGGGCAGCATAAGTATATGGTTTTGTGGGGCCATAGGGTTTGGAGATTACAGAATGGAAACGTCTTGCATGATGGGGAGGGCCTTTTAAAAGAGACATTATTGGCGCTCTACGTGGATTAGAGCCTTCGTCAGTCCCGAATCCACGCCGAGGGCCATAAATATCTCTTGGAAATTGGGACTAGTGATCTTCATGAAGCGGTTTACAGGCAGATGTACTGTCGAGTTGAATCTTGGGTGTCAAGCGCCACTGCTGTAGAACTCTTGTTTGCAGTGGTGATTATAATGCTGGGTACGAAGTACAATGAATTGAATGTTTTTCCATCATTTACGGAGTTATTCGCGAATTTACTTTCGGGTTTAAGGTAATCAATTGAAGAGTCCTAGGAAGGAAGTTTCTTGGAGAAAAACGTTATTGGAGATTTATTTTCGGTAGATAGACGGTAAAGATTTGGCTTAAGGGTGAAAATATAACGGGATTTGGTGAGGGCGGCATCGAAGGGGAGTGGTGTGAAAGGCTCTCATTGTAAATCCAATAAATCCACTAGCGTAGATTCCAGGAATATTTATATCAGTGAGGAAGAAAATGAGATTTATTCTTGGCATAGGTTAGAAAGAGAGACACTTTTCAAGAACAGATATCTCGTGTTTGCTTAGGTTGACCAAAGACAGCACAGCGAGGGGGTTCGGGAGTGGGGTCGAAGGCGGACCCCCGCGGAGGCGGTCGCCGTCTGGGAAAAACCGAAGCCGGAAGCGAATACGAGGAGGTCTGGAAACTGGGCGAAGGTCGAGCGAATAAAGGAACAAGAGGGAGTCTTTCCGGCGAACGTGGAGGGGTGAGTTCTCCCAAGGAGAGAGCCAGAATGCAAGAAGGAAGCTCATAGCGTGTATATGTAAAATGGCGTGAAGGCTTTTGATGAAATATTTTCGAGTCAAAAATATGATGGTGCCTTATTACGCAGCTGGATGTGGATATATATATATATATATACACGTGGGTCGCGGTAGTCTAGGGGGTAGAGCGTTGGACTACTGATCGGAGGGTCCTGGGTTCGATTCCTGGGCAAGGCACTCTCGGACCGACGCGGACAAAAAACTTGCTTCACTAAAACCGGTGTCCTCACTCAACGATAGCCCGCAGGCAACTGAAGTTGGTGTCGGTCTGTTGCTAAAAGCCCCCTCCACCTTACCTTGCCAGGCAGACCCCCCTCCACCGCTCAGTTCGCGCCAGAGAAAATCAGTCCTACCACTTTTGGGTGCGACCCTGTAAGGGGTTTGGTATGGAAGAGGGCGGTTGGCCGGGGGGAACGGGATTAGAATGGAAGAAGTGGCAAAGGGAAGGGAATGGTTGGTGTCTTTTGGCCGTTAGAGTGCTTGATTTTGAGAGAACCTTTACGTGATTACTGTTAAGTCAAAGAAGTTATCGAAGGTGGAAAATGTTGTGCCTTGGTGGGCGTGGAGTGATGGATTAATGCGGGCGATTTCACGGAGTAGTGGTGTTTATTGATGCGGATGGAGAGGGTGGTGGTGCAGGATTCGTCAATTTAAAAAGAGTGGCAGAAGTTACAAGAGAGTTGCCATATGAAATTTCTCAAGGCTTAAATGACCATTAGCTAAGTTGAATGCTAAAAAGTAGGGCTACACCTAGAGCAGTTGGAACAGTTTACGTATCTCGGAAGTGTTTTGGACCGACATCGTCAAAGTAGCTGGGACGTTAGGAGAAGATTTGCGTTACGCCAAGAAGCTTTAACAAGGAGGGAATTGGTTGCATGGACTTTGAATAAGGATGTTATGGGAAGAATCGTCGAAACCTTGATATGGACCGTGGTCACATGCGACGCGGAAACATGTTCATGGAAGCAGGATGATAGCTGCAGATTGGAGGCTTTTGAAATGTGGGTGTGAAGCATGATCAAAAAGGTGAAGTGGCCTAGTAGGATAACAAACGAGGGAGTGCTATACATGGTGAGGGAGGAGGGAGAATTGTTGGGAAAAATCATAAGGAGGTAGGAAAAATGGATGAAAAGCATATTGATTGGCCGTGGGATGTTGAAGACTATATATAGAGGGGGGGATGTTAGGCAAACGAGGAAGGGACAGGAATAGAATAGGAGTGTTGAATGTAATGAATGGAGGGGCTTATTTTGATGGAGAGGCTTATTTGAAGAGGGGCTTATTTTCAGGTAAGATGTCGGGTTGTGTTTCGTTAAGAGAGAAGGGAATCGTCGCTGCACCGTTTGGTAACTTGTTTCCATCAAAAACCTATCTTGACCGGAATATTACCGATAATAACAAGGGAAAGATTTATTTGGAAGAAGAAACTGATGTGAAAGAGTACACAGCATTTATTTACACCTTGGAGAGTTGCAGCATGAGGAATTCTGAATGTGGAGGGAGGGTTGGGGGGCGTATTGGGGTCCTTGTGGATTCTTATACTCGTACGTCGTGACATATATCGGGATAGTTAAGAAAGGAGAGTGGCATTTAGGAGAGAGAGAAGGGATTTGGATTAATTATTTTTTATAATGTGTGATTTTCCTCTAATATCTGTTGGATGTTGTGAATTCCAGAGACTAATAGGTGATGATAAAATTAAGACTTCAAGGCGGTGTGTTTTTGTCCGAAGGAATGTACTATGGTGGGGTGGATAGAAGTTTGCTATAAAGTAATTTTTCGGGGTCCTCGTGTTTGCTAACGGAGTGCTCGAGGGTGTATTCCTGCAGGGAGTGGATGTTATTATTAGATAGGCTGTGGTCGCAAACGGAGAGGGGAAAATGGCGAAGAGTATTTGTTGCGGGATACTAACAACTTCGGAAATGGAAGTAAAATGGCGGTTGTTTATTAGGTTTGTAGACAGAATTGGTAACTGTATCATTTGAGAGGCAATTTTCAACGTCTTCGGGTATTACATGGGAGTCTGAGTACCCTACACCTCCCCTCTCCTCACCCCTCATTCATTCCTACTCTTCCTTCTGAAGAAGGCGGTTGTGCGGACACTACGAATTCAAAATGCAGTAACTTTTTGCTTCATTTTTTGTCTAAGGTTTAAGTAGGGGCGAGGTAATGTTGCGAGTAGATTATGGTTTTGCTAAACGGAGGGCCTTGGTTCGATTCCGAGGAGAACATTTAAGCAACCTTCACTTCTCCCTTTCTATGTGATTTTTTGTGTTCCAGATCTTTTTGAGATACCACAGATTATTTCATTTGTTATAATAATTATTATTATTATATAATTATAATAATAATTATTATTATTTTATTAATTATTATTATTATTGTAATAATTATTATTATTATTATTTCATAGTATCCAGCTAGCCATCACCACAGTGTGTAGCAGGGGGTGTATGACACACCAGACTACTTTTGATACAAAATACTTTTCCCCCTAAGTACGGTCGGATAGTGAAATTCTGATCCCTTGTAGTTCGTGGAATGGAACACAGGGTATAAGGAAATGCTCTCCTTTCCATGCTTAAGTGTGGACTTCACACGCCATATAGGTCTCAAGTTTAGGCAAGCTTTAATCCCACCTGTCAAATCAACCCTCCGTGTGATGAATGTACTTTGGTAATATTTTCAATGACTGCCTAGTAATTTAAATTTTAGCGTTGGTTATTTGTTGTACCTTCAAAGGAGTTCGCCCCTCGCCAAACCATCCACTAGAGATATCTCGACAAATGCTACAAATGCAACAATATCCTCCCTCCCGTCTACATCTACAACCATCCAATTTGATGGCAATAGAAGGTGCAAGCATTAGGCTATTTAAATCCTTCCAAATTTCCGAAATATATTGTTCTCCTTGACTAACATCTTCCCTTCCCTCTCCTCAGTCATCGAGTTCCCTCAATATCCGTTCATCTAATACCCTTCTCTCTAGGGGAACTCCCTCTTGCCCCCAATTCTCCCTTTTTACCATCCCTACACTGTCCGTCAGTAACTACTCTCACACTGATGTGGCAGAGACTTTTTTGCGTTTATTTTGTCGTGTTTATTGTCACAATACTATGACAAAAAATCGCAGCCGAAGCTAAATGACCGTTGGTCAGAATCCCCTGTTGCTTCTTCAAAAAAATTTCACAAACTAAATCGGAAATTTATTATTTTTATGATTCCTCTAAACGCGCACGTAAAATATATCCCAAACGGAGAATCACGTGACAAATGTCCTTCCCCTTGGATTAAGTCACGGAAGCGGAAAAAATCTATCACTTCTGATCATAGAATGAGTCAATCGATAATCTTTTGATCGAGTGGGAAATAAAAGGAACACAAATATGTTGATAATTCTTGCTCGTGGCGTGCTTGTGGGATCGTGGGAGAAAATAAATTCGATATTTCATCCACCTGTCAAACTGTTTCGCGTGAGCAGCGATCTTCAAAGCTAAGTGACTTAGATGGAGTTTTCTCTATCGCCTCCCGTTCCCTTTCATTCAATCATGTCATTCAACAGTTTTTTCTTCCGTTTTTTTTTCTATTTTCTGATTTTTTTCTTCTGTTTTCGTCGGAATGAAATTTATTGCTGAGGCAGTTTGTTTCCCTGCTTCCACCACGCATCATCTATATCTACGTAATACTCTACAAGTCACCGCAAGGGCATAAGGCAGGGGGGGTGTTAGGTCACCAGCCATGCATACAAAAGCACCACACCACAAAACAGACATCAGTTCGATAATGCACTTGAACAAAGTTGTCCACACGAAAGAAGTCACTTGCAGATAAAGTTATTCAAGAACAGGATTATTAATAAAAGCATATATTAAAGTAATACAGAAAAAATGTTATAAAAATGGAACTCTTTAAAATGAATGCTGGATATTGACAAAATATTTACACTATCAATTTCAAATATCCTATTTACGCTTGTGATCATATCTAATTTCATTCAAATCGTACAATTAAGAAATGAAATATGAAATTTATCTGTTTTACTATCTTTCTTCCTGTTTTTCATCCAATTCGCTCTACTAGTTCCCAAAACACAACTGCCGCCACAATAATCCCTCCGAATATTATTAAAACGTTTTCAAGGTCATCTTCCTTTCCCTCCTGTTCACCATTTCAGCTCGAAGTGACGTGTGCGGTTATTTTGAAGTCTCAGAAAAATAAAAATGGTGATTGGCTTTCTTACAAGTAACATTTATGCATCAGAATAGTGAAACAACTATTGGGAAAACTGGCCTTTTGTTTAAGGATCTTAGCCGTAGACCCATGACTGATCTCCAGCCATGACCTTTTTTAGAAAACCTGGGTCATCGTTTACAGCTTGGAGCAAGTCCCCGGCAGCTGCAGCACGAAATTGTTGTCATTGATGAGACAAGAGAAAATGCGACGAGGCAGCAGATTATCATTGCGAAAAAGGACTCTACCGATTGTTTTGAAATGTAGAGAAGGCTCTGAGATAAGTATGTCAGGTTTCAAGGGAAGTGCTTTGAAGAGGACTAAGTACTCATTGCTCTCAGCAGGTTATTTTTCCGAAAATATTGCATGGCTGGATACCTTCTGGAATGATCTCGTATAACGCGCATTTGGCTCTTAGGGTCATACCCGAACCCGGGTTTTGACTTTTAGATATTTTAGTACCCTACAAGCCTCCACTAAGGTGTTCTTACTACCTTTTCCCGACTAATTTTGACCCGAATATTTTTACCCCTACCGTGCTTGGACAATGTCATTCTGATCCCTTATCGTTTGTGGAAAAAATGACATCTAAAATCAATGTGTTCTACACAATCTCTCTCATTTTATTGACGTAATCTCTCCTACCGTGGTACGATAGCGGTAGCTAAAATACATTTTTAACATCGCTGCTAAAGAGACAACCTTTCAATTTATGCAAGAAATTTAATTTGTAATTTACTATTGATCCTTGAGTGATTCCCAACCTAGTTCCTCTAATAATTTTGTTACGCTACCCATTTTATCATAACAACGTTTCACAAATGTAGCTCCTCTACGCGGCAAGTGTTACAATTCAGCAATCAATCCAACTTCGTGAGGACCCCATTTACTGGCAGCATATTCTGAATGAGGCCTCACCTGCGAAAGATAACATTTCTCTCTAAACCGTCTCGTCACATTTACCTAATATTCTTCAAATAAATCTTCATTTTTAGTGTGATTTCCCATATTATCTCCCTGCAAATTTCACCCAGTAAAGGTCGCAGACTTGGTTCACCAGAGGGTACCCTCTCACTCCCCGTCGTCTCTCTCTCCTGCCACTCCCCCCGCCTCTCCCCTTCCCTTCGCCTGCCACCCTTCCTGCGTACCACTACGGCTCTCAGTTCATTCTTATAGTGAGAATGAGGTTGTGCCACTGAAATATACTTGGAAAATATTGGGAAGGGACATATAATACTTAGATTATCCAGGTATGCAAATTTAAAAAAACATATGGGCCCATGAAATGGTAAGGTTTAAGTTAGGTTTTGGATGGACACAAACTGTACACTGATACATCTCTAACCCTCTCGTAGCAGCACATAACCTGACTCCCGGCACTACAAAAGGTCTCTCATTAAGATGAGAGTAGAGGAAAATCTTTGCTAATTCACATAAAAAGATTTAATATATTGCACGACCATGGTTTCAATGCTGCAAATCATCATCAGGTGACATACATGAAAAACTTTTCCTTAAATGGTATTGCTCGAGGAAGGGAGGCAGGTAGGGGGGTTATGGGAGAGGGGTACAAGGTGGGTCCTTATGTAACCACCACCTATTCATGGGCTTGGGGGGTAGAGTTATTTTTCCGCAATTCGTCTTGGAAAAAATAATTCAAACGAAAAAAAAGTACTGAAGAAATGGGGAGCTTTCCTGTTCTTAGAGATAGCACATTTTTAATTATACATAGTACCTGTACGTAGGGTTTTATTTTATTTACTGATACAGTTAACTTATTTATATACTTACTTATATTTCCAAAATTTCACAGTTCACTAAATTAATTTGGATTTTTTATTGAGAATTAAGATTTAAAGCAAATATATTATCTAACCTCAAAATCCTGCAAAAAGTTATTTTTTTACAGCATATTATAAAATAAATTGTATTTGGTTAAAGAAATATAGCTCTGACGTCAGTATTTACCTACTTTTGAAATTAGGACGCAAGCTTTAGCAACTAACCGCGGATAATAGCATACCATTCATCCACAAAAAGCAAACAGAAGTGCATCTACATCATACCCCGCAAGGCGCCACAAAGACGTGTGGAGGGGGGTGTTAGGTCACCTCATGTAAAAGGGAAGAAAATCACATACAAAATGAACACATACCTGTACATGCAAAACTATATTCACAGTGGCATATACATTCATGCAAAAATCCTTTCAACTTACGCGCATGTAAATACATATACTATCATCTAACAAATAATTGCACCTTAGGATGCTGTGAGAAATTTATCCAATTACGTGCGAGCTAGGATTTGAAAAGTAAGAACGCGAAATTCCACCACCACATGGGCATGCAAAAAAACGTAATTAATAACTAGACTTACATAATTAATAATTAATATTTATCAATTGGATTATTCAAAAGGAAAACAGTACTGGTTCAGGAGCAGATTCCAACGGTGGGGTATGAAAAAGGTACACCAAGGATGAAACTACAGTTCATTTGGATATATGTCCGCAAGAATCCGTCATTGGCCGTCACAATCTTTCTATACTCTACCATAATGCATTTGATGGAGCATTGTCCGCGAACATGATTGGCCAAAGGATTTTGAGTTAAGCGCCAGATTAGTGCAGTTTCTGACCGACTTTGGCTTAAGGTATTTCTTTTATTTTTTCTTCTCCGCAGTCATAAACAGTATGATCTTATTCCAAAGAAACTGCGGGAGATGCCGCAACAGTAACTTTTAACGGAGTCATCCGCTAATGTGCATTTCAATGCAAAAATTTCAGAGTGTAAAAATCATTCGCCTTGACTGGGATTCGAACCCAGATCCCTCAATATCCGGTCGAGTGCTTTAGCCACTTAAGCTACCGAGGCGTCCTCTTAAATCTAGTTCCTTTAAAAGCCCCAAAATTTCAGAGTTTAAGAGGACGCCTCGGTAGCTTAAGTGGCTAAAGCATTCAACCGGATATTGAGGGATCTGGGTTCGAATCCCAGTCAAGGCGAATGATTTTTACACTCTGAAATTGTTGCATTGAGTATGACCTTAAGTTAAATATTTTGATGTGGGTATTTAGTTAAGGGTAAAGTGACAGGGATGCGGCAAAGATGAGACTCGATGGATTTTTAATTCCCCGATATTTGTATAAGTACGCGGGGGGATATGGCGCATAGTGCTTCGAACAACAATGGGCGCGTGTCTATTTGGTATTAATATATTCGAGACCCGGAACTGGAGAAGAAGCTAAATCTGGACAGAAAAGTTTAAACAGTTTGTATATTAGCAACGTTTTCTATGAAAACGTGGTGAAATCAATTGGAATTAATCGGTTTCGTACCGTGGAACTAAATGGAAAAGAGTAAATTCTGTGTCATTCCTAGCCTGCGTCTACGCTGCATTTGTTCAGCTTCTTACTGGCTCACGTCCTTGGTGGTCAAGTGAATTCGTCGAAAGGGTCTGAAATTAAAAACCCTCCGCTCTCCTGCGAGTGGGCATTTGTTAAGGCCTTGGATGTAACGGAAAAGGAACTTCATCTGATTGAGGCGGGTATGAAAGGGGCCAAGGACTAACGTGTGCGCTCGGGCCTTCACGAAGGTGCATCAGATACAGACGTTGCCCTTAAAGGGGGGGAGGGTCGCAGGTCACTGGTCAAAACGTGGGAGCACACTTGAAGAACTTAACACACGCATACGAGATATCACACTCTGTCCCTTCAATTTATTTTATCTGCGCCTTTAATCTCGACTAATTGCCAGCTAAGTGTGTATGTGTGTGTTCCACCACTTCTTTGCGTCTCTTTATTTTAGTGAGACTGTCACGCAGCCCTGGTCACCGAATACACCGAGTCGAGTCGGTACACAACGCGACATGCGAGCGACACGCCAGGGTTCATAGAAAACTCCCGACTTCACAATATTAGTCATCAAAACGTCACTATCATGTATCAAAGTATTTCTCAATCGGAGAATTTCTCCCTTCTTAGGCTTGCATTTAATCGAAGCACTTTTTGACTTCTTTTCACATCCTCCGTGTCCCAGGGTGGAGAGCTCCCTGTATCTCCTTCCTCATACATCATTTTCATTGTAATTTTCACCGACATCTGTAAATATTTTCGAAAACAAAAGAAAGAATCGCGTTTAGGTTTTGTTGAAAGCGCAATTTACTCCACTTACCATTCGGTTCAACTACCAACGTATTCTTTTCTAAAAAATCAACCTGCCTTGAAAGATGCTTTGCTTCTATTTCAGCGGTAACAGAATACATTCAGAGAAATTAAACAAATATTATACTGAAATATATTGAAATAATCTCTTTAAAAATGTTGATAAAAACTTAAATAATTGCATATAAGAAACTACGGTGTCCTTAGTAAGCTTTGGTAGGGTTTTCTTTGTTAATCTAGAATAATTAAAATTATTTCTTAATAAGCAACAGTTGATTTAATTTGGGTTCCAAATGGTCCTAAAGCTGTATGTTTTGCAGTATTTTGGGTGAAGGACGAGATGGTTTACAATTTTGTTGTAAGTAAGCAGTGTTAGATTAATACGCAGTTTTCCGGAATCTACACTGATTCTGACCATAATTTACTTCTGATGAAGTGTAAGGTCAGATTCAAAAGGATAAATAGGGAAGACAGTCGAGGAAATGGAATTTAGAAGCATTAACCGGAGCGATAAGAAAGTAGTAACAGCAAGCTCTAGAGAAATTACTGAGTGAGGAAAGAAAGTTATAGAAGAAAAGTGGAAGTATAACAAAAAGTGATATCGAATATTTGTACGGTGCGGAAACATGGTCATTGAAGCGAATCTAACGAGACTAACTTGGGTGGGATACTTTTGAAACGAGGATTTGGAGAAGGATGGAAAAGGTAAATGGACAGAAAGGCAAACAAAGGAGGAAGTGCTCGACATGGTTGGGAGTATGGGAGCATTTCAAATGGTAATTTGGCGTTGAAGACTGAGATTATGGAGAATGTTAGGCAACTGAGGAAGGGATAGGAATAGGATAGAGATATTTAATGTAATGATGAGAGGAAAGATATTTGTGGAATTGAAAAGGGGCTTATTGTATTCTCGGATGTCAACAAATGGTGTCCTAGGAGAGGCAAGGGAATGATGTATCGTTTTATCATTGTATAGGATATTGCATAAACTATAGACTGTATTCATCCAAAACCTACCTTATTCAGTAGAATAGCTATAATAACTAGTAGGGTCACTAATAACATTTTAGGGCCTCATTACAGCAAGTTAGAGGTTTTTAAAATTATACACACTACAATCACATAAATATTTAATAATTTCAAGTGAAATCATTGGTTACAAAATTAAGAAATTGGATTCATGGGGCAAATTCATTAATTCTTCATCATATCGCGCGCAAAAATTAAAGGCATTTTACGCTAAAAAATTAAGAAGTGAAGATTAAAACGATTTACAAGGTCTGTCCCAAAAGTAGTAGGACTTATTTTTGCCGGTTAGACGAACAGAACGACGGCAGTTCCTCTGGCTGGGTTCGAAGGAGGAGAGTCTCGGGAAAGGCTGGAGACCGGTGGCAGTTGGCTTCCAGCCATTGCGGAGTGCCGATAGATAGTTTGCAAAACCTCTATAGCGTGACCTCGTTACTCTCCGCCATGAACCGGTTATTGCAATAGCGCTATGCCATCAAATTTTGCGTGAAACTGGGAAAGAGACTCACTACATGCTCAAGGCAGCTTATGGTGACAACTCCATGGGTATATCTGGTGGTTCTGAGTGACACAAGTTGTTTCGGGAGATTAGAGAGGATGTTGAATACCCCGAACTTTCAGGACACCCTTTGATCTCAAAAAGTGACGAAAATCTTACAAGATAGAAGACTTGTTGGACAAGGATCGCAGATTAAGTGTTCGCATGTTTTCTGGTGAATTGGGCACTTCTCTTGATCTTGACATCCCCTCAAGTGATGTGCATCAACGTCGATATCATCGGCATGAGAAATGAGTGTGCGAAGTTGGTGCCGCGAGTGCTCCCGGACGAGCAAAAGAAAACTCGCACATGGATCTGCCAAGAGCCTCTCGGCCATTTTAGTTAGTTCTATTCGATGTTTTCTGGCTTAACTTTGTGTAAATTCACTATCGCTGAAGTAAAAAAGATAATGTATCTTTGCACTCCATTTTTTATTCGGTGCCTTTAGTTTAGACGCATCTGCGCCACTCTCAGGTACTTTCGAATGAGGCCGATGCGTTGAAATTTGTTGTATTGAATAAAACATTTAGTGGAAAGATACATTGGTTTTTTTACTTCAGTGATGTCAATGAGGATCTAAGATAATGCCCGACTAGACCTCTTCCTCATCCCCCGCCTCAAATTCCTGCTGAAAGGACGTCACCACGGCTCGGTGGAAGCGTTACAACAGGCCAAGTTGAGCTTAGCATCATTCTGGGCACCGCCTTCCAGAAGGCCTACGAGGCGTGGAAAACCCGCTGCCAGCAGTGTGTAGACACACATAGATGCTACTTCGAAGACTTTTGAGCGAATGTATTAATTCTGGCAATACATTTTTTTAATCGACTTAGTCCTACTACTTTTGGGATAGATCTTGTAAAATTATCACCAATATAAGAATTTGTTAATTTTCTTTGTTTGTTTTTTGTCATATACAGCAAAAATGATGCGAAGGGACTTATGCATAAAAATGTTTGTAGGGAAAAGAGTGAAACTTTTACTTTAGTCAAGATTTCACTTTATGCAAAATTATTTTGAAAACTTGGAGATATGATCTTATTGAATATGAAATCAGTGATATCTAGTTGTTTGGCTCTTTTACAAACGAAAAGCAGAGGCGGCCTTACTGGTGAGCGGGGCCTTGCGCAGCCGCCACTGCGCGGGGCCTGACCTTGTGGTTACAATTTAGCTCATGCTACCATCGATTTGCGTTATTCACGTGTCCAATTCAATGTAATACAATAATATTACATAAAATTTTAGCAAAAATGTGCGTTTCCATTAACACTGCCCACATTCTACGGAACTAAAACCACGGTCAGAGCTGATCGCAGGTTAAAACTGGCATAACTTCAGAAAGAAGAGGAAAATAGCGACAATCTCTTAAAAGTGACAGCAGTTTACCTCGAGGCAAGCATGGCATTATTTTGTCTTCATTTTTCCAAAAAAAATACAGAAGAATCTACTGTGTACAAGCAAGCTATTTTAAGAAAGGTCCGGGGCTAAAACACATTTTGACAACATGCAAAACCCATTAAGACCGGGAGGCTCGAGATAAGAAGCCCGCAGGTGGTCCATGCAAGAAGCGCGAAGAAGGAAAAGGGGAGGCAGTGTGTGTTTGACGAGTTTATCTACATCTGCATAATACCTCGCAAGCCGTCGCAAGGGTGTGTGGCGGGGGGTTGTTAGGTCACTACCCGTAAAAGGGAACAAAACCGCAGTCGAAATCAACACATACATGCTAACCTATACCCGCATGACAGTTTTGAGTCGAGTCCGAGTCTGAGTTTTGACGTGTTTTACAAGCGCTGACTCCGCTCCACGCAAAGAGGCTCCAAATTTGGAAATCCCAGCCGTCACACCACTTGCCACCGCCTAAGGCTGGCAATGTTTCCGAAATTTCGACTCGAATGACAGTTACTTTCTTATTTTGTGATTCTGGAAACCAAATAGCCTCCCATCATTATTTCTTAGTAGTGCCTGTTTTTATGGGAGGCGACCGACAGCTACGGTTATTTGCGCCATCAGGGATGGATGGGAAAGGAGGAAGGGTGGAGAGAAACCCGGCTTCGGCTTTATCCTACTCTTGTCGAAAGGCGCCAAGGTGTCCGCAGTTTAACGTCCCATTCGACGGACGTCGTACTCACTCTAAGTGCTCTCCACAAAGCACCTCAAGTAGGGATCGGGATACCGCTGAAAAATATTTGTTGTCCTCGGGGCTGGAACCTGGGCCGTCTCGCTGGGAAGCCTGTACGTTGGCCACAGCACCATCTCGATCTCCTCATTGTTTCGTTCTCAAGAATATTAATAATACAACAAATCTAATTCTTACGAGGTGGTGTCGTTTTTAATACTTGATAGCTAACGCTAAATTCAAATCGAATTACGATAAGACAGAATGCTCACCTATGAATGGAGCCGTAACAGTGGTCGCCCGCGAAGGAGAAATTGCCCGCTCGGAGCGAACAAACCTTCCTGCTGAGTCATGAATAATGCATTTTCTCGTGAAGAGGGCTGCCTCAATCAGGCAGATCGACACGCCGCGGCGTGGCGGACGGTCAACCAAAAAAGGCTCACCATCAAAAAAGCGTTCTCCTGCGTAGTGAAAACTCTGTGACTGGCTTCAATAAAAAGCCTTAAATCGATCTAATATCGATTAATAATGCTCACCGGCAGAAAAATTAAGGGGGGAGAGAAAATCGGGGAATAATAAAATACTCTTAGGAAAGGATAAAAATGCGCTGCGGCATTGCAAAAAAAAGCTCATTTTTTTAAATGAACATTTTTTGCACATGTTAAAAGTGTAAGGGTAATACTAATTTGAATTAGATCACATCAAATATTTAATCAGGTTCTATTCTAAACTTGAGTTATTATTTCGTGTTAACTATCCATTTGTAATAACGCGCTCTCATGGGCTTTTGGCAGGGCTAAATTTCTCCCTTCCATCATTATTCCCAAAGGTTACCGAATAACATTTCCATTAATACTATGTGGCATTTTCTTCCGAAATCGATTAATGTTTGCCAATGGTTGTGACCTTAGGTTTTAAATTTCTAGAACATCAAGATATACTCTCGATTAAACGGTTCAGATAGAGCGACCACGCGAGATAGCGCTCTATTGAGGAACTCCATTACGCCGGAGAGTTGGAAAAACAAATCGTCCGTTCATTACTCAAAGAGTCATCGAATTTTTTTGAATCCTCGAGATTTGGACGTGGTAATTCTGTTGGTTTTGGGGATAAGGCGCTTCTAGCTGAGCCCTTGATCCCGCGTCCAGAGTCAAATGTGGATTTTGCGAATTTAGTTAAATTTTTATAGTAACACGTACATAATCGAAACATATTGTGTCCGCCGTTATGAAAAATTCAAATGTTATAATTAATTAAATGAGAAAAATCATCAGAGAATATTAAAAAGGTTTGAAAATTGCACAAATGCAAGCATTACACTCGATAATTCTGCCAAAATCTACTAACATTTTTGATGAAATCCCCTTGTATTCAAAATAGAATTCTTGAGATCTTATACCTACGCCAATCAAAAGTTTATAATGAGGCGAAGAGAAAGGAAGATGGCCGTCATCCAAAAGTAATAAGCCAGAGCAATGGAAATCATTTATTCTTAGTTTAGGGCAACCGCCTAAGAAAAACCAAAACCCATGGTTTATGATCCACCCTCTAGCACTAATACTATAGATCCCATTACTGTTCCTTATATTTTGTGATACAAAACGTTTCATTGGGTTTTTTCCAAGGTAATATTTTATCCATTTGGACAAGGCTCTTGGAATGTACAACGATGATAGACCCTCAATAATTACTGACAAAATTCTCTTCGATACAATCGAGGAGAATATATTCTTTTTTAACCACACAGATTGCGGCCAGGAGGTATGGAGACTACACTAAGTTGCCAGAAAATAACACAGAAATGGTATGCTGAAATCCCTTTGTTTCCTATGTGTTGAACAAAAGATAATTTATGTAAACCGTCTCCATTTATGACTCGTTCTCACCTAATTATTACAATGTAAATAATGTTTTTTTAGAATATATCTGAAAAAATGTGTAAATCTCACTCCTGACACCGCGAACAAAAATTAATTTTGTTTTAATACAAAGCATCATAAATCGTTTTTTGTGAATGAGCAATTCACAAAAATTCAATGCAGTTATTGATAAAATAAGTGATTTGAACAGAAATAAGCGAATACGCTAACACAAAATACCCTCCAGGGTGAAACTGCCTATACGAGTATGAAGTGAGATGATGGATGTGGTGTTCCTACCACTCAGGACAACGGTGAGGGCAACGGTGGAGAGACAGACTCCTAGCTCCTCGTAATCTGCTCTCATGGTTCTCTGCGATCTTTTACCTTTCCTTTATTTCAGTTTTCAATGCGAATACTATAATTTTTTTTAAATCAAAACCTATTTTCTCCCAACTTTATTTTTATGGAACTTCAAAAAATTATTCCAAAATAACTGCTATACACTTAATTGGAGATTAGTTTTGGAGAAAAATATTTATTAAACGTGTTTGTAAAATATTGACGTCCTTTTACGGACTGAGCCGGGCTCGTCACGTTTGCATCACTCCACGCGTATCCCTGGTCTCTGGAAAGCTCCAGCCATCCATGTCTCTGATCTTATCTTCACGTGAACTTGAACACAGGTTTCATGTCGCTCGGAAGTTCACGGGGTCAATCGCGGTGGGCACCGTTCGGCCGGGGTACGAGGCACAGGTGGGGGAGGAAGAAGGCTGTTTAAAGGGATGGGAGGGGGCGCGGTGGTGTCAGGAGACGACGAAAAGGCGTGGAGGGAAAGAGATGCCGAGTTTGACATCTGTGTTGACGGATTTGAGGTTGAGCGTCAAAGTGTTGTCCCCACATTCGTAAGTTTACCTTTCACTTAGCTTATCGATGTACAATTTTTCTGCTTTAAGTTCGGACGCCCGCAAAATGCTACGTTGTGGTACGCGGTCCGATCCGGTACACCCTCAGCTTCACCCAAGCTGAGTGACTTTTCGAGTGCCAAAACTTCATGGAAAACTGCACTCAAAAATGGAAAAGAATGACCGGACGAACTCTCCAAGAAGAGAATCGCGCGACCGCAACTCAAAGGTCCACCATAACATATATCAGTGCATATCAGACAATACCAGTTTTTAGGCATAGGGCGAAAATTTCATTTCACTTAATTTTACGTTATATACACGTATTGCCATCTTAATGTGTCGCGTGTATGTGGTTCAAATTTCATTGATTTGACTTTAGTATTGCATCAGTGACAGCCGGTGCAAGTTGAAATGTGTTCAGTTCGCACAAGGCAAGAATGGGAATAGCGCTCAAGGCTGCATTGAAAATTTATATTCGCTTGGACAAATCGTCAGCCGAGGTCACCTATCATGCCCTAGCGGGGCATTGTGTGAATAAGGATGATGTCACTGCTCTCGCGGAAGTAGAAATCAACACCGCTGCTAGTGTTGTGAGAGAGGATCGTCGAAAAGCCACCAGAAACATTGAAAATATCAATGGGTGCCACCCAAGTATTGACAACAGAATCATTGGACCCAAGACATCGGCGTGGTCCCGCGAACTCGCGATCATCTTTCGAGGATCATTGTGAAGACTGCTCCTTCAAATTCCCTATAATGCAGACCCTGAAGTCCCATGTGACTTTTCTCTTTGCCCCTGTGTGAATGAACACCGTAGAAGGCGTTTTCCATCATTAGCAGCAGAGGCGTAGACGACCTGAACGGCACCTCGACTTTTGCCGTCAGAAGGCAATGGTCGCAAGGAGCCGTCTCGGCTGCCTTTCCTCCGTGATTTCTCCCCGGAATCACGCCGACAGGATGCGACTTTACAGGTCAATCATTCGCCCGCAGTTTCTGTACGCTTGCCTCGTGTTTGCCATCCGGAAAACGCTCTGGCGTCACCTTGAAACCATTCAACACAAGGCTGTTCGGTCGTTACTCCAAGTGAGTCGTTTCACTAGGATGGCCGACGTACGAGCGACACATAAACTCCCATCCGTCGCGGAATTTATTCGCTCGCAAGTCGCGTCTTTCAAATCCCGCCTCGCACCGTCTGGAAATCCGCTGCTACAAACCATCTGGGACTATGATCCCGGAGAGAAACACACTTATACCCTGCCTAAAGATATTACTCGCCTATGAGTCTTTACTATGTCTTTTAATTTTAAATTTTCTTCATAGTATTAAGCCGCTTCACGGCCGGACGGATCTCTTCCTCCGTCCTCAGTTATTTCAGTACCATTTTATCAGCTTCACGGTCCTGCTGTCACCCGCTTCCTCATGCCCAAGTGTAATTTCCCGCTGTGGGAAATGGGCGACCCTCGCATCCGCTTCCTTTTTGTACCGCTCTATGCTCAGAGTGTGCCGGTGGGCAGTTAGTGCTGTTAGTGACGTACCTTTTTTTATTTTTTGTAAAAAGCCGTTCCCTGTGGGCTTTCCTTTCTTGTTAGATTAAGAATTCATATTTTATTCCTAGTTTTAAGTTTAACTTTCTCGCAAAACGCACTTCCACCTCAGCCATGTTTCTTTCTTCAATGCCATGCGTTTCTTATGTACAATTACCGGTAAAGGTGGGACTTCACTCACCGGGACGGTTTATACTTGCCCGCTTGGGCAGTCAATGAACTTTTGTGACGACCTGAACGTATTTCAAACGTCGACTGTCTTGGACGCAGAAATGGAGTCGAATCAATGAAAATTATACTCCATACGCTAAGCTAAAAACATAACATAAAATTTAATTATTGTTAAATAAATAATACGATAGAAATGACCCTCGTAATGAAATGAAATCAGCGCAAGAAAGGTTAAGAGGCATTGCAATTACAAAAAGCAACAGGCGCCGCTTACGGAAATACTTTGCCATATTATCCGCATGCGATCTCGAGCGGAGCACCTTAGGGCGCTGCTGTCTTCTCGAGGGTGTCACTTCCCACGATCAGAAGGCGGTGGATCTTTGGCGCCGCGTAGGGCCTGAACGGAGGATCCCACGCTTCGGGGTCACCCAACGGAGGTGACATTACCGATGGTTCTTGAAAATAGGGACGACAACACAAATGGTTCTATTTTGTGCTCCCCGAAGTGGTGTCCTATTGGGTCATCCTCCATATCTCCCGAGAAGCAGCACCTCAACACATCACCCGAGCCTTCTGGACGGTTGCGAGCAAAGATGTCATCGAAGGGTGCCCCTGATGATTAAGGTCGATGAAATCGTTCCTCTCCTCCACTTGCTTGATTTGGGCTTGGTGTGTACGCGACCCTGCTTCTTTGTCTCCCCTCCCCCCCCACCACGGGATGTCTTCCACCTGCGGGAAGCAGAGGGGCACCAGAGGGGGAGACCGACGTCACATTAGCCATCGGAGAGGAAAGTTATTCCGTTGGGGACGACCGCATTTGACTACCGGTGAACCCTTCCCAATGGGCTCATTTGTCTCCGGGCCTTTTGTTTCCATGCCCATCCGATGGTTTCCCCCGCCATCACCTGGGAGTTGACCTTGTTGGCGGTATTCGTAAAAAGTCGCGACGTACACGGCCCACGATCTACCACCCAACACCTGGCACGCCTTTGTGCATCGTGAATGATGATGACTCTGTCTTTTCCTATCTAAAGATATGATCGGTTTTTTCTAAAGGT
The DNA here is from genome assembly GCF_022747635.1 of Hetaerina americana. Classification (NCBI taxonomy): domain Eukaryota; kingdom Metazoa; phylum Arthropoda; class Insecta; order Odonata; family Calopterygidae; genus Hetaerina; species Hetaerina americana. Next base: position 13,113,153 of record NW_027286763.1, read on the forward strand.
TTCCATGCGATTCTGGCCCCCTTTATGATGGTTGGAAGTTAATCACTCTTCAATCACTCATCATGACTGATGAACTTCTCGTTCCACTGTATTGCTAGATGCTGTGATTTCCTCCGTCAATGTCACCACTAGTAGTCAGATTTTAAAAATTGAGTTTGTATCTTGATATATGTCCCATGGCGAAAGTGTTTTTTTTCCTCAAAGCTTACGAATGACATAATTCTCCAGAATTTCTTCAAAATCTCGTTCATACACTCCATGTTTGCCATCTTTAAACTATCCTACTTCCAATTACGCGCATCCAAATCGAATCGCTTTAATTTCCCCGGCCGTTTCTTGTGTAAGAACAGTCCCAGAATTTCTTGTGCAAACAGGATGGCCTCTGATGAAGTAGGGATACCTCCGCAGTTTCCTCCACGTGCGGTATGTGTTCACGCGCCTATTTTCGCAGCCGGTGGGGACAAAAAAACGAAATGGATGCAATGGCTCAGGAGGACATTGGGGCAGCACATTTTAAAGGACAACCTCAGTGCACGAAGGAGGAACGCTTCCTCCCTTCCGAACGGTCGGGGTTCTTCTTTCATCCGGAAAAATGCCCCAGACGAAACGCAAGACTCTCGACCGCCACCGTCCACCTCTCAGGAGCGCCGTCTCGGCGATCGAGGAGGGCTCAAGCGCCGAGAGAAAACCGACGCTCGATAAAGGAAACACGTCCACCCGTCGTTAAGCGACCTGGACCAGCGACCCATTGCACTAAATTGGATCGCGTGCGGCGTAGAAGAGCCAGATTAGTAAAATGTTGTTATGATAAATTGAGTAGCTAATCAAAATCGTTATAAGAACTAGGTTAGGAATCCCTCACGGATGAAAGGTTAAATTACAGATTAATATTTTGTGTTAATGGAAAGTATGTCTCTTCGGCGATGATGTTGTAAATGTATTATTAGCCCCATCGTACTACGGCAGGAGATATCATGTCAATAAAATCAGAGAGATTAAGTTTATAACAGATAGATTTAAGATGTGATTTTTCTCGCGAATGATTAGAATAAAAGGGGGGAAAAGTATGCGGGTCAAAATAAGTCTGGTGTGTAATCACTCTCGGCACCGCTAGGGTGCCGCACACCCTAGCGGTGTGCGGCACCCTAGGTTTTAAGGATATTATATAAATAAATAAATGTAAAAGGGAATGACAAGCTGTTGAGGAATTACTATACATGCAATATCACGAAGTAATCACATTCGTGATCGTTACACTTCAGTCTCCGAGGTTAAAGACACCGTTTTAACACCGTTTAAGTGTCTGCCTTTGACAAATTCACGATACCCTTGAGAAATGCCACGATTATTACTTTGACGGAGTTGCCCGCTCGTTTCAGCAGTTAAAAATATGAACATTTCAAGTTTATCATTATATTTTTTACTTTTTCTTTTACATGACAACCTGTAAGTCATCCCTAGAATGTATAGACGGATCGATTTCACTCCAGGGATGGGAAATCAAAGTTTATTTTTGCTTCAATATTACTAATGATAACAGTAGCCACCTGCGCTACGGTAAATTACTGTCCATTGGAAAATAGTTTTCTACGCATGACATACGAGATGCTTGTTAAAATTAAAACAATGAAAAAGGGCAAGATAAAATAATTAAAACATGCTAGGCTATAGGGAGTAAAGTAATCCTCATTTCCCCAAAGTACGGTCAAGGTGGTAATTATTCTAAACCCTTAACGTTCGCGGGAAAATGACATCTTATACTGTCTGAACTGCGTTCTACACTCGATCCTTCTCATTTTATTTTTTAATTATCATTAATTTGAGGAATTAATTACCCCAATTGAGATCTGCTTCCAATATAGGCATAATATGATTCTTCTTGACTATGATTCAACCCCGAACGCTCGATTCCCTGCACTTCTTTAGCCAATTCAGCTACCGAAGCGTTCTCTTAAACAGAATTTCTTTCAACATATCGAATCTCGGTCCAGGCGAATGATTGGTGTCCTGTGGAAGCCTCAGAGACGCATACCCAATATTTTAAAAGCTGCGGCATTTCCTTCAGTTTCATTTAGTCTACAGTAATGTATCGGCCTCGCTTCCTTCGTTCGATTGGAGGGTCGCTCTTCCCGCCCAACTTGACCCCCCGTTGCTCCATCGTTTCAGACATCTCCGGGAGGAGTCGCCATGGGGACCACGGTGAGCCCGATGACCGGAGCGACGCGGGCGGGCCTCACCACGCCCCCGGCCGCCCGGGGCGCAGAGCCCCTGGAAGATGTCGCCGGCCCCCCCGGCCCGCCTCCTTCGGGGGCCTTCGCCCCCCCATCCGCCACGGTGCCTACCTCGACGATGCCTTACTCGGCCGCCGCAGCCCCGCCACCCACGGCGCCCTATTCGCCCCCCCGCACCACGTGGCCCTTCTCAGCGGGGCCATCGACGCCCTCGGCGACCCCACGGCTAGCCGGAAGCCCGCCCTCATCCCCCTCCTCTTCCAACGGAGCCAAGGGCAGCGCCCTCACCACGCTGGCCACACTTCTCACCTCCACGTACAACTCGGCTAAGAACGCCGCCGGCGGTGAGTGCCCAAAAGAGACAGTCCCCCGTCTATCACCCGTCCACTGCTCAAGTGCAATGGAATGTTTCTCAAATATTGGCAATGCTCTTTATAACGCTGTTCACGGGAGATGCACTCAGTTAATTTCAAATAATTCTTTCCCGTGGCTACGGTCCATTTTCCTCATTTTTCCCAGAATAAATTTACTACTTGCCCACTGCATGCATCCATTTCATTAGGTAATACCTCTTCTTCCTTGTTCCAATGTGGCTACTCTTAAATAACTGGTATATCATTATTTTTACTATCAGGTAATAACAAAGTAAATATGGAAGAGAATTGAAGGATTGAAAGGAGAAATGGATGGAAAAGTGGAATAGATCAGAAAATGAAAATCCAGATTTCTATATTTCAGGCAATTAAGGCCAAGAAATCTGTGCTCAGGCCTACCACATTACAAAAAAGGCCATAGTTTAAAGGATTTTGATTTCTGGATTGTGAGATTCATGAGACTTGCAATGATGCTCAGGAATGCATGATTTGATCAATAAAATCATACTGATAGTAATACTGACATAATAGACCTCAATGATATATCTTCAGTGGTGCCTTGCATTGAAAAGTTAGCATATCATTACTAAAATATTCACCCTCTCATAAATGCCTTCAAGAAGGTGAAATTGTATTTGGCTGGCCAAGAAAGAACAACACGAATTCAACTTAATCTAAACTTATTATTAATCCATTTCCATTTAGTCAGTAAAAAACATCCCCTCAATTCATCCCATTAGGGTCAGAGAAGTATAGCCAAAAATACATCTTGATTCCATGCAGACGTAACCAATTATTCAGAGAAGCATGTGATTAGGATAAAAGGTGTAATTTAGATGTTTGAAGCGTATATATTTCCTTTTTTGGCAGATATTGGAGACCCAGCTTCATCATTGGCTTCTTGGGCAGCAATAGCATACAATGAAACTGCAAATTCTTCGCCTTCAGATGCCAGCAGTCCCCCTTCCCCCACTTCATCCTCAACCACCTTCGGAATTGGAACCCTACTCTCATGGTCAGATGCAGATTTTCTACTGGCACCATCAGAGGGCAGTGGCGATGGACCTTCTGGTGCCTCCATTGTCAATGTCACCCAGAACACAACAGTAGGAGGTGGCATTGATGGCCTGGAAGAGGACCCCAGTTTGGCATTTTGTGCTGAGTGGAACGTCTCACAGCATGGCCTCTTTCAAGTAACTCATTGATTGCGAACATATAGAAAGGCATTATTCTCCTGAAAATTAAGATAATGTGAAAGATGGCAATTGCCCATTACATGACTCTCTAGTTTAATGTTATCCACCTTGAGGTAATTCCCCAATGACTACAAAAGGAAACATTCTTATGAGCATACATACTTTTAAGAGGAAAGCAGGTCCTTAGATTACTGATTTCCTTGAACTGTGGCATTTGTGTTCTCTTAAACACTATGATCAGGAAAAATCTACTTTTGGTTATAGCAAAGAGTTTTGAGGTAATCACACTCTAATATAACAAAAAATGGGAGAATACACCTGCAGGATCACATTATCACAATCATGGGAATAATGAACATATTTTTGACTGAGTGACTTTTATTCATAGCTTAAGGTGCAAAGGTTACAGGTTGAAATTCAAGTGATGTGGGAAATATTATTATCATTGGGTGGAGTTTAGCATTTTATTTTTTCTACCTTTTGAAGGGTAAATTGGAACTCCTTTTTTTTGTTCAATTTCATTTTTTATCATTTTTTCATTTCCTTCTATGCATGTTTTGTCTACATTTTACTGCATTTTCTTTTCAATATAAAATTTTCTCGGGTAATAAGTATCATAGTAACAATAAAAGAATGGTGTAGTTTGTGTTTGGACATTCTTGAATGGAACTTAAGAGGAAGGATGTAATATCAATCATGGGGAAAAGGATGGGTGACAAGCATGACTAATTGGGCAAGGGGATAGTGTAGGAAGTAGTTGAGGTTTATTAAGAACTATGTAAAAATATTTTTCAAAGAGTCACATCTTACAAATGCCCACCATTTTCTCTGCATCATTGAACCTGTCTTTAGAATTGAAAACCAATTATTCAACCATTGAATGGTTCAAAAGCATTCAAAAATTATCTTTGGGCATCAATCCATAGAGTTATATATGACCTATGGCACATCAATCGACAAATAATATATTGCCCACAAAGGGAAATGCTAACTTTAAAATTCATTGGCTTGTTAAGGATGAACAAACTTAGGAGTCGATTTAATGTATTACAGGTTGTTTATTGCATAGTTGATCCATAGTATCTACTTAATTATTTCTTATAATTGATGAGGGCAAGAACAAGTTCAATGACCTTAAAATCTACTTTATTTCTATCATGCTAAAAAAACAAAAACAAGTTCGGATTGTTTCTGCATTGACAAAATAATTAATCAGACATGCTATGAACTGGCAGTAATTATAGTGATATTTCACAGGACACACATTGTTTCTGCTTTGAACAAGAGAGAAGAAATATACACCTGAGAAGAATTCCCAAATAGTGATTTTAAACAAGGATAAAAAATATGGCACTTGACAAATATTTTTTACATTCTATTAGTTTTTATTTAGTTTTTCTTCTAACCAAGTTCCAAAAGTTAGGTAAGTTAAGAAGTTTTAATTTAAGGAATTTTTTAGGGTTATATTTACACCTATAATTCTGAAGGTCAAATCATAAAAACATTTCCTCTTCTGATAAATATAATAAGACCAAAAAATCAAAATTGATTTTATATTTTTATTTGTTCTTTCAAAAATACTCAGAGAAGTTCCACTTTTCACAAAATTCTTTCTATAGTCCTGCCCATCCAGGTGCGGGTTTGACTTTACTGAGAAGAATTATGCAAGCATACCCAGTAGAAGATTGCAAAATTTATAGCCATGCAAATGAAACAAAGTGCAACATGATTTGGGAAAGAAGTTAGTGTTATCTCTTATCCCATTGAATGGCGACAATTTCCTAGTCTACACTGTGCTCAAGCCACTAAGTTAGTCACTGCCCTGTGCTTCAGCTCGCGTGTTTCCCCCTCCATCCCTCCTGATGTCAACTAACTCACTTGGGAATGGGCAAAGCAGCTAAAAGGGCATAGCAATTCTTTTTCACAAGCTTGTATTCCCTTAATACTATATTTTAACTCTTCTAAGAAGTACAGATGTAAGCATCTAGGTACCATAATTTCTAGATCATAGGTCATTCCTCTCTGAGAAAAAATTCAGCTGATACCTCCCCGCATATTATTTGTGGGAGAAGGCATTTTTCCCATGGTATTTATTCATTACTACATAATTCTTAAATATAATGTACTAAAATATGTCTTACCCTTTTAGCCAAAAACGTCTGAATCTGCCTATGTTAACATAATTCAGTTTATTATTCATTAATCAAACTATTACCATTGACACACTCAAAGATCATAATTTTAGAAATGAAAATAAACACTAAAAAAATCTAAAAAAGTGAGATATTATTATGGCGCATGCAGTCAATACTAGCACATTAGCAAAAAATGTTAGGAGGGCATTTTCCTAGAAAGAGATACTTAGAAGAAATTCATACAGTAAAAGAATTGCTTTCTAGATATCATGATGAGAATTAATGGTTGACACAACCTGAGGATAAGGTACTGAATATTTAAAAGTGGGTGGCACATTTAAAGAGTCAATTTCCTTGCTAGCCATATTCAATGGTAAGTAACGTTTTTGAAAGAATACTTTCATGAAAAATTAGGGTGCAGTTGTAAATGTAATTTTTCAACTCTCCTTGATCACAAGGCTGCACACATGTTCCTGGCATCTGCATTCCTCATTCCATCATGTGGTGGCAGTGGGAGTAGCGGTGGGGGTGGCTCCAGCTGGACCACAGCATCACTGGCCACATCCTCCCCACCTCACGTGCCTCCACTTCTTCTGCTGCTTCTTAGGGCCATTTTGCTTGGTGAGAGGAAATGTTCAAAGATTCATAGATTTCTCTATTCAAATTTTACTAGTTTGACTAAAAGATAGGAGTATTATTTTAATCATTGAGACTGCTGGCCTTTGCTATTGGTGGATACAGTTTACCATTTCAATTTCCTACTTTATATTAAGTAAAATATCATATTTGGAGAAGAAATATCCTTTATTTCACAGAAACAGCATAATTCAGTAATAAGTAAAGCTTTAAAGGCACCTGCCTAAATTAGTGATAATGAAACAGTCAATTAATAAAATAGATATTATATCCACATTGAGTTCATTGAAAAACTTGTGGTAGAGTCAGTATTATGGAGAAGTTATCACTTCCAGCATGGCAGTAATGATTGGTTTAGTATTTGCTGATTGATAGTCCAGGTATGTACTGTATACCAAATGTCATATGCTACCCTCTTACTCTTAGAGTAGCACAATTTGTTCAGCAAAATATTCATTTTTGGCCAATCTAGCAACCAGTTAGTCTACTGAGAAAAAGATTCCTAACATCTAAAAAGAAAAAACTGATGACTTATCCTAAAATTACTGACAATAATTATTTCCAGGCTGCCTAGTTTCCCCCTTGCATGTCAACAACAGAGCCTAGCATCACCTCATCTATCCTTCTAATTTGCTCCCAACTATCCCTTCATATGCAGACTAGCAACAACTTCCAAAGAAGCTGTTGAGAATGATTCCCTCTCATTAAACTCACAGTTCTCTCATTATCATTATCATTCCTATCATTATTTCTATAATCCAATATCACAGTAATCCCCTCTTCAATGCTGAATTTTTCCTTTCTCCTTTCATTCCATCCAGCGTCTCTATCCTATTTCAGTCCCTTCCTAATTTACCCAACATTCTCCCCTCTATCACAGTCTACAACATCCCACACCCTAGCAATGAGCTTTGAATCCATTCTTCCTACCTTCTTATGATTTCTCCCAGTAATCACCACTCCTCCCCAACTTTGCCTAGGATTTCTTCATTTGTTTTCCTTCTTGCCCACTTAACATTCTCTATCCTTCTCCACACACACATATCAAAAGCCTCCAACCTGCACCTATCATCTTACTTCACTGACCATGTTTCCACCCTGTACTTAGCTATGCTCTATATAAAAGTTTTAAGGAACATTTTCTAAATATTCTTACACAAAGTTCCTGTCATCAACTCCCTCCCCATTGTGAAAGCTTCTTTACCTAATTCATTTCTTCTCCCTTTGTCCCTACTGCTTTGATCATTTTGTTCCAAAACACTTCCTAGATTGGTATACTGTTCCACCTGCTCTAGTTTATGTTCTCCTTTTTAATATTTCACTTAACCTTCTTTCTTGAAAACCACATAACCTATTTACATTTATTCTCATCCCATACCTATTGCACTGGCTTTCCCATATGCTTAACAGCAACAAGCCTTTTACTGACTTGTAAACTAAAGCTTGACCATTTTCAAATCTGATGTTATGAATTATCCACCAACTTTCATTCCTATTCTTATCCTAGCTCTTCCTAGGCCTCTTCAATCATTTTCTCCATATTTACATTGAAAATGAAAGGTAATAATGGACAACTCCCCAATCACTAATACCTGTTCTCCTTCCATCTCACCTCAGACAGCTCTAAAACATCTATATTTTCTCTCCCATTCTTCCATATTCTCTAAATGTCCGACCCTCATCATTTTTTGAACATTCCAAGTTATAGTCCAAACCAATTCAGCCCTTGTCTGAATCTACTGTGCTGCTGCTTTTTTTTTGACTTGCAAGGATATCGTGAGACAATGACTGTGGAAGCCTTTCCTTACCTGCCACCAGACATGACACATGGCTAAATTGGTCAACTTTGATAGTTGCCAGGGGTCATTTTCATAATTGAATTCATCATACAAGAATTGTATGATGAATTCATCCCAAGTATAATACAAGAATAGTTGTATTAGACTTGGGATTAATAATTGAGGAGGTTTCCGATTGCCTTCCTCAATTATGTTTTTAACGTGAAACCATCACTCACTCAATGGTTGCCCCACTGGGGCAAGATGCCTTTGCAGCCACCTCACAGAGGAACAGACGCTGCAAAGAATCCCTTTTATCTGGCTCCTAACCTTTGACCTATCTGGCATGGGTGACCCTACCAAGAGCAATTATCATTGCTCCTGCCATTACAACCCTAGGGGTCACCAGAACAGACAAGCCCTTGCCCCTCATCAAGATTTGCAGTCCATAGGGAGAGCCACCATTGTACATGTTTACTATTTTTGCAAGGAAGGCTGAAGTGCAAACATGTACAGTGAAACACCCCTTTCTTTCCTATAGGCATATTAAATATCATAATTGACATCTGTATATCTCCAATATTATACTCATCAAGAATGATCTATAGCATTACATCGTGCAAAACTTCCTTCTTATAGCATTCTGTTTAAAATGTGAATTCTACTCTAGTGGACTGCAGTGACAAATTTGTCTCAGGTTTTGTCTTTTAATCATTTTCAACTGTTGACAAATGAAAACTAAATCTCATAATTTCATTGCATACTTTGCAACAAAATTATTGATTTGTTTTGGGAGGGTGGATTTACAAAGGTTATGTACATTTTTACAATGTGAGCTTTCATTGTAATGTTCAGTAATTTTGGAAACTCGGTATTGCTTGATTGTGTTTATTTTGATGGTGAGGATTGATTTTTGGCTGGTTGACATTAGCATAATGGACACCTGGAGTCGAACCAGCCAAGGAGAAGTGCAACTTCCATTAATGTTAAGACTGGAGTTTTTTCAATCAATACAACCTCCGGTAAATTCCTGGATATTAAATGAAGTGGACATTAAAAGACCAAATTAAGAGTTATGGAAGAAAAAGAACACTTGGAAAAGTGCGATTGTGATTGGAATAGGTGCAGTGACTTACGTACTGGCTTCCCACCGAGAGGGCCTGTATTCAAATGGTGGAGAGTTAATGCTGATGCCGGGTTTCTCTCCACCCTTCCTCCTATCTTATCCATTCCTAATGGCACAAATGACCAATGACCTTAGCTGTCAGTTGCCTCCCCTAAAAACTGCAACTACTAAAAAAAGAGCTCTCAGAAAGGATATTAGAGAATTAACATTGAACAGAAAGGCAGAATAGAGCAGGAGGGTTAAAGAGAGCCAATCTTTAGAACAAAGGAAGAATAATTGAATTACAAATAGAAAGATCTTTTACTTAATCATGTGGCATTTGTCTCATCTCTTCTCCAGCCACAGGGTTTGCTCTGTCAGCGATCTGGGCCAGCACGGTGGTCTGCTCAGGTGATGCCCTGGCCTGGTCCCTGGCTCTCTCACTGGCAAATGCATTCCGTGGTGGGCTCCTTGCTCGGAGCATCCTGCTGCCTCCAAACCCCACTTCTCCCCCAACTTCTTCCTCTGTGGCTTCATACTTCCTCAACGCTAACAGTTTGGGAAGTGGAAAAGGAAAAAATGGAAAGGCAGCACCAATGGTGAGGATTATGCAACCTATAAAGTTTATAAGGAAAGGTCTATAGTTGTTTATTTCTGGTAGAGAGGAATTAAAGAAAAAACATATGAAAGTAAAAAAAATTAAAAATAAAATGAAGTGTATCCTTTAGCATAAAAGTTAACATAGGTCAATGAGCTAATTTTATGTAGTTTTACACTTTTTTTTCATGATACAGAAAATTGAGAAAATATAATTGATATAAGAACTGCATACATGTATATTTACCTTGCTTTTATCAAGATTTTTATTTCTCAGCAGATGTTCTGGCTTACCAAGTTAATTGTAAGAGCAATCTTATTCCTCTCCAAAATCCTATTAGCTAAATATCTGCATTTCAATGAGTAAGGTATCAAATCTAACTGAACTCAATTGCCCTGGTGGCAGCAGGGTCATGTCCTTGCCAACTAACCCAGAGATTATGACTTCAATTCCTACTATCAATTCAACACATGAATGAGTATTCCTCTTCCTAGGGAATGGGTCTTTGAGATGGTTCTTGTTTTTAATCAATTTTCATGAAGTAATATAATTCTGCACACTTGGTTACTTATAGATTAGTTCAAAATGAAAAAATACTCAAAATATATGACCATCATGGTCATTGCTTTCTTTTCAGTCTGCTGGGCAAAGTGTTCGAGATTTGTTCACCAAAGTATTTCAGCCTTTGAGAATATCAAGATCACAATTCCGAGAATTGGCCAAAGAGGCACGCCTAGAGGCTGTGGCTGCAGGGGATTCATATGCCACAGAAGATGTTACCAATGCTCACCATAGACTATCTATACTGCTGCATGGAAAGTAAGTGTCTACTCTAAATCATAATTCTTTGGACATCGCACAAAGCATAGAAATTGGACAAAAATCAAATCAGTAAAAAGGAGATGAAGAATTAAATGAATATGTGGTATGATTGCAGACCCAGTTTAAAGGTAAAGTTTGCTGTTTGGAAATTCACAGACAAACAGATTGTGGCTTAATTTTGATTAGACTACCAATGGACATATTGTTTATATTAATTAAACAAATGGATAGAGACCTTTCTGTCTGGTTAGTGAGGGTGAGATAGCTGGAGAAAGGGAATAAGAATTAAGATTATAATGTTGCTCACACTCTTAAAACTAAGGGACACAAAAGTTCATTGACTGCCCAAGCGGGCAAGTATAAACCGTCCCGGTGAGTGAAGTCCCACCTTTACCGGTAATTGTACATAAGAAACGCATGGCATTGAAGAAAGAAACATGGCTGAGGTGGAAGTGCGTTTTGCGAGAAAGTTAAACTTAAAACTAGGAATAAAATATGAATTCTTAATCTAACAAGAAAGGAAAGCCCACAGGGAACGGCTTTTTACAAAAAAGAAAAAAAAGGTACGTCACTAACAGCACTAACTGCCCACCGGCACACTCTGAGCATAGAGCGGTACAAAAAGGAAGCGGATGCGAGGGTCGCCCATTTCCCACAGCGGGAAATTACACTTGGGCATGAGGAAGCGGGTGACAGCAGGACCGTGAAGCTGATAAAATGGTACTGAAATAACTTAGAGGACGGAGGAAGAGATCCGTCCGGCCGTGAAGCGGCTTAATACTATGAAGAAAATTTAAAATTAAAAGACATAGTAAAGACTCATAGGCGAGTAATATCTTTAGGCAGGGTATAAGTGTGTTTCTCTCCGGGATCATAGTCCCAGATGGTTTGTAGCAGCGGATTTCCAGACGGTGCGAGGCGGGATTTGAAAGACGCGACTTGCGAGCGAATAAATTCCGCGACGGATGGGAGTTTATGCGTCGCTCGTACGTCGGCCATCCTAGTGAAACGACTCACTTGGAGTAACGACCGAACAGCCTTGTTTTGGATGGTTTCAAGGTGACGCCATAGCGTTTTTCGTATGGCAAACACGGGGCAAGCGTACAGAAACTGCGGGCGAATGATTGTCCTGTAAAGTCACATCCTGTCGGCGTGACCCAGGGGAGAAATCACGGAGGGAAGGCAGCCGAGGCAGCTCCTTGCGACCATTGCCTTCTGACGGCAAAAGCCGAGGTGCGGCTGAAAAGTGAGCTGGTTGTCTAAAATGACACCAAGAAATCGGTGCGAAGAAGCCCTCGGTATAATGTGTTGGTGGAAGAAAAGAGGAGCGTGGGTTTTGCGTTTTCGTCTGCGGGAAAAGTGAATATGTGTGCTTTTGTCAGGATTGATTCGTATTTTCCAAGTCCGTGTCCACCGGTGCAGTTTGTCAAGGTGTGCTGTAAGTCGTCTGATATTCGCGGAGCATGTTCAAGATGTGGCGGCGATAGCAGTGTCATCGGCGTGCATGTAAAGGGAAGTGTAGGGTGTAGAAGGCAGATCGTTGACGTACAAGTTGAATAACAGAGGGCTGATAAGAGAGCCCTGCGGCACGCCCATTTGAACACCAGGGAGGTTCTCAACAAGGGGAGAATCACAGGAATGTGAAATGATCAGAGGGATAAAGTGGATGAGGAGATAAACTCAAAAATACACTTGCATAATATGTAGATGATAGACGTGAGAGGAAGAATGTTTCAGAATGTGCATGGGTTTTGAAACTATAAATGAGGTCTGATGGAATGTCTCTAGGAACAGACCTTGTTTGTTGGCTGGTGGATTTTCACAGATTCCTTGATCAATTTTAAGAAAACTGCTCTTTGAGCATAAGAAAAAGGGAGTGGAATCAAAATATGTTATAGTGAGGGAAAATTCTGCAGATTCATTTACTAAGTCTTTTGAAAAGTGCACACGCGAAGTACAAAAGAGGAAGGCTGGTATTATTATCATTCCTTGACGGGTCATGTACGAGGGTCATCCGGAAAGTAGTACCCGTTCGTGCCGCATGAAGTGCTGACGACGCGAGTAGCCGCTGGACGAGGTCAGATAGCTTCAGTGGCTTGTCTGCCTTCTCTGAGCCAAGTTGCGTGACGCTAGCATTGCCTGTGTTGTTTCTGTGATTGTTTACAATGTTTAAAAAAATTGAGAACGCCGCCAGTTGTGAAGTGAGGGCAGTGATTAAATTCCTCAATGCAAGAAACGTTCGCCCATGTGATATTCATCGCCAATTAAAGGAGGTGTATGGAGACAATGTAATGGACGAGTCGTCTGTTCGGCGGTGGTGTCGCAACTTCAACATGGGGAGGGGGAACACACACGACGATGAGCGTTCGGGGAGACCGTCTGTCATTACAGACCAACTGGTGAGCTCAGTTGACGAATTCGTGAGGAACGATCGGCGCGTCACAATTGATGACATCTGTGAGCATTTTCCCAATGTTTCTCGAACAATTGTTCATGAAATTGTTAAACACCATCTGCATTATGCAAAAATTTGTGCAAGATGGGTCCCTCGCGTATCTCAATGAGCTGGCGGCGAAGGACTATGCAGCAGGAATACAGAAACTTGTCACACGTTATGACAAATGCCTTAATTTGCTTGGAGATTATGTTGAGAAGTAGTTTAAAGTATCCTCTTTCAAATAAAATTTTTTATGTTTGTTAATATTTACTTTTGTGTCTTTATTTCACGAACGGGTACTACTGTCCGGATGACCCTCGTATGTAATATGAATAAAGTATGTGCATGTATGTAATTAATGAAATAGTATGAGAAATTCTCTAATAAGTTATCAAAATTTTCAATACTAAGTTAATTCTATTTTTAAAATGTAGCTAAAGTAAAATATCTTTCCACTAATTTTTTATTATTGAAAATACATATGATAAAATTTTGTGGAAAGATATATTGGTATTTTTACCTCAATGATAATGGATTTCCATAAAGTTAAGCCATAAATCCTCGAATATATTTTAAATGTATGTTTTTGCAGCACAAATGGCTATTAGTACCTGTTGCTATGTTATTAGGGTATTATGGTCCTAAATTAATTCTGCTAGAAATAGGCAAATACATAGTCCTAAAATCATGCATACATTATTTTGGCAATTTTTCATTCATCTCTTCATAATATCAGATATATAGGTACGATTAGACAAATCAATATATAGTGGTAATTTGCAATTGTGAAAATCATTTTGGTTTTGATTGTCATTTTGTTTTTCCATAAATGACAAAAGATTGTCCCTCTCTGTTTGAAAATAAGAAAAAAATGGTAAACAAGTATTATATCCAGAATCCATGAAATGTATTGTGAACTGAAAATATTTTTTGAAAATTAACTGCTCTCACTGGCTTAACAAGCTAAATTTCTGGTTTAAATTTAAGTAAAATTTGTTGACTGCCTTTTTTAAAATGAAGTGTTACTTCTCTTCCTCTTCCATTTAGGTTGAAGGTGACATGCAATGGAACACTCCTCCATCATATTACACCACATCAGTTCATAGACTCACCAGAATGGGAAGCAGCATCTGATGACCCGTCAGCAACATTTCAGGTTAAAAATTCAATGTAACATGAAGTCCCTGGGAGTTGGGGCAGATGACTTATTCAGTGACAGATACAGGATGATATACTCAGGAGATGACCAGAAGTCTAGTCATTGCCTCATTATACTAGCAGGACTGAGTATCATACTGAAGAAGGAATAGGGAAGAAGAATGAATGCATATTAGCAATTTAATGAGAAGATCGTGATGCTCAAGTTAGATGGAGACCCAACAGATGCATTAAGAGTGCAGGTATAGATGTTCATATCCAGCCCCGCAATCGAGAAAGTAGAACCATAGATGAAAAACTGGATGAAGCCCTCTGCGGAGTAGGAGGAAAGCATAATATAATTAGAATAGGTGGATTGAGTGCTAGACAAGGAAAAGACAGAAGCAGCATTGAGCAGTTAGGACTTGAGAAACGAACTGCTAAAGAAGAGAGAGACTGGTAGACTTCTGCCATGATATGATTACTGTAGTTGCAGGCATTCTGTGAACTAGGTAGGCACAGGAGATACCTGTGTACATGGAAGAGCCAGGGGACAGAGCAAGACACCAAATCAGTACATTATGGTCAGAGAGAGGTATGAGAATCAAGGGAAACGGTGATGGAGTTTCCCTGGTGGACACATGAACAGTAGCAATAATCTTGTTGTCATTGAAAGCTGACTTCCAAAAAAAATGAAAAGAAGGTGAAATATGAAAATAAAATGAGCAAGAAACCATAGTAGGAAAACAAACATTAATTCATCCATCGTCAAATCACAGTCATCAATTTGAGGAAACAACATGTTAGGTGCATCAAGCCTTGACCCTGGTTTCACATGCATCCAAAATATTAACTGAACAATCAGTTGACTGATGGAACAAAACATTGAAGACATCCTGTTGGAATACCAATTCAGATTCAGGACAACAAGGGAATGAGGGGGCTATACTTGGTCTGAGGATTCTGGTTGAGAAAATTCAAATATGTTTATTTATTGGGAAATAGAACCACATAGATCAGTAACTTGCCAATTTAAATTGGAGCATGTAACAACAAATAAATAAGGATGCATAAAATACAAAAACAACAAATATAAACAATTAGCAATGGGAATAACAAAGGTCTTTACACATCATCTAACTGTGGAGAGATGGGGAAAAGCAAGGTCAGTAAACATTCAGAAGGATAGCAAAAATGGATCAATGGAATCAGGGAGTGAGTTTAACAAAGAGAAGAGGCAAAAGAAAAGAGAGTATTTAATAAGTGATAGCCTCTGTGTGAGCTTGTGGAGTAATGAGTGTGTGCAGGTGGGTTGTGGAGGTACTCTGAAGTTGATGAGGGAGAGCAATTCAGGGCAGTCAATGAGAGAGTTAATAGTGTTGTGAATGCACTTTAAATAAGACTTTGCCATTTGGTAGGGAAGGTTAGACGAGGAAAGTGAAGACAATTACATTTTTGGATGCATTACGGAGATTGGGGACCCGGAATTTTACTACATTTGTGTAGAAATTAGCAATGCTGTTGAGTGTAGCCTAGTTGGTAGGTGTTGTCATTGACCAGATGGGTGAGCAATATGTTATGAGCAGAAGGTCAATCGTGGAAAAATATGAGAGCAATGCCAGTGCATCATTTACTTCTGTAAAGCAGTAGAGAAGGCCTAGTAGAGACATAGCTTTACTGCTGTCTGTTTGAATGTGCCCATTGAAATTAAGTTTAGAATTCATTAAAATTCCAAGATCCTCTACTGATGACAAGCAATTGAGAGGGAATACTTAATTATATATCTAAAGTTAACAGAGGGTTTTCTAATGAAATTGACATAATGCTGCATTTACTTGGATTTTATTTTAGTTTCCATGTGTATGTCAACAAGCCACCTTATATAGCATTTGTGGTCTGGAAGAAGGCCCTTGGTAGTATCAAGTGGAATAAGATGTTCAAGCTGCTGGAAAGCATGGAATTGATTATAGGGACAGATGAATTATCTATCAACTCTACAAGATTCTAATAGCCACAATAAAAATGAAATGTAAAAGAAAAATTGGGCTAATATGAATGAAGGGGTTTAACAAGACTGTAATTTCTCTCTGTCATTATTCAGCATGTAGGTAGACAAAGCAATGATGGAAACACAAAGAGCTGGCATTTAAGGAATTAGGGTCAATGGAGATGAATGATAAGCTTTCCTTTGATATAATATTCCATCTATAGTATAGCAGAAAATTGAGAAGACCCGCTAACATCTTTGAACACAATGGATCAAGTATTGCACAAATATTACATGAAAATAAACACATGCTAATACAACAAAAATCTGATTTTTGGAAGAAAAACTGACAAATTTTTGAACTGGCAGGAGGGATATTATAAAAAGTTGAAGGATTCACCTAACTTGAAACCACCATTACATGTGATGGAAGAAACTTAATGAATATCATGCAGCTGAGCTCGAGCTAAGAAAGCATTATGATGAAAAGGTATGCTCAACAAAGATAAGACTTGTGAATACATTCCTGTGGACTGTGGCACTGTACGGATCAGAGGCATGGATGAGAGGAAAAGTAGACCAATAGGGATTAGAAGTCTTCAAAACTTGATCCAGTAGGCAAACGCTGAACAGTAAATGGACAAATAAAGTAAAAAATAAAGGACCATACAGAAGAGTAGAAGAAGAAAAAATGATATTGAGCGACTAAAGGAAAAGACAAACTAGATGCATTGGAAATATCTGGAGAAACAAAAGATTTGTAAAGAATATAATGGAAGAGAAAATAAATTGAAAGGTCCCAAGAGGAAAGGCAAGGGACAAACACAATGGCTAAATAAAGAGGGATGGAGAATAGGTGAACTACCAGGGCAGATGACAATTAATGTATGGGATCATTATTGTATGCCCTCATTCATGTAGGGCAGAGTGGAGAGCTGTAGTCAATTCTTCTTTGGATTGCACTGATATTGATGACAAACTTGTTCAGACTATTGTTTATACCAACACTGGTTTATACAAAATCTAGTCTCCTCTTTGAGAGACTTTCTAAGTACCCAGTATATGTGTTTTCTACACAAATTCCCATTTATTATGGGGGCAACATGTATTTTAGTTCATTTCCTCAAGAAGAAGTAAGGCTGATTGGCCTATTTTAGCCCCATATAGTGGAAATGAGTGGTTAATATTTATTAAGATGCCCAGCCCTTTTCAAATACATCTTCAAAAATTGGCAGATGCCTCTAACCCTCCATGTGTGTAAAGAAAGTATTAAGACCTAGGGAAATAGAGGCAAGAGCAAGGAGAAAAGGGTCTGGAAAGAGAAATTATGAGTTTCAATGTGTCAATGCCCTTGGAGTCCCCAACAAAGTCCATTTGCTTGGGTGTTTTTACGGTACCAATTATTGAGATCTCTAGCAAAATTGTCTGACTAGGGGCTCAGTATTGGAGTCTCTCAACTTTTTCCTTGGCCCTTAGCCTGGTGGGAAGACAAATGGAATGAAGTTATCCCAAAGTTTTCAGTGAAGTATAATGGGAAATATAATGATATTATTGGTGCACAACTCTGTGTATGTATGGTTCAGAAAATAAAATTTATTAAGCCATCCCAAAGGATGGATCACATGCTAACAGGCAAATTTTACTTGGTCTTTTTATTGCAAGGTTCTAATTTAATTTGCAAGTGCTTTCCCAAAAAAATAACATAAATGAAAATGACAAATCAAGGCTAAATTCTTTTATATTCTATTGTTTCAGGCTTCACTTCGTGGAAGTAATTGATATCCATTATTGAAATAGAAAGAAAGACTCGTACTTTTCCACAGATTTTATTATACGGCACGACGCGTTTCACCGACTTGCGGCATCATCAGGTACGAAATACTAGCCGCTACCTGATGATGCCGCAAGTCGGTGAAACGCGTCGTGCCGTATAATAAAATCTGTGGAAAAGTACGAGTCTTTCTTTCTATTTCAATAATGGATACTAAATTCTTTTGACCATTTAAATAAGGGATCAAAATTAATTAAAATCTACATTGTTAAATGACCAAAAATATCCAAGTTTCCACTGGATGAAATAGTATATTGTTATCTATGTATTTCAGCATCATGATGATGCAATATGCACATTGAAACTTAGATTTACATTTTCCCTCATTTTATACTCCTTTTTTTAGCAAAAATTATCATGAGTAGCAAACATTTTGGAAAGTACCTACATGTGATTTTCCAGAATTGACTGATTTGAAGGAAATTAATTCCATGGGTCATTGATTATTGTAATTCCTTTCATATTATTATCCTGCCCTTGGTGTAAATTAAAGTCAAATTCTATATTTTTAGCATAATTAGAGGCAAATTGAAAGCCTACTAATACAATTTGATGACTTTTCAATTCTGCCAATGTTGAACCGTAAGTTTCTTGGTACACAAACATATCTTTATAAATTCTTATTGGTCTTGTGAAAAAAGAAACTGCCTTGGTTACCTTTATCTTATCCCCTTCAATATACTTGCTCTCCTTCCTTTCCAATATTTTTCCAACGCAATGACTGGTTACATTTCCAATAAAATTCTAGTTTTCATAATATTTGGAAGAATGTTTACAGAGTGGAAGCCAAAGAAATCTTTTCAATGTACTTCTTCTGTAGTAATGGATCCTCATTCATGTAGCAAGGAGGAGGGAAAAGTAGATTTGTTGTCTATTGTCCCAAATATTACTTCCTATCAAGGCCTTACTTTTTCTTTTCTGCCTCCACTGTAGAATCTACAAGCTTATAGAAAAAAGCTTCATTTGCCAGCAAGGCTATATTTTTAAGAATAGGCTCTTAATTGTTACTCTTAATGGTTACAGTAAATGAAATCAGCCTTTAATGCCAAAGTTGTTTTGATAGGTGGGAATGGAACTCGCTGGATATTATGGCTTATGACATGTGGAATTCAAGGATACAGGAGGCAAGTCAGGGCCTTTACTTCTTCTGTTGTTTTGATATCCAGAGTTAAGTTATGCTTGTTCAAAGACATCACTAAAATGGAACTGGGCTATTCAATGAAAGTAGGGAAAAATTTTGCAATTGCTTGATATGGCTAAATTGTTTATTGAAAGAATGGAAATATATAATGACTAAATTATTAATGAAGGGCTTAGTTAGACAATGGAAAGGTACAAATTCATGGCATTTTTTTGACAAAAAACATACATTTCAGAACTATCTCTGACAACACTTACAGCATTAGCCATATATTTTCAGTATTTGAATGATTTATAGCTTCCTACTGTTCATACATCTCATCGCCATTACTTGATAGTTGATTTAGAGTTCAATTTATTTTCTAATGATCACAATTAACAATAAAAATAATGTAGAATACTAGTTGAATTAATTGTCACCTACCCAACTATTTCAAACCTATGATTACAAATAGTATCTTGTGTTAGCTGATTTAAAACTACCTGTTAGCCTTAAAGCATATTCTCTCATATATTTTCCTCTTAGGTCACCATTACTGCTGAGGAAGATAGTGTATTTCTCTGTTGGTCAAGGAATAAACTTGAAAAGTTATTAGCCATGAGACCACTACTAGGAGCTGTGATACATAACATAATTGGTAAGTTTTTCCTTTCACTGGTAATGCAATGCCATATATATTTTAAGGATGACGCCTGACAATTTATTTGAACTTGTACTTGAAAATTCAAAATTTGAGAACCTGACTTGTGATTCAAATGAAAACTATGAAAATGTTGTTGTGCATCAATGCTCATTAATTCAGTGAGAAAAGTGTTCCATGTGAGTTACACCTAATACAATACATGATGTAAGAATTCAAAATTGCCTCTTGCTGATACTTCAATGTCAGGGGCATTCCAATTCCAGCAGTAGGTATTTTGAAGAACTTCATTACTATTCTAATTCTTGTGCCAAAGACAGTTTAAATTTTTCATAGTGTTTCACAAAAAGGTCCATATAGAGGCATCAGATACAACACTAACCGACTAATCCACCAACGATAAAGTGCACCGATGATTAATATTATGATAATTTTGGCATCGCGGCCAATAGTAAAATATTGTTTTTTCAATATTACTAAATCTAAAATATTATGTGATTCAAAGCAAAGAGTAATCATTCAAAAAGAGTGCTGGACTGTGCATATACTTTTCCCCATCAACAAATAAAAAAATAGATCTACAATGAAATTTGAATCTGGTCGTGTAACTTACTACTACAAAATGCACTAGCAGGAGGATAAACTACCTCTTACAAAGAGACCCAGCTGATTATTGCTGTCCAACTTAAAAAGTATCAAACTACAATGATGGCTACAACAGCAGAGTACTTTAATGGTGAAAATACCTTATAGATGAACTATGTGGATAATTTAATCAGGCACTTTTATAAGAGAAAAATATTTTGGTAGCTACATCTGTGACAGATCATAATTAAAATCAATAACACATGTTTATTTACTCCTTACATTAGTACATAAAATCAAAAAAAGGGCTATCGACCCTGAGTCAGTAATCGGAACGAGCTCTAACTGTTGTTCTTCCTTTACCATCTGCCACTGGTCTAAATGTGATTTTGACATGGGCAATTTATGAAGGCTGGTATGCGTACACAAAACAACAACTACTTCAATACCCCCCTCAACAGAAGTGTAGGGTGATCTGAGAGAAAAATGGAGGAATGTATGAAGACTAAATACCCAAAAGTATGGAAGTATGAAAAAGTGCAAAGTTAGCATACTACAAGAACACAAAAGTCTTTCTATGCACAATACTTCAAATGCCCTACAATAAATCTTATTATTCCAAAAAAATGCATGTCAGCTTGTAAACTGTACACGAGTATAAAATGTGAGGGTCGTTTTAATAAGCATAAGATTATTTACCACCATAAAATTCAAGAAAAACAGTATTGGAATAATCAAATTCAAGTAGATAAAAAATTTCCAAGGAAACATGACATAGCTATGTGAGAATTCAATCATAAACTGAATCATTAGCCTCCTCAAAGAGTGTATCATCAAGTGAATGAATCAAAATGTGAGCTGGCCATGAAGGATGATTCACTGGTGGGATGTTTAGCTGTAAGTTTAAATATTATTTGCTCTGTAAACTGATTCATATTATAAATGCCTGCTTAACTTTGATGATATGGATTTTATATTTCCTTTTGACCTCTATACTGCACCCATCAGTAAGTTCTTTTCTCAATTGATGTTATTATATAAGAACAAGCATAGTGAAAATATGCTGATTATTTTGACGAATAATTTGGTCTTACATGAATATATATTTTTATTGTTATGTGAATATTTTGTGCCAAAACATTCCATATAATAATGCCCCCTATATTTTAATCTAACTCTCATGCTCAATTTAAATAGAGTAAAGAGATAGGGCATTCATGTTTACCTGCATATCATATTGCTATCTGTAAATTAGATGTTTTACTTTTCATTTTTTAAAATAATTGTGATAATAATAACGCCTATTCAATGTTACATTATATATTTTGCTATTTATAATTTTAATAGTATTTCCTACGTTGATTCTTATGTTCATATCCTCATTCATGCTGTTGGAAATCTTTGGATATAAAGCATGCTCTATTTTGATTTTAGTAATTCTTATCCCTAATTGAAATGACCAATATTTAGGCAAAGACATAACCCAGAAGCTGTACTCATTGAATGAACATCTGAATCCTCATCCCCCTGGAAACTCTGGGAGAAGAGGAGATGGTGGTGACAAGTGGCGTTGTGCTGAGAGCGAGGGCAGGTTCTTCAAGCGAAGTATGAGTGCTGATGCAGTAAACACAGGGAGTAAGGGTCGTGTCCGTTCCATGGCATGGAAACTGGGAAGGCCTTTCCCATCAAATGCATCAGAATGTAAGTACATTATCCAAAATTCTAATAATTTAAAACTGTAAATGGCTTGAAGTACCTATTGACACCAAAATAAAACCTACAGCATTGCTACCCATACACTAGTATAAAATCAAATTTTTATAAACACGAACGTATTAACTGGCACAGATAAAACTTTTTACATTTTTATTACAAGTATATTCTATGTTTTCCATGATTACAAGATGCTTGTGAATACTTGCACTTGGATTGATTTTATGCTAAGTAAAATAGATTATATAAATATTCAATGAAATAATTCCATTACTCATTCAAAATTCAAAAAAATACCTAGGAAATTTTTCATATTCAGGCCTATATTATTTCCCAGATATTTGATTATCTGTTGCGATAGAGGTTGGATTTGAAATGTCCATTGTCTTGGTAGTAAGGTAAAATCAATTGTGATTACTTATAGGGAGTTGTGCGCCACCTGACAAAGTCTATGTGCATGAGTATTTTAATAATAATAATATGAAACTGAAGATACTACAAGGAAAGCAAAAATTGCAAACCAGAGCATTCCCTCTGAAGTATTTCCAGATGAGAGAAAAAAATGGAATGGGATTACAGCCCAGGAATAACAATAGCAAACCAAAAAAATCGCTCTCCCAAGCCATTGGAAAATGGGAAAACATTTATTCAAAAGGGTAGTGCTCATAAGAGCAAACCATCTATTTATTAAAATGTGCATTCCCAAAATTCTTACGCTCAAGATCATTTAGGTCTCTATAATAGATGTCAAAATTCTATGAACAAATTTCAACTTCCAAATTTAATAGCACACTAAGATGAACATTTAGTTCTATTTTTAACACATGATTGGAACTACATAACACAAGTCATGTTTAATTCTGCTTGCTACAGTGCATGATTAGGTAAATTTGCTTATTGGAAACAAAAATTAAATTTAGCTATCCCTACGATATATTGACTTGATCATTTAGCTGTGTGTGAAGAATTTATACGACAAGTGACTAAAATGCATACATGACATAGTGAATACATCAGTTGGCGGCATAAGAAACATTGACCGATGTATTGATTGCATCAGTATTGAGGAGCCAAGTACACGCTCAAACTCACTCCAAATTATAGGAAAAATAAAGGAATTGAACCAAAGCAACTTGAGTTTTGACATATAACTTGTCCAGATATTACCTAAATTAGAGATTCAAGACCTGTCTTAAGACTCAAGGTCAAGCAGCTAGATACTCAACTTGACAATGATTACTCAGAGACAAAAATTTCCATTTCATGCTCTCAATGTAATTAGTCATTGCTGTTACACTGGTGGCATTAAGCATTATTTATCCTTTTTGTCTTGTAAATTGTTCCTAGTTGTTCCCCATTTAAATCAGGTAAAGACAACAGTTCACAATAGTCACTGGTTAACAGGTTAAAAATATGTAACTATTTATAATTATTTCCAAAAATGATGTTGTTTGTTGATGTAGGGTGCATGCCTAAGTGACTCAATTTCGTATTCATGTAAATATCAGAGAAAGCTCATTAATGCACCAAGGAAGCATTAATATGACTTCTATTTAACTGCACCAGCATAAATATGTTTGTACATATGAAAGCATCGCAAAAAGCCTTCTTGTTTATTGCACTCAAGAGTTTTGTTAACAGACATTTACATCCCCAAAAGGTTCAAAGTGTAAATGAAATGAGCGATTTTTTATAAATGCTCTATCTGTTGATAAATACAAAAAACACCAATGGCAATGTTTTTAAATACTAAATAGCAACTGCCATTTAAAGGGAGCCATTATGCTGAATGCACGCATTCTTTTTTATATTTTAACACTCTTGCAATAACCTGGCAACATTTACAATGGCATAATTGAAGTTGTTTAACCATCATTGACTGTTAGCATATGAGAATCATGCCTTGAAAAATTGTTTTGCCTTTAAGAATCATTCTTTTATATTTACTCTCATTTATCAATGTTTACTAAATTCACTTCAAAAATTTGCCTCTCATGAAGGTGGAACTTATTCTGGTGCCTATGCAATGAACTCCTGCAATTTTTTATCTCTTACTAATGGCATTACTTTTCCAACCATGATCATTGCTGCATTTTATGTTACTTTACTTGTGATTACTTTTATGTTTCCTTTGTCAGTACCCATGTGCACAGTTAACAGAATAAAATTCAATTAAATAACTCTTTGAGAAGGATATTAGATTTCAATGAAGATAAAATTATTCAACAAGGTTCAGACCTTTGGGGATAATGAACAATATAGTACACCAAATTTATTTTTTTCAGCACCCGCTGTATACAACCTGTACATTTATACCAAAATCCCAGCCTTTGTACAGCCAGTAAAACAATTTTCATTCAACAACATTTATGCAACAAGACAATGTCATATACTCTTGGTACAGAAAATATTTATGCCACCTAATCTGGATTTATGATGGCTCATTTGTAATTTGAAGAATTAAAATAGCTCCACACCAGAAATACCAAAATGATTGCCGGTTTATTGGAGCCCTTAAATCAACATCATCAACATAAGGAAGCCTCTTTTATATCACATTTGTCACTTGTCAATGCAAACTTTTCTCATATTCTGTATCTGACCTAACAACTTTATTACTTTTAGCAGAGATGAGCACATAGTCTTGAATATCAAAGAATGAAATTTTACCCAATAAATTAGTTAAGTAGGTATTGCATCCACATAACAGCCCAACGAGGATGCCAGCAGCATCTTTAATGATTAATTCCCATATAAGTTGAATCAACAAGATGAGGTGGGTGTATACATTTGATCTATCTAATCCCGCCAGTGATACCTTGGTCCATGTGTAAATTATACCTGAGATATAATACATAGTCGCACTTGGAATACCATCTACCCCACTAAGATCTTTTGGGAAATTGATGTAGATTCATATTCAAGGGCAATCCCTTACCTCCTGCCATAACAAGTTAGAGGTTAGTCAACTATTTGCTTCTGAGACAGTAGTCCTAAAGCTTTCATTAGGAGATACCTATGCCATATACTTGATTATTTTATGCCCATTTATTTGATCAATCAAAACTTGCTTTGCATACTTGTATTCATTTCGTTCCCTCCCCTCTGCAGTTAACCACATAGCACTTGCAATTAAAACTCCTCATAATAGGATTCATCAAGGAAGTGAAAAAGTATCCATGGAAAAAGAGTGCATAAGATGAATTACTTTGACATATAACCTCTATTCTCACTCAGTTCTTAAATAATTTGAATGAACTCATCATTTTTTCACCTATTCAATCAAAATACAATATGTTCACATTCTATGGTGTTCAAAGTTTATATCCACTCGCTATGAAGAAAAAGATCAACACATGTTTAAGTACAATACGATCAGGAACTTCTGGTAAATGCATTTAAATATATTAGGTATCAATGGACACCAAAACATAAATATAGTGGGACCTGGCTTTACAATATTAACCCATTCCATAATTTTAATTGCACTGTGAAAATGTTAAAAGTTGAACCTTGAAACTTTTTGATTGGTCATAATGCCTCCAGACTATCTATCCAGTCAAACTTAGATATGAAAGGTGAATTTCATATTGCACATTTGATTACAGTCTGCGTATGACCATAGTGGCAAAATAAATAATTTTCAATGAATACCTTACAACTTGATGTGATTTCATTCAATTTCATTCCTGCACTGCTGACAAACTGCCCACCCAGCACACACAGAAGGCAAAACTTGTATCAAGTTTCTCATGCACCTTGTTACCATGATTAAGTTAACTGGAAGGCTGGATGAAGCAAATATGCTTCTGTAACAACTGTCTTGCCTACAAAAATACTTTGACTTCCTCAGCCTCACTTGTTTCAAGGAATCAAATATAGGTGACATAGCAGCATTAAAGTGGTAGGCAAGGTGTGTTCAATAAATAATGGGAATTTGAGTTATTTGGAAAGAATTTTATCTATTTATCTATATCAATGCTATCCCCTCAGACTCCATTAGATATTATGCCACTTCTGGCAGTGCTTTTTCCAATCCTTGAAATTTTCCTGGAACTCGATCTTTGGTATAGCTTTTAGCTCTCCCCTCAATGCGTTTTTAATTTTAACTATGCCAGTAAATCAACAGCCCTTCAATGTTCTCTTTATTTTGGGAACAGAAAAAAATCACACAGGGCTAGGAAAAATGAAATAACATCATTACAGTGCTGTTTTAGACCAAAAATTCTTGAACAAGCATTGAGCAGTGTGAGCAGGTGGATTATCGTGAAGGTGCAAAAGCCATTCATTTTCTTGCTACTAATATGTTTCATATTACTTCACACAAATGGTATTGAACTCATATGTAGTATGTACTCTTCATTGATCGTTTGACCTTGTGGCAAGAATTCATGGTGCACTATGCCCTGCACATAGCTGAATCACAAAATTCCCATTACTTTTTTAATACACCTTCTAAAGCAGCAGTAGGTGAGTCCTACTTTTCTCCATCTGTCCTGTCAACTCTCCTTTGTTTGCAGTCAGTAGATTGAATTATACCATAAAGGGGTATTTTATGGAAAAATTAGAATGATATTTGCTCACTTTTGCTGTTTTAATATATCCAAGAAGCATTCATTCATAGCTCACCATTTTCATCAATACAGCAAGGAATTTTTCCTCAACCAAAAGCAAGTGGACATAATGGAAGTCCTCCCTGGCATGATCAGAATTTCACAAGCTACAGTGCATATGAACCCTTAGTTGGGCATCATAGTAAATGGCTCTGGAGATAACAGCTATATCGAACACTGTGACATCTCATGTGATATTGCAATCTCTGATAGATGATAGTATGAACCATCAACATGACAAGGACAACACTACACAGGGCAAGATAATATTAAATATTTTCAGCCACAGATCTTAAATCACAGCATGATATAAAATACAGGAATCATAAGAAACAACTTTTTACCATTATGAAATTAAGAAAAAATGGCAATAGTAGTCTTCATAACTCATATGATGCAACATTTCCAAGGATACCTATAATTATAATGTGAGCATTCAATTATAGACTGCACCATGCTTCTTCATAGAGCGCAATACAAAGCAATTTAATGGGGACCCATCACATATATATAGCAGGGACACCTACTGTGCTCCATTTACTATATGCTAAATCCCTGCTCACATTCAGTTTCTCAGCATGCACAAACTAGCGGTAGGCAATAAATAATATCAGCGCTAGTGCTGACCATGTTCAATGTCTATGCATTGTATGTGCACAAAATCAAAAATTTAATTAGCATAAAATTTAATGATAAAATTGCTATATTGCCAATTTTAAAGTAAATATTACATTAAAATAATCATCATAACACCAGATCCTTCTTTAACCATATTAACATTTCTCAAGTAATTACAGACAAAAGTGAACTTCAGCCATCATCCTTTATGCTTAAGCCATGCACAGTATAAATGATAGAGTAGTAAATACAACACTTCATAAAAAGTTTGCAAAGCATAAAATTGCAAGCCAAAGCATTCGAAGTATACAAAATAAAATTGAGCACTCTTCCAGATTATTGCACATTTTAATAAAAAGCTCTTCTCTCCAAAATCATTATGAGGATGATTAGATATATTTGTTAAATGAGGTAAATCAAAAGTTGAAAATTTACCATCTGTAATTCCCCAAAGATCATCATTGGTGAGTGCTGTATTTTGTATTTATATGTATTATAGTAACTGGTCCTTCATGTACTGCTTATCAATTTGCATATTGAGTACTAAGAACTTTTACCAACTGCTTCATATTTTCAATATTGATAATTAGAAAAGTGCATTTCTTTCCTTGTAAAATATCACACCTAAATTTTTCTCCTGAACTCGCACATAATGCATTTAAATTTTTCCAGCTTAATATGCTTCTAATTTCTCATAGTCACATCAGTATTTGTGTCACTTCAAAGGGCTTTGTTGCTTATGCACCAATCAAGCCAGCACCCCACAAAAAAGACCTTCTGTTGCATTCAGGCTCCATGTGGTCACCAATCTATAGTGGATGGCTCCCTCAACCAGCGAGGGGGCCAGATGGCCAGCACCAGTACTCTGCTTCTCCCCCCACCGCCTCGCCCCCAAACACAAGCCTCCAGTACCCTGTGTCCCCACCCATGGCCCACCACCAATTCCAGCAGCCATTGGCCATCACTGATGGCTCCCAACCCACCAACCAAATGGTTCCCTCAACAGCCAACCCCCTCTCCGCCCCTGTCCCAAGTAGAGGCACCTTCTTGCTCCCTGCTACCACAATGACCCCATACGTTCCATTTGGTACCATGCCGTACTCGGTGTCTATGAGTGGAAGGCAGTACGTCCAACGGTTGCAGCATCACCACACTGACACTGAAGGAGGGGCTTGGGCTGATGCCAGTTGGGTGAGAGGCTACCAGGTGAATGATTTTCTTTTAAGGTGACCAAAATTAGAACAGAATCAACTTTTGTCTTGCCTGTGTCAAATGAACATAGAGGTAATACTGAAACTGAGTTTCGGTGGTGACTTGCTGTAATATAATCAATGCAGAGCAAACTTTCACTTTAGTGAAATATGTATATACTTCTGTTATTTTTTCTCTCATTTAGATATTTACAGAGCTATGAACAATTTCATAAATTTTTGATAGCTCTTTAATTTTCTGATCTAGTGCACAAGATTTTATCACTGAAGCACATTAGCACTGTAGCATAGTTATTATCTGCATGTATGCTGTCTTTCCTTCTAGCTAGTGCACCTAGAGAAAATTACTAATTGCCATTTTGTTGAAATGTACTTTTAATATTTTCAGTGTAGTTAATTCAAGTTTGAAATGGCAAATGATATATGTACATAGAGTAGTGAACACTGGGTTAATTATGATCACATTTAAATAAGAATGAGTTCAAATTAAAAGTAACCTTCTGTTTTCGGGGTGTAATGACTTTAAGACCATTAATTTCATTTCTTTAAACCAATTCAAATGGCAGAGAAAAACCATGAAAAGTGCATTAGCTTGTACCTGCACATAAGTGTTTGTTTTTAATGAAAGATCAAAAATATAAATTAAGCATTTAATAAATTGAAGCATATTCTTGTTATTTTATTTTCTTGGACAGCTGTAAGTTTTATATCGTCTAAATGTTTATCCTTAACTATATACGTAGATTCCAACAATTTATATCCTATTAATGCTATGATTTGGCATAACTACCAAATCAGAACTCTCAAGTAAAAATAAAGTGATGAAATACAGCTTTTATTACTGATGTTTATCATAGAAGCATGTTTAAATTACTAGAGTTTTAATTACCCTAGAAAAGCAATAATGATAATTAGTTATGGTTAGTCTCAAACCACATTTCCCATATCAAATAAAAAAACATGTTTTTATGCCTTTGAAGAATTGTTTTAATTTGAGCATAAGTGTTTTTGATGGAGCAATAAATGTGTACTTGATTGACAAAAAAGTTGTTTTTTCATACCAGCATTGCCCTTTCAGATTCCCATAAGCAGACAAATTGGCCTTCCATGAGTGAGATCAAGAGTTTTCATTAATGCATTTGATGTTGCCGTTCAAAATACCTTTCATAAATGAATTTAGTGATTAAATATGCAAAAATTTAATCTCCCATGCCTTAATTGTTTGCTTAAACAACTACTTTTATCATAGAAATGAAAGAAAAATTAATTCCATTCAGGATAAGGGAGGAAATTTGATTTTTCTTTGATTCCATTCATTTTATGGAAACTGGTGACTAGTTTAATATTCATTAGTTATTTTTAGTTACCTATATTGAATTAACTACTAAATTCCACCAGCTATGACAAAAATTAACCATAAGATATGCGATGTGATTGCTAATTGCCATGGCACACAGATTCAATAAATTCAATTCAAAATGAATTTTTAAAATGCCATGATGATCAAAGCAAAATTGTCTCACGCAAAAGGACGAAGAAGAAGACGAGGACGAAGAAGAGGACGACCGCGCTTCCTCTTCCTCCCCTCTGCTTGTACGGCTGGTGTCTGGCCCCATGGCTCCTGGGGCCCAATGCCATAATGGATACCATCCCATACCACAGAACTCACCCGGAATGGTTTTCTATCAGAGTGGATACCAGGGCATCCAGCAACAGCGTCAGATCCCCTATCAACAAACCAGTCAATCCGGATTTTCCTTTTTCTCTGCATCGGCCGGTCAAAAGAGACAGATATTCAAAGACAAATGTACGAGCAGTGAGGAGATGAGGCCAAAGAGTCACCCACTCTCAACGCAATTCAAGAAACAGCTGACGGCTCAACAGCACAAGGCACGCCAGTTCATCCTCTCCAAGGGAACGAGGCGGGAGTTGGCAGATGAGGAGGGTGAGGAGGGTGAGGAGGAGGAGGAGGAAGAGGAGGTGGAGGGTGAGCGGCAGGGGCTGATGGGCGACAGCACGAAACGGGACGTGAAGGGGGGGGCCAAGAGGGTAGCAGGGGGGCGGAGGAAGAAGGGAAATCGAAGGGAGGTGACGTTCGAGACATCCGTCTGATGTTAATAGCCCCCGGTGCAGACTATTTGATCACTGTAATTGGCAAAGCATCACATCTTGCATGCTTGGCTGTTGTTGAGTGCTCACAGTGGTCTGCATTGGAGGCCCCCAATTCGTTTACATCACTTTCTTCGTGACACATCACTTGTGATTCCCTGGTGTGGCTCACAACTGATGTTAAGTAATAAATGGTGTATTGTTGGATTTGATGATAAAACTTACCAGTGTAAACATTTCCTGCAAAGAGAGTGGTGATGGAAGCTCAAACCCTAAGGGATTGCATATCACGGTGTTTTAAGTGTGTTTTTTTGTGCAAATGTGAATGACTGAAATGGTCAATTAGGTGTTCATTTGGATTCATTGACAAATCAGATGATGTTCTCAAAAATTTTCAACTAATGAAGTTTTCAGAGTGTCGAGGAAGATATATTTTTACTTTTTATAAGCAATTTTGGCTACCTAGAGCAAAGCATATTTTGAGAAACAATTAAAAACTTCCTTCTGATTGTAACATGCACCGTACTCACAGCAAAATGAATCCTTGTGCAAAATAAGGTGGGGGTGCCAACACATGTACAATTTTCTTGCCAAATCTATGGCATATTCTTGTACTTATCTTTGCTACTAACTTTCCAAGTAAAAGGCTTTGACAATGCCTTATTTGCCTAATTTCATAAGAGAATGATTTATTGAGTACTGGACAGTATTAATGTGGTTCAAATTCTTTCATTTAAGGAGAGTCTCTGGAAAGAGACATATATTGAACTCCCTGTGCTTAGGAAGAAATTGTGATAAAACCTCAGATAATTAATTTTAAGAGTATATAGTGTATATCCTAAAGTTATTATTAACCTTATTTCATGCACATTTAAAAAAGTTCATATACAGTAATTATTGGGAGCTTATTAACATGACTCGAGCATAGCCAAAATGTTATATATAAAAAAACAACTCTAAGGCCTTAAAACTCAGTCTTTGAATCACGCAATTGATATTCCAATTATAGACTGCTTTATCAGCTTAAGAGAAGTTTGGAAAAGCACCATTGTAGAAATATTATTTAATGTCAAGGTGTAATCACTCTATGTACAAATATATTCATCTTCAAAATGGTGGAAATAATTTGTAAAGCCAAAGAGCATGTAATAAAATTTTTGGTATTGATTTTTAAAATTCTATCATGATTTCTGCTCTCTTTCGCTATTCCTCAATTACATGTACCTTTTGGGAAAACTTTCCAATAGATACTAGTGGTGGCCATAATATTGTCATCTTTCTGTATTTTATCAAAGAAAACTGTGACATACATTTACATTGGCATTCTTAAACTGATTTATTGCTACGGGAGTACAGAGTTGAAATTGGAATTAAACTTTTACTTCCTCTCCATAAAAATATTTTTTGCCATACAATATTTTGGTTTTTCCTGGTCATTTTTCATAGATCAATCCAGTAATAATTTTAAAATTTAGAATAGAGAGACCTCAAAAATTTGCTTGACAAAATTTGATAAATATTTAAAGTAATGAATTGGTTTTTTTATGCGTTTTATGTGTTTTTTTTATCGGTCCAACAGCATGCAAGAGCTCTCCTTTGAGGAGAGAGCTCACAGCCAATCATTTAAGGCGTGCAAGCGTTTCACTCTGTCCCTTTTCAACTTATGCGCTAAGTAGAGATGCGAAAGGGATAAGTCAAAGTCGTTGAAGCCCGGCTCCCGAAAAGCGAGGGGTTCAAGGAATGGTGCCCCTTAGGGAAGAGGATATGGCGATTGTAACTTCCCGAAAATGAAGAATACTCATCGAAAAGTCTTAGCAATTCTCTCTCCTCAAAGTACTTTTCAGATTTACTGAATTATTTCCCAGGGCATTCAGGGACCGTCGTAGTGTCAATGAGTTTCCACATGCTCCCCCCGCAGATACTCGCGGATAGGGCGACGAGCAGAGGAGAGCGACTTCTATCTGCACCTCAATGCTGAACACTCCTCTCCTACTTGGCGATGGGACATTATAGCACGCATATCCCCTCACGAGATGGACACCACGGGGAAATGTTCCGTATTCTGAGAAGGATTATGCATAATACTCTTAGTTTTAAATAATACGTGAGGTAGTTGCTTTTGGGACTTTAAGATGCTGCGAAAGATAAACTCTAAAAAATTAATTCTAAAAAAGCGACTTGTATTTCAATGAAACCTCCACGAAGAGTTGAAGGAATTTGCTTTCCGAGAACGTAAAGAGCTGGCAAACAACGGTGCCAAATTCTCTCTGGCGGAGAACATGAAAACAAAAAATAGATTAAAAAAAATAGAGTATCGATATCTCCCTCATAAACAGTTATTGTGTTGACTCTGTGGATTAGGTCAAATGAAGGAAATCCACTTCCACTATCGATTCACCTCCACGTTAAGGCGCTCACAAATACTCGCGTCACCAAGTATTCCCTCGGGAGCAGCGTAAAATATCGAATGAAAAATCTGCCAGTTCATTTGAATTAGTATATTAATGGGCAGATAAAAAAGACCTCTACATTTCAGGAACCAAATAGGGAATCGCAAGAATATTTTTAAGTTCGTTCACTTCTAAACCAGATATTCCGAAATTCGATAATTTGGTGGATGGTTTAGCCTAAGTGCGGAAAATTGACAGTACTCGGAAGGTTTGGGATTGTAGGAGGATGGCAAGGCGCTTCAGAGCCATTATGGAATGAGCCAGAGGATCCAGCCAAGTTTAACTCTCGGAAATTGGCTCTTTACTTCAGGTGAATGAAACGTGGAATTAGTTCGTACGTATTATTTTAATGAGATATCAACTATTCATGGAAATTATGAAACGTATCACGCAATGGAAAGTGCAGCATTTTCTAGTAAATTATGGTATATTTTAGTCGGGAGTGAATTTTTATTCGGGTAACCTAATATTATTAAGATTTAAAATTATCAATACTTTTTTATTATTAAAATGAGAATTTATAATAATATATAATAAGTGATTGGCAGTAATTTTCAATTTTCCTTATAAATAAGGTAGACCAAATTAAAAATGATTTCCTTCAATTATGAGGGTAGAAAAAGAAACTTTGCACTTCCACATAAATATTTAATATTTCACACGACCAATGGTTTCGATGCTGCGCACCTGAAGATGATGCGCACCATCGAAACCATTGTCGTGTGAAGCATTAAATATTTATGTGGAAGTGCAAATGTTCTTTTTCTACCTCTCTCTCATTGAAGGAATTCCACAAAGTTAAGCCTGAAACTGTTATGTTCTTTCAATTAATCAAAACCCACGAGCCGTTATGGTACGAGGGTAATCCCAGAAGTACTTGACCCAACAAAGAAAACACAAACATTTTGGAAAAAATGTATTTATTTTTCAACATAATCTTCTTTCAGCTCTCTACAATTTTCCCAGCAATATTCAATAAGTTCGATACCCTTTTTATAGTAAGAACTGTCTTGCTCCTCAAAATAGCCATTGACTGCCGACATCACTTCTTCACGATCGGAAAATATTGACCACCGAGCCATTTTTTCAAGTTTACTAACAGAAAGTAATCCGAGGGGGCTAAATCTGGCAAATAGGGTGCATGAGGTAACAATTCAAACTTTAATTCATGAATTTTAGCCATTGCAATAACGGATTTGAGAGCTGTCTTGATAAAATAACACTTTCTTCTTAGCCAAATGTGACCTCTTTTGCTTGATTTCATCGCTCAAACGTTACAATAAGTTCGCATAATACTCGCCGTTGATAGTTTTTCGTTTTTCAAGATAGTCAATGAAAATTATCCTCGGGATTACTCTTGTATTATATAGCACATCAGTCTAAAGGCTACCATCTCACCCGAGAGGGTTGTAATAATGACCAAAGGGTTCAAATTCAATGATTCCTGGATGATTTTACAGCCAAGGACCCCATGACGACCCCATTCTTAAAATCCAAGCGGTGTGGTTTTCTGAGCAGCGTGAAATTCGTGGGAATTCCATTTAAATCAAGGAAAAAGTGACAAACTGACCCAAGGTCGGGACCTTGGACTGCACAAGCTTAGCACCCTGTTATTATGTTCATAGACACGCTCACATCAGTGGTGAGGGCCTAGTTCGGGGTGGCCTCGGTTCTCACCTATCACCGACACCAACCTTCTGGTTATTACAACAATCGATGGATTTATTTTCATTGTTGTAAATCACAGGAAAAATGTTTTTCGTGAAAAGAAATCGTCAAAAGCAATGGGGAAATCGTCCTGAAAAGAAGAAGTTGTAAATGCTCAGGGACCATCCAAAGTGTGAATCCGATGCACGAGCCCGGCCCCTCCGGAGTGAGGCATTGGCCACTCCCCAGCGTATGACGGACGCCCGCCGGGCGGCTCGTTTCGAGCGCCTTAGGTACCCGCAGCCCTTGTATTCGGGGATATTTCCAGTGATTCTGCCCAATTGGCCGCAATATCGGCTTCTTCATTATGTGCCTCATGCAATTCTGCGTTTAGCAGGGACTCAAAAATACCTAGGCAGTGAAAACTATCACCTATGCTTTCACATTAATTGTAGTAATGTTACTGAAATTGAATTTGTTGCGATCCGAGGAAATGTTTCATTTATCTGTTCCCGTAAAAAAAGTGCATCGTGATCTAAACGGCCAGAGGGCCATCCATCGTGATCTCGGAGGTCATCGTGATCAGAGAGCTATCCATTGTGATGTAAACGGCCAGAGGGCGGTTTAGATCACGATGGATAGCTCTTCTTCTGGTGGCATTACAAAGATTCAAACATCGGTTGCATCGCGACTAGATTTGATTCTTCGCACTTCGACCCAGAATTGCGGATTCCGAAAAGTATTCCCGTGAAGTCAGTCCGCAATCCGTTCCTCTGGCGAATTAAGATCAGTCGACTGCTTCCACAGCCAAAATTTCACCGACTATTTGGGCGGCGGAAATGGAGACGCCCCGGTGCCGCCCACCACTAACACCGAGGATTCTGGTGAGCTTTAAGTCGTACGTAATCGCTTGTCTTAGTCGTCTTGGAAGACATGAGTCGCCTTCCTCAAATGATGAAAATCCATCTGCGTATGTTCACAGCTTCGAGAAAACCCTGGTATCAGCCCGACGGCGAAGTCGTCGTCCATTGATATTCGGGAGTGACAAAAATCCTTACAATGCCTTTGATGTCAGATTCCTATCATATGTGTGCCATTTCAACCTCCTCATCACGTAGGCGGAATTCATTAAAATACTAGTTTATAAATTTAAAGACTACAGCCTGAAATGTGAAGATGTTGTCTGCAGTGAAATTTAAATCCTTCAAGGTAGATGCACCCCTTTCACTACAAGATCTACGTGTATTATTTGACCGTGTGGATGCATTGAGAAGCTTCACCCTCCGAAGAACTCTCTCTTGGCTGAAAGGGATCCTAAAGGGCGGGGAACTGCTAAAAACGAGGCTACTTTAAGGTGTAGCAATAAAAATCGTGTTTCTCCACCATATCTATTAGCTAGATCTCACATAATGGAAAATGGCTTTGGTCCTCCCAGTGTTTCCACACCTAACACAAGCCCCGGTAAGATGGCACACTGTGAATCAGCATTTAGTGAAGTATCAGGAGGTAAATCAGAGTCTTAACTTAATGCGTATAAAATGTGACCAATCAATGTTAAATTGTATTTTCTCCAAACACGCATTCATATCTGCTCAATAATAATAATAACATGTAACTGAAAAATTTGAGTCATCCACAGCCTGTGAAAATTATTTTCCACCTCCAGTGAATATAATCACGTGAATACAATCCGGGTCAATCAAAGGGCAAAAATTCTGAATACCACCCCGGAAGGGAGCATGAAAATTGACGGTGAGGTTGCGTCGGGAAGAAGTGAGGGGTCATGAGCTGCCCATATCCAGGAATAATGACTTCTAACGGGCAAATAATGAACTGTGGGAAGCGAGGGGAATTTATCAGAAATAAGGTGTCGAAACATTGCCCACATCCATCAGATTCGCTAACTGTAAAGCAAGGTTGATATTTGCATGATTTTGAAACCATGTATTATTTATGTTCGTAACAAATTGCCTAAATTATTTTAAAAAATTAATCCTTCCTCTGGCATCCAATATTTATTAGTATGTGAGACTTCTGAGAAAGAACACCTGACCCGCTGCATGTTACTTGGGAATCAATTATTCTGCAGACATACATGCACACCTATCTTTTTTTAAGCATTTTCATTTCCCTGCAAGCCATCACTAGAGTGTGTTACAGAGAGGATCTTATGCACTGCCGTGCCTGATTAAGTAACTTCTTGAGGAGAGATAGATGATTGAAATTAAACAGAACTTTAACAGGTTCAACACAATTTTTAAACTCAAAACTTTACAACAGAACTTTTACATACAAAAAGGACAAGTAAAATACTAAAATGTTTTTTTTTATGTGAAAACTTCTTAGGCGAGGTTCACTTCTCCGGCTTTTCTAGATGGGGAGTGATTTGGTGGGAGCTGCGTAATGTAAGACTCGGCTGCGTGATGTCCCGTTATGCGGCTGCTTATTATTTTTCTGCATCTAATTGACATTAACATGGGTTCGCTTTCAATATTATTATTTTCAAACCCCCACCTACTCCGTCTTCGAGGGTGTTAACTTGTAGTGGAGGTTGTTAGTCCCCCGTACACCCACTTTTCCTTCAAATTTTCGGTCAGAAAAGCGCTAACTCTTACTATAAAGGAAATACAGCTCATCATTCTTAGAGACGCCGACGGTGGCGACACCCGTGTCAACTATATCAACAAATACTAGAAATCAACAGGTTTCCCCGCCTGTTGTTATTATTGTTTTGTTGTGTTTTGAATTGACATTAAAATCAGTGGGATTTCTTTCAATATATCCATATTGGTGAATTGTGTTTTCTGCTCGCACGTGACTGGGTTTGCTTTGGAAGATTATCAGGTAAGGGATATTATGTACATAATTTATATTAGAATATATGAGTTCGTTTTTTAATATTATTAATGTTGTGCATGTTATTAGCATCAAAATTCATGTGTTTACTTTTAATATTATTGCAATGCCATACGACTTACTATTACAAGACATGGGTTCGATTTCAATATTATTGAAATGCCGTGCAACTCTTCTATGTAAATTACTTCTGCTCGCTTTGTATAATATAATTCCATACAACTTTCTTATGTAAATTACATCTGTTTCCTTTGTATATTATTGTCGTTGCATCATACTTTATTGTTTAAATTACAATTTTTGTGCATATACTTTACATTAGAATCCATGCACTCGCTTTCAATATTATTATTGTTTTTCAAGTGCTCACTTCTGTCGGCAGTACCTGAGACTACCACGTTTTTTTATGTTAGGCTTCCTTCACGGCGCCGTTCTCACATCTTGACCTGCGGTACCTAAACAGGATAATTAGGTTTTTCATCATTTGTCAATCAAGTGATTTCTGAGTAGTGGCCGAGGGAAAAGGTTGTACATTTAAAGTCTACAGAAATGAATAAGTGGGGTTCAGTATGGTGCGGTGGCTATCGTACTGGCTTCCCAACCAGAGGGCTCGGGTTCAAATCCCGGCGGTGTTGAATGTATTTCAGAGGTATCTCGATCCCTACTTGAGATGCTTTGTGGAGGGACTTTGAATGAGTACGCCGAGCCGTCGGATGGGACGTTAAGCTGCGGACCCCTTGGTGCCTTTCGTAAAGAGTAGGCTAATGCAGACGCCGGGTTTATCTTCACCCTTCATCCTTTCCTGTCCATCCCCTATGGCGCAAATGACCCCTCAGCTGTCGGTCGCCTTCCCTAAATACTACTACTAAATGAATACGTCTTCTCTCATCTAAGAAAGGCAAGTTTCAATTTCCACCATTTCATGCATTCATCCATAATTCAAATAAATTTTTCGAAAAGTGAAGATTGAACTCAAGCATTTCCGTTGAGTTTCCAGCAACAACAAATTAAAATATAATCGAAAAGATTTTTCAACTTCAAGGAGGGTTTTTACGCCCTTTTTTAATTTGAGCTCCTTAAAGTTATCAAAATGCAGTACAAAAGGTTTTAGTTAATATTATTTAATTAACTTACGTATTTACTATGGTTAATAATCTTCACTGAAGTCCAGCTAAGCGATTTAAGTGACTAATTCCTCCAGAGGATGTAAAAGTAAGTTTTGCTTAGGATTTCTTCAGCGACCATCTCAAATAATGGCTTCTTTATCTAATTCACAAACTGAGAGTTATATTTCCGCAGTAACCTCAACTTCAACAACAACAAATGTCTACTAGCGACATTCAAAGAGCTTGGAAGGGTATTATTCTTGGACACTACGTGCGGGGCAGCAGTCGGTAGGGCAGCTACCGTGAGTGGTGGCCAATAACCCTCCACTTATGTATTTCCTGTCCTCCCTTGTAATTCCCAAGTGCTGCTGAGTGGCCATGTGTCGAGGAGACATTGAATTTAACGATGAAGTTTTTGCGATTTACGATGGTGGAGATTTTAAGACTGAGTGGAACTTTTAAATTTCAGTGAGTTGTTTTTCGACCAACCACAGACGGAAATCAGGTTCACTCAATTCCAAACTGTCGACGGAGATTTGGATTTTAATGGTCAATTACAAGGTAAATCTTTCCATAAAGTAGCACTCCAGTGTTAAACGTGCATTCACCCTCAAAAACATAGAGAAGTAGGCATCTAGGTCAGGTTGTAAACATAATATTTGGGTTCAAGTAATTACCATTACAAGGGGTTTTCAATTTGAGGATTGCTTTGCCGTAGCTCTCCACACAGTGTCCCGTTCCAATGTGCCAATCACTCTTCAATCTTTCATAGTTTCGGCTGCGTCTTCCATCCCATCTGCTTCTCGTAGTTCACCCTTGGCTCTACAATTCATCCTTTTTCCTTCAATCATGGTCTTTTAAGTAAGCCACCGTGCCAGAGGATGTGCCAGAGGGAGATAGATTCCAGTACAGATAGATACAAATACTCATTCTTTACCCGAACAATCAGAAATCATAATAGTAAGAAGCCGAAGTCACTTTAGAAATATTAAAAACATTGAATTTACAAGTTGGAACAAAATTAAACATTGCAAAAATGTTAGGTATACTTGCAGGTGCATGTGTATGTTAGTTGGTAGTTAGAGTGTTTGCATGTGTGTGGGGTGTAAGTGTTCTTGCATGAATGTATGCCATGTTTTTTTGTGGATGTATGAATTTGTGGCTTTTGAATGCGGTTTTTTTATTTTCTTTCTAAATTACGGGTGGTGTCCTAACACCCCCCGCCATACGCCCTTGCGGCGGCTTGCGGGGTCTTAAGTAGATGTACATGTGTCCAATCAATTTCCCTCTCCCCTTCTTCAAAGTGTCCTCCACAGGCTCTTCGCCCACTCTTTGAAGTACTCCTTCATTTGCCACTCTCTTTACAGATTTTACTATCTTCATTCTTCTACAGCGTTACATTTCCATATACGCTGTCTTTTCTCTGCTGCCGCTCCTATCGTCTACATCTCACAGATTTGGAAAGATAGACTCCCTGTCTATAAATTTTGACGAACAGCTTCTTCTTTTCTATAACTACCGACTTAACTTGGGGCACCCACATACGTAAAGTCTGCTGTTGGTAGAAGTGACTAAACGGTAAAGGAACGTTGTTACCGCGCTATTGTAAGGCCTCATTTAGAATATGCATGTAGTGCATGGGATCCGACTGGAAGAGGCCTCACTCGAAAAATTGGGAAGGTTCAATGCAGGACAGCCCATTTCGTTAAAAATTGTTACGATAAAACGAAAAGCGTCACAGAAATGCTTCCAGGGTTGTGCTGGGAGTCATTAAAAGAAAGACGATTCAATGCTAGGTTCAACTTTCTAAACAAATTCAGAGCCACGTGTTTTAGCGCCGAGGTCTCGCAAATTATTCCCACACCAACATACATTGGTCGCTTGGATCATGAATATAAAATTCGGTGCATATATGCAAGAACTAGTAGACTCAAAGACTCCTTCTTCCCATTGACAATACGCGTTAGCAACTTCAGGGTTATAGATAGCAAAAATCCTACTTGCCGACCACAGCGTCTAGGGAATAATTAGTTCTACTCAATTGCATGCCCTTTCACTAATCTCGTGTTTTTTGCTGTCAAACCCCTTCTCGCATGGGACTGCCATTTAATGATTGTAGTACTCGGTACAATGTTGCCTGCCTTTCTTTGTTCTTTGTTGTTTAAAACTTCTCCTTCCATCCCTCGTCTCTCTCTGTGGGGAATGGGACGCCTCACACCGTCGGCAGCCGACAGCGGTGTCTAACATTCTCCACCTGTGACTTCAAGGGAGGAGACTATGAGTTGCATGCCCATATGATTACAGATATCCCCCCATGATTTTAAATCCTGCATGACCTGTTTTGCTATGGTGGAGACCTGTCGTATAAATGGTTGGGGTGCTTTTCTTTTCCCTCTTTCCATATAACAAATTAGTAATTCATCAAGGTGAATTAACCCATTTTTAACATTGAGTCTTTCTCCAGCACGTTTAGAAATTTGCGCTTTATTTGATAGATTTTTACTCATTAATTTTCCCTTTTCCCTTCCTTTTCCATACCCTTTCTTATCATGTACCCATCCTAAGAGCTAAATGGAGGAAGGGACCTTATGGTCCCAATTTCGCCCGAATAAAAACGTTTATTCGTCTATCCCACCTGTTGCTTGTACCCCCTGCCACACACCTTTTTGGTGGATCGCGAAGTATTTATGTCGATACCGATCTAAACTCAGCCGTTTGTAGCAGTCTCGTCTAACAGCAAACTATCTCTTTCCTCATCATCCTCGTCTTCGCCATTCAACTTGTTTTTTCCATCGCTAGCGATCTTACTGCCTAAATATAAAAATTGTTCAAATTGCTCCAGCATGTCTTTCTCTAGCCTTTTTCGAAGATAATCTTCCTTAATTTGACTCTTTATCTTGAGATTGTAGGTTTCCATCCACGTCAATACAAGTTATTATCGTCTTAAGGTTTTCTTTCTTCCTTTCACGTAGAGCTGTGCCATCCGCAAATCGCAGCGTGCTTACCCTTTATCTATGGATTCATACGCCAACTTTCATTTTTTTCCTTAATCTCGGTAATTTCCTCCTCGATGCATACCCTAAAGACCAGAATGATGATAAGCAAACTAATTTCGCTCATTTAAGCTTCTTCCTTAGTTTCACCATATGTATTTACTGCCGCCTCCTCGCTACATAGAGCATGTATCAATTTCTCCTAATTGCAACTCATTCCAGTTTCTTTTATGGCACGTAGCATAATGTACCTACTCATACGACAAAAAACTTTCTCCAGGTTAACGATTGCAATAAAATAGTTTGACCTTTCTGTATCTTCTTCCCAAAGTGCGCATTTTCGGGTAATAAAATCGCTTATTTTTTCCTTTGTGTCTCCAAAATTCAAATTGGTACTCCCTTAAACAACCTTCTTCTTTCAGGTTTTCCGTAAATTATTCTCATAAAAACCTTCGACGCATGAGTGGTTAGACTGAGCGTTCTCATGATTCTACATTTGTAATAAGAAAATATAATAACAATTTTCTACCAGATAAGTTTAATGGCACGAACCGGTTTCGATGT
The DNA here is from genome assembly GCF_022747635.1 of Hetaerina americana. NCBI lineage: Eukaryota > Metazoa > Arthropoda > Insecta > Odonata > Calopterygidae > Hetaerina > Hetaerina americana. The sequence continues at coordinate 13,155,666 of NW_027286763.1, forward strand.
ATTACATCATCTTTAGGTCAGGACATGAAGATGATGCAATGCATCGAAAACGGGTCGCGCTATTTAACTCATACAGTGGAAAATTGTTACAATATTTTCTTTATTGTGTTCGAATTTCACCGCATCACGTCAGAAACTACTTAACATTGTTCTGCATTTGTCTCCTCTTTCCTCTTTTACATTGGTGACTGATACATTTTTTCTCAAGTGCATCGCTATTTCCCTCCCCATACACATATTTCCCTGTTTAGCTGTGCGAGAATCTTTTTTATTTAATAATATTAAGTAATAATCACAAAAAATATAACTAAAATATGCATTAAAATACAGGGATGCGTACCATTTGCAGAAGTAATACAACATACATGGCGAGAAGGACAATGTGAAGGAGATGTGAAACTTTTCACCAATATTCTTTTGTGTGATTCCTATTACAACAGTCATCAACCCGGAGGTTTGTTTAACAGTTGAGAATAGACTTCACTACTTCTGACCTAAGAACTAAGCTCAACGACGTATGGAATTCACAGATAAGGGGGCGGAGGGCAGTTCCTTTCCCCGTGCCGCCTGTGATTTCCCGGGAGAATCTGGTACCCGAGAAATGGCACAGCGTATCATATGCAATGATGAAATGGATGGTTCACTTGGATGATTCTTGCAGCACTAATTCGGCATATTATAAATTAATCTTTTTTTCAAAATAATTACTATCCAAAATCGAAATCATAGAGATCAATCAATCGCAAGCAATGGCACCGAAAGAATGCCAACTGATACGGCCGGTTAAACGTGTATTGACCCAGATGAGACATTTATTCATAAAACAAACAGGGCCGAGCCAGGTAATAAAACATATACTGCATTACACAACCTAAGCGAGATCAGGGATTTATTCTGCCAAAATCTGAGCGAAGTAATAGAGATGGATGTCACCAGAAATACTCATTCTCCATTGCGCATGAATAAACCAGGAATGTATCCAAAATGTTAATTTCTCAATGAATAATTAGGAACCGTACTGGCATTAAATAAATCACTGTTGGGCGTAAATAATGTCATTTATGCAGAATAAGAGAGGGCTCTTATCGAGTGTAATGTTCAAAAGGGCTTCTTACCCTCAAGGAAACCAAGTAGCCAAGTTACGGGCGCCAAGCCAAGTGGCATAGACTCGATAAGAAGTTGAAGAATTCAGGAAAAAGGCAATTAACTGACAAAGACCGTGTGATAGAGTCGTCCAGATGCAGCGCATTAAAATAAGACTAGAGTAAGACCAGAATAAACTCCACTCATACTTTACGGATGGCATTGGAAACTCAGAAAAGCAGAAGTTCAAGACCGCGGCCGCTCGCCGCGAAAGATATGATGACATTAACGTCGGACAAAACCACAATCGAGAATTTACAAAGAATGATACGTCATTACCGGAAGCAACTCTCGAAAAATAGCTTCCCAATTTTCCCACACCTCCATTTCATTGCCGGCCAAGCTGTCTCAAAGGAAATGGAAAAATTAGCCATATTAATAGAAACAAATAGTTTTTTCTCATTACGCAAAGCACCATGGCGATTAAAAAATTCCCGAATGGATAACACCAGGAATCGGCAATATTAAAAATTTGCACTCTCTTCATCTCAGCCTAATTACAAACACCTATGACATCCCAAGCGGCAAAGTGGATATTAATAACTGAAAATGTTTATCTCACTTCTAAGAGCTAAAAAAACCGAGGACTCTAATAAACGGCATTCAATCCAACGCCTTCCGAACGCATCCAATCTTCAAACATCCATCATCGCTGAAAAGATATGCGAGGAGTATTTTAAGAAAATCATTATCCATCCTAATCAACGTGAACGTATGAGAGGTTACAAATGATGTGCATGCAACTCAATAAATCAACTCTTGAGGAATATTATTATATTTGCCAGAACCTTAGCGTTACCCAAATCTATTGCCAGAAGGTGTTCCACATTATTCTACATCTATGGCTCTAGAATATTCTTGCCGTATTCTGGTTTTACTCATTAGTGATTGCATACTTAGTCTGTTTTGGCGAATGGAGGTTATCATCAATTGGATGGCAGCCATAGTGTCTGTAATTCGAAAAACGTCAGACGTGATATATTTCATGGGAATTCATTTTCTACCCTCATCTTTTTTGCCTTCCGATACATCAACTCTCAGGAATATGGTCATTATGAGTGGTGATTATAAACTAAAAAGGTCATGGCCGGCCAATTAACCACTCAACCTATATAGATAATCCGAAACATTATACAATACGGCATGCAAGAACGATAAAGAACTATGAAAGCTAGTGAACTCTGTTGAAATCTTCTTCTAAAACATTGATATGCCACTCGGTTTTGACAAATGAAATTAGCAGCCGCATTCTGCTCAGTGTTTCAAGTTTGGCGAGCGTGAAAATCATCTATATATAAATTTCTCGTCATCAAAGAATATGGACAAACTTAAGGAGGGCAACCACATTACAAGAAATCATTAAAGAATTCGAAAAATGCTATGGGTCCAATTAAATATCCGTAATATTACTAAAGCAATCAACACGTTTTCCCAACCTATATTAACCTACTTCATTGCAAAATTTAATTGGAAAATGTTATATACCAGTTACCTGGAAATCATAACTCGTAAACTCCTTACGCTAAAGTATATGAAGTCGAAAGTTATGATGACGCGGCTGCATTTCACAGTAGAGAAGGGTGGAAAAATCAAGTCTCTTCAAATGAAAAATCGCCCAATATGCCTCTTGCTTCAAGCGACAAGACGACAAAACCGTGCGAGCTATTAAAAAAAATAATCCAAGAAAGAGCAAATAGTTTATTTAGAATGATAGCTAGGGCATGGCCTCCCAGTTTACTGTGAGCATGTTTAAGATGGACGAGACATCTTACAGCTCACAAATAAAGTAATCGCGACATAGCGCTAATAATGGAAGATAGAAACCAAAAGCAATGCACGAAAAAATTAGAATTTACTTTGAAAAAGTCCATATTGATAGTCATCAGTTCTTGGCGTGGTTAAAACCGCTACATTTCCCGTCGTCATTGGAAACCAGTATATTTGGCGTATTAGGTTAAAACTAATCAATACGTTAAAAGAACTTCTCAAAACATTTAATAAAAAAGGAACATAACGCTTGAGCAGCAAATTTGATGGGACTTCACATTGTATTGCGTGTCTGAGGTGACTGGTTATAGGCACAAATGCCGGGTAAAATATGTGCGCTGAGCTGCAGCGAAAGCCTAGCTTTTTAGTCCCTGAATCGATCCAGACTGATTGACGCTAGCATATGGGACATTATATGTACGAGGGTCATCCGGAAAGTAGTACCCGTTCGTGCCGCATGAAGTGCTGACGACGCGAGTAGCCGCTGGACGAGGTCAGATAGCTTCAGTGGCTTGTCTGCCTTCTCTGAGCCAAGTTGCGTGACGCTAGCATTGCCTGTGTTGTTTCTGTGATTGTTTACAATGTTTAAAAAAATTGAGAACGCCGCCAGTTGTGAAGTGAGGGCAGTGATTAAATTCCTCAATGCAAGAAACGTTCGCCCATGTGATATTCATCGCCAATTAAAGGAGGTGTATGGAGACAATGTAATGGACGAGTCGTCTGTTCGGCGGTGGTGTCGCAACTTCAACATGGGGAGGGGGAACACACACGACGATGAGCGTTCGGGGAGACCGTCTGTCATTACAGACCAACTGGTGAGCTCAGTTGACGAATTCGTGAGGAACGATCGGCGCGTCACAATTGATGACATCTGTGAGCATTTTCCCAATGTTTCTCGAACAATTGTTCATGAAATTGTTAAACACCATCTGCATTATGCAAAAATTTGTGCAAGATGGGTCCCTCGCGTATCTCAATGAGCTGGCGGCGAAGGACTATGCAGCAGGAATACAGAAACTTGTCACACGTTATGACAAATGCCTTAATTTGCTTGGAGATTATGTTGAGAAGTAGTTTAAAGTATCCTCTTTCAAATAAAATTTTTTATGTTTGTTAATATTTACTTTTGTGTCTTTATTTCACGAACGGGTACTACTTTCCGGATGACCCTCGTATCAATTTATCAATGAACCAAAACATTCGACCAACAAATATTCAGATATTAGAGTATTGAGCCGCGAAGTCAAGCGTTTATGGAAGGCGGACGCCGAGGTTGTACCAATTTGCATCCTATGAAACCGCATACGATTAATAATTTCAAGACTATAGTTTCAGCCCCTTCTTGTTCCTGCCATCACAACTCAAGTTCTGGCGGGGAGGGAGGAATCTCTCCGTCAAGCAGGAAGCATAAGACCACCAATTTATGTCACATAAATGACCAGAAGATTAATGAATCCAGTGCGAAAGACCTCTTCCGCCTATCTCTTAACACCGCATGGAAACAAGAGTGAGACTATAAGGATGAATCATGGGTCGGACAAATGAACGGTCACCTATCTGGCGAAGGGAAGACAAGGGAGACAGAGGCGCAACTCGTTGAAGGACACATCAGGTGTCATCTTGATAACGAAGAGACTCGTGAACATCTTGGTGTTCCCAGCGCCATATCTATGTATATCTACATAACACCCCGCAAGGGCGTGTGGCGGGGGGTGTTAGGTCACCAGCCGGGCATGCATGCCACATATTTATCAATCAGTTTAGCCATTTAATTACAAGAATATGGATAGTTTTATTGCAGTGGTTATCGAGTTAGATTCCCGCCCTGAGAGTTCGGATTCGATCCCAAATATTCCAATGATGGTGTCACGATTCCGAATCGGGACAACGTGAAGCACACCTTAAATATTGCTCCATCCGTCGGATATGACACTGAATTTTTTGAGCCCCTAGAAGTGTTTTGGTATTAGATTGGGCTAATTATCTAATCTCGTATCTCTCAACCCTTCTTGTTGCAACCGCATTCTCCCAAAAATTACCCAGAATTATATCCCAGATGACCTTAGCTGTATGACATCTCTACTGATCGCTCGTAAAACTCACTACCAATTATTTTAAAGTTTTAGATTTCCGAAGTTTCCCAAATTTATTTACGAACGTGGCGTCCTTATTTCCGATTTCATCTGAGAGTTTGGCCTCTGAATATGCATTAAGCGTACGATTTGGTTTTTTTAAGGGATTGTTCATTTGAACCATATATAGCAATCTGTTCAAAATATTCGATCAGCCATGAAGACGAGGCTCATCGCAACAACAGATCAAGGTTTCGAGGACCATCTACCAATGATTTTCGTCCGTTACCCACCTCAGCATAGTGTCCAAAATCTATTTTCGGCACATTTAGTAATAGGAGCCCCATTTATACGAAAATATAATAATTTAATAATTTGAAATTACATGTAAATAGAAAAGGTAACACTTTTCCAAAAAGAGAAAGACCAAGTCAAACGTTAAAATAGTAGGAGGGCAAGAATAAGAGCAGGAGGAACAGTTTACGTATCTCGGGAGTGTTTTGGACTAAAATAGTTAAAGTAGCAGGGACTAATAGCTAATAAGGAGGAGACTGATGTGAGAAAAGAGGCTTTCACAAGGAGGGAATAAATGACAGGGACGTTGAGGTAGGATGTTAAGAAAAGGCTCGTCAAAACTTTGACATGGAGCGTAGTTATTTACGGCGCCGAAACGTAGTCGTTGAAACAAGATGATCGACGTAGATTGGAGGCTTTTGTAATGTTGAAAAAAGAAGGTAAAATGGACCGAAAGGAAAACAAACGAGGAAGTTCTTGGAATGGTGGGGGAGAGGGGATCTGGGAGAAATAATAAGGAGACAAGAGAAATGGATGGAAAACATATTGATTGGAAATGGGATGTTGACGACTATGATAGAAGGGAGAATGTTAGGTGAGAACGAGGAAAGGGCAGGGATGGGATAGGGATGTAGGACGAGATGAAGGGAGGAAGGAAGTAAACGAAGACAAATAGGGGCTTGTTGTAGAGTAGGATGTTGGGTTGTGCTTTGTTGGGAGAGACGAGATATTGGTTGGTAGTTGTGTCCATCTAAAACCAACCTTATTCGATGAATTACCTATAATAATAATTTTCCATGCATAGCTAAAATTCTTAAACTTGCAACGATACAGTCATACGTTAAGGCGTAGGTAGGTCATACGCCAATCACGGCAACGAAAGAAAATGTGGGCACACGGGCTAGGCATGTCTTGATGATGAACTGGGAGTCAGATTGCCTGAGCTCACTTGACTTTTCTGTTTCATATTATTCGCTCAATCAAACTCACATCAACTTTTCTCGAGGACAACACTCAAAAAACATCCGAGCATCGCTTTAAGAGCAAATTGGAAGGGAGGGAATGGGAAAGGTGGGCCGGAAAAAGCCAGATCGTAAGCAATATATAATTTACTCTTTCAATTTTCTATTTCAGCGCATTAATGGATGTGAGGATAAAATAGATGTTTAAAAATATTTCTTGGATGGTAAAAAATTGATGTTAGCGCAAAAATATTGAAATATTAATTCACCTTCATCCACTAAGTTATATTTTCATAATAACCTTTCCGATAAATCTTGGCATGTACATAGGTTCCTATAAACATTATTTATTTGAATTCTGGTGTTTTTTAATTATCCGATCATTTTCATTAAAGATATTCATGGTCGAAAGAAGTTAATTATTTATTTTTTTTAACCTTGCGGCCGTTAAAATTATCTCCTAAATGTACCTACATCTATTCTATAAGCTTTCCACTACTTTTTTCTACCGTGCGTGGGACTGTTACACCAAATTCAAGTTTATGAACTTGCGAGTAAAAATACCGTTCAGTTTATTCCTAAGAGAATACAATATGTGAAAAGTGTAGGAAACTTGGAGTAAAAAATGTAGTTCATCTAAAAAAACCCTCCAAAATAATGCCGTCACCTAAGCGTAGTTAAAAAAAAACTCGTCAGAGTAATTTCAAGGCTGCAGTCGCGAACTCAAAACGCAACGGCACATAACAACATTCACTAACAGAATTTTAGCACCTAAATTTTTACAATGGAAGTTAGCGTAAATTTTGGACATTTTGCAATTTTGAAGACCGGTAATAATTGGTAAAATAAATTTACATTTCGAAGTGAATATCACAACCCTGTGATAACAGAAATGTTCACCATCAATAATAAACACATGAAATGTTCACGAAACAAAATGGAACCAAATAAATGCCCTTATTTATGAAATGGTATTCTTTTAACATGAGGGTATCAACAGCGCTATTTGTTGAGTATAGCTCTTTGAACGAAAGCGAGTCGACTCTTCGTAATTGGTCATTACAATCACCTTTTTACAAATATGGCAATGGAAAGAGAGAAAACGAAAGGAGAGAGAGGAAGAGAGATCTGAATAACATCCATCATCTCAACGAGAAATTCCGGTATGACGTCACTTACAACTCAGAGTAATTATAGTGCAGGAACGAAACCTCGTATGCGTCACGCGTAAAGCTCGCGTGTAACACGTTTGAGCTGGCCGACCCACAATTCCAGATAATCGGGCGAAAGTTTTCCACAGATGCCTAACCCCCTCCCACATGCATCCACCTTGTCGCTTTCCGAAGCATCCATCTCTTGCCGATGGACCAGCGCGGAGGCGATCAGATGAGTAAGGACACACTCGCAACGATACAACGAATGAGACAGGAGAGTTCCGCCTCCTCGGAAGGGCGCGCTAGAGAATGATGGCCCGGAGGCACACTCGAACGCAGCCGCACGACCAGCCATTGGCTGCCCGTCGCACGTAAAATCCTCGCGGCACCAATGCTGCCGCTCCAAGGTCAACCGTTAAAAAAGGTCTCAAGTCACTTCCAATGGAATGAAATCCATAATAATTAATTGTTTCATCGAGGCACGCAGATCACTCCTGCCTCGGGAAAGATTTCCAAATGCCTCCTCGCCTTGAACTCGAATGTGGTAGAAACGTCGCCCGCGAGGAGCAGGGACGCAATGTCCCCAAGCCGCGAGCACGTCCGCTGAAGTGATCTCTTTCGACACATTGTAATGCGAATTGCGCCCTTCGGAGTATTCAAAGACAAGAGTAAAGAAAACAAGTTGGAGGCTATACACGTAAATTTGAATATTTTCTATGAAGAACTGATGAAAGTTTCTTTTACTTAAAAGTTTACAGCATCCAAAAAAGTATTGATTAATTTTAACATTTAAAATTGGATTGATAATTTTTATTTGGAAAGTGAGCCTTGATTAGTTATCGTCAGTGGCTCAGTGTAGACCGACATTGTGTAATTTAAACTCAAAAACTCATTTCATAACGTTGGTGTTTATTCTAAAAAAATAAACAATAAATCCTTGCTGAAAAGTACTTGGGATAATTGGGGAAAATTTACGGTAATAGGAATCAAAATAATGGTCCGAGCAATATCGGGAATGGTGGGCAAGAGATAGATGGCTATTCAAACACCAATATGGGTTTAGAACGGGATACTCGTGTGAAACGCAGCTTTTGGGATTAAGTCAATACATCGGCGACGCAATAGACGAAGGAAAGGAAGTGGATGCAGTAATTGTTGATTTTTCGGCAGCTTTTGACCGAGTGCCTCACGATAAATTATTGTTAAAGTTGGACTCGTTACCATTGGACTTGAGGCTAAAACAATGGATACATAATTTTCTCAGAGGCAGAACTCAAAAAGTAAAATTAGGGGATACATTTTCAAATGAGGCGAGCGTATTAGCAGGAGTTCCAAAAGGCAGTGTTCTAGGGCCATTACTCTTCCTAATTTACGCAAACCATCTACCAAACAATTTACATCCCCAAATAAGACTATTTGCTGATGACTGCATTATATACAGACGGATAGAGCATGTAAATGACCACGTAATATTACAAAATGACATCGATCGCCTTGGTGACTGGGTTACAAATAATAATATGGGCATTAATATAAGTAAAAGTAAGCATATAAAATTTTCAAATAAAAAGAATGCGGAAAAGGAAATTTACACCCTCTTTGGAGAAAGAATCCCATGTACTAGTCAATGCAAATATTTAGGCATTTATTTAACTAGGGATCTTGGGTGGGGAGTCCAAGTAGATAATTTGACACGGAAGGCATTTAAAGTATTGCATTGGGTGATGAGAAATTTAAAAGGAAGTAGCGTAGCCACAAAAGAAAAAGCATATAAGGCACTGGTTATCCCTATCCTAGAATACTCCTCCATAGTATGGGATCCATATGAGGTGGGACATATTAAAAAGATAGAAAAAGTTCAAAGAAAGGCAGCAAGATATGTACTCGGAAGGTACAAAAGAACAGATAGTGTCACGGAAATGTTAGATATACTGAAATTGGAAAGTTTGAAAAATAGAAGAAAAAGGAGTAGGTTAGGCGCGATGCATAGAATGGTTAAAAATGATGAAGCGTGGGAAGATTTACGGCAAGGGATAGAAAAGCCTAACTTTAAGGGAAAAAACGACCATAGTTTCAAAATAAAAATAAGGACGCAAAAAACAAATAAGAAAAAATACTCTTTTTTTAAATAGAACCATAATTGATTGGAACCAGCTGCCTGGAGGTTTGTTTGAGCCCTTTCCATCCAATTTTAGAAGTTTTACAGGGACTCACCCAAAAGTGGTAGGACTGATTTTCTCTGGCGCGAACGGAGTGGTGGAGGGGGGTCTGCCTGGCAGGGTAAGGTGGAGAGGGCTCTTAGCAACAAACCGACACCAACCTCAGTCGCCTGCGGGCTGTCGTTGAGTGAGGACACCGTTTTTAGTGAAGCAAGTTTTTTGTCCGCGTCGAAAAACAAAATGAATCTGAATTTAGAGCAACGTTATTCCGTGAAGTTTTGTGCGAAACTCGGGAAGACGGCAACTGAGACCCTCGATATGATCAAGCAGGCTTGTGGGGACACTGCCTTAAGCCGTTCCACTGTATTTGAGTGGCACAAGTTGTTTAAAGAGGGTAGGGAGTTCGTTGAAGACGACCATCGCTCCGGACGGCCGTCGACGGCAAGAACCGACACGAATGTGGACAGAGTGAGGACACTGCTGAACACAGACCGACGCTTAACCAGTGAAGAAATTGCAGACCAGTTGGGTCTGTCTGCATCCAACGTCCAACGTATTATTTCACAGGATTTGGCCATGCGCAAGGTGTGCGCCAAGATGGTGCCGAAAATTCTGCCATGGTGCGCTCGTAGTCAGACAGCTCCTGGCCAAATACGGCGTTGCCACGTTGCCGCACTCGCCCTATTCTCCCGATCTGGCACCACCGGACTTCTTCTTCTTCCCCCTGATGAAAAGACACCTCAAGGGACGACGTTTTGACTCGAAAAAGGCCGTTCAAGAGGCTTCGACGAGGGTCATCAACGGCATCCCAAAAGAAAATTTCCAGCGGGCGTACGGGGAATGGGAGCAACGTTATACTAAGTGTGTAGCAGCTCAAGGAGCATACTTTGAAGATTATTAAGTCGATGTAAGTATATCGTCAATAAAATTCTTGTAAAACAATCAGTCCTACCACTTTTGGGTGCGACCCTGTAAATTGAAATGTAAAGCAGCCACTGGGTAATAAACGTCATTGTAGTTATTAAAATATTGTTTGTATGTGATGAGGACGGCACTTTGTATGTGATGTGGAAGTTTGTTTGTATGTGATGTGGAAGTGTCATTATGTAAAAATATTTTGTCTCTTATCTGTTTTTATGTGTTCGTGTGTAATTTTCGTTGTTAGTAGTTATCTTTGAACTAACCTGACCGTTGCCACCAGGAATTTTGCCTAATTGCAACGTAAATGTGTAAATAAAAAAATATATTTCCAAGTGCACTCAACGCGATTTCATGATTTCATGCTTTATGCATGCATATACATAAAAAACCAAAAACACAGTAATCAACCCAAAGGTAGGTTTGGTAGATGATTGTAGAATTCACCCAGTACTAAGCCCGACGGAATGTGAAATTCACACATCAGGGTAGGGGGGCCAGTTCCTTTCACTGTTCCGGTTAAGATTTCCCGGGAAGATCTGGTACCCGAAATATCACATAGCTAGGGTGGCGCTGTAGGTGCCCAGAGGGCCTTGCCCGGGAATCGAACCCAGGGCCCCACAGTCAGTAGTCCAACGCTATATCCCTGGACTACCATGAGCCACACAGCCAGATATTTATATATATATATATATATATATATATACATATATATATACATATATATATATATATATATATACAGAAACAGATATAAGGAAAAGGGATAGGAACACATATAAAGGACGAACACAATAGAGGTGGGGAAGGCGGAATCGAACGGATCACAAGAGTAAAAATATTTCCTTGACCGGGACTCGAACCTCGGATCTTTCCACTCGCCGGGCGGATGCTCTTAACCACTTGAGCTATCGAGGATAGTCAATTTACCCTGAGATCCGTGGGTCTAATATTTCGCCATGCGCCCCGATTCTTTAGCCAAGAGATGGCGTCAGGGGGCTGTTTCGCCCACCAAAGGAAAAATACACCACACACAAGAGGAAAAGATGGTGGTTTAGAATTCATACAACATCATACAGGAAAGGAACAGTGCGTTTCGTGGCACGCATAGCCAGAAGAAAGAGATGAGCCACATAGGCCAAATACACATTCAAACACGAAATACCGCCAAACGGCGAATAAATACTCATATATACAGAAACAGATATAAGGAAAAGGGATAGAAACACATATAAAGGACGAACACAATAGAGGTGGGGAAGGCGGAATCGAACGGATCACAAGAGTAAAAATATTTCCTTGACCGGGACTCGAATCGGGGCGCTTGGCGACATATTAGACCCACGGATCTCAGGGTAAATTACGTTTCCTCGATAGCTGCCTTGATAGCAGGACGTGCCTGTGTTCACCGAGTGTCTAAAATCGCCGGCGTCCGAGGCTTCGGTCGCCGGGGTTTGGAGAGCGGCACTGCCGGACTCTCTCGGAAATCGAGGTTCCGATCGTGTTTTGTTTCGAGCGGCGGTTGACCGCCTAGTTCATCAAGAAGCGTGCAGTTTGACTCTTGACTTCTTCCGCCGGGAAGGCCGTACTTTTGTTTTGTTTAGTGGATCAAGACTGACCTTGACTCCTGGTGTAGAGCTTAGGCTCCTTTTGTTTGCTACCGCCGGGTGCGTGTGGCGGGGAGCGAGCGTTCGTGAGTGTTTTATTTCCCTTTAAAGTGCTCGTTTTTTTTTTGTTGCGCCACTATCTCTTCGGGCCTCACACCCGAAGAGATAGTGGCGATCCAATTTGGATACAATCGCCATTTGATATTCCTGAAGTTGGCAACCGAAGCTACAATGACTAGGATTTTAGACAATACTCCGCGGAAACTACCGTTTCCGTCTTTAAGTGACCAGAGGACGACAATAACAATTGACGAGACTTCCGGCAGCCCGTGTAATGTCAGGGTTCTTTGTCTCCCCGTGGAGACCCCATTGGAAGACATAACAGGCGAGCTCCAACGCTTTGGTAAAATACATCGCTCGTGGGAGAACAGGTGGGAGGGAGAAAATATGGCGCGGGTGCTTACTGGCACCAGGGTTGTGCGGACGACGGTCGAGAGAAATATCCCCTCGTACCTCCACATCGGCGGCAACCGGGCCATCATCATCTATGAGGGTCAGCGCCGCACTTGCGCCCGCTGTAACCAAGAAGGCCACGAGCGCAAGACCTGCCCTCGGAACCAGGGAGTGGTAGTGGCAATGTGGAGGCAATGACGATGCCCTCCAACCCTAACGCCGCCGTGGAGATGGACGAGCCCGAAGTGGCTGTGGAGGAGAGAGCGCGGTCGCTTCTACTCATCGAGGGTGCGGTCCCGGCTGCTCCCGTTGGTCCCCCGCATCTCCCTTCAATTGGAGGGAAATGTCAGCGGGAGCGAAAATCGTCAACGGAGGAAAGGGAACCGAAAAAGAAGAGGACAGACAAACCCAAGCTCCTGGTCTCGAATACCGTTCTACAAATGGCTCACGTACCTACCACCTCGCCTAATATCACACGACTTCCAGCCCCCGTCTCCGTGAGCTCGTCAAATGAGGAGGGATGGTCTTTCGCCCCCCCTCCCCCCGCTCACGCCATCGACGCCCTCGCTACGCAATCCTTGCATCACGGGTTTCAAACACCCCAAGAACCTCTGGTGACAGGTGAGGAGGATGCATCTGATTGCGATGTTTTCCAGTCCCCAACAGCTCATCCCTCGACCCCTTTATCATTGACTGTAAAGGAAGCGTCACCGACCCAGGAAGTCGACCCGCATACAAGTTTCCCAAAGTCAAAAATCCCACATACCCCATCTTCTTTCCCCATTAAGGACAGTCAATGTGTCGACGATCTTCCCAGCGCTTCTCAAGATACGGACCACAAGCAACTATCTCCCCTGATTTTTCCCGACCACAACCCTTCCGCAGATGAGCCCCAGTCCGCCACTCCGACCCTCCCCGAGGGTGCGTCCTGCCCCTTGGCGGCCCCCAGCGGTGCTCCTTCGAAGAAGGCCCCCTGTGGAACGCTGCCGAGTTACCCGGTCTACGTGGAGACCACGGCTGGCTCTTCCTCTTCGGACGAGGCCGGGGGGGAGGGATGTGGCGAAATGCCGCGTCCTCGCTCGTCGACCCGTTGGACGAGGCGTCCCGGGAAACGGCGAAGCACTCGTCGCCCGGGGTCGAGTCGCGACCGGAGCGACGCTAGCCACGATCAGAACTCTGGGAAGTGATGTCCGGTAGCCACCCGGTGCCGGACACACTTCGTCCATCGTTGAAGAGTTTTTTTTTTGCTGAATGACTGATTGAATCGATAATTTCAACCCTGCCGTTGATAATTTCTTACAATACATAATTTTCCATTGCTAGCTAAAATCTCCCTCCTAATATCTGTGGACCTTGTCTTCCTTTCTTTTTTTTCTTTCTAAATGTTAATGGTCAAATTCACGAGTATGCGTCTGTATGCATATGCTTATGTATGTGCGTGTGGATATGCATGTGTGCGTATGTACGTATGTACAAGTGGATATGTATGTGGTATATGTATCATATATGTATCCATGTATACACTTATACTAAAGAAAAACATGATGTACCCATAATCTGTGACCTGATATTATGCATAATGCTAACAAACTCTGTAATATTCTGAACCGAATAAAATAATTTATATCATAGCTCAAGTGGTTAAGAGCATCCGCCCGACAAGTGGAAAGATCCGAGGTTCGAGTCCCGGTCAAGGAAATATTTTTACTCTTGTGATCCGTTCGATTCCGCCTTCCCCACCTCTATTGTGTTCGTCCTTTATATGTGTTCCTATCCCTTTTCCTAATATCTGTTTCTTTATATATGAGTATTTATTCGCCGTTTGGCGGTATTTCGTGTTTGAATGTATATATATATATATATATATATATATATATATATATATATATATATATATATATATATATATATATATATATATATATATATATATATATATATATATATATATATATATATATATATATATATATATATATATATATATATGTGTGTGTGTGTGTGTATATATATACATATATATATACATATATATACATACATATATATATGTATACATATATATATATAAGGTTATAGTTCGGGGAGTGGGATATATATATGTATATATATACATCTATATCCCCCTCCCCGGACTACAACCTTGACGTGGTGGAAGGGCTTGTGCGTTCCGATGACCCATAGAGCTGTGCTGGCGGGAGTAATAATAATTGCTCCTGGTAGGGTCACCCATGCCATATAGGTCGAAGGTTAGGAGCCAAACGAATGGTAGTCCACGAGGCGTCTGCTCCTCAGTGAGGCGGCTGCAATGGTGTCTGACCCCAGAGGGGCGGCCAATAAGTAACGGTGTCACGTTAAAAGCACTATTAAGGAAGGCAACGGGAAACCACCTCAATTATCATTTCCAAGATAAATATGATGGTCACTAAAGAGATTTTGAGTCCTGGCAACTACGGGGATCGGCCCAATCGGCCGTGTGTCGTGCCCGGCACCGGGGGAGGCAAGGCTTCCGCGGTCGTCATCCCACGAAACCTTGCAAGAGAAAACCGGCAGCAGCAGGACAGAAGACGCAGGAGAAGAAGACCAAAGTAGTTAGAATAGGAACGTGGAATGTTAGGACAATGATGAGGTCAGGGAAATTGGAGAATATTTAGCGAGAGATGGAAAGGGGAAAAATAGATATTTTACAGGTAGGTTTATGTGAGGACGAGAGCCAACGACGGGGTGGAAGAAGCGCACACAAGATAGAACAGGTCACGGATAGAATATTATTGGTAGAAATAAAAGCAGAACCGACGAACTTGGTTATTATTCTGGTATACATGCCACCAAGCAACCATACGGAGGAAGAGGTCGATAGGATATACGATCATTTAGAATACATAATCGCGTGCGTTCCTTCAGGGAAACACTTAATAGTTATTGGAATGCGACGGTAGGCGAAGGAAGAGATGGTGATGAGGCCGGGCACTACGGTTTAGGCACGAGGAATGACCGCGGGGAGAAAGCAGTTGAGTTCTGCAGGAGAGAGGGGTTAGCCATCACCAACACTTGGTTTAGACACCACAAAAGACGCAGGTATGCATGGAAAATGCCAGCTGACTCAGAAAGGTATCAGCTAGATTATATTCTGGTTAGACACAGGTTTAGGAACAGTGTGATAAATTCGCACAGCTTCCCGGGAGCGGATGCGGACTCTGACCACAATTTAGTTGTTATGAAATGTATCGTCCGTTTCAAAAAGATAAGGCAGGGGTGGCGGGTCAGAAAATGGAATGTAGAAGCATCAAATGGATTGAAAAGGAAGGAGTACAAACAGGCTCTACAGGAAATCATGGAGGATGGCAAAGAGCTGAGTACTATCGAAGAAAAATGGTGAAGTATCAAGGAAGGATTGTCTAAAGCCACAAAATACACTATTGGAACCGTTAATGCGAAAAGAACTAGGAAACCATGGATCACGGATGAAATGATTTCAAAGATGGATGAGAGGAGAAAATGGAAGAATGTACACACGGAGTTTGGCAAAATGAAATAAAAGAGTCAAACAATAAATTGAGGCGGGCAACAAATAGGGCAAGGGAAGCATGGTGGAAGACGCAGTGTGAGGATATGGAAAGTTTGCAGAGGAAGGGCGAAATTGGTGCGCTGTACAACAAAAACCCTCTTCATCCACTTTTCCTGCCTCCATAGGATTTCTACCAACAAACCCCTCTCTTCGCCCACCATACCAAGTACTTCCTCATTTGTTTTCTTCTCGGTCCATTTCACCTTCTCCATTCTTCTCCACACCCACATTTCAAAAGCCTCCAGTCTACGTCTATCTTCCTGCTTCAATGACCACGTTTCCGCGCCGTACATAGCTACGTTCCATATCAAAGTTTTTACGAGTCTTTTCTTAATATCCTTACTCAGCGTCCCTGTCATCAACTCCCTCCTTGTGAAAGCCTCTTTGCCTAGCGCAATTCTTCTACTTACGTCCCTACTACTTTGACCGTGTTGGTCCAAAACACTACCTAGATACGTAAACTGTTCTATCTGCTGTAGTTTTTGCCCTCCTATTTTAATGTTTGGCTTAGTCTTTTTCTTTCTAGAAAATCGCATAACCTTTGTTTTATTAATATTGATTCTCATCCCATACCTGTCGCACTGAATTTCCAATTCACTCAGCAATGCTTGCAACCCCTTGGCTGACTGTCAAACTAAAGCTTGGTCATCAGCGAACCTAACTGATTTTACGAATTCCCCGCCCACTTTCATTCCTACCTCCAGTTCTTCCCATGCCTCTTCAATCATTTCCTCTGTACAGTATGCAGGTTGAACAGCAACGGCGATAATGGGCAACCCTGCCTTACACCTCTTCCTAACACTGCCCATGCGGACTTCCCGTTCCCCACACGCACCTGAGCAGTCTGAAACATGTACAGGTTGCGGATTAGCCTCCTTTCTCTCCCATCTATTCCTATTTTCTGCAATATACTCATTAGTTTTCCCCAATTCACTCCATCAAACGCTTTTTCGAAATCTACGAAACAGGCAAATACCTCCTGGTTGTGTTCTATATTCCTCTCGATTAATAATCTCATTACTGCAATGGCATCACGCGTACCTCTCCCCTTCCTAAACCCAAACTGATCATCCCCTAAGTAATCATTTGTCCTACTCTCTATCCTTTTGTGTATGGTCCTGATAAAAACTTTAGCTACGTGGGATATCAAACTTATTGTCCTGTAGTCCTCACATGATGTAGCCTTTACCTTTTCCGGAATAGGAACAAAAACTGATCTCACAAAGTCTTCGGCCAGATTCCTTCCTCATAGATACTACGAATCAGCCCATGTAGCCTCTTCCTCCCACATTTTCTTAATCATTTCAATTGTTCCGCGGGAATGTTATCCACCCCCACGGCATTATTTAGTTTCATCTCCCTTAATGCCCTTTCTATCTTATCGTCGAGTATGCCTGGACCTAAGCTATCTCCCTCTACGTCATGTTCCTTTTCTACGTCTAACTTTGTTGGTCTAAGTTCTTTACTATACGGTTGTTCTATATATACCTTCCATCCCTCTTAGATCTTTCTTGCGTCAACTATTATCTTACCCGCCTTATCTCTAATTGGTAGCATGGATCTTTCTTACTTCCCGATAAAGATTTAACTTTCCTATACAGCGCATATATATATATATATATATATATATATATATATATATATATATATATATATATATATATATATTCCATAACAAACGCTACTCAGCGACGACCCAGATAAGTATGACATCTGGCTCAATATATACTTATATCTAATCATAAAGACACGAAGAAAGTGCACTCACGAATATGTTAGACCTTTCTAAAGGCAGCTTGTGGTCATCTAAAGAAGATACACGATTGGCACAACTATTGGTGCACGTATATTCCCTGTTAACTTCCAGATGTAGCTGTCAGTGCATCGCGCCAATATCTCCCTTGCTTTTAACCTCTCTTTATCCCCGCAATGCGTGCGTGTTTCACTATGCTACATTCGACATATTACTTTCCGCCTTGGCTAAATAAATATGTCATTGTACAAACGTATGCCTTAATCTGTAATTTCATTCTTCCATTACTTTGTTTGGTTTATATTTCCACTCGTCTCGTCTTTTATTTATGGTTTCCTCGTCCTTTTCCTATTAACTGTTTCTATTGATTCCTTCGGCCTTCCGAGATCCCTTTTCCTGACATATTCCCAGGCATTGTATTGCTTCTATTATACACGTCCCCCTGTGCTCAGTCATCAATATTTCTGTTGCTCCTAGGCATTCATTCTTTCGTCCCGGCACATGCTTTTCCATTTCATTTACTCATCCGCCTTCCGTATTCTATCCTCTTAAATCTGACGCTACACTTCATAAGCAGTAAGAATGAACCGCTTCCTCCTCTCAACTCGTTCATTGTTACGTTTTAACCAACGGTTCATTGCGATTAAACCCTGATGAACTCAAGTAATGTTTTATATTTAAAAATATATTTGGATTTCTTTTAATCAATTTAAATGAAAGGATACCATGGCATACAATGAGATATTAATCGAATTTGAAGAAAAATAATAATCAATTAATTGCTTCCTTACTCAAATCTTTTAATTATTTCATCTTTTTTGTAAATAATAATTTAAATTCATTTTTATGATGCACGCTCCTTATTTTCTCTAATGGGTTTATGGTAATGAACATTTTGAAGGCATTCAACACTCATTTTCCTGGATATATCATTGATTATGTCTGCTTATCCTTTTGCGTTTAGTGTGTTCCCACGAAGAGTGAAGCAGACATGGACGACCCTCCATTGTCGAAGACCGCTTCCCTCCTTGGATGAAAAACTGCACTATCGCCATTTTCCATGGCTTCCCGTGCCAAATAAAGCGTCTCGTATTTTTTTATTTTGACAACATGCTTAACAGTTAAGGCAATTACCGTATGCCAAAGTAAGAGCATTGCCCAATAATACTCTTTGGAAAAGAATTTCGACCAAATATTTGTACTACTGACCACTGTACATTTTAAATCACTTTGCTCCTTTGGTTTCTGTTATTTTGTTTTCCCACTGTATTCATGAAATTTTAAGCTCATTTTAGACTCCCCAATATAAACTTTCGCGAATTGAGCTCTTCAAGTTACGTTTGATATTTTCGTTTAATCTCGTTGACTTTTAACCCGATTTCTCTTTCATATCACTTCAATAGTGGTTCCATGAGTTCAATCAACTTTTCTGATCTGAAAATTGCGGTGATGTCATCCTAATTTCCTATCACGGCAATTTCCTTTGGTTTCATTTTAAACCCTCTATCCCTGCATTTACGAATTAGTGGAGTGGTTTCGCGAAGGTCACCAAAAGTAACGTTGGCAAAGGTCATTCCCAGCGTAACCGATTATTTAATTGCAATTTTTTGCGTGCCATTGTCCTATGCTTTCTACTGATGTAATTCTTTTGTAAAAAGTCATTGAACTGTTGATAAAATTCTATGGGACGACAGTTAATTTCAGAATTTTAAAAAATACGACACATTTACACTATTTAAATCTTTATTACCTGTCACTAAACAATATTATTCTTTGTTTGGTCATTCAGGCTTTGTTGAAATCGCATCCCTGAAATTGGTTAAGACTACCATAATGTTGCGACAGTCGTCCCCTACAATGAATTGGGATATGCTGATGATTTTATTCAAAACTTGTTCAATATAATTTATCCCGGCCCTAACGAGTATTTTATGATCCGGATTGCAGCAAACATTAGCGGCCTAACTACATACTCATACTGCTGTATAACTCATTAGAGATTATGTCCGTTCCTGGGTTTTTCCTTTTAGGGAGCTTTTATGCTACCTCATATATATCCTCTTCACTGATCCATTGCCTTAACAATTCTACGAATTTAAGTTTTGCTAGTTTCGGCTGTTTTAGGTTGCCTAAACTAAAAGTGAATGGTAGTAAGATTTGTTCACCCGTTTTAATTTAAAAATCGTTAAGACTATAACTGTTAATTCCCCGATATCTTTCTGCTCATCTCCTCTGGGAATTTTTATTTTAAACTTGTTGAAGACTTGGCCTCTATTTTTTTTAATTTTCCCAAGATGATAGACCGTTTTTTCCTCTTTAGGGAGGTACCATTTTAATCTCCGTCATCTTTTGAGTTTTATTTTTTCTCGATTCAGTTTTTAATTTTTTTCTTTGATCACTTTCAGTTTTCCCTTATGTCACCTTCACCGCGGGTTTATTCGCATCAGCTGTCCCAGGGCTTTTCGTTAAAATTTTAATAGTTTTCATTATTTCCTCATATTTATTTGAATTTCCAGAAGGAAATTTCTAGAAGGGCGCCTTTCGTTTTTGCTGTTTCCCAAGATCAACTTGGCCCAATGAAATTCCGATACCGTTCCCATTCACCCACAACTATTCCTTATTAGATGATTGGGTCGCTTAAAGGATCGTCCTCGAGATCCCCTATTCCCTCGATTAAACGGGCTCCGTTCTCTTTCCCAAAGCACTTCAATCAGGATGGCACGGTGATCCGGAAAGGAGACGAACTATTTTACAAAGGGTTTTTTCTAAGTTTCCAGACAAAATATGTCAAGTTTAGTGGTCCGGTCTTGACCTGTTAGAGCATATTTCAAGTCGCCTTTGTCGGAAACTACCCAATGAACATGAGTGGCACTCACACTTCCGACGACCGCCTGTAGCTCAATGCATGGCGCCCACCTTTTCCGTTTTTTTGCGCCCGTTCTAAAATAGCATTAGGGTCACCTCTCAAGGATGTGGGTTCATGACAAGCCCCAAGGCCAGGTTTTTATTTCTTGCCAACAGAAGATTGTCCTTTCCCCGTGTTTCCAATTCCTATTCACCTTACGATACATTTGTACTCCCGAAAATAATTAGAATCGCTCGACCAGAGGAAACCATTTTGACAGTGACGATTTTTAAATTTTTTCGTCCTTTCCCAACAAATAATTTCCGAGACCTCATGCGGGAGAAGTTTATTTAAACGGTTTTGATTGAAAAAGTTTTTTAAAAACTCTCGATCTTATGCTTAATGGTAACCATTGCCCACAAAATTAAGTTGGGCAAATTTTCAACTCAATGGTATTGATTCATTTTCACTTATGATGCTTATTGTTATGTCGAAATGCTAAAATTCATGCAGATCGTAAATCAATCTACATATTTCACATCATCATTATTTGGTCTTCCTTGGATTTACCGCCATCAATAAAATTACTCGTACATTCCCCCTTCCGCACTCGCCATCTCCCACGCCCTGCTCGCCCTCCTCCACCGAAGTGTCCTCAGAATGGCTTCCGATCCATCCCACCCCGCCACACCCCCTCTTCCCCTACCGCCCCTCAGCACCAAGGCCACCCTCCTCCCATCCACACCGCCGACGCCCAAATCGCTCCCCCCCCCATTCCTCATTTTCACCCACCGTCAGCTCTCTTCCCACGCATGCGTTATCTCTTCCTCCCCCTCTGTTCCCACTGTCTCCATTCTTCCATTGCTTCCCCGCCCCCCGCCACAACCTCCAAACAAACACGGATATACGAAGAGAGCGATTGTCCTCGCTCCTTCCAATGATTATTATGTATATGTTCTTTAAAAAATTCGTTTTCTTGCTTGAGTGACCTCATCGTAATCCTGAGGCATATAAGGTTTATCAGATTATCTAAATGCTATACAACGTTGATACGACACCTGGCAATTATAATAAAACTTAAAAAGGTGCGTAGCTATCAATGTTTGGTAACAGAGCGATTACCTCCCGAACGCCTGCAGCATCGGGAGCACCGAAATGGATTGTGTAGACTCAATTAAATAATTGTGTAGACTCAATATGGATCGCGTGCAGCGTAGAGGAGCTAGATTTGTAAAAAGTTGTCACGATAAACTGAGTAGCGTATCCAAAATATTAGAGGAGCTAGGCTGGGAAAAACTCACGGAGGGAAGGTTAAATTACATATTTAATTCTTGCATTATTTGGGTGTCTCTTAATCAGTAGTGTTGAAAACGTATTACTACCCCCATCGTATTAAGGTAGGAGAGATCATGCTAATAAAATTAGAGAGATCAAGTGTAGAACAGATTGTTTTAAGATGCCATATTTTCCACGGACGATAAGGGATCAGAATAACATTTTCCGAGCGCAGCAGGAGTGAAAGTATTCGGGGCAAAATTAGTCTGGTGTGTATTCACCCCCTACCACACACCCTAGCTGTGGCTTGCAGGGTACTATTATATCTAAATATAAAAAAAGATCGGCCTGCTACAATATAAGTCAATCAATATCAGGAATCAATCAATTTTCCATCACAAAATTCAAGCTCATTAATTCTTAGCATGCGACAATTGGAGCTTCCGAAATACTTATAAGCATCATTTTCAATAAAAACATTATTGATTTGGTTAGTTTCAGCCATGGCAACGATAGTAATTGTTATCAGATAAGCAGTTTGGCGTGTTTCGGGAACAGCATTTCATATGCACCCGTATTCTCCACCAACGGCTCACGAAATGCACTTCCCGTCACATCTTGCCTATGCATTCTCGCTCCACAAACTGTCGCGTTCTCGTAACAATCAGTCCCTCCGCGGCTGGGAATTGTCCTTCGCATTACCTTCCCACATTTCCCCTCCGCCCTTTCTTGCCGTCGTTCCCAAGACGGTCTCACTATTTTTCCCCCAAACACTTGCACTGTTTCGCGAGTTGCTTCCCCTCGCCGTCCCACGCACACTGCGGGGACGTGCTCTATTCCAGCCCTCTTCGCTCGAACGTTAACTTGCGCGCGCGAGGTGTCTGTCTCTCTCCTCCTCTTCCTCCTCTCTGCCTGCCCATTCCGCTCTTCTATCCCCTATCACCCCAACACATCTGCCTTACGTGAGCCGAGTAATGATGCCCCCTCCCCTCTCTCTTTTCCATTGCCCCCATTTCTTCCCCTTCTTGGCCAAGCGTCGACAACCGCTCCTACTCCGCCTCCGCTCATATCTCCTCCCTCTGCCAGCCGAGGCGACTCCGCACCTCCTCCTCTGCAAGCTCCCTTTCATAGCATCCGCATGGTCACTTTCCCACGAGTGCCTCAATTATAAATTTGAACCTTTGGAGACTTATCACTCTCGCATCTACAACATGTCTGTCTCCATAATAAATACGTGCCCTTTCGTCGGACATGGGGAGGTTCGAGGGGCGTCGGGAATTTCACGTACGTCTTCGTAGAACTGGCCCCAGCAGCTACTGGATAAAATGTCCGGTTCTCGGAGCATGCTTTTACCTAATCGTGCATCTCAAGCTCCGTATTAACCGCACCTCGTGTTCGGAGGACCCACCTCTCACACAAAGGTCGCTCGGCACGAAGCTGATTCCATAATCTTCGTGCCCCTTTTGACCCTGCCAATGATCTATTATCCAAAGTGACTCCCTAACGTCATCCACCGTTTCCTCCGTTTGTAATTCAACAGACATATGTTTTCTCGATAAACCGAATCGCATCGCCTGCATTCGACTCACTAGTGGCCTGAGTTCTACCCTTTCAACGCCAAAGAGCTCAAGGGCCGTGGGCGAGTCGCGAATATCATCATGGAATTTTCTCTAGAGTAACCTAACGTTCTTAAGGCAACTGCTGGGTTGTAGATCGCGTAATAAAAGCCGCAACGATGCGGCTGCATTCACAAAATCTGTGTTAGTAGTAAATTGCCGAAGTTTAAAAAACAAAGTCGCAGAATACTATATCATCACCTAATTCAAAGCACAGGCGCAGATATAATCATTGGGATAGAAAGCCATTTATCCAGTGATATCGCATACGGTAAAATTTTCCCAATATCCTTTTCAGTTCATAAAAAGGACAGACCAAATAAAATCGGTGGCGGTTCCTTTATTGCAGTTAAACATTCTTGCGTCAGCAGGGCTGCGATAATTCCAGGAAATGGTTTGGAAAGCGTTTGGTGTTCAATTTAAAGTGCTGAATCCAAAAGAATGTATGTATGCGTGTTTTATAGACCGCCAGTCGACAGAGACAATTCAATACTACGAAGAATTAGATCAGCAAATCAAAGGTATCTTATCCCAACCAAATGATCGTGACGTTTTAATCGGTGGAGATTTCAATGTTCCATCTTTTGACTGCAGCACATACAAGCATACTTCTACGCATAGTTTTAAAACGGGCAGTAAAGACAAACATATCAGCTGGCCGCTATTGAATTCTTTTAAGTTGAACTCCTTGCATCAAATTGTCACTTCAACTATTAGGGGTGATAATACTTTTGATTTGTTAGGAACAAACATACCCGTAAAAGTCTAAATTATAGACTATCAAAGGATCTCAATTCAGCAATTTCAGAGCGTAAACATTATTCACATTGACCGGAATTCGAACCCGGATCCCTCAATGTTCGGTCGAGTGCTTTAGCAAGTTAAGCTATCGAGGCGTCCTCTTAAACTCAGATATTTTTGGGGGCTTTAAAGGAACAAGATGTGGTGACGGAATACCGTCCCAACAATGTCACAGGCATTCGTAGTCGTGCGCGACGAGCCACAGTCCACGAGGTTAAAGCCAACTTTAAACCCTTAGGTTGTTTATGCCTTGACAAATTCCAAGGAAACTGAGGGAGATGCCGTAACAGTAACTTTTGACGGGGTCATCCGCTAATGTGCATTTCAATGCAGCAATTGTCAAGGTATAAACAGCCTAAATATTTAGAGTTGGCTTTAACCTCGTGGACTGCGGCACGTCGCGCACGACTACGAATGCCTGTGACATTTATGTACGGTATTTCGTCACAACATCTTGTTCCTATAAAGCCCCCAAAATTTCAAAATTTGCGAGGACACCTCGATAGCTTAACTGGCTAAAGCACTCGGCTGGACACAGAGGGAGTTGGGTTCGAATCCCAGCCAAGGCGAATGATTTTTACGCTGTGAAATTGACATCGTTAAAAGTTACTGTTGCGGCATCTCCCGCAGTTTCTTTGACACTACAAAAGGAATTAGTGACCACAGGGCAGTAAACGCTAAGTATTCGCTTCATGGGGTCCGAAATAAGAAGCCCTAAAGGAATATTTACTTGTTTAAAGAAGGGGACTACAATTGACTAAAGTGCGCGCTACAGAAACAATTCGCAAGTTGTAAGAAAGATAGTAATCACCAAAATACTTAGGATACGTGACATCACTTCCTTGAGATCACGCGCTCAGCAGTCTACAAGTTCATTCCCAGTAAAGTTATAAAAGATAACACGGAACCTTGATGGTACAGCGCGGATGTTAGAAAAGCATTACGACGTCAAAGGCTCTATTACGCCAAGATGGAAAATATTAGGGATGATTTCCCTAGCGACAAAAGGAATGAGATCACTTATGATTACAAGGTATCTAGGGCGAAAGCCAAGAAGGAATTACAGAAAGCGTCAAGCGTATTCAAAAGGGAAACATTAGCGGAAAATTTGAAAGAGGATTAGAGAGATTAAGTGCAGAACGGATATATTTAAGATATCATTTTTTCCACGAACGATAAGGGATCAGAATAACATTGCCCGACCTCGGTAGGGGTCATATTCGGGTCAAAATTAGTCGTGTGTATTCACCCCCTGCCACACACAGTAGCGTTGGCTTGCAGGGTACTAAAATATCTATTTAAAAAGTGTCGCTGGTGGACCCTCTATTTCTGAATCAACTCCCACGCGCGCACGTCAACCCGTAAACATCTACCATCTCGTTTCGTCGGAATAGTAACGTAACACGAATCAGCCAGTCTTTATCCCTCAATATGCGCACTATTTCCATTAGATACCATGGCATTAGGAAACTGCGTGGGACGAAGCGCTACAAATACTTCGATCTCACAATTCAATGTGCTCGACAAGGGAGGTTTCAAATTTAAGTCGAAAATCCGAGGAGATTCTCCGAGGTCTTTTTCCCCAAGAGCAAAAATCAGAGCTTAAATTATATCCATTCTAAGAGTTTTTATAAGGTACTTATTTTATAAGGTACAACGCGTTTCACCGACTTGCGGAATCATCAGGAACAAATTTACTGTGCAAACATCAGTGAGAGAATATATGGGCTCAGGACGGAGTGGGGGCGGGGAGGGGAAGGAGGGCCTGATAGGGGAGGGGGCGATCGGGTGCGTTTAGGGGTTGGTTTGACCAATTCCAGGCTAGTTTCTCAGAAAAAAGTGGGGAGGAGGATGAGGAGGCGGTGACCCCGGTGGCGGCGGGGTAACGTCCTCGTCTGCTATTCCATGGGTCGCGGGTTCGATTCCCGCCTGGGTGAGTTTTCCTCCACCTAGGGCTTGGGTGTTTGTGAATGTGACCATTGTTATCGTTGTTAATAGTTCGATGTAAAGGCCAAAATGTGCTGTTTTCGGACTTATACTGAATAAATAAATAAATAAAATAAATATTTGGTTTGGCCCTAACCGCCGGCGAAAAAGCTCCGTTATCTCGTGGCATCAATTGGCAAAGTGAAGAAAATCTTGACAGATTGATGAGACATTCAGACAGAAGACAATCAGAGAAGCTTGATCATGGCATTTGATCACATCCAATCGTGATCTATTTTTGATTCAAGTGGAAAGTAATTCTTAAATGTACTCGTAATTACGATTATTGAGCCAGTAAAGCGCCACTCTCCATTTTCAGTCACTGCTTCCACTTGGCGACTTGCGATGATGTGGATTCAAGTGTCACTCGGAACAAGTTTTGAAGCGACCGCCAGGGCGTACTCTCCTGAGGCTCATGGCGTTCGAAAGTAAAATCACGCACATCCGCGGTCATTTGCTGACCTACTCCGAAAAGTTACTGGCGGTAAGACTAAGCACCAACAAAGGAAATGAAAATCTCCTCTAAAAATCTAACGGCCCTGAAGAAATCCCCTCTTCAGTACTGAGGGAGCTTGATGAAAACATCGTATCTTACTTTAAAAAAAATGTTTCAAGTCGATAGAATGTTCAGAATCTTGTGAATCGAGACTGGATCAGTAAAGGGTAAGAACCGTTGGAAAAAACTCATTCTTAAATTTTATAATAATAATTTATCATCAAAATCCACAGAGGTTAAGAAGAATGGCAAGGTTTACTCACTTTTAAATTATTATTTTTTCTTACTTTTATCGATCGCTCGACTCAGTTAACCAAAAATAGCATCCACTTCTTTTTAGCATCCACTTTTTTTTAACAACACCAAACATTTATAATTCCATTGAATCATAAAACGGAAAAATAACTGCGAGGTAACTCGAATTACACCCCACCGCTCTTCTATGAGTTCCTCTAAATCCAAGACCTAACTAAATCACTTTCACGCACCAGAAATGGGTTAATATCGAAACATTAGGTGCTTTAAAATCATTAAGCCCACACTCATGATGAAGTTTACAGGAATAGCTCGCTCTAAGCTAAGGCCCTTTAATTACAGAACTTTGCTCGCAGATATAGTGGTCATAGTCCTCAAATTTAGTGTTTAAGCAAAGTATTGCGTTCTTTATGTCTTCCAAATGCCATACCAAATACTCAACATCTTCTAGGGTAATATTCAAAAAACGCATTTGAGAGACATTGGAAAAGTAAATTCAAAACAAGGGCGATGTTTGAGCTTTAATTTGTTTGCAATAGAGTAAGAACATAATAAAAATATCACAATATTTTATTTTATAGAATTTAGTATTAAAATCCTTAGATATAAAAATCAATGAATTCATTAATATTATTTCTCACTATCGTTGTGTTTCTAAGCGCAGTAGACCAAAGATGATATTCCTGTTCATACCATTACCTAGGCGAAGGTCAGTTTCAAGGCGAGAGGAATGTGTGACGTCAATGGAGTGATAAGAATACGTATTAATAGAAAGAACATAGAATATAACCAGAATGTCCAAGCGTCCTTCGTGGATTGAGAGAAGGTATTCAAACTCGTAGAGGGGGCAAAGCTATGGAGATATTGGGAAACATGGGAGTGGACTGGAGGGATAATCACGTGAATCAGATGGCATGGGTAAGGATAGCAGAGAGAGAACCGGGATTGACAGTGACTGCCTACGGAAGTACGACAAGGTTACCTGCTACCACCAAGTTTTCAACGTATATGCTGAAGAAATGTTGGGTGTAGCAAGGAAAGAGCTGGAGCTGTGAATAAAAGTGAGCGATGAGAGGATCAAGTCAGGTAGGGTGGCGGACGATCAAGCAAGGGTGAGTCAGACAGCCGAAGAATTACAATTAAGATCGAGTGCTTTGCAGGAAACGTTTGTGAGATATGGGATGAGGATTAACCAATAACTACAAAATTTGTGAGATTTATTTAAAGTAGGAAGTCTGAGCTAAAAATTAACGTTGGAGATAATAAACTTGAGCAGGTGGAACAGCCAATGTATTTGTGCAATACTTCATAGTAAAATAGCCATTGTAATTGTGATAACAAGAGAAGAATTTCGTTAGCGAAAGAGACATTTACTAGAAGATAATTGAGAATTTAGTGGTAGAAATAGCTGCTGGTATATTGGAGGTAATGTTGCTTATTGGCGGGCTTTATGTGGACCGAGTTGCGGAAATTGTAATTGGTAAGATATTGGGAGATCGAAGATAGCGATTTCTGAGGGAGAGGTAGCGGTGGTGTAGGAGAGAGAATAGGAAGAGTTGAAGGAGGATACTAATATTTTAAGAGAATCAATGCTGCGTTACCAGTGAAGAAATATACCATCCAGTCATTATTTCCAGAAGAGAGTTTGCAGGAGGTAAGGGGAAAGGAATTATTTCCCGAAGAGGCCAAGGTGGAGGTTTGGGTATTCAAGGGCTGAGTCTACTTCTCATTGCAACGTCTTTAATCTGGATGCAATGTTTATTATGGAATGAGAAGGAATTGTGAGGCAGTATAATGTAGGAGACAATCAGAGATGGGAGTATGTGGAGTGGGGTTTGAATAGATTGTGGCGGAGAGATGAGAGACCCTCAAAATGAGGGACTGAGATGTAAAGGGATGCGACGCATATTGTCACCATGATAATTTTGGTGTCCTAAGGGAAAGATTTTGATTGGAGAAAGTTGATGAACTGGTGCGTATCTTTAACATACGAAAGAGAGTGGACCATGTGGATTCTCTCTCCGCCACTCGCATCTGAGGAGACTAAGATATGCTCAGTTTACGGATAAGTCTCCTTTCACCCAATTTACTCCTATTCTTTTGCAACATATTCATTAGTTATACACAATTCACTCTTACCAAACGCCTTTTTGAAATCTAAGAAACAGATAAATTTAACTTGATTTTACTCTACATTCCTCTCTATTACTGACCACATTACTGTAATGGTTTCACGCGTGCTTCTTCCCCTTATAAACCCACATTGATAATACCTTAAGTAATCGTTTGCACTGCTCCATATTCTCCTATTGACGATCCTGAGAACTCTTTAGCTGAGGGTGAAACCACATCTATTTTTCTGTAGTCTTCACATATGGCTGCCATTTCCGTTTTTTGAGACAGGAACTAAAAGAGTTGAGACGAAGTCTTCCGGCAAAATTCCTCCTTCATCATTGCTACGAATTAGCCCATAAAAATTCTTCCTCTAACAATTTCCCAAACGTTTAAGTGGTTCTGCGGAAATGTTGTCTACCCTCACGGTTTTATTGGACTTCAGTACCCTAAATGGCCATCGAGTAAGTCTGGACGTAAGCTGCCCTTCTCTAAGTCATATTCTCTTTCTATACCAAAGCTTTTATGGCCTAATGTCACATTCATACAGCTCTCAGTTCTTCTATATATTATTTCCAACCCTCTTGAATCTTCTCCGGCTTATAATATTTTTCCTGATTTACCAACTTACTTTTCAGTTTTAACACAGATTTTCCCTTCTTAATTTATGATTTATGATATATACATATATATATATATATATATATATATATATATATATATATATATATATATATATATATATATATATCATATAGTGTGAGTGTCCTTTTAAATGTTGCTATTCTATTCTATTTGTGTTATATTGTGTCAGCCCATTATTGTGCCGCTCGTGTGAGTTTTTCCGTACAATCGTTATGTATATATATACACACACACACATATATATATATATATATATATATATATATATATATATATATATATGTCGCGGTATACATAAATATAGTCGACTACCCAAACAAATATTTGTATTTAGCTGAAGATTAACGTGGTAACGTCAAAATGCGTTAATATGTGTGTGTTTAAGTCGCGGTAGTCCAGGGGGTAGAGCGTTGGATGATCGGAGGGGCTCGGGTTCGATTCCCGGGCAAGGCACTCTTTGCACCTGCAGCTCCTCCAAAGCTATGTGATTTTTCGGGTACCAGATCTTCCTGGGAAAACATATCTGGTTACATAATACTGATTATCAACATAACATAACACTGGTTATCCCTATCCTAGAATACTCCTCCATAGTATGGGATCCATATGAGGTGGGACATATTAAAAAATAGAAAAAGTTCAAAGAAAGGCAGCAAGATATGTACTCGGAAGGTACAAAAGAACAGATAGTGTCACGGAAATGTTAGATATACTGAAATGGAAGAGTTTGAAAAATAGAAGAAAAAGGAGTAGGTTAGGCGCGATGCATAGAATTGTTAAAAAGGACGAAGCGTGGGAAGATTTATGGCAAGGGATAGAAAAGCCTAACTTTAAGGGAAAAAACGACCATAGCCACAAAATAAAAATAAGGACGCAAAAAACCAATAAGGAAAAATACTCTTTTTTAAATAGAACCATAATTGATTGGAACCAGCTGCCTGGAGGTTTGTTTGAGCCCTTTCCATCCAATTTTAGAAGTTTTAAGTATAAATGTAAAGCAGCCACCGGGTAATAAACTTCATTGTAGTTATTAAAATATTGTCTGCATGTGATGTGGACGACATTTTGTATGTGATGTGGAAGTGTCATTGTATGTAAAAATATTTTGTCTCTTATTTGTTTATATAGTGCGTGTATATATGTAATTTTCGTTGTAAGTGACCAAACTTGACCGTTGCCACCAGGAAAATCTCCTATTTGCAACGTAACTGTAAAATAATAATAAAAATAATAAATCCGGCACAGGGAAAGGCACTCTGGGCACCCCGTACCAAGCCCTATGGGGCATGTGTGAATTTCACATGCCGCATAGGGCTAGGTACGGGGTGAACCCTACCATCACCTAGCGAACCGACCTTCGGGTTGATTACTGTGTTTATGGTTTTTTAAATTGTCTATCATAACATTGTCTTCTTTTTACGATAGAAGAGAGTTGATTAGCATGGGCAATCACTAACTGCTATCTATATGTAGGGCTCACTTCCTTTGGTACAATGCTATACGGGTATGTATTACTGGGCTTCAATCTGAGAAAAACGCTATGCTTCGCTCGTCATCCAGGTATAGCCGTATGATGAAAGAAAATATCGAGGTCGGCAAGATAATAATTGTACTTGTGATTTCCTCCTCCAGACGACGTTCTATGAACTATCCCGGTTTTCTTGTCGCAATGCGGCCAGCATCCCGTCCCAAGGTCGAACGTCTCTCAACTGAAATGCGGAAAAGAACAGTCGAGCCGATGATTCTCACGTGTAGCATGTGCTTCCCTATGTGTATTACCGGATTGTGATTTCAAATAAAGAGGTCCACCTTGAGTTAATGCACGCTCACTGGGCAGTGGTAAGTTATTCAACCGTTCGACGCAGGCACCATAGCAATGTGCTCCTGCTATCTGTATGTGAAAAAATATTCAGCGCCGACACAAATGCATGAAAAACTTTGATTAAAAACTTATCTAAACACAGAAGCACAAAGAAAGAAGGACAATCACGTACATTGCTGAAGTTTCGACGGCAACGCGCCTTTTTCAGAACCAGATTCTGCATATGGCGGCCTAGCCGTCAAGGCGTCAAATTTATGTACCCAAACGCGAGTATCCTTTCTTTGTGTTTCTGGGTTTAGATAAGTTTTTAATCAAAGTTTTTCATGCATTTGTGTCGGCGCTGTGTGTATATATATATATATATATATATATATATATATATATATATATATATATATATATATATACTACCTTGATCAAAAATTTCCCGGAATTTATTCAGAAAATTAAAAATACAAGTTTATTCATCTAAATCTATATTGTCCCCTTCAAAGTAATCCCCATCGACTGCAACACACTTATGCCAGCGCTTGATCCAATCCTCGAAACATTTTTTATATTCGGTTTTCGGTATGTCCATCAGTGCTTCCTGCGATTTTTCCATTACTTCCTCTCGGCTGCTAAAACGCGTTCCCCGTAATGGTTTTTTAACTCGATTGAACAGAAAGAAGTCACAGGGAGCCAAATCAGGTGAATTCGGTGGCTGTTGGATGGTATTTGTTGCATTTTTCGTCAAAAAATTACGAATAATGATAGCACTGTGCGACGGTGCGTTATCATGGTGCAAAATCCACGAGTTTTCTGCCCACATTTCTGGTCTCTTTCGGCGAATTGCTTCACGCAAACGTCTCATAACGCCCAAATAATACTCTTTGTTTACTGTCTGGCCTTCTGGCAAAAATTCATGATGCACTACACCGTTGTAATCCATGAAAACCGTCAGCATTGCCTTCTTTTTTGACTGAAAACGACGTGGTTTTTTTGGTCTCGGCTCATTTGGTGAACGCCATTCACTTGCCTGATGTCTGGATTGCGTGTCGTACTCATAAACCCACGTCTCGTCTCCAGTAATGATCCTTTTGATGAATGTGGGATCGGATTCAGCCTCGCAAATCATGTCTTTTGCGACGTCAACACGGTCTCTTTTTTGCATGAAATTGAGGTCTTTTGGCATGCTACACGACGGAAACCCAAATCATTAACCACAATGTCTTGGGCGGATCCATAGGCAATGTTCAAGTCCTCCGCTATTTCTCTGATGGTTAATTTGCGGTTATTGACCAACATTTCTTTTACTTTATCAATTTTTTCACCGACTTTCGATGTCGATGGTCTGCCACTGCGTTCATCATCTTCGATTGACTCACGACCACTTCTGAACCGCTCGTGCCACTGGTAAACGACCGTTTTTTTTAGAGAATCGTTGCCGAAACACTTTTCCAACATTTCCAACGTCCGTGCGCCACTAAATCCGTTTTTTACGCAAAATTTAATACAAGTTCGTTGTTGCAAATTTAAATCCATTTCTGAAATTGTAAAAAATCGCCAACACACACAGAGATAGATGTACTCTTGGCTACGTAACTTTTGCAAATGTCAAGTTATGGCACTAAGATTTAAAGGGAATATCAACAACAGATGTAACAATTTAACAAAAAAACAGAACTCAAATCGGAACGATGGGAGCGCCACACGGTGGTTATTCCGGGAACTTTTTGATCAAGGTAGTATAACTATATTTTTTTTAAGGTAATCTACCGGTTAAGGTAGGTTTTTTGATGGACACAACTACCAATCAAATATTTTGTGACTACTAACAAAACACAACCCTAAATTCTACTCTACACCAGGTCCCTCTTCATCTCTGAGTACTTTCTTCCTCCCTTCATCCCGTCCAACATCCCTATCCTGTTCCTTCCCTTTCCTCTTTTGCCCAACATTCTACCCTCTATCACAGTCTTCAACATCCCACTGCCGGTCAACACTCCCTTCATCCACTTTTCCTGCCTCCATAGGATTGCTCCCAACAAACCCCTCTCTTCGCCCACCATACCAAGTACTTCCTCATTTGTTTTCTTCTCTGTCCATTTCACCTTTTCCATTCTTCTCCACACCCACATTTCAAAAGCCTCCAGTCTACGTCTATCCTCCTGCTTCAATGACCACGTTTCCGCGCCGTACATAGCTACGCTCCATATCAAAGTTTTTACGAGTCTTTTCTTAACATCCTTACTCAAAGTCCCCGTCATCAACTCCCTCCTCCTCGTGAAAGCCTCTTTGCCTAGCGCAATTCTTCTCCTTACGTCCCTACTACTTTGACCGTGTTGGTCCAAAACACTACCGAGATACGTAAACTGTTCTACCTGCTCTAGTTTTTGCCCTCTTATTATTCCGGGAACTTTTTGATCAAGGTAGTATGTGTAACATTTGGACGGCACAATAGAACACAAATGTAAAATAGATAACGCTTAAAAGGACACCCCCACACACGCATGCATATAATAATGCATTGGAAAGTCAGTGCGATAGGTATGGAATGAGAATACATTTAAACAAAACGGAGGCTATACAGTTTTCCAGGATGAGAAAGAATAAATTAAATATCAAAATAGGACTTCATCAACTTGAGCAGGCAGAACAATTAACCTATCTAGGAAGTGTTTTAAACCAAAATGGTCCAAGAAGTAAAGTCATGAGATGAATGATCACGTTACTCGAAGAAGCTTTCACAAGTAGGAGGGAATTGATGAAAGGGAGGTCGAGTAAGGATATTAGGGAAAGACGTAGTTTTCTACGGCGCGGAAAAGTGGTCATTGAAGCAGGATGGCAAGCATAGATTGGAGGCTTTTGAAATGCGGGTGTGGAGAAGGATGGAAAAGATGAATTGGACAGAAAGTAAACCAAAAGAGGAAATGTTTTACGTTTTGGGTGAGGATAAGGGATCGTTGGAGGAAATACAAGGGAGGCAGGAAAGATGGGCACAAAACCTTTTGTTTGACGATCGGATGTTGGGGACTGTGATAGCGAGGGAAACGTTATGCAAGCAAGGTAGGCCTTGAAATAGGATAGGAATGTTGAATGGAATGAAGGTAGCAAGGAAGTTCGCGTAATAGAAGTGGTGATAACTGTAGTGTCGAATGTCAGTTTGGGTTTTGTTGGGAAATGCATGGAGATGTAGTATCTTTTTTCAGCTGCAGTCTGTATTCATGTAAAACTTACCTTAACCGGTAGTATGTTAATAAAAATGGCAGTGGGATTCCGTGTGATTCGCGTGGTGGGTGGGTTCGTTGCGCCCGGGCTGGACTCGTGCGGTGGTGGGGGGCGCACGGCACTTGGGGACTCCCAACATATCGAGTGACTTGCACCCGTCGTGTGCGCCTGGGCATTGTAGACTCTTAATGAAATGGCTGCAGGGACGTTAGGTATGTTGGTGTACCCTTTAGATGAAGGGGAGATGGGGCGGAAATATCACCAAGGGAACCACAGTCTCCCTCTCGTTTCGAGGAGAGAAATGCCGCCAGGGGAGGGCCGATACCCATAGGGCGCCCACTGAGACCGATCCCTTCTCACCCTCTCTTCGGGGAGAACCCTATCCTAACTACTTCAGGAACCATTCAAATGTTTTACACTTTTGCGTCATATTTTCCATCAATCTGAAGTACCTTCTTGGAGCAATTATATTATTATTATTAACACGATCTAAACTATCATCCGCAAATTAAAAATGTTGCTTCAGAAAATGCGAAAGACAGCACATCTTATTCATATTTTCACTTGATTTTTCCATGACTCGCCGGAAAACTGCATCGTGTAACCTGGAGGATTGTAATCACTGATTCTTACTAATATTTACAGACTCCAGATGCCCTGGTTCTGACATGGGTGTTCCTTCATAACTCGACGACCAAATATCCACACTCTTCACCAAGTAGAGCCACACAGTATATTTGTAGAATACATCACCTGCCGACAAATTATTGGGACAAATACTGTGCTGGAAACCCGGCAAATAATCGCAATTCATGCCAAAACCTTCTGAAGATATTCGCCCATTTCCCACAGAAGAGGTGGTTAAATCGCCGACAGTACATAATCGACACATGCGCGACCATTCCACCAGGGATTATTCCACCACTAAAGAGGACATAATTGGTGACGACGAAGCCACGACATTTGTAGAAATTATGACTAATTCTGGCAAAGGGATTAAGGAAAAGCGTAAATTGTACCGTATCTATCAACAAAGGGAATTTCCATGAACTTCGGAAGATATTAAATCAAAAACAGGAATCCTTCCATTTGAAAAATCACAGCGCAGACAAAGAATGTACGCAAATTTTTCTAAAAATATGAAACATTCCGGGAGAAAGAAGGGCATTCCATACAGATGTAAACGCGATTATAAAGAACCAATATGGTACAACAGATAAGTCAGAGTGGTGTTAAGGAGACGAAGAACATTTTTTAATATACAAAGCGAACGGTAACTACGGCCGTATAAATATAATGGGAAGAGTTCACCCCAGCCGTACTCTTATAAATGGGCAAAGGATGGGTGGGGGATATTGGAGAAAATAGAAGCAGTAAATCGATAAAAGTTATAAAATTAAATAATTAACTGAGAATAAGACTAACTATAAATATAGTAAAAAAACTGAAAATAATTGAAATATTTAAATACCGGACACGGTTAGACCAATGAAATGGAGGACTGCAAATAAATCACGTACTATCTAGCTTGGATATACTATATAATAGTATAATAGTATATAATACTATATAATATATAATAGTATATCCAAGCTAGATAGTGAAAATCTAGGGCTCGCGCCCTAGATTTTCCAAAAAATATCACTTTTTCGTTCTCGAGGAGGTGTGTTGATTGATTGTCTGTTCACATGTCATCCGAGAGCTCTCGTGATGAAGCGCCATCAATCGAGGATGGCGACGCGTCGCGACGGGCCGAACAATGCCGCCCGGAAATCGCGGCCGCGGTTAGCCGCCGGGAGACGGTGAGAGAAGGGGGCCGCGAAACGTCTAAGCGTCCTTTTGGGTGACCATGGAAATGACACAGATGCCTAACGAACGAAACCACTTCCTAAACGATCCATATTTAAACTCTGAATGAATCTGAATGATGAATAAGCGAAAAGCAGTCCAGAAATCGAAATCCGGAATTTTTTTTAAACTCACTAAACTCGAGTGAGGTAGGCTAGGATGAGTACGTAACTTCTCCTCTGCTGATGGCTAAGGGTGAAGCAAAGCCGTGCGGCACTGATCAAAAATTGAACGTGTTCAGAGCGTTCTTGCCGATGTTGCATGTCTCAAGGATATTGGGTGTCTTCCCCCTATCGTATGTTTTCAAGACGAGATATGTGGACTCGGATCGTGATCGGAGGAGGATTCAATATTACAGAGTTTCCCGATCGGCGAGGATTTACAGCTATGCTTTCCACCTCTCTGTCATAATCGCCTTCGCCGCGACCCTCCACCGGGCGCTGGGCGCATTCTCCATGTTCGGTAGCGAAGCCTTCAACCTAATCCAGAGTGAGATCGTGGGCGCCTTGATCTTGACCCTAGCGGCACTGAGCGCCCTCGCGGTCCTCCACTTCACCGCCGTGAGCAGCCGACAACTCGGGAAGGTCTTCGCGAGCGTGGCGCGGGTGGATCGGAGGCTGTCAGCCCCCACGGTACCCCCTGGACTGGCGCCCAGTCACCGCCGCCTCCGCGTGCTTGCCACCGCCCAGGTAGTCGCGGCCCCCGGGGCCATCCTTATCCAGGTGTTGGTGGACCGCCAGGGGGCGGAGCGGTACACCTTCCAGTACATGATGGCCTTCTACGCCATCCGACTGACGGGTTTCACTCTGGAACAACAGTTCGTGCAGGTGGCGCTCATCCTGAGGGATAGGCTGCAGCTGGTCAACGAGGCCCTGAAGATCGTTTGGAAGAGGCATGAGGTTCCCGACGTCCTGAGTTCTTCCTCGATGCCCAAGCACAGGCGGTACGAGGCAGAAGGGCAATGGGCCAGGAGACCCAAGAGAGGGTCACGCATTTACCTATCAGCCTTCAAGTTGAAAGAGATAAGAATGGCTCACTTTTGTCTCTGCGAAGAGGCCAAAGTGGTGAACGATGTGTACCAATTGCCCTTGCTTGCGATAACGTTAGCTCTGTTCTTTGATATCATATCGGCCGGCTACTTCCTTGTGGACGACTACCTATCCGGCTCCACGAAAATCTACGCATACCTCTCTTCCATCACATGGGTCGTTCAAAGCACGCTGAGGATCGGCTGTCTTTCCTGGGTCGCCTGGGACACCTCGGATACGGTCCGTACCCTAAAGATTTCGGATGACGAAACATAATTTCGTCATTCATATCAATCGCCAATCACAATTAAATTAGTATTAAGTGGCAATCACTGGGCCTTAAAAATAATGGTCGGTTCAGGAGGTGGCCTATGAGTAGAGGAGATGAAGTTGTTTAATGTGAGAGAATGAATTCACAAAATGAATGACTTTAAATCAATGCGTTTTGTTCACATGCACCAAGAATATTTAACTACTTGCAATTCCTCAACTATTATCGAAATAAATGCTAACAGATTTTACATTTATTCGGTTACAAACCCGATTAAATATGGTAACTTTAAGGGCTTTAGTCCCGCCTCTGGCGCGGGTGTTATGTCATGCTCTCGGTGTTCTGCCTGCCGCTGGGACATCCGATGACAAGGCAGGATTAGCTTATTGGGATCATGCGGGCTGAACAGACAGGGGGAGTGTTCATTAAATAACAGGAATACGAGTTATTTGGAAAGAATTTTATTTATTCGCCTATATCAATTTTATCATCTTCGAAGTAGTCCCCATTAGATATTATACAAGTACACGTACGGCATCAATGTTTCCAATCCTCGTAAAACTTTTGGAAATTGATCTTTGGTATAGCTTTTACCTCTCTCGGCGATACTTTTAAATCTCATATATGCTTCTAAAATGTCGGCCAATGAAAGTTATCTTTATTTTTGGGAACAGAAAAAAGTCTCGCAGGGCTGGCGAATATGGAGGTTGAGACATTATTAAAGTCATGTTTTTGGCCAAAAATACATTAACAAGCAGTGAGCAGTGTGAGCAAGTGCATTAACGTCCTGGTGCAAAGGCCATTAATTTTTTCGCTACGAATATGGGCATTTTTTGTATTATTTCATGCAAACGATGTTAAACTTGTATGTAGTATGTAATCGTCATTGATCGGTTGGCCTTGTGGCAATATCTCACGGTGCACTATGCCCTGCACTACGCACCATGTGAAATTGCAAAATTCCAGTTACTTTTTGAACACATCTCATACCTCGTACGTCTGCGAGAGAAAAAAACTTTTCTTTGTAATTGTGCACACGGAGGTTGCCACCGGAGATGGCTTCCCTCCGCGAGATAAGGATGTTGCACTTAAGTTATTGTAATATACAACATTGAGTCTCCATAGAATAATACGAATAGTCATTCCTTATCATTGTGAAATGTGCACAAAATCGTGTCAATGTTTGTCCCTGAAGGCAATGATAAACATAAACTTTGGTTGGAAAATGGGATCAAATATCGTGACCGGGACCTGAAAGTAGACGGCCCTGATGAAGGGGAGAACGTTGGGAGATGGTGGTCGAGGGATGGAAATGGAACAGACACGGAATTAAGGGAGGCAGGTATTACGTGTAGCTGCAGTACGGTTAAGTTAAATATGTGGTTTTAGAGGCTTTTAGTTTTTTATTAGCTGTGACTTATAAATATGCATTCAATGCTTAGGTAGTGAATCCATCAGAAATGAGACACTTTTACAGGCCTTTAATTACTGATTGAATCTCCGAAGTGTCTATTCTGCTTTAGACACACGAGCTCCGCCTTAACTTTCTCCCCCATTTAAAAAATATCCTTTTCCAATGTTAGCATTTTTCCTGTGCCGACATACCTTCGTGGTATTCTTCCACTGGGTGTGATACTCATGAGAAATAATGCTAGGATTTATTAATTTTTATGACCAGCAAATTCGTTTCATTTTTTCCAAAACCAGTTCCTGCACTAGCAATAGATAAAGGATAACTAACGTTTTACCTGTATCTTCTACTTGCCTAAATTAACATATCCTAATTTATTCTCTAACTTTGATATTTTTCAATGTCCATGTTTTTGATCAAATATCATCATATTTAGTGCATAAATGTTCAATGTTACTAAATGATTGTTTTTTCTCTTAGGCTATGCGAGCCAAGAGATATATTCTAAAAATGAGAGAGATGGAAAGCGTGCCAGCCGTTGAAGAAGAGGTAAGAACTTGTTACATGTGTAACAAATTGTCTTAAAAACATATTCAATATCACTTTATACTTCTCTTTTTTTGGAGACTAATCTAAAATATTTGCAAAATGTAGAATCCTATTTCTATCTACATTGAGAATCTAAATACTTATACTTCAACTGCTACCCCCTCTGAGAGTAGAAAGAGGATGGTCGGCTTATATTACCTGAGTCAACCGAAGTTAAATGTAATAAACCTTCATTTTCTATTGAAATAATTCAAACGAATTTCATTTTCAATTCATTATCCGAGAGTTTTTAACTCTATTGACACCAGATGCGCCCTCAAAAATAAAGAGAGATACGAAGAAAGATGTTGTTCATAAGCGATGATCCTAATGCTTTCAATCTTTTTACATTGTTTACATACAAAACATTTAAACAAAACTCTGGCGATTTCACAGTATGAACGATATATTTAATAAAATTTTTAAATATTCTTCGCTCATACCACAAGTTTAACTGAATGCGGATTTGTTTGTTGCCATAAGCAAATACTTAAGAGTTTTGTGTTGAATGAAATTTGTCGGTTGATCGATTGCTTTAATAGCGCCTCCGCATTGCTTCAGAGAGCGATCCAAATAATAAAAGCATCATATCAGATTCTTTGGTAATTTCTTCTAAAATAATTTAAGTGCAAATTAAAAGTATGCGGAACTTAAAACTTAACAGAAACAAATCTTAAATTTGCGGACTAATTTAACAAAATAAAATGCTGATTGACGGAAAGTGAGAAATTAGTGCAACAATAATCTACTAGTATGATATCGCTAATGTTCAATTAAAAAAATTATAAATGCTTCGAAATTCCATCTGCACCAACCTCGGTATGAGAATTCATCTATTTCCACACTTGAACCGTTTCCATTCGTGTATTCAAACCGGTAAGACACGTTCTGATCATTGCTACTCTACCCGTACTCACTTGCCTTTCTTCAATGCTCACGCTTCTGAGCTAAAATGCGTAGACCAGTGGAAAGAAATCACCAGCTGTATTGCTAAAAGTTAAGGTGTAAATGTTACCATAATGGCATTGGTCTTTTGAAGGCAAAAAATGAAATAAATCGGATAAAGAAAGAAGAATTTCAATCACGTTGCGCTAATAGCTCTTCAATTCGCAATATAAATAAAAATACGTAATGGCAACAGAAACAAAATTAAACGCATAAAATTACATGATAAAACCAGTTTTAATCAGTCCACTTGGAATCTGCAGTTCCATTTAATTGCTCTTTTTCCGAGAATGAAGATTATGCTGGAATTAATTTTTAATATCCTTCTCACATGCGTCATGCATATTTCTAGCTCAAGAAGTTTCTCGACTACCTACTTCAGGGGAAGATTCAGTTCAGCCTTTGCGGTTTCATTGGATTGGACATGGCAATGGCCCAAGCGGTAAGTGTCCCCCCTTCTGTACAAAGAGATTAACTCGGTGTTCTCCCATC
Organism: Hetaerina americana; assembly: GCF_022747635.1. Taxonomy (NCBI): domain Eukaryota; kingdom Metazoa; phylum Arthropoda; class Insecta; order Odonata; family Calopterygidae; genus Hetaerina; species Hetaerina americana. The sequence goes on from NW_027286763.1 coordinate 13,197,162, forward strand.
CTCCTCACCAACGGACGGATAGACAGCAGCAACTGCTGAAAGCGTCTCTAAAAATTAATACGAATTTTAAAATTCGTGCGTCTCAAAAAAATTAATATGAGTGCCTTTTGGCCATTACAATGCCATAGAAATAAGGTTGGCTGAGTGCACCATTCAATAGTTATACAATTCCCCGGAACAAAATACTCCACATTACCAAATCTATGGAAATATGGGTATAGCATTACTAGCAGGAAGAATTATTAATTTCGGAATGCTGTGACCATTTAACGACGTAGGAGCAGTTCAAAGAGAAGGCCGACTCCTTGAAATACGAAAAATACACCCTCAAAATGAGATTCAAGATCACGACCTTGGGGTCTGGAGTTGAGAGATCGTCGCTGGTTCGTCGTGGCCGAAGGGCCCTGAGTCAGGGTGATAACGCAGAAAAATGCTGAGACCAGATGGAGATATTATCCGAACTCTGGTTCTGGGGGCGGTACTGAAGATAGGCAGAGAAAGTGAGAAGCGAGGAATAATATAGAGCGGTAGAGAATTAAAGACAATGCATGTTGAGAACGATACAGAATAGGAGAACCATATAGATTGGGAACACCTTGGGACATATAATGGATTTGTTCATGGAATATAATGAGAAACGGGGAAAGGAGGGGAAGGGAATGGAGGAAGTGAAGATATTAAGTGACGTGTTGGGCAGAAGGGCATGTGCAGATGAGATGTAATCATGCCAGAGAGGTAGGAGAGATGTGAACTGTAGTCGACCAAACTTCTGATTTCGGATGATGATTGTGCACTCAAGACTAAAAAGGGGAGTAACCCATTACAACCACACCGATAAAATTTGATAAAAAACGTCCCATTAAAAATCGGAACCTGTTTGATATTTAGTTTAAAATAATGCGTCATCAAAGCGCCCATGATGACGGAAAGGAATTGCTTTTAAGATAGCCTTCAATGAAAACATAAATTTCCCCTTCTGTCTCCCATATTGATACATGAAGAGGATTATCTTTACATCTCCTTAATACCCCGCAAGCCACCTCAAGGGCGGGGGGTGCTAGGGCACCACCCGTAATAATAAAAAAAGCCGAATGCAAAAGACACAAATGTATACAATCCATAAACGAAACGTGGAAGGCATTCTTACAAAATCTCTTACCACCCACACGCATGTAAATACTCAAACTACTAACTAGCATACACATGCACCTACAAATGTACCTGATCTCCTTGCAATGTTTAACTTTGTTCCGAATTTCAAATTAAATATTTTTAATTTTTCTTATATGACTTGGGTTTCTTATTACTATGATTTCTGATTGTTCGGGAAAAGAATGAGTATTTGTATCTATCTGTACAGGAATCTATCTCCCTTATTTTATCTTTGTGATCTGATCTACGTAAATAGAGTGGGGCCATTATAATTCCTTCAGTGCCATAGTTAACCTCGTTTTTCTGAACCATTCTTAAGGTCGAAGTCTCGCTTGCTATCTTCGTATCTCCAGTAGCTCCCAGCCTAAATCCCCGAAGAGACCTGTCACACTTGTGTTCTTATTATAATCATTTTTAACAAATATGGTGGATTTTCTGGACTTTATTTCATTCTTTTTACCAAATTTTCTCCCGAGGATTCCAAATGATTGCGGCATATTCCAAATGAGGCCTAACTAGAGCAAAATAACACCACTCTTTAACTTTCAAATTACATTTCCCCAACACCCGTTTAAGGAAGCCTAGTTTCTTTAACTCGGATCCGCATATTGTCCTGATGTGTGCTCCCCATGAAAGAGGTGGTGTTAGGACTACCCCCAAATATTTAACTTGATGGGCCGTAGTTAGCACTGAACCCTCAATTTCATAGTTAATGTCCTTTTCGCCACTTCCTTTGTTCCAAAATTTCAAAACTGCGCATTTGTCTATGATCAGCATTAATCCCCATTCCTTGCACCAATCCGAGATTGTGTCTAAGTCTCTAGAGAGTAGCTCGCAATCTAGTTGGCTCCTTATTTCCCTGTACACCACCGTGTCGTCAGCAAATAACCTGAGATTGCTGCTAACGTGTGCGCTTAAGTCATTAATGTTCAAGTATGTATATTCTCAAAAGAAGCAGCCAAATAACACTTCCCTGGGGGACGCCCGATATTGCATCTCTATCCGTTGAGAACAACCCATCTATGACTACTATTTGTTTGCGATTTGACAAGAAGTCTCTAATCCAATTAATTATTTTCTCATTGATTCTATAGTATTTAAGTTTATGTAAAAGTTTATTGTGTACTTTGTCGAAGGCATTTTTGAAATCCAGGAATACTGCATCGACTTGTGTGTTGTTTTCTCCCGATCTAAGTATATCGTGAATGGAAAGACCTAATTGTTTCGCAAGATCTGCTCTTCCTAAATCCGTCCTGGTTGGGGATTAGTATTTTCCTACTGTCAAGAAATCTCATAATGTTACTGTGTTACTATGTGAATTAGCGCTTGTGCCTTTGAGGCATTTGCAATTCAACAGCCCCCTCTCCTCTAGTTAATTCTTAGCCGAGGCCTCCGGAAAATGTACTTTGGGCGCATTCTCTCTCTCTTATCTTATGCATTCCTCCGGGGTTATGGAAGTCGATCTCACAATAAATATTGACCGCCCGCATTTTTGTATGCCCAATCACACAACCCCTCCTCTACCATTTGAAAAGACCCTTCTCCCAACCCTGAAATCCCCTCCCATGGTCTCTTTCCCTAACGAAGTGGGAATATGAAACTTAAAAATAAGGCTACATCAAAACATCAGTTGCTGCCACTACATTATACGTATTCTATACATGACAAATATTGAATTGATTAGGTTTAATAAACGTAGGTTATGTAAAGTGCAATGATTCCTCTTCGTTTCTCAACAAGGTGAACTGAAGGAATAGTGTTAAATTCGTCTCCTATTACAATTTATTCTTAAATAATTATTTGTTTATTTATAAATCTCTCTTCCTCAAAGGAAATGCGGGCTCATCCCATTAAGGATAATAAATCTTCAGCGACTATAGGGTTGTTTGGTAACCACATTCTAAAGATTCGAAAAGCACTAAATATTCCTTTACCGACGACGTTTTTATAGCCTTTCCATTTTTGAGGTCGTAATTTGTAAAGAGAACAAGAAAAATTAAATCTCTTATTGATCTAAGGGTTCAAGCCCCCCCCCCCCGCTGATAACTCAATTCTTTCATATTTAATTGAAAAAATTAAACGGAAATTCGCATCAGCATTAATAAAAATACTTTTCAGATCTCCTCTCCCTCTATTTAAATGACTTTTTGGGGTGGCGGTGCTGTAGGAAGCTAGTTCAAGCCTCCACCACTTAATGTATACATATATATATAAATTATTTATATTATATAAATTATTTTATTATTATATAAATTATATATATATACATTTCTGTATAAATTATACATATTATATATATATATATATATATATATATATATATATATATATATAACCATAAACACAGTAATCAACCCGAAGGTCGGTTTGGTAGGTGATGGTAGAGTTCACCCAGTACTAAGCCCTATACGGCGTGTGAAGTTCACACATTAGGGTAGGGGGTTCCTTTCCCTGTGCCGGTTATGGTTTCCCAGGAAGACCTGGTACCCGAAAAATCATTTAGTTTGGGTGGAACTGCAGGTGCCCAGAGTGCCTTGCCCGGGAATCGAACCCCAGTCCTCCCGGGTCCCCTGGTCAGTAGTCCAACGCTCTACCCCCTGAACTACCGCGACATATATGCATTTACACACACATATTAACGCATTTTGAAGTTACTACGTCATCTTCAGCTAAATACGAAGATTTGATTGGGTAGTCGACTATATTTAGGAACTAGACTAGATAGGGATGAGAGGAAAGTAAGGAAAGGAATAAGGAGTAGGAAGACTTTCGGGATGGGAATCTTTTTATTTTATATAAAAGGAAGGTTGGAGGGCTAGGTAGTTATTCAATTTAGGAAGGATCTAGAAATTTTAGGGTTTGGGTCGGAGAATTAAAGTTTAACTTTAAAAGCGGTGAATAAATGATGAGATTCAAATCTTTCGACCAGCTTCCTCTCTTGAATAATTTATCGATTTCGTACTGTTCTAAAAGCCCTGACCGTCCGCTCATTTCTCCTGTAGCATATCTAGAGAAAAAGAGGAGCTTCTCTCTCTCATTAAGGAGGGAGCATCCTTGATCCCGACCACTCGGGCATGCTCCCTCAGCCTGGTGCTAAAACTCCTCCCTATTTGACCAATGTACACTTCGTCACATGCGTCGCACATCACATTATGTATAGATCATCATCATAGGACATCCAATGTGGTTGGCAGATCCGTGGGATCCTCTTCTTCACCATGCATTCCTTTCCTCTGCCCTCCTCTTCATTTTCTCATACCTATTACCCTCTTCCACATCCTCCCCCCTTTCCACCAGGACTTCTAGCATCTCCTTCAGGATGCATTCCCTTCTTAGCACGTGTCAAAGCCAATTCTTTTTTCCCTTTTTCCGATTTCTTTCAGCAATATTCTCTCTTCTGCCACTCACCTCAGCACTTCTTCCTTCTTCCACCTGTACCCTCCACTTTTAATTCCCCCTAAATTCTTTCTTTCGTATTACTCGTGCTTAAAATTTTGAAGAGTATAGAATGCTATTTTAATTCCACCGCTAGGTCGTGTTTTCTCAAAGCGGAGGAGAAATCGCCGTAGCGTCGGAAATAATTTCTTCGCCTGACGTCTTACGGATCATATTGTGGGTAAGGCCACGACTGTGACCATTCACCGCAATTTTGCGCTCAATAACTCTAGATTCTCTATTGTGGGCATTGTCCAGGGGTTGAATCGTCTTTAATCTGGTGGCTAATGCGTGAAAAACTGCTAATTTTTAGGTGAAGCTTGCGGGAAGTATTTTACATTTAATCGAGGGTTTCTACAAATGCCAAACTCGTATCTCTTGTTCTTCGAGGTGATGAATAGGTCGGCAAATGTATTGTTGCCTTGTCTTCTCGTTTCACCGAAAAATGTATATTTACGTGTTGATTACTTAAAGATATGTAGAAAGTTACCTGTTGTCTCTGCCTCCTTGTCCTACTGCATCCACACTTATAAAGCAATAAAACACACGATTTAATGACGCGTTGTTGGATTTAAAAACTTTACATTCGAAGTAATTCATGGAAATGTCTACAAGCAGAGGGAAGAGAGATTTTTAGTTCGTCTTATTTTTTATGATATTTTTGGTCATAAGAACAATGATTTTGATTCGTATAAAGAATAAGATAAGCTATTTCCTTGAAAACCACCGAATTCACGAAATGACGTTATATTACCGGCCCCGGTGGAAGAGGGGTTACGAATTCGCGGGTTCGATTCCCGGCTAGGTGAGGTTATTCGTCATCTAGGGCTTAGGTGTTTATAATTGTTTCTATTGTTATATATCGATGGTAAAAGTCCGATGTTAATGCCAAAGTGCTGTTTTCGGATTAATGCAAAATAAATAAATTATAAATAAACTTCTTTAAGAGCTTGGGATATGCGGTAGAGTGGCTTCATGCTCCTAACACGCGGGGGTGAAACATAAATGTGCTAATACACCATCAGCGGCCACAGAGGTGTACAATGAGTTCAGAGTCAGAGGCTGTCAGGGCAACAGAGAAAACTGCCTTCACTGAAAATAGGACGAATGGTCACTTCCTAAAGGTGGTTATTGGCCAAATCGTGGTCAGTTCATCAAATATTAATGAAAATATCAAATATACAATAATTTTCTACTCAGAATAATGGTATTTGGACTACCGTGATCGCAAAAAATCTATTACACACACACACACACTTAAAGGCGTCACCTGGAAAAGAGTTAAAATATGCTCAGGGGACCTCATTGCATGCATTTCCTAATAAATCTAGGGATATTTTTTTTATAAGCACAATATTTCATCCTATGTATGTGAAAGAGGTTGGTAAAAAAAGCTCAACAGTTTTTGCTCATGTCCGATGCTATTAATGGCTATTCATTGTTCTCTTTGGTCGATATTTATCCGAAACCATGCCAGCGAGTCAACATTGATATTGATTTCTCGTAGAATCACCGCCTTTGCAGTGTATACACATTTGACCACGCTCTCCTCTTCCACGTTTCAGGTCGTCCAGGCGTCCACGACTTACATTCTCGTGCTGCTCCAACTTCGTCGCAGCGACTGACGGCCAGTCTTCACGGAGCGGCCGCGATGCCATGACACCATTCGCCCGGCCCCTCCGACGCAATCACTCGCTGGCAATTGTTCGCACAGCGATTGTAAGAGTGTCCCCTCTCCCTATCCTTCGCCTCTATCCCTGCCAAGGGAGGAATGGACCAATGTCCACGAAGGTAAAGGGCTCCAAGTGCTGCATCATTGAAAACCAGAATCCCTATAGAAATTCTTCCCTTTTCTCAAACGTATAACAGAAATAAGGCAAAACTTTCGGTCAATCAGGAGACGCCAAGATGAAATTTTATCTACCGACCAATCAGGAGACACCTGACTACAGGACAAACACATATGTACTGGACTAAATATTGACGAAAGGGTATCCAGAAGACCTGAGGAACATTACTGAGTCGGTTTTCGAAACGTCGGCAGCAATGCGGATGCGTACACTAACCTAGTGGAAGACCCGACAGGATTTTGCTTTATCTGTTCTAGAAGTGCCGACTAATGCTGTAAACAAAATAGGCGGGCTATATTCTCATCGTTCTATAATAAATAAAAGGTCTTTACTCAAATCAGTCTAATCTTAAGTTGAATTTCATATGCATTTGATGACTTCTTTTTCAGTTTTCTATACACGTATTGGAATTGAGTTTTTAGAAAATTATTTATTAGTCAGGATGGTTTTGTATGGTATAGTTGAGTAATGCTCTCAATCCATCCAATAGCGTACGAAAAATCTAAAAATTAAACTTGAAGACTAATCACCTGAAGTAAAGGAGGTTAATCCAGTGTTAGCTAATGAAATCCCAACATTAACGGAATTACGACTCAACCAAAATTAATTCCTTTTCAATGACAACTTTCTGGTGTATGGCAGGGGGTTCAAGCAACCCCTGCAGCAAACACTTTTGGTGGATCGCCGGGTATTTGCGTTGATGTAGATGAAGTGTGTTTCCATATCAATGCTGCTTGCCGATTCAGGTAGGGTTTCAATCACGGAAACTGCGAAGCAGTTATCTAAGGATTGGTCGTGGGAAGCAGCGTGAAAAGGGATAGGATAATTAAGGAAAGCGGGAGAGTAGGTGGAAGAGCGGTGGTTATTTACGTGGAGGGAAAGAGTAATAGTGCATTCACCCACATTGAAGGAAGGACAGAAGTAACGCGAGAGGCAGAGTTGTAATATGTTTTTTGAAGTGCTGGTGGCAAAACAATGATTTTTCAGCTGGGATATTGGAGTGAGGTCGGTGGCGGGTCGAAGAAGACGTCAGCATTCACCATGTGTGTGGTTTCAAAGTGCGCAGGGGGGCGGAGAAGAGACATGGCGGCCCCCAGGTTGTCTTGTGGATTTGAACATATACCGTAAGTTCGACGGGCGTTTACTAGTAAATGAGACGGAGAGACAATGTGGGAATGAAAATGATGTGGACCGATTATTTGATTGAGTAATGGGTTAGAGTGTAGATATCATGTGCCTGGTCTTGTGAGTTGGTGCTGATCAAGTTAAGGCACTTTTGTGTGATGGGTGGCAGCTGTTGAAGTGAAGGTATTATTGGTGATTTTTGGTCGGTTTAATGTGGACTAAGGTGTAATATCTATTATTCTAGAAGTGAATGTCGATATCGAGGAAATAAATAATAGAATCAGATATAATGGGACCAAAGGGGGAAGATGTCATCAATGTAGCGGGCCACGAGGAATGGTTTGAGGGTTTGGTGATCGAGAAAGGTGTGTCCTCGAGTTTGCACACGAAAAGATTACTGCTGGCAGGAGCCATGCGTTTGCCAATTTCAGCGCCTTTCGTTTGTAAATAGAATTTATTGTTAAATATGAGTTCATATTTTGTGAGAACGAGATGAGTCAATTTAATGAGAAAAACAGTGAACTGGGTGTGTGGTGTGGGTCGTAAGGAGAGGAAATATTTGAAGGTTCTACGTCTTCTTTTTAGGGGATGAAGGTGAGAGCTGTTGTGGAGATGAGAATACTAGGTTTTTGAGGAATTGGGATGGGGTATAAACGTTGAAGGCAGTGGTCCATAACTTCGGAGATTCGTTCGGTGGGTGGGTTGATGCTGGACACAATGGGGCGTCCGGGTTATGTGTTTTGGGTATTTTGGGCATCAAATAAAAGTGGGGGGGTCTTGGAATTGGGGGAGGTGAAGAATGTCTGTGGGTGAAAGGCCTTCTTTGGGTCCAAATTTGGATAGAAAAGAAAGGATGTCCTTCTTGTAAGAAGATTTAGGATCTCGGGGCAAGGGGGCGTTTTGAGAGCAGTCGTCAAATTGGCGTCGTCTTACCGTGGCGACGTAGTCTTTCTTTTTTAACAGGACGGCGGATGACCATTTGTCCATCTTTGTGATTACTATGTCTCTATTTAACGCTAAACGTCCGAGAGCATGTCCTCTGTGAGCTTTCCTAGTGGTTTCAAGGTATCTATAATTGTTTTGTTGGATATCTTGGTGATAAAGAAGTCGATGAAAGCTCCTATTGGATGATGAGGAGTGGTTTGGTTTAATTTTGGGAATCCGGGCGGGATTGGGTGGATACAGGATTGATTGTGGTTTGGGAAACTAGGTTGAGATTTGTCTGAAGGGGGAAAAGAGGCAATAATTGACACATTAATACAATCTTTAAATGAAACAATTTAGAGGGAGGCACGCTTAGGAACTGGTATAGAGGCATGCGGCTTCCCCCCTTCCCAACACGCCCCGCGGCTCCCTACCACCACCCCCGGCATTCCTGCCGCTGACACATTCTAAATTACCAGTCTGACCTGAAGAAGGCCCGAGAGAAAGTCCTATAAAAAGCTTAAAACTATCTGCTTGGAGAAGGTGAAATGGACAGGGAAGAAAACAAATGAGGAAGTACTTGGTATGGTGGGCGAAGAGAGGGGTTTTTTTGTGGGAGAAATCGTAAGGAGGCAGGAAAAATGGATGAAGGGCGTATTGATCGGCAGTGGGATGTTGAAGACTGTAATAGAAGGGAGAATGTCAGGCAAACAAGTAAAGGGCAGGAACAGGATAGAGATGTTGGACGGGGTGAAGGGAGACAGGTAGTACACAGAGATGAAGAAGGACTTGATAAAGAGAAGGTTGCTGGATTGTGTTTTGTTAGGAGTCACAAAATATTTATTTGGTAGTTTTGTCCATCCAAAACCTAACTTAACCGGTAAATTACCTTATAATAATGTAAAACAAAATAAATATACTCATTTTGTGCGGATGAGTCTAACGTATGTCAGCAGGTCAGCCACCATTACACCTTGTTTATATTATTATTATTTTTATTATTATTTTAGACTTACGTTGCAATTAGGCGATTTTCCAGGTGGTAACGGTCAAGTTTGGTCAAAGAACTCTTACAACGAAAATTACATACATACACGCACTAGAAAAACAGAGAGGAGACAAAATATTCTAACATACAGTGACACTTCCACATCTCATACAAAAAAACTTCCACATCACATACAAAATGCCGTCCACATCACATGCAGACAATATTTTAATAACTACAATGAAGTTTTTTACCCTGTGGCTGCTTTACATTATACTTAAAACTTCTAAAATTGGATGGAAAGGGCTCAAACAAACCTTCAGGCAGCTGGTTCCAATCAATTATGGTTCTATTTAAAAAAAGAGTATTTTTTCTTATTTGTTTTTTGCGTCCTTATTTTTATTTTGAAACTATGGTCGTTTTTTCCCTTAAAGTTAGGCTTTTCTATCCCTTGCCATAAATTTTCCCACGCTTCGTCATTTTTAACCATTCTATGCATCGCGCCTAACCTACTCCTTTTTCTTCTATTTTTCAAACTCTTCCATTTCAGTATATCTAACATTTCCGTGACACTATCTGTTCTTTTGTACCTTCCGAGTACATATCTTGCTGCCTTTCTTTGAACTTTTTCTATCTTTTTAATATGTCCCACCTCATATGGATCCCATACTATGGAGTAGTATTCTAGGATTGGAATAACTAGTACCTTTTATGCTTTTTCTTTTGCGGCTATGCTACTTCCTTTTAAATTTCTCATCACCCAATGCAATACTTTAAATGCCTGCCGTGTCAACTTATCAACTTGGACTCCTCACCCAAGATCCCTAATTAAGTAAATACCTAAATATTTGCATTGACTGGTACATGGGATTATTTCTCCAAAGAGGGTGTAAATTTCCTTTTTTGCATTCTTTTTATTTGAAAAATGTATATGCATACTCTTACTTATATTAATGCCCATATTATTATTTGTAACCCTGTCACCAAGGCGATCGATGTCATTTTGTAGTATTACGCGGTCATTTACATGCTCTATCCGTCTGTATATAATGCAGTCATCAGCAAAGAGTCTTATTTGGGGATGTAAATTGTTTGGTAGATCGTTTGCGTAAATTAGGAAGAGTAATGGCCCTAGAACACTGCCTTGTGGAACTCCTGCTAATACGCTCGCCTCATTTGAAAATGTATCCCTTAATTTTACTTTTTGAGTTCTGCCTCTAAGAAAATTTTTTATCCATTGTTTTACCCTAAAATCCAATGGTAACGAATCCAACTTTAACAATAATTTATCGTGAGGCACTCGGTCAAAGGCTGCCCAAAAATCAACAATTACTGCATTGACATCCTTTCCTTCATCTATTGCGTCGCCGATATATTGGCTAAATCCCAGAAGCTGCGTTTCACACGAGTATCCCGTTCTAAACCCATTATGGTGTTTGAATAGCCATCTATCTCTTGCCCACCATTCCCGAATGTAGTTAGCGATTCTTTTTTTCATTATTTTGCAAACCACTGAGGTTATGCTTACCGGTCTATAATTGTTGGCAATTTTTTTATCCCCTTTCTTGAAAATTGGTTTAATATTTGCCTTTTTCCAATCATTGGGCAAGTCGTCATTATTTACTTATTTTTCCTCATCCCCCTTATTTGTTTCACAAAATACGAGTCCTCCACGATAATACCGTTTGTCGAAGGCAGTGAGCTATTTGGTGCTGCTATGCTGATGAAGTTCTCTCTCGTTTCTGAGCTATTTAGGCAAGCCTTATTTTCCTTTTTGTTTTCTATTCACCGAAAAACATCCGTAAAGTAGGAGTTGAACATATTTGCTATTTCTACAGTGCCTGTTACAGTTACTCGTTACTCGCGGGTACTTAACTAAAGAACGATAAGACCAAGATGAAGGAATACAGGTGCCTGTACGTGCTGACAGAACGCTATATTATTATCAACCTTAGGCAGAACAAAGTTTTGTAGCATGTCTCGTCGTCATACAGCTTCTCTCCGAGGGATGGATTTTTTTACGCCAGGAAGAATTGCGTTTTAGAGTTACGACATTGCTTAAAATTATTCCATACAATAACTGGACTCCAAATCACCAACGCTTAGTAAGGAATAATACTGGAAAAACTGGATTTCTCTGCGTACTAAGTTGAGAAGGCGGAACGGAGGCAATAAATGGATGATTAATTTTTAGCTGCCCGCAGAAGGTTTTTGTGAAGAATGGAGGGAACGATATTCCTTGAAAAAATTAAAATTAAATAATGCTTACCTGCGCGTGGTATTATTAACGGGTGAGTAGCGTGCATAAGGAAAACCAGGCCAAAGAGAGCAGAAGATTTGGAAATATAACACTGCTGGAACTACTATCATAAAATCACTTGCGCGAATAAATTGGGGTATTCAGACCTGCTAAATGAAAAGGGATAACACCGGGGACATAACCCAGTTCACTGAATTGGACTCGGCATGAAACAAGACAAATTGATGGTTTCCGGAAAAGCAACATACGGAAAGGAGAGATGAAAGGAAAGATTTTTTGAAAATAGTTGGGAAAAAGACATGAAATTCATATCCTTAAAAAGATGTGTGCGAATAAACTCCGCATTAGGAATTAGTTGAGCATAAGGTTTTCAAAAGTTATATAAGAATTAGGAGTCAGGGTAGACCAGAGTTAGTCTACCTGGGGAGCCGGAGGTCACTGGTTCGATTCTCGTGAGCGATAGAAATTTTTCAGATTAGAAAATATTTGTTAATGGTGTTGACGGAACGAGGCAACTAAAAATTAACAGTCAAAATACAATAAAGGTATTTTGGAACGTGGCAACCAGGAAAAAATACCCCTGAAACCATGGCGAAAGGTGTAGCGATTTCACCGTAAGGCACTGATGTCACATACCGGCATTACGCTGCCACACCTGTGAGCGATAGTGAAGTGCACGTTGTCGGCTGCAGTACTGCGATGTGGAAGGCAACGGAAAACCACCGCATTATTCTCCCTAGAATATGCAGCCTTGCATTCAATTGTGACATGTAAGGACACTTAGGAATTATAATGGCCCCACACTACTTAGATAGATCAGACCACAAAGATAAACTAAGGGAGATAGATTCCAGGACAGATAGGTACAAATACTCATTCTTTCCCCGAACAATCAGAAATAATAATAGTAAGAAACCGAAGTCACTTTAGAAATATTAAAAACGTTGAATTTACAAGTCGGAACAAAATTAAACACTATAGAGATGTTAGGTATACTTTCAGGTGCATGTGTATGTAAGGTGTAGATTGAGTGTTTGCATGTGTGTGGGGTGTAAGTGTTCATGCATGAATGTATGCCATGTTTTTTTTTTGGATATATGATTTTGTGGTTATTGCATGCGGTTTTTTTTCTCTTTCTTTTCTAAATTACGGGTGGTGTCCTAACACCCCCCGCCACACGCCCTTGCGGCGGCTTGCGGGGTATTAAGTAGATGTAGATGTAGACATGATGGCTTTCCTCCTGGTAAAATATTCCGAAGGTAATCGCCCCCCAATTGGATCTCCGGGTGGTAACTACTGTGAGGGGAACAACAGTCAAAGTGGATAAATACAAGGTAAAAAATATGGAACGTAAGATCTTTGGGAGTATACGGGCAGTTGGAAAATGCCAAGATGGAGAATATATAGAATGAGAATTGGCATGCTGGGAGTGAGCAAGATTAAGTGAGCTAGGGTCGATGATAAGGTTAGAGGTAGAGGCTACAGACACAGTGATAGTGCAGGTGTATATGCCAACATCCAGCCATCCAGAAAAGAAAATGGAAGAAGTATACGAACAACTGGAAGAGGTCCTATAAATATTAAAAGGATATGAAAACGTCATAGTAATTGAAACGCTGTGGTCGGCGGGGGGCGAGAGGGAAGTATCGTGGGATACTTCGAATTGGGAAAACGAAACACCGCGGGAGGGGGACTGATAGAATTCTGCAACGAGAAAAACATGGTAATGGTAAATACCATCTTCGATCAACATCCGAGAAAAAGATACGGATGGAAGATACCTGGAGACAAACCACGCTCCCCAATTGACTACGTCCTACCCACGTCAGTAAGAGATGTAAGAACCAAGTTAAGAAGTGTAAAGGTTACCCCGGCGCAGATGTAAATAGCAATCACAACCTGGTGATCATGGACAGCAGACTACGATACAAGAAGATGAAGAAAGAGACACAACAACCCAGATGGAACACAAAGATACCGGAAGAAAAGTACGCAAGAGAAAAATTCACCGCGGCCATCGAAAGAGAAGTAGAAGGAGTTAATGATAATACCAGCAATGGCGGTCGATGGAAAAATATGAAGAATATAATGACCAAAGCGGCAGATGAGCACCTTGTGAGTTTATTCGGAAATATCTCAGAAGCCATGGATAACAGCTCAAATAAGGGGCCTCATAGACGAGAGAAGAAAATACAAGAATCGAAGTAATTTGAGTGAAAAAGACTTACATAAACAGTTGCGGAACCAGGTCATACGAGAGTGCAAGAAGGCAAAGGAAGAAAGGACAGAAAACTGCTGCGAAGAAATCAATGACCTCATGAAAAGGGGAATAGCGAGATGTTATAAACTAGTGAAGAGGCAATTCGGGGAAAGAAACACAATACCGCAAAACGCCCGAGCTGCTATTGGAAAAATACTAATAGAAGATGACGACACTGGGAATAGATGGAAAGAATACATTGAAGTACTCTATCAAGCCCCCAAACCACTAGAAGATGGCTTAATTAAAGATCAAAGCATGATAGGTAAAGACGATCGGGTTCCGCAGATATTAAGAAGCGAATTCGAGAGAGCCGTGACAGACCTTAGAAAGAACAAGGCACCAGGAGTTGGCAAAATAAACGGAGAAATAATCAAGGCACTCGGGGTCAAAGCGAAGGCGATTCCTCTATGGAATAATCAAAGATTGTTACGATAAGGGAAGGGACAGCGGAAAGATACCAGAAGACTTCGAGAAAAGTATAATGATTGCAATACCGGAGAAACTGAAAGCAGATGAATGCGAAAAACACAGAACATTGAGCCTGGCCGAAAAAATGAGACACGTAAATAAGCCGTTATATGTGGACTTGGAAAAGGCCTTCGACATCGGCATTCGTGGACTTAGAGAAGGCCTTCGACAACGTCGAATGGAACAAGATGTTCAAGATACTACGAGCAGCGCTCGGATAGGACTACAACGTCAGAAGAGTTATCCATAGCCTCTACAAGAATATGGTTACAACAGTTCAAACGAAAAATGGAAGAAAAATAGAAGCCAAAGTAAACAAAGGAGTAAGACAAGGATGCAACCTCTCGCCAGCAATATTCAACGTATGTATACCTGGAAGAGGCAATAAAAGAAGCACAAGAATTGGGTATCAAAAGAGTACATGGAGAAGAAATCAACATTCTCCGAATTTCAGATGACATCGCAGTAGTGGCGAAAACGCGAGGGGATCTGCAAGAAACTGTAAGCAAGTGCTACGGATCAAGTACTGGGGGAATATAATGTGAACATCAACAAGAAGAAAACTAAAATCCTTGTGTGCGGAAGAGGGAAACTAAATGCAGATATCACCATTCCAAGGGTGAAACTAGAGCAAGTTGAATCCTCTATCTACCTGGGCAGCAGTGTAACATTCGATGGAAGAAGTTCGACTGAAATCAAGCGAAGAATAACCCAAGCTAAAAACGCAGCCACAGAGAAGAGGCAATTACTACGCTCAATAAACCTAAGATGGAAGCAAGGAAGCAATTCACCAAGACTTTCGCGTTGAGAATAGCGCTCTATGGCTCCGAGACTCTGATCATTGGAAAACAAGACCAGTGAAGAATAGAACCCCTTGAAACATGGTGCTGGAGGAGAATGCTGAAGATTAAATGGACAGACAAAGTAAGGAACGAGGAAGTATATAGAAGAGCAGAAGAGGATAGGATCATATGGAGAACACTACGGAAACGAAGAAATAGATGGATTGGACTCACATTGAGGGACAATGGATTGATTGTGAATATAATAGAAGGAAAAATAGAAGGGAAGATTCCACGAGGAAGACCAAGAGACATGTACATAGGGCAAATTAAGGACGTAAAATATGGAAACTATCAGTGGGTGAGGGCATTGACACCAAATAGATTAGAATGGAGGACTGTAGTTAACCACTCCTAGGATCGGAACCACTCCGATTCTCAACTTCCTTAATCGAAGAACTCTTTCTTCTTCCATGGCCACCTTGGGTCTTCCTTTTATGCTGTTGGAAATGCGACCACTCCCTCGATGAGCAACCTTCAAGATGATCCGTCCTCCTGAGATCTCCCTATGGAGATATCAACCATTTCAAGTCACGACATTTCGACGCTATTATCGTAAAATGATATACGAGGGCGGTTCAATTAGTACCCGTGTTTGACAACAAAGGGAGTTCCAGAGGAAGTTTATGTTATCATCGTGTGCTGCCATCAATCAAACGATGGTGAAACAAATTTCAAACTGATTTAAAGGTTAGTTTGGATTTGGCAGCCATTCGAGTAAGATGTGTTTCGTGATTTTCGCCAACATGGAAAAAGAGCAGTATCGTTCGGCAATTCGATTTTTGTTTTTGGATGGGGAGAAATGCGAGGAGATAAAAGCGAAGTTGGATGCTGATCATGGGGTCACTTCGCCATCTATGACCACAGTTAGATATTGGTTCAACGAATTTAAACGCGGGCGAACATCTGTTTTTGATGAGGAGCAACCAGGACGCCCGGCAGACGTGGTTACCGAGGAAATAATTCAAAAAGTCCACGCCATGATTCTCGCTGATCGACGAACGAAAGTGCGCGAAGTAGCAGAGGCCGTGGGTGTGTCGACCGGAACGGCAATTAATATTTTACATGATAAGTTGGCGATGAAAAAATTGTCGGCCCGATGGGTGCCGCGATTGCTCACGGTGGACAACAATCTTATCCGGCTGTTATCCGGAGTTGTCGCCGCCAAACTGCATGAACTACGTTATGAATTGCTGTCGCACCCCCCGTATTCATCCAAACTGGCTCCCTGCGACATTTTCTTATTTCCTAAAATGAAGAAATGGCTCGCGGGAAAAAAATTTAGCTCAAAAGAGAAAGTTATCGCCGAGACAGAGGCGTATTTTGGAGAGTTCGAGAAATCCTATTTTTGGAGGGGTTTAAAAAAATGGCCGGAACGTTGAGAGAAGTGTATCTTCCTAAAAGGGGACAATGTTGAAAAAAAAATATTTTTGAAAAAATGGTTTCTTCATTTCTAACACGGGTACTTATTGACCCGCCCTCGTATGGCCAAAAAATGACGAGTGTTGTCACCGTGCTGTGGGTTCTAATTAATGTGCCTGTCTCGGTTTTGGGTTAATTATGGAATGAAGCCTCATTTTTGGAGACCTTCAAACAACCTAGAGAGTTTAAGAGAATGGAAGGACCAGAGGTGTCAACGCATTGTTCCTTCTTATGTCGACACAAAATATAATTGAGGAATTCCTGAACGTTGAAGGACTCTTTTTTGTGGCTCGATCGCCTGCCGAGCAATCAACGGGTGGATTCCACGGTGACGACCGCGGTGAAAAACCGAGAAGGGTGCTGAGGTCATGCCTCCATGCAAATCGAATTGCTCAACCATTTAACATTCTCGCAGCTGAAATGTTAATGCTCTGCGCGACGTCCACTAATTCTAGAGAAATATATTATATCAACAACGGGCAAGGAATTGCATTTCCGCGGCTATAAATTCAATAAATATTATTTCATATTTAAAAGTGCAATATAGAGTAAATATAAAATGAACGTGCCTAAGGTCGTGAAGCAATGAAAACTAGAAAGACGATACAGTAAATTTGATTGGCACTAGGTGTGTAAAGGGTAAAGGGAAGGTAAAGCAAAGTTACAAGTAGGGGGAAAGTTAAGGAACACACACTAGGTCACTTGGGTATGTTTGGGAAACAGTGACCTTACCTGTTTGGGAAACAGTGACCTCTCCTGTTTGGGAAACAGTGACTCACATATACCTCAAGGTATACGTGGCTCACTGTTTCCCAAACAAACTCAAGTGACCCAGGGTGTGTTCCCTATATTTCTCCTTACTTGTAACTTTGTTTTTTACTTGTAACTTACTTGTAACCTACTTGTACCTTGGTAGCTTTACTTGTTGCTTACTTTTAAATTGTGCGTTACCTACCTTTCCCCCACCCTTTTCAAACCTAGTGCCAAGCAAGTTTACGGTCTCAGCTATCTAGTTTTCAGTGTAATATAGGCTCTGTCGTGTGGCGAGAGATGTTGAGATACCAGTTTTGTTACCTTAATTCGACGTGGCATGCTGTTTGCATGGGTTTAACTCAGTTCGATTCATGGGATGCGTGGAAATCTTAAGGGGAACATTTCAGTGAGCAGTGCATGGTCGCCCCAAGAAGACGCTCTCGCTGGTGAGTGGGGAGGAGGAGTGCCGTGAAAGGCGCCGGCCAAGGAGGGAGAGGGTTTAATCCGGTTCTGGTGGACGTCCAGAAGTCCAACGCTTTTCCTTTCGATTTCGCAATGGAATAAATGCTGCGGTCTTTTACCCCTCAAACTGGGGGAAAGAAAATTCCACATATTTTAGCCGGAAATGGGTACGAAAAAACACAGTTGTGTTCAAGGAATGAATTTTGCGATCACAATTACGTAACTCTTTACGAGTGATGTTGGTTTAAATTAAGCAGTTCTTAGGTCGTCGGAGACTTTTGAAGATCGTTCTTTCAGGATAAAGTTCGTCAAAAATTAATAACTTTAAAACTTAAAGTGACTATCTTGAACATCTTGAAAACTTGTTCGTACTCATATCTAAGATTTTCGTCGCAATATTCCGCGATTCATTCGAAAAATTCATTTTTACTTTTAAATAAATCTCGACTGGTATTACATGGAATTATGAAAAATACTAATGATTCCTTTCAATTATTATTCATGAAGTAATCATAGGCATGAAGAAATAGACGGTGAACGCGATCAATTATAGGAAAAAATTGCGGATGTTCTTGGAATGAAACATTCGTTAGCAATCTGGACGTGGCGGCGGGCGAAGGAAGAGATGGAAGTGAGATATGGGGACTATAGTTAAGAAGCAATGAATGGCCGAGGGGAGAAAGATATAAGGGATTCTGCAGAATATTAATTATACAGATATTAATCATAACCAATACTTGGTTTAAACACCACAACAGACGTCGATAGACGTGTAAAATACCCGGGGATTCATATGGATATTCTTAAGGCTATATTATGGTTATGCACTGATTTAGGAATTGCGTAATTAATACACGTAGTTTCCCTTTGGTAACTGGTTACATGATCACTTGGATTATTAAGGTAAGTTAGGCTTCAGGAATGGGAATTAGTAAACGCAAAGACGCATAAATGGTAATGAGTTCACTAGTGGAAATGAAAGTAGAGCACAATGGGGATGTATTTGTCTCGTAAATTTCAAGGCGTTATTTGATAGAGTTAGACAGGGGCAGAAGAAGAGAATGCTCCTTATCAGCTGTTCGTTTCACTATACATATCTATCTATATATATATATATATATATATATATATATATATATATATATATATATATATATATATATATATATATATATGCGGAGGTAATGGTAGGAAGGTGTGGGAAGGACCCGAGGAGCCAGGAGTGAAAGTGGATGGGGAAATCATAAAGTCGGTTAGATTTGCCGATGATCAAGCTTTGGTTAGTCAATCAGTCAAATATTGATGAGCGTGTTCTACTCCTGGATTTTAAATGAACATTAGCGGACGACTCCTTTAATGCTGCCGCGGTATTTTCAGCAGTGTTTAGAGTAACGGATAAATGGTTACCAATAAACCCTGCGCACAAATGGCTTCCGAATCCATAGCGTTCGATAAGCAGAGAACGAAGAGACCCGGAGGTTGTTCAGAACGTTGGAGTTACTCTGGGGAAAATGAAAACACCGAATGCCGTCGTGAATGCGTGTCAACGAACTGAAACGATGTGAAGTCGAAGGAAGCGACAGGAGGGAGGCGCAAAAGGGGGAGGTCCGGCCTCAGCAGCTCTGGCGCCCGCGTGTTCAGGGGAGAGAGTCCGCAGCGCCCTACCTGGTTACCTCTCATATCAAGGATTGAAAAGCTTTGAAGACCCAGCCAAAAGTTTTTATCGTGGTACGAACGGTGTCCGCGAATATTTCCCCCCTTCAAATACTGGCGTTATCCTTCAGGTACATGAAGAGATCGTCGAAACGTAACGAAAACGGTCGTACATATTGATCAATTTTCTGAAAATGATAAATACCTTTCTCTGACGAGCAAGGATGAAATAATATTTTCTGTTAATCGTGATTGAACTCCGATCAGAATATAGCTTTTGAAGTTGCAAAATTCATTGCCGGGGAAAATTAATGTTGAGAGCACTGAAATAATGAATACAAATTGCTGAGAGGTCATCCAACTTCGACGCGGGGAAGGGCAAAACCCTCAACAGTGCATTGAAAAGGGCACTTCAAGCAAAGTAGAGAGGGGACTCGGCATCTGAGAAGGGTGGCAGAGTATCCAGGGGTGCATCGCACGACATCTGATGCAACAACTCACCACATGGCCCTCCTACACCCGCCCCTTCATACGAAGCCAAATCTCCAATTTTACAAAGAGGTCACTCGCCAGTTTTCCAGCGTATACGACTGAGTATTTAACCGGTGAAGTGCCCTATTGTGAATTACTGACAACTCATGGAATGAAAAATGTAAATATTATGGACAATATTTGCGCAAATATGATCTCTCAATAAATAATATAAGTAGCTGAGAAGTCATCCACATATTTGCGCAAATGTGGTCTATGCCTTGACGAAATTCAACGAGGTATGAGGAAAAAGTACTGTTATTTTGGCAGATATATTATACTGGACAGAAGCTGTTGCAAGTGTAAGCATGTTCAGTTGCTCTAAACCTGCTTCTCATGATGAATAACTCCTTTCACGGTATTTCTTCGGAATAAGGAACAAGAAGAAGTGACTTTTAGTCAGGCTTCGGTTATAGAGAGGATGAGGAACACACTTCACCCTGATTTCCTCGAGGCATTATGAAGCAAATTTAGAGATAAGTCGGTGCATTGTCGTAGAGTACCGGCATAAAAACGCCTTTCTTTTGCGATAGATATGGCCAGAGAGAATTTCCAACACATCTGTTTATTTCAATTACGGTTGTGTATATTCTTACGATACGCTAATACACTGTCGCTAAAATTGAAAAATTATCGAAATTAATTGTTATCCCGTGGCAATTCTTAAATAGGAATGTTAACCACGACTGGCCTTCAGTAGTTTTAAAGACTTTTAAAAACTGCCCTTCCTGTAAAAAGGCACTAAGACATTCGTTTAAAGTTTATATAAATATTGAAGCAGCCGTGATGTCCGTTTCATTAAGTATTCTAGGTGCACCTTTGCCAACTGACTACTATCACATAAAGAAAACTCTAAATCTTCAAATACTGGTATATGTGAACAAATAAAAGTTCATAATTCAAAACGAAAGGTTATTTATTACCAAATTCTACCGATTGAACTCCCTAAAAGTCATGTTCACCGATATACATGAGTGCGTGGATAAGTGAATTATTAGTTTACTACGACCAAGCAAGCATATATTGTTATGTATTTTTCTAAATTAAGTTATTTTTAATACCACATTAAAGAAGTTTGTAATTTTCCACAGACTTTATTTTAAGATACAACGCGTTTCAATCTATTTCGGCATCGTCAGGTACAAGTTTGGTTCACATGCAGCGGTTGACTATACGTATACCCACAGGACTGAGAAGACGGGAAGGTTATGCAGGAGGGAGAGGGAGGGTTAGAGGTTGAAGGCGGGGGGGGGGGGGGTCGGGATTTATTGGGCAAGAGAAAGGAAAGGCGGTGGTCTAGGTTTTTCGGGCGAGGGAAGGAAAAGGCTGTGGTACCTTGGTTATGACGTGGCATTGGGTGTGGTCAGGGGCATGGGAGGGTAAGGGGCGAACTGTTACGTTGAATATAATAAAGTCTGGGGAAAATAACAAACTCGCTTAATGGACATCAAACAATTCCACGAAGTGAACCTTTAAAGTGTAAAGTATACTTTAAATGCCTTCATAATGGCTCGATAATGATAGAATTAAAATATTTATTATTTAATGAGATTACTGACAAGATAATGTTGTAGCATGAATGCGAGCAAAACGATTTAGGCGTTAACGATGAGTGCAAGGACGTTAAAGACAGAGAATTTAAGGTTGGAAAGCTGCAGGCTTAAATTATCTCTATTGAAATGTTCAAATGCAAAGTCATTAAGCACAAGTAATGTCACTTTGTATCATTTAAAAAATGAAAAAAATCAATTTTGACCTCCACAATATTATTTAAAATTTTCAATTATGAACGCCAAAAAAAACGGCCTTGGGATGAAAATTACTCCGAGCGTCAAAACTCATTTTGTTTTAAGTGGAATACTGGGCATAGAGAAACCACTCATTCATTTTTGTATTTTTTCATTTCAAGTTGTGCCAAACGCTCGAAATAATAATGCGCATTGATTGGTAGAGGGAATAAACGCCGTCCGTCGGATGGGACGTTAAGCTGCGGACCGCTTGGCACCTTTTTTAAAGAGTAGGCTAATGCCGACGTCGGGTTTCTATCCACCCTTCATCCTTTCCTGTCCATCCCCTATGGCGCAAATGACCTTAGCTGTCGGTCGCCTTTCCTGAAGCTACTACTACTGGGAATAAACTGGAATGCCAGAATGGGAATACATAGAGCAATCACTCCGGAGAGCAAACCACGGGTGTAGTCTAGTGTTCCTTGAAAGAGTACGGAAGATTGCATGTTGGATAAAAAGATGCTTGGAAAGGGACGGAGAACGGATCATGTGTTCATTCACCCCGTTAAATGCTTGATAATAAATGCATTGACATGCGGGAAATGTTTTGGTGCCTTTCTTGAATTGTACGCGACAGGGTGAAGAGATGAAAGCTGCGGAAGGTTTGGAGGGAATGAGCAGCTAATGAATGTTATAAATGCGGCGAGCAAAATAGTAGGGCAAGTGTACGAGAGTTTGCATGACTATAATGAAATAAATTGTAGCGTTGAGCATGGATAAATAACGTCGCCATGACTGCTCAATAGTTTTATTGATGACTGCGTGAGAATCGAATGCATAAGATAAGTATAAGGATCGGCTTCACCCGCCCTTTCATCCGCCGAAGACAACGCAACACTGCGGGCTGAGACGCCAACAGATCCCCGGGTAGCACTGGATAGTTCAAGTAACGTAACAGGGAGGATGAAATTGATAGCAAATTCATCAAAAAAGGTTTGCAGGAATGCACTTTTAGAAGAAAACGTCGAAGGTGATTGCAGGGTGAGCACGATCGATGAAATAATTACTTGAGTAAATGATTTTGTTTACCGGAAGATGGTGAGGTGAATGAAAAGATTAAATGTGATTGATGGTTGAGGCCGAGACTTTGTGGAAATCCATTGCGAACAGGGGTTTCACTAAATAACTTTGCAGTTTCCACATAAAATAATTGATTTATTTTCAACTAGTTTCGCTACACTGTAGCATCTTCAGGAACGTACCTGAAGGTACGTTCCTGAAAAAACGTTACGTTCCTGAAGATGCTACTATGTAGCGAAACTAGTTAAAAATAAATCAATTATTTTATGTGGAAACTGCAAAGTTATTTAGTGAAACCCCTGTTCGAAAAGATTAAAGTGCACATGAATACCGACAAAAAGGTTGTCCATTAAATGTGGAGAATATAAAAATTAAAGTTTGTCTTAGGAAACAAAAGTGGCAGTATATAAAAGAGGAAAGTATATGAAAAAGGAAAGAGCATGTACCCCACCCCTCATTATAGCGTGAAAGTGAAAATCGGGGATGGGCCAGTGTAAACATAAATGTCGAGTGAATGCGGAGAGAATTGAGAGATATTTTGTTTGAGGCGTGTAATTAGGAGGGTGAGATGGAGGGAGGATGAGGCGAAAAGAGTTCTCCAATAGGGATTGTGTTCTGGAAGCACCGGTTCTTGGGTAAGTATGGGAGAATGAGACTCACTGGTTTGGTCGCGTGGAAAGTATGGGTGGATTTACGTAAGACAAATAAGAGGGGGCATGCATAAGATAAGTATGCGTATTCAGATTTGAGAAGGCAATGAGTGAGATTGTGGCTGTGGAGGCTCTGAACATAAGGAGGGTTAGAAATCTGAGGATGAGAAGAGAACGTCCATGAAATGATGGAGGCGGAGGCAAGAAGAGGTGGACGGAATTTGTGAAATGGAGATAGTTTTCTGAAACAGATTGAATTGGAAATTTTACGCAAATGAACTCCCACGATGGAGATGATGCGATTCATTCGATCAGATATTTGCATTTATGTAAGCATGAACATATCTATGGTACTATGAACAAATAATATCAAAAACACTAATCAGGTTTGAAACTCTTAGGTGAAGTGTCTGAGAAAAATATCAACTATGCCTTGAAGGGCACATCTTCATCTAATTTTGGATTGATCCGCTTTAGGGCAGGTTTTCTCATGGTTGACCTCTATTTCTTCCTGTCATGAGCCCTTCTCTTGACTCCTTCATACTTTCTCCCAGTCTCAACCATGTCACATATCTCTTCCTCCCTCGTCCTCTCTTCTTCATATACATCTTGTAACACCCTCCTCACATAGTTAGCCTTTCTTTCCTTGATTATCTTCACCATTTCACTCTCTTCTCCAATCCTCGGCAGCACCGCCTCACTCTTTACTCTATTCTCCCAACTAATTTCTTCCATCTCCCTCCAGATCCATTTTCGAAGGCCTGTATTCTTTAAACTGCATTTTTCCACAAATTCCATGTCTCTGCTCAGTACAATATCTTACTTTAGAGGTAAAATCTCTTTCTTAGTTTCTTTTACAAAGGCTCGTACAATAATTGTATTCTTCCTTTTAAATCTCTATTTGGCCATGCCTATTCTTGACTTGATTTCTTTGAAACAGGGCATGTTTTTAGTAATGACACTTTGTTTCATATTTACATTCCACATTCCTTACACATTTCGTTTCTATGTGTACATACATATACATTACATAAGGTTGTTGACAGGCAGCAACCTTTTCTAACACCCCTTCCTATTCTATCGTAATATCTTCTGTCAATCAGCATCCAATCCTTATTCTGGCTTCCTGACTAAGATACAGGTCTTTTACCAGTCGTCTTTCTTTCCAATTAATTCCATGCTTTTTCAGGATCACCATTAATTTATTCCATCTAAATCTATCAAAAGCTTTATCTAAGTCCATGCGCCCAACATAGGCTTTTTGTCCTTCTCCCGATTTCTTCCGCCAATTACTCTCCAATCGGTCACAAATTTAAGTTACGACTTCTCAAAATCGAATTTTTCTTTCGGAGGCTCATTTAAGTTCAGTAATTGATACCAGGATGCCATCAACAGCTGGGTTACATGTGAATTCTCTCAAT
Source organism: Hetaerina americana (assembly GCF_022747635.1). NCBI lineage: Eukaryota > Metazoa > Arthropoda > Insecta > Odonata > Calopterygidae > Hetaerina > Hetaerina americana. The sequence goes on from NW_027286763.1 coordinate 13,222,168, forward strand.
TCAAATTGAAGTGTGAATTAGCATTATTTCATGATTGATGTATGCACTCTTATGTAGTTGACTTCATGCGCAGTTCCAAGAACTTTCTCGAACATGGGGCTCTCCAAAAATATTTTAAACGAGTGCCGTCTGTGACATCCCTCGCATAAGATGTCAGCAAGGTCAATTGGCTTTATTTCATTCATTAATATCCACGTTTGGTAGGGTAACCTAATCTTGTTAGCCTAAAAATGGCCTTTTACATTAATAATACTACAGGGTCGCACCCAAAAGTGGTAGGACTGATTGTTTTACAAGAATTTTATTGACGATATACTTACATCGACTTAATAATCTTCAAAGTATGCTCCTTGAGCTGCTACACACTTAGTATAACGTTGCTCCCATTCCCCGTACGCCCGCTGGAAATTTTCTTTTGGGATGCCGTTGATGACCCTCGTCGAAGCCTCTTGAACGGCCTTTTTCGAGTCAAAACGTCGTCCCTTGAGGTGTCTTTTCATCAGGGGGAAGAAGAAGAAGTCCGGTGGTGCCAGATCGGGAGAATAGGGCGGGTACGGCAACGTGGCAACGCCGTATTTGGCCAGGAGCTGTCGGTCGACTCTCAGAATTTTCGGCACCATCTTGGCGCACACCTTACGCGTGGCCAAATGCTGTGAAATAATGCGTTGGACGTTGGATGCAGACAGACCCAACTGGTCTGCAATTTCTTCACTGGTTAAGCGTCGGTCTGTGTTCAGCAGTGTCCTCACTCTGTCCACATTCGTGTCGGTTCTTGCCGTCGACGGCCGTCTGGAGCGATGGTCGTCTTCAACGAGCTCCCTACCCTCTTCAAACAACTTGTGCCACTCAAATACTGTGGAACGGCTTAAGGCAGTGTCCCCATAAGCCTGCTTGATCATAAGGAGGGTCTCAGTTGCCGTCTTCCTGAGTTTCGCACAAAACTTCACGGAATAACGTTGCTCTAAATTCAGATTCATTTTGTTTTTCGACGCGGACAAAAAACTTGCTTCACTAAAAACGGTGTCCTCACTCAACGACAGCCCGCAGGCGACTAAGGTTGGTGTCGGTCTGTTGCTAAGAGCCCCCGCCACCTTACCCTGCCAGGCAGACCCCCCTCCACCGCTCCGTTCGCGCCAGAGAAAATCAGTCCTACCACTTTTGGGTGCGACCCTGTATGATAGGAAATGTGCTTTTCTATTCAGGGTCCGTACAATAAGTATTGGGACTAGTTCCAAAAATCAAATTTTATTGCAGTTATCATTACAATTACTGAATAATCTTCAAAAACATTCCTCCTGCGTCGATACACTTAGTTCGGCGCACCTGCCACTCGCCAAAAGCCCGCTGGAAGTCGCTTTCCAGAATACTGCTGAGAGCCTTTGTCGTCGCCGCTTGAACCACCTCGATGGAGTCGAACCGATATCCTTTGAGCTCTCTTTTTATTCGCGGAAACAATAAAAACTCAGGTAGAGCCAGATCGGGGCTGTAGTGGGGGTGGGGGGTGAGGCGACGTTGCTACGCCAAATTTCGTCAGCAGCTGCCGCACAACCAGCGACAGTTTTTGTTCCTCGCTCAAGACTTTCAAAACCAGCTTGGCTCACACTTTCCTCATCGCAAGATCCTCTCTTACACTGGTGTGGACGGTTCCGACTGAATGGCCGGTCTCCTCACTCCTATTGATAAGGGTGATGGTTAAACGTCTGTCAGAGTCCAAAACCTTTTTCACTTTGGCCACCTGAGTATCGGTTCGAGCGGTCGTCGGGCGTCCGACGGGGTCCTCGTCTTCGAGGGATTCCCGGCCTTCCTTAAAAATTTTGTGCCACTCAAAAACTCTAGTGCGACTTAAGGTGTCATCCCCATAAGCCTGCTGAATAAGTTCAAGGGTCTCCGACGCGGTTTTCCCGAGTTTAACGTAAAACTTCACAGCGTAGCGTTGCTCGACGGTGCGCTCCATGCTGGGGCGACGGCACCACAAATAATCACACGTCACAAAAATCCACCTCTTGTCTCAACGCATGCCCAGAGGCGACTGAACTAAAGTGCGCCTGAGTGGTGGGGGACCCCTCTACCGAGCCGACCGGTCGGACCCCATCCACCGCTCTGTTGAGGCTACAGCGAACCAGTCACGATACCTATTGTACGGACCCTGTATAATTACAAGGAAATAAGATTTAGTACATTTACTTTCAGTCATACTGTATAAGTGAGTGATTATATATATGAATGATACGTGTTCGTACTTGTATTCAATTTAATGTTTTTTATGACAATGGATTTCCCTCCGCATAATTTTTATCGATGCCAATTTTTCTCCTCTTCAATTCCTCTGGGAATGCATTTAATACGATTCTTCTAAATTTTATATTCTTCGTTTTCAGCAGTATGCTCTTTAATATTATGTCTAGTTGTATTCCAACATAAATGGTTCATCATTTCATTATTTTACGAATGAATCTTTTACAAATTTTACGAATTTCCTGAGTATGTAAGCGAGTATTATTCTCCAGAATCATAGGCGAGTGTATGGCATAAATGGTTAAGTTACAATACGTTCTTTGTCCCATCTGCAAGATCTATTTATTGAATTTACTGATTGAAGGCGCCGGTAAATGTTTTCGCGGCCGTGGAGAGACCAGGATCTGAGGACCTGAGGATCATTTGTGCAGCGTAGAGGAGCTACATTTGTAAAAGTTGTTATGATAAACTTGGTGGCGTATTCAAAATATTATAGGATCTAGGCTGGGAACCATTCTCGGAGGGAAGGCTAAATTACATATTAAATCTTTTACATAGATTTGAAGGATATTTATTCGGTGATGATGTTGAAAATAAATTATTAACCCCGTCGTACTACGGAAGGGGAGATCATATAAATAAAGTTGGACAGATTATATGCTGAACAGATACATTTAAGATGTCATTTTTCCATAGTTGATAAGGGATTAGAATAACGTGCGAACGCCCCAGGAGGGATAAGTATTTTGGGTCAAATGTAACCTGTTGTGCAATTATCCCCTACCACACACCCTAGCAGTGGCTTGCAGGGTGTGAGAAAAATTTTAAAACTTGCATCTCTCGAACCTAAACCTCGTCTGAATCCATATTATATTTCTCCTATTACACTTTTTAGTTTCCCATACCATTTTTTTCGTTGTTTTTGAAACAATTTCAGCCAAATTGATATCAGGCTTATCATTCTTAGTTCCTCAAATTTCTTCGTATTTTCCTTTTTTTTCATAGAAACCGTTATAGTTTCATTGAAGTGTTTATATCATTGCCCCTTTTTGTAAATTTTCTTACCCAAATGTGTTCATTCTTTCTCTCCTTTCCTATTGAACGCTCTCAATATTTCAACTGGAATATCCTTGACTCCTTTTGCTTTCCTGATCCTCAAATCTTTTATAGATGCTTCAACTTCGCTTTCAAGTATGCTATACCTTTTTCATTATGGACCACCTTGTTTCCTTCCTCTAGTTCCTTCACCCCCCATGAATGTTTCTCCCATTCAAATAACCATTCAATGTATTCCTTCCACCAGTTCATCGCCACCTTTGGTTCAACCATTATTTTCCCGTCTTTTTCTTCTATCTCAAAGTTACTTCTTACTTCCCCATTAAACTTGAGGTATTTTGCTTCTTTATACATACATTGCATCATATCTTCCTTCCTTGCTCTACCTCATTGCAATTACCACTCATCCTTTTTTCTCTGGCCTCATCTGTTTCTCTTCTGAGTGCATCATTAAGTCTCCTACCTTATCTTATAATTTCTTCTGTATTAAAATTGTTCCAACATCTTGACTCCATTTTCTCCAACATTTTTACCTGTTATCTATCATTTTCTTGCTCTCTTCCCATACTTTAAGCCAACCGTTTCTTTCTCTGCTTCTTTCATACTGTGTTTGATGTTGCAATACATTACTCCGCCTTAATCACTTTAGCTTTCATCCTTCTTCCTATCATTATTCCAAATCCTTTTATTCCAATTTTTTTATTTTATCAGTTTCTTAACTGAAGGCCAAAGAAACTGAAAAAAATGCCTGAATTAAGACCGTGACTTGCATCATCTCATTGCCTTCGAAGTAAAAAAACATGTAGACACTGCACTTGTCTCATTTTGATACGAATATTCTGCTGTTCAACTAATTAGGACTTGGCAATACAAATTTTTGTCGTCAAGTATTTTTTGTCCAAGCAATATTTTAGGACTTTAAATGTAAAATGAATTTTTCATACAGATTGATTGAATTATATGCCACCTGGTTAGTCATTAGTTCTTCGAAACAAGAAACGTTCCATTTTTTGAAGTCACCAAACCTGAACCCAAAGCCACCAAGCGAGGTGGACATTGGTTAAATTCGTTCGCAAGAAGCGAGAATGAGTGGAGTGAATTGCGTAGTCGGATTCACCTCCGGGGGAACCGCCGAAAGTGAAAGGGCGAGTAGAACATTTTTGGAGGGCCGAAAACTTGATCGTTTTGCAAAAGGAAAGCACACTCGGGAGGCAAGAAAAAAAATTTAAAACTTATATATATATATATCCAAGTTTTATGAAACTTTCATAAGATTGAACGGTTCAGGAGGCGATAATGGACTCGAGCGAAAAGACTAACTGATTGAAATCCAGAAGAGTCACGATCGCCAATGAGTGCTTGTGCCAAGAAGGCGCTGTGATACATTAAAAAAAATAGTGATAAACCGCCTCTGATTCCGCAGTCATTCCTGATAATCATGGGTTCAATCTCTAGGTACCAATAATCGTCGTGGAAATGATTTGCACGAAATTCAATTTCCTCGTGTGGAGACCTCATTGATTCGCTCTCAGCGTCGACCACGAACCACCCTTCTTCATCTTGGCCCGAGTCCATTCCTCCTTTCGCCAAGAGGCCTGCCGTCACACAACAAGGAATCTACATACATGAGTGCATTCTTCAAAGGTTACGAAAATGTAGGCAAACGAGGAGTGGCGGAAAGGCGCTATTTTGTTGTGCACGCTAGTGTTTCGCGTGGGAAAGCGATGTCTAGGTGGGACCGCGATAGGCGCCTAAGGTCCCATTTCGAGGCCATCGGGGCTGCGTGGCCCCCTCCGCCTGCCTTCCTCCAGGACTCTGGTTAAACCTGTCTCTGGCAGAGTGCACTTTGAACCCGTTTTTTTTACCTTCAGGAAAAGTTATTCATTGAAAACCTGGAAGAGGAAGAGATGCGAAATGACGCTTAACGCAAATAGATTTTCCAAGTCTACAGTGGTATGTAGTTGTAGTTACAAGGGAGGCGACCGACAGCTAGGGTACTCTGAGCCATAAGGGTCGGATGGGAAAGGAGGAAGGGCGAAGAGAAACCCGGCGTCGGAATTAACCTACTCTTAACGAAAGGCGCCAAGGGGTACAACCGTCAAAATGGTACAACCATCATAAATTTCGTTAATATAAATATTATTTAACATATAAAAATAAGTTCTTAAATGTAATGAAGATTGTCACAAAATAATTCATCCAATGAGTAAAGTGGGTGAGCAAGTAACCAGGTATACGTATACCCTATTCTTGATACTCTGGATACCGTCTGATTTCAATTGAGTAGGCAGATAGTTATACGTACACAACAACACAATCAAATGTTTCTCAAGTGTTATTGGCTGATAGAAATGAAAATTTATTAAAATCATGTCAGAAATATTCACAAGCGCTGGAATATACTACGATATTTAAGTGTAAAATACTTTTCGGCGTCTGGAAGAGGAGGAGATAATGTCGCTTAACTCAAATGGATTTTCTACATCTATATGGTACCCCATATAGATATAGACGGCCAACGCTAGGGTAAAAGACGTGGGAAGTTTGCACATTTGGTTCACAAAAATAAAATTAAATTTTGCTTAAATGTTAGTGACCAACAGAAAAGTAAATTAATTAAAATTATGTTATAAATATTCACAAGCAATGGAATACACTACGGTATCTAAGTGTAAAATACTTTTCAGCGCATGTGAGACAGGCTGACAGCTGGCAAATTAATATGGGTGAGATAAAATGTTTCATAGACGTAAAAGAGACCTGTGCCCAGTATGCACAAGAGATACGCTACCAAGCTTATGTTAATAGTTTTACATACCAATTCCTCTTTGCTGGCACATTTCAGTTCCGCAATGAAACTGACTTCGTCGGAGTCCCACCCATCAGCGTATTTAAAATGAGGCTTAGCCTGTAAAAGATAGCATTTCTGAGAACATCCAGAAACCCCCAGCTTGACCAGGGCGTGGAAACGGAGGAGGCAGAACGATGCCGTAGCGGCGATATTCATGCTACCTGCAACCCCCCATCCCCTAGGTCCGCAGGAGTGGGAGGGGGCAGCGATGGGTATGCCGAACATTATCGGCGATAAAAGTGGATTCCTACCCAACATTAGAGCTGCGGGACTCCTATCTAACTCTTCATCGAATGAATCTTAAAAATACTCGGTAGGTCTGGGTGTACAGTAGCATAATGAAAATTTCACATGAATTCATTTTATCATTTAGTATACCTCGGTTCCTTCATCTCAATGATTACGTGCTAACTGAACAAATAAATCAAAGGATCAAATCAGCTTCTAACAGTCAAAAGGATTTTGCAACCCTAAAAAATTAATGACATTGTCGCCAAAATATGCCTTATCCTATAAATGCTTTGCCTAGTTTTTGACTCTGGGGTGCTCTGCCGTTTATATGAAGTGTTACCGTCAGGGCAATTAGAGGAAACTTGCCCTCTGTAACTAATTACTCCCCCACTGCACAATCCTTGTGAATTTTCTTCGCCTCATTCATGCCCCAGGTTATATTTTGGGAATATTTGATGCCACGGTTCCCGTGGGACAATAATTATAAAAAAACTAACCAATGAAACAATACAAGAAAGAAGATTACTACAACTGCATGAAGGACTATAGACGAAATAATTTCATTATGAAATTGCAATAAGTCTTCGTCATCACGAGTTATTAATCCGAGAATTGTTTTTCGGCAGCTCTCTAATCTCTACAGCCTGCCTCAACCTGTCAGTCTTTATTCATTTCCTCCTTGGAATGATATTTTCCATTAGCAACCTCCAGTAGTTAATCCTTGACTTTCTTCGATTATTATTCCCCAGCCCCATGTCTCTTTCATCTGTGATCTTAAGTAAACTATGTATGGTGCCTCATGATATGTCTCATCAATTTCCCTCTCCTCTTCTTGTTAGTCCCCCAACAGGCTACTCTCGCCATCCACTCTTCGAAGTCCTCCTTCATTTGTTACCTAATCTATCCACTTTATTTTCTGCAACCTTCTGCAGCACTACATTTTCGTCGCCTCCAATCCTTCTTTCTCTGCTGCTCCCATCGTCAAAGTCTCTCAACCATACAAATTTAGGCGCCATATGTTCTTAATAAATCGCCTCCTTAATTATATGCCAAGACTACTTGCCGTTAGTAGTTGCTTCTTCTGATAGAAAGCCATTCTTATTCTGCTCATCTTATCCCTCTCTGCGATATTAAAGATGTAAAGAGTAAAAATTTAATGGAAGAAGAGGCTGTCACAAAATGCAAATAATATTTAGAAGAAATGTATAATAAATATGCATGTTAGGCTATGGATTATGGTTGTAGAAAGAAAAGAATATGATGATAATAGTAATAGCTTAGGATCAGAAACAATCGACTGCAAGATAGCAAAGGCATTAAAGGAAATGTAATTGAAAAATTCTGTGAAAATCGAGTAAATCCGGGCAGAAGTACTCAATAATTTAGGATAAGTGTTCCCTTTTTCCATATCTTTGCTTTGTCTTCATCTTCAGTTGCAATTTCACTATTTCTATCCCGAATGGCAAATATGTATTTGTCCCATGTTCACTAAGACGGTGTCTCGCGGTCCTTTGAGCTGCTTCGGTTGTTCCCTTGACTAGTTACCCTGAATTTCTTAGCAAAGAGTCTTCACCCATTCTTCCCCGGCCATTCTCGCTTCGCTGCTGTTTTCATTTCGCAACTTTCTGGCGAATATTTCCCCATTCTCAGTCCTTCAGTACTTGTAATTTCTTACCTCTTCTATTCGGGTCAGTACTTCGTCAATGATACTTGTTTTCCTTTCTACAACTTTCCCTTCCCCTAGTGTTTCCTCATGGCCACAACAATTCCAGTCTTCTTTTCCAGCCATCTTTCCCCGATCCATCATGTTTTGTTCCATTTTCCGCTCATTCTCCAATTTCCCCAGGCAATCCAACTGTGGATCACGTTCCTTCAATCTGTCCCACTCGCATTCATTGAGTCTTCGTTCTTCACTCTTCAGGCGGCACTTCCTTAGCACGAAATTGTAATCGCTCTCTATATCTGCCCCTGGGTAGCTTATACTGTCATTCATTTGATTCCTTAATCTACGCTTCACTAGCATGCATTCCATGCAGTGATTTCTTATATATCATGATATATTCCACGTGAATCGTTTGACCTGGGTGTTTCTGAAAGAGTGTGTTTGTCACCACTTATTCGTTTTTTTCGCAGAATTCCAAAAACCATCCTCTTTGTTTAATATATCTTTCCTAAGCCAAAATTCCATATTGTGTTTCCTTCCTGGCCTTGTCCAACGACTGACTTCCAGGATCAAAGTATAATTTGATTATTTCCTCCCCTTCCATTTTTATTTCGCTAACTCCTAAATTGCCTCGCCACATTCCGAGCATTTCTATTTTTATATTCTCCAGTAATCAGCAACATGTGATCGGAAACCCCGATCAGAAGCCCCAATCCTAAATTGATTAATATATGCATTTGACTGACTCACTCTCTCGGGTATTCTCCGCCCGGAGGTCCGAATGGGGGACTGCTACATCTCCGGAATATTTTGCTCCAGAGGACTCCATCGCGTCTGCTATTTATCTGTCCAGTGAATAAAAAGAGGAAATTGGCGCACTTCTACACCTCAGGGTGGCAACGTAGGGGTTTCCTGTTTCCTTCCACATCGCAACGCTGCAGTCGCTAAAGTCATTTTTACCACGCATGCAGTGAGACGAGTGACCACCGTGGTCTCCGCCTTCACTCATATAAAGGAGGACTGCTGCCCTCCCATCTGGTTGATTCCAGGCATATTAGTTGGATATTATCAATACTATTACACTATATTGACAAAACTATTTTTTATCACACTCATTATGTGAGTACTTGAGAACAATAAGCTTGATTTCGCACGCAGCTGTAGTGGTCCTCAGAATCATCAAAAATAGGATAATGAACTGAGCGATTGAATAGTTAGGGGATGATCAGTTTGGGTTCCGGAAGGGGAGAGGTGTAACTCACGTCATGGCGTGATGCTATAGCCGTCATAAGGTTACTGATAGAGAAGGACATAGAATACAATCAGTAAGTTTCGTCGATTTTGAGAAAGTGTTTGATAGAGTGAATTGGATAGAAATATTGATTGCAATGTATAAAATGGGGGTAGATTGGAGGGATAGAGGACTTATCCGTAAACTACCTCCATCAGATTGCTCAGGTGCGAGTGGCAGATAGAGAGACCGGATGTGCTGAGTTTGGAAGAGTATTAAGACAGATATATGCATTATCACTTCTGCTTTCCAACGTGAATATGAAGGAATTGGTAAAAGGATCTTGTGAATATCTGGAGGTAGGAATGAAAATCAACAGAGAATTCGTAAAATCAGTCAGAATTGCGGATGATCAAGCTTTAGTTTGTCAGTCAGCCAAGGGGTTGCAAATCTGCTGCGTGAATTAGGAGGTCAGTGCAATGGGTGTGTACTGAGAGTAAATTTAAATATCACAAAGGTAAGGCGGTTTTCGAGAAAGATTAAGACAATTGTTAAAATAGGACCGGTGGAACGAGAGCTAATCTAGAAAAAACTAGAAAAGGTAGTACAGTATACGGAGGAAAAAGGAATACGAGAGAAGTTTTGGATGGAATGAAGGGAGAGAAATTTATACGCATTTGAAGAGTGATTTATTATAAAGCCCAAATTTAGGTCGTGCTTTTAGTTAGTAGATATTGCGTAGGCTGTGCCCATACAAAACCTACCCACAGCGGTAGAAGACCAATAAACATATATATATATATATATATATATATATATATATATATATATATATATATATATATACATACATACATATATATATATATATACATACATATATATATATATACATACATATATATATATATATATACATATATGTATATGATATGGGAAGTCTGCAGAGGAAGGGTGAAATCGGTGCGCTGTACAGCAAAGTTAAATCGTTATCGGGAAGTAAGAAAAGGAGATCTATGCTAACAGTTAGACACAAGGCGGGTAAGGTAATAGTTGACGCAGGAAAGATCCAAGAGAGATGGAAGGAGTATATAGAAGAACTGTATAGTAAAGAGCTTAGACCAACAAAGTTAGACATAGAAAATGAGCATGACGTAGAGGAAGATAGATTAGGTCCAGGCATACTAGACAATGAGATAGAAAGGGCATTAAGGGAGATGAAACTAAATAAGGCCGAGGGGGTGGATAATATTCCCGCGGAACAATTGAAATGCTCAGGAAAATGTGGGAGGAAGAGGCTACATGGGCTGATTCGCCGTATTTATGAGGAAGGAATGTGGCCGGAAGACTTTGTGAGATCAGTTTTAGTTCCTATTCCGAAAAAGGTAAAGGCTACATCATGTGAGGACTACAGGACAATAAGTTTGATATCCCACGCAGCTAAAGTTGTTCTCAGGATCATAAACAAAAGGATAGAGAGTAGGGCAAATGACTACTTAGGGGATGATCAGTTTGGGTTTAGGAAGGGGAGAGGTACGCGTGATGCCATTGCAGTAATGGGATTATTAATCGAGAGGAATATAGAACACAACCAGGAGGTATTTGCCTGTTTCGTAGATTTCGAAAAAGCGTTTGATAGAGTGAATTGGGAACAACTAATGAGTATATTGCAGAAAATAGGAATAGGTTGGAGGGAAAGGAGGCTAATCCGCAACCTGTACATGTCTCAGACTGCGCAGGTGCGAGTGGTGAACGGGGAGTCCGGTTGGGCAGTGTTAGGAAGAGGTGTAAGGCAGGGTTGCCGATTATCACCGTTGATGTTCAACCTGCATACAGAGGAAATGATTGAAGAGGCATGGGAAGAGCTGGAGGTAGGAATGAAAGTGGGCGGGGAATTTCTAAAATTAGTTAGTTTCGCTGATGACCAAGCTTTAGTTTGACAGTCAGCCAAGGGGTTGCAAGCTTTGCTGAGTGAATTGGAAATTCAGTGCGACAGGCATGGGATGAGAATCAATATTAATAAAACAAAGGTTATGCGATTTTCTAGAAAGAAAAAGGCTAAGCTTAATATTAAAATATGAGGGCAAAAACTAGAGCAGGTAGAACAGTTTACGTCCCTCGGAAGTGTTTTGGACCAACATAGTCAAAGTAGTAGGAACTTTAGGAGAAAAATTGTGCTAGGCAAAGAGGTTTTCACAAGGGGGAGGGAGTTGTAGACAGGGACGTTGAGTAAGGATATTAAGAAAAGACTCGTAAAAACTTTGATATGGAGCGTAGCTATGTACGGCGCGGGAACGTGGTCATTGAAGCAGGAGGATAGACGTAGACTGGAGGCTTTTGGAATGTGGGTTTGCAGAAGAATGGAAAAGGTGAAATGGACAGAGAAGAAAACAAACGAGGAAGTACTTGGTATGGTGGGCGAAGAGAGAGGTTTGTTGGGAGCAATCCTATGGAGGCAGGAAAAGTGGGTGAAGGGTGTATTGACCGGCAGCGGGATGTTGAAGGCTGTAATTGAGGTGAGAATGTTAGGCAAACGAGGAAAGGGAAGGAACAGGATAGGGATGTTGGACGTGATGAAGGGAGGAAGAAAGTACTCAGAGCTGAAGAGGGACCTGATGTAAAGTAGGATGTTGTGTTTTGCTAGGGGTCACAAATTATTTAACTAGCACTTATGTCCATCCAAAAACCTACCTTAACCGTTAGATTACCAAATAATAATAATATATATATAATTTAATTATATTCTTAATATCTAAATTATTTATTAACAATAAATATAAATAATAAATATCTTTCCACTAACGCTAAAATAATAAAAATACCTTTCAAGTATTCAAATTTTTCCGGACTTTCAATTTTCTATCCGTTTGTGCACAGCAAATATAAATGATTGTGAAATTGGGTTACTGTGAAACGTAGGAGTAGCAAAGTTTTTACAAATTAATAATAAAAATTTAACATTATTTAGTTACAATATAGCGAAATCTCCCCAATGGTTGTCACCGGCAGATTAAGATGAAACTTCTCTATTAAACCTGATGAGTTTTTAAACTTGGATAACTTGTGTTCATGAATTTTGCCAATATATTGAACATTAAAAACGCTGGATTGCGTAGCTGGTAGCCCGAATAAAACCCTTTAAAGAGGACGACACCGTGTGACATTATTATATACGCCGCTGCCAGGTACCTCTGTAGAAATCGGAACTCACGTCTCTTCATTGTCAGTTCGGCGAGGCTCCCGAGTATTTGTGCAAAAGGCACCTAAATTTGAATTTGCGCAGCTAGGAGACCACTTCTACTGTGGAGCTTAGTTTTTTTTATTATTCTCATGACAGAAGGGTCCTCCATTCCATTCGTTAATCCCTTCCCTGTTACGATTCATGGCAGACTGTTTTCACAGTTTCAGGGAATGCTCTTTAAAACTTGATCTGATTACTTACTTAACGCCTAACCCGATGAGCTACAAAGAGTTCTCGGATATTTATAGTGCGTAGTGTCTAGCCACGCATCTCCTTGAATGCATTATTTAGTAGGCCTATGACCCGTCTTATGATGCCCAGTCTCTCGGTGGGAAATTCACATACCTACCCGTTCATTACTATCCCTACACATACTAAGGTAGGAGTGGTTTGATACCCAAGTTGCTTCATTAAGTTACATCTCTGTGACGGTGGAACTGAATCGAGGGACACGATAAGTCACCTTTGCCAGCAATTAACGGAGGCCGGAGTTGTTCTGCGTAAGGGAGGTGAAGGCGGAAGCCGGTTGGAGCGCGCTCGCTGGGAGGGAGCCCGCCTCACCCCCCCTTCCCCCTGCCGCGCCTTCGCCCCCAGGGTCTCCCCACCCTCGCGTGCTACGACCATGGCCGCGGGCGTTGGGAAACAGTGTCACGGATTGAGGGCCGCTCCCAGCGATCCCATGCGAGACGGAAAAGCTGTAGAATTAGTTCCGTTTCTGCGCACGTCTTTAACTCCACAAGTCCATCAGCAGACAATAGCTAAGATTTAGATCGAATGCGGATTCCCCAAGATCATGGACACAATGGGTTGGATTGTAGCAGGTCTCCAACCCATATTCTCCTACAATACGCCAATCCCCTCAATAGGGTCCTGCACCGTATTTTCCATTCTTTTTGTGACCCACCCCTTCCATTCCTCTGTCATTCTTTCCTTCTTTTAAGTTTCCTTCATTCATGATCTTCACTACAAACTGCACATTACTCTATTGTATTCAAACAATATGACAGTTCAAAATTAATTATTCCGGAAGGCTATTACTTGTCAGTCAATATTTGAATATAAGGCCTAAATCATCTGTTTTACGCGAATGAACTCTTCATCCGGAAATGGAAGTCTGCTTGGGTTTCTTTTTCCATTTAATAACACATTATAAAAATATTAATAATCAATCAGCGGCGAAATAAGAGCTTCCGATTTTCCACTTGAGCGGCGAATGCGACCGTGGATGCGCGACGCAGTGGCAATGCCTCCACGACTCCAAAACGTCCGATATTTCAAATACCTACTTTGTTCAAAAGACTTCATTGTTCCACAACTGCCTCTGCGATGAGCAAAACGTAATAGATGAGCTCATTTCGACAACGAATTGCACACAACGCAAAGATTTTCCGCACTAATAACTTAGCCATTATTCATATGAGGGTGGTGACGTAAGTGCGTCGATTCTGTTCACCACGGGCAAAGTTCGATCGTTGCCTAGATGCACGATGTCATTGGCAATCATTGACCCTCGGGGATATAATGACATGCAAATTCTATGTTTCACGGGGCAATAAATCGGCAAGGCAGCAAGTCGGTGAATGTGCATTATCATAGTTTTTAAACTACTAATAAAAGGTTAATACCGTACACGTATTGTGTAATACGGATCGCGTTGGACTGTCGCTACCTCGCCCTTAATTATTCCCTCCTTCGATTCATCTACTCTCCATCTGCATTCAAGCCGTCCAAAAAGCCTTTAAGTCTCGTCCTTGCTCTTCCTGGCTTGCCCTATAATCTCCCTTATATTTCGCAGCGGGGATCGAGATGGTGCGGGGGCTAACGTACTGGCTTCCCACCCTGAGGACCCGGGTTCAAATCCCGGCGGTGTTGAATATTTTTCAGAGGTATCTCGATCCCTACTTGAGGTGCTTTTTGGAGGGCACTTTGAGTGAGTACGCCGTCCGTCGGATGGGACGTTAAGCCGCGGACCCCTTGGCGCCTTTCGTAAAGAGTAGGCTAATGCCGACGCCGGGTTTCTCTCCACCCTTCATCCTTTCCTGTCCTTCCCCTATGGCGCAAATGACCTTAGCTGTCGGTCGCCTCCCCTCAAAACTACTACTACTATATTTCGCAGCCTTAAGCAAACATCTTTTAGTGCTGAAATTCATTCGGCGTATCATGTTCCTGGCTTAATTTGAATCGATGAAATTTTCACCGTTTCGGTCTCCGAAAGTGATAGTGAACAGAACTCCTCCCGGCCCGAGAGAGCGCGTAGGGGGGGAGGGGTGGGAGGCTGGAAGCAAGGTCGTCGGCAGCAGGCCCAAACCATCCCCTTCCCCTTGCCTCCCTCCCTCTCGTCCCTCTGCGTGCCCAAGCGATCGCCGTCCCCAGGGAACTCCACTCACAACCACCCATCGTGGAACACCCGTCCGCCCGATCGTCTTGGAAACCTACCGAGTCGCGCGCTCACCGATTGTGTGTCCCGGCACCCGTCGGGACGCCACCCGCAAGCACCTCGCGGAGAATACCCCTACCCCATTCGAGGCAGCACCCGAGGAGCAGGCTCTGGTCAAGTGGACGAGCGCTTTTCCCGTGGAAAGGCGAACCCTCTCTCCAATCTGCCCGCCTTACCGGCCGGAGACTACCCCAAAAAGGCGATCGCCCTGCCGGATTATTTGCAGCAATCCACCGATCAAGGTAGGATTTAAGGTGGCAATAAACACTGCTTTAACTTGTACAATGAGACATTCCTCCTGCCTCCCTTCATTTTGTCCTATTTTCCTGTCTTCCTCCATTTCACTTAATATCAATTACATTCTCCCCTCTACATTAAAACGTTGCCTTCAAGAGCTCGTTGACACACAATAAGCTCTTCATCCATTTTTCCAGACAGGAGCTCTCCCAATACCATTCCCTACCCTTGCATGCTTAGAAATTAGAACATACCCTAGCGGTGGCTTGCAAGGAACGAAAAAAATACAAAAATTCATCTTTCCGTCGGTTTTCGTCATTCCGATCTTTTTCACACCCACATCTCGAACGACTCCAAACTACTCCTATCCATCCACTTCAACGACCAAGTTGGGGTGCCGTAAGTAAATATGCTCCATACCCGGATGTGCATCGTGAAAATTACAATTATTGAACGACGCAGTACTTAAAAACCGCATTTCTTCGGGTTGGACACGAGATTTTTCGTATAACCCTAGGTGCCTTAATTTCTACCATCTCTAAACCCCTAATTCGTCAGGAATAATGATTAAATGTGAAGATTTCGAGTGATTGAACCGCCGATTTCAGCTGGACACGCTTGTGATTCACTCATGTACCGGTTTTAGATTGCTTGCTGCGATTACCTGTCCTTTGAACGGATGCCTTCCGGAATATTGAACTTCATGAGGAGTGGAGGCGGGTGTGAACGCTCCGTGATAAAATTTCGTTCTCAACTAGAGATAAAGTGGAGAAATTATTTCATAACTTAGTTATTCCGTCGGAAGGATGGTGCTGACTTTCCCATCGTATCCTTATTATGACACAAGGCAGTGTATATCTCCCGCGCGCCTAGAGTAACACTTCAGCAATCTAACCCTCGACGCCGGTCCTACATCCGGGTAGCCGCCCGTGGGAAAAATGATATCTCAAATCTAATTATCTGTTGTACACTTAATCTCTATCATGTTATTGATATGATCTCGCCTACCGTAGTACGATGAGGATAATAACATATTTTAACATCACCGCTAAAGAGGAATCCTTCCAATTTATGCAAGAGATTTAATCTGTAATTTAACCTTCGCTCCCTAAACGATCCCCAGACTTGCTCCCCTAATGTTTTTGATAATCTACTAAGTTTGTCATGACAACGTTTAACAAATCTACGCTGCGCGCGATCCAATTCGGCAATCAATCCAACTTCGTGAGGATCCCAAATACAAGCAGCATATTCTAAATAAAGCCTAACCCGGTGAAAAATAACATTTCTCGTTAACTTTTTCATCACATTTTCCCAATACTCTTCTAAGAAATCCGAATGTTTTGTAAGCTTCTCCACTCCACATTTAGCCTGACCTTGATACATTTGTTCCTACACGCATTAAGTCTATCTTTCGATGTAGAAAGGTTTAGATTAATGTATGTGATTGTTTCTTGGGATTGCTTGGAAAATTTATGCCGATATACCCATCAATTGACACCACAGTGCCCATGTCTCAGTAGAATAATGACGGGCCTTCATTTCAAATATTTTCTACGTCGTTACTGACGCTTTTCCTCGCGGAGTGGGAGGAAGTGAAACGGGAACTTCTATTGGTACCACACACAGTTATTTCGTCAACGATGGCTTCCAATCTCAGACAGATTGTGAGGACGAGAGGAGAAAGAAAAATTTGTGCCATCGGTAAACGCTTCTAGACTTCCTTTCACTTTGCGCAGTCATCAACGCGAAGCCTCCCTTCACTCTCACCCCTCCCTCAAAAGTGCTCATCGAATGAAAGGAAAATATCGGTGGAAGAACATACGTAATAATAAGTGGTAATACAAAGTAACATCACAAAGCAAAGAGATGTCAGTCATATTAACCAGAAATCCATCATTAGCTTGATAAACTGATAAGGCCATGTGTAGCTTGATAAACTGATGAGGCTGTCTACCTATGCCGGAGAATCTCAAGAAATGGTCCAAATAATTATTAATTCATATAAGTTCCTAAAAGCATCAAAAAACTGCACATGGAAATCAAATTTTCATCCATTATCTTAGTAGTAGTAGTTTCGAGGGGAGGCGACCGACAGCTGAGGTCATTTGCGCCATAGGGGATGGACAGGAAAGGATGAAGGGTGGAGAGAAACCCGGCGTCGGCATAAGCCTTCTCTTTACGAAAGGCGCCAAGGGGTCCGCAGCTTAACGTCCCATCCGACGGACGGCGTACTCACTTAAAGTGCCCTCCACAAAGCACCTCAAGTAGGGATCGAGATACCTCTGAAAAATATTCAACACCGCCGGGATTTGAACCCGGGTCCTCTGGGTGGGAAGCCAGTACGTTAGCCCCCGCACCATCTCGTTCCCCACATTTAATATTTAATTTAAATTTATTATTTAATTATATTATTTAATAACTTCCAAAATCTATGTGGTACCAGCATTTAGGAGACCGAGATGGTGCGGTGTCTATCGTACGGATTCCCAACCAGAGGGCCCGGGTTCGAATCCCGGCGGCGGCAGATATTTTCAGTGGTGTCCCGATCCCTGCCGGTAAGACCCTGGTTCGAATCCTGAACACGGCAGATATAATTCAGTGGTGTGCCGATCCTCACTGCGAGGTGATTTTTGGAGGGCACTTTGAGTGAGTACACCGTCCGTCAAATGGGACGTTAAACAGCAGACCCTTTGGTGCCTTTCGTTAAGAGTATCCTAATGCCGACGCCGGGTTTCTCTTCACCCTTCATCCTTTCCTGTCCATCCCTAATGGCGCAAATAACCTTAGCTGTCGGTCGTCACCCCTGAATACTACTACTACCAGCATTTATTTCAAAGTGTTTAAACTTAGCATAGCTCTAGGAGATCAATCACTAATATTTTTCCATCTCCATTACTATATTCTTTCTGTAATGTGGTTCATTGTAATCTTCAAGTTAGGCCATCATATTTCCGTTCATATAATATTTTGAGTCAACAGATCAGTGTGATTCAAATCACACTGACGCAAGAGGTCGGATGACTTGATTGCGCCCCCCAAGTGACTCGAAAAAAAAGACCTTTAGAATGACTGTTATCGCCCGTCACAACGTAACACGCCCAAGATGCCCGGACACTCGGACGCAATTTTGGCGCACGGTATTGGCTCGGGAGCGGTAACAGCCAAGAAGTGATGGAACAGTTTTATTTGATAACAACTTTGGTTACATTTCTTAAAACTTTTGGTATTTCGTTGAGGCTAGAAAAAATATCCATCAATGAATTGAAAATCGATGGAAAAGTACATTTTGGATTCAGTGAAGTCGCAGTAGGTCAAAATAAGGCAACTCCTAAAATTTGGAAACGAAATTCCTATTTATAAACTAAAATTGATCACGGGTACATTCGAGGCATATTATTTTTCATGTGACGTAAATTGCATAATATGAAATTCATCATACTGCTTTGGGCATAATTAGAACCGATATGCTTTAAATGTCATATTTTCCGCGGCCATCCAGGTACGACAGTCCCGTTATATTTCCACATTATAATGTTTTTGGGGTTCCCTGCTGTGAAATACTGAATCTTCTGCCTTAAATAGTATCGCCAGGAGCTGACTGGAGAGTGTGTAGCGACTGAAGTGCGCAGTGATGGATTTTTGGAGAAAGAGCAAGTCCGTCCCGAACGCTTACAGTATGAGGAACACCGAAATAGAAAGCGCAGACTTGATTAAATACTTATATACTATATTACTCTCACTCACGATCTCTCCTGGGTGAAACTCATACGGAGAATATGTGGACAAGCTCACAAAAAATTAGGATTTATTAGAATAATACAGGGGAAATGCGATGAAAAAGTTTAAGAGAAATATTATCTTTCTCTCGTTAGACCTCATTCATAATATACTGCGAGTATATGGGATACTCATGAAGTTGGGTTGATTACCGAACTGGGTCGCGCGCAGCACAGAGGCGCTAGACTTGTAAAATGTGTTATTATTATTAAAACGCACATGTGCAGATAGACAATGTTTGGTGGCACTCAAGTCCCAAGAATTACAATCAAACTTAACTTGAAAAATAACATGATATCTCAAATCCAATCAATATCACAAAATATAAAAATTAAAATCAGTCAGAAAAAATACACTTAAAGGAAACTTCCAAACACCAATCTCTAACACAAAAAAAGAAAATCCCCACCTCATTACCGTCAGTTTCCCAATCAACAAGAAAAAAATCAAAAGTAAGCTGTTACATACAATTTCACACAACACATCAATCAAATTATTATATAAATTGTTTACATCTTGTCTTAAAAGTATTTACCCTGCTAGGAAAGGGCTCGAATAATTTTGCAGGTAAACTGTTCCATTCAACCATTGTTTCATTAAGAAATGAAAATTTTTTCAAAGGCTTTTGACAGGTCGACTACTGCAGTACCCACTTCTATTCCCGCATCCATAGAGTCGGACATTTCTGGGCAGAAACCTAATAGCTAAATTTCGCAGGAGTGACCTTTTTTAAAACCATATTGGCGACTGCACAAAATATGATAAACTTAGCAGCGTATCCAAAATGTTAGAGCAGCTAGGCTGGGAATCACTAACGGAGCGAGGGTTAAATAAAACTTAAAGCTCTTGCATAAATTGGAAGAATGTCCCTTTAGCGATGATGTTGAAAGTTTATTATTAGCCTCATTGCACTATGGTAGGAGAGATCATATCAGTAATATTAGCAGATTAAGTTAAAAACATAGATTTAAGATACCATTTATCCCGCGAAAGATTACGGATCATGATAGCATTGCCCTCCCGTCCTAAGAGGGAAAGGTGTTCTGGGTCAAGGATAGTCTGGTGTGTAATCACCCCTTGTCACACACCCTAGCGGCGGCTTGCAGGGTACCATGTAAATAAATTAAAGAGTTCAGTTTATTTGTCACCCTACTACGTTTCTATAAGATAGTGACGGTCGCTGTTGGCAATATCGTTTTTTTAATAAAATTTAAGCGGCCCACTCATTGGCAGTTGTGATGTCCGTTGAACTGGTTGTGTACCTTTTCCCCTCAAAGCTGAGGCGATTAACATCGTCGCCACTTAGCATTAATTAGTCACTTGGCCCCATCAGTCACGAGGATAATACCGCTATTTTTTTGCCAAAACCACTCCATCATTTGGCTCATTAAAGATTCTTTTGACCAAGTTTCGGCATGAAATACGTTGAGGGCCTAGGAGGGTCTGAGCAGGAAGTAGAAATCACTCTCTCGAATTCACAATCACTTCAGGCGTCGTGATGCAAGTAAAATGAACTTAGATAGCCGCAAAAAGTGACCCATTGGCGCCGTCGAAGACCTCCCGTCACTGAGATGATTCCAGAATGGGAGTTAAAAAAGTATTTGTTCATTTAGGCATATGGTCTCTGAAAAAAATTCGCATAATTAACAGTTATTACTAGTAGTGGCCTATCGGCTTGGCGGGGGTTTTTGATGGACCGCGACACTACTCACTACTTTACTCCTAACCCCTAACTTAACAATTCCTTAAAGCCCACATTACAATAACTCATTCTTAATTATGCATACTTCATCTACATCAGGGATTCCCTGCAATCCACGGGGAAGGTGAGTGGCAGGAGGTGTATCCACACACGAGCAGACTAATTCACGCAACATGCATCACCCACAACAACAACAAAAATTTTCGGAATGCAATTAACTAATTACCAATTATCGGACTCCAGAGAAATGCACATGGTACCGCCACCATTTCTAGTGAAATCATGCAATAAGAGTGATATGCTTGGTTTTTAATATAGTCTTGACTACTTAATATATACATAAGCATGCATTCGTCTGCAAAGACATCCACACAAATGTAAGCATGCATATTCATACCCGTCAATATGTGCACACGTGCATACACAGATATACACATGCCCCAATACTTCATTTCTCTCTTTCAATTCCATTCGAAATGTCTATTCCCTTTTCCTCTTCTCATCTCGCTTTCCCAAAATCGTCATCTGCATCAAATTTCTCATAGGACTCTTAGCAAGTATATTAGTGTATTTCTTAGCTCTTCCCTTCCTGAATGTGTCAAGAATATACTCGTATTTACGGAAAAGCTCCCCGATTTCCCCTGAGGACTGTAACTTCCTGAAATTCCTCTCTCACGGCCTCAAGGGCAGATCGGCTTCCCACCCTTCCCCCTCCCCTCTTATCGTGACACGTGGTCCGGAGAAGGAGGGGAGAGGGGCCCGGAGGGAAGTGGAGTGAGTGACCATGATCCGAAGGACAGCCCGCCATAAGGATGAAAGAAAATGCATTCGCTCACACTACAACCTGTCATAAAGTTTAATGGCTGCAGTGATAACGATGCGATTGGCTTAAATCTAGTCACGGGATTGAGCCATGGAAGAGTTTGCACAATTGGCTCCCGGACAAGGAAACCGTGGCAGGCTATCATTTGTGGAAATAACACTAATTCCAAGATAATAAAAATTGAAAATAATGTTTCCATTTACTGCATAAGAGTTTCAGTTCCAGTGCATGTACCTGTCTGAGGGTTATGAGCGACATTTTACATACGCAATAGATCGCTACGAAAAATTAACCAATTCTCTATTGTAGTAGTAGTAGTATTTTAGGGGAGGCGACCGACAGCTGAGGTCTTTTGCGCCATTTGGGATGGACAGGAAAGGATGAAGGGTGGAGAGAAACCCGGCGTCGGCATTAGCCTACTCTTAAACGAATGGTGCCAAGGGGTCCGCAGCTTAACGTCCCATCCGACGCACGGCGTAGTCACTCAAAGTGCCCTCCACAAAGCACCTCAAGTAAGGATCGGGATACCACAGAGAAATATTCAACACCGCCGGGATTTGAACCCGGGCCCTCTGGGTGGGAAGCCAATACCATAGCCACCGCACCATCTCGAACCCCCCATTCGTTATTGTTTTGGAATTTTGGGCTGAGTACAGGTGAAAAAAAGTAAAATAATCTCTCCCACACATGTAAGTGTTTGAAGCGTAAAAATAAAAAAAAATTCATCGCCTCAGTCTTAAATTTTACAATTCTTTCACGGGACTACAAAGATGATAGTTGATCATTCCAATGTATTATTATAAATACTAATTATTATCAATGATAGAAGGCTCTGCCGAATTTATTAGTCGTTGAACTCGGGGAAACTTTTAGCTTATAAAAATCATACGTAGGGATTCCCGCAAGGTCACCCTCAACGATTGAGTGCGTAAGGTCTGTGAGCTGTAAATGGCTCTCTTCGGATGGCTCCCAGTTGCAAAGGCGCCCTTTGGTCCTGACCTTGACCTTCCCCATTGCCATGTATTCCGATCATGCTATACGGTCAAAATCTTCGTCTACCGCCGCCTCTCTGTTTCTCCCTTCGCAGGTTAGCCTCCTGCCTACAGAGGTGTCAAACGTTTTAGGGCGTCCGTCCTTTCTCTAGCCTTCCCATTCTTCGTTTGGCATTAGAGTCTGTATTGCAGGACTTGTTTTTGCTTGATTTCATCCGTTCTTAAAGGAATTTCTGGTTTTTCCTGTATTGTGTTAGGCTTTCATCAATGTCCTGCGCCTCAAGCACTTTCCAATCGACTTAATTAATTTTTCTTTGCTAGTACAATCTTTCACCGATTTCAGTAACTTCACATTTGCTGATAGTGTTCGATTATATTTTAGATCATTTGAACACTATTTTAAACTTTAAGTTGTGTTTCACTTCATGGTTCTCCTTTTGCTCTTTCTTGACACGGTTCCGCACGCTACGTGTACTTCATAATGATGTAACTAGTGTAGGTATTTTGCTTCAACAACCAAACGTGCGGTATTCAGGAGATGGCATAAAGTAAGTTGAGTCATTCAATAATTCCTCAAAAAATCCAAGAGATAGCGCTCTTAGCTCGGAATTGGCCTGATTTTAGTAAGCCTCATACGTTCATCTCTCACTAGACAGCTCTTAAATTGTTCAGCTGTATCAATCGCCTGCTTCAATTTTCATAGCCGATTGTTTATTTAGAAAAATGGAAAAAGATAGCTCCGTGCCGTGAACAAACACTCCTGTATAAAAGGCTGAACACCGAACGAGATCGATGCAAAGTTGGATGACGTTCATGGCACATCTGCCTCGTTGTTTGCGACTGTTTTGAGGCAACATGTCCTTGCTGTCTTTTTTGACGAAACTAACTTGGTCGGTCTGAACTTCCTTTTGTTGAAAATGTTGGATTATTCGTAATGATCTCCGTTCATAAACTGAACTGGCGATGTAAAATTATCCCATTGATAGACAAGTGTTAAAAAATCCGTACCTTCACTGGGGATCCGAAGTAACACTCTTTGGGTCCCCTATCGAAGCACGGTCCTCACCTTTTATCAAACATCAGGGCCTTCTAAACTAGACTACGGTTGTTTGATATACTCTTCGAGCAGAGTATCTCATCTAAGACTTTTTATAAGCGTTCATGACTCAGGCTGGCGACTGGAGCATTCAGGTCTTATCCTACTTGGAGGCGGAGAGTGGAGTGCCTCCTTTGGAAACGAGGTTACAAATACTATTGGTTATTATATTTGTAGCATTCTGTTCTAAAATTATCACCCTTATTTTACTATATCATGACAATCTCGGTTTTTTAAATATTTGCCGCAGAAGACCGAGGACGACAAAGCCACGCTCGCAGTTAATTTTAGAAATTGCCTCAACGACTCAATTGTAACTCTTCCTTAAGTGTACCCAGCAGGCTTTACAAGACAATCCCAATGGGCCGTCCTTCAACCTAAAAGTCGAACTGACCAAGGACTATCACTGCCCAATGATGTGGAAGACCTATTGGAATAATGAATCGGTTACACGACAGACTGTCTTTACTGCTTGCTCTAAATAAAATGCAGCCAATGCTTGGATAGTCAAATCTCCTGTCCACGGAAGGATTAATACAAAACCCCACTCACTGAGTAGAGTTTTCGCGTAAGTACTGTTCACTCTCAAGTTTGCCTTGAAGCGAATAAAATCAAGTAGAACACAAAATCAAGTAGTACATAGTGTGCACAGATTCATTGAGCGCTAAAAGTACCATCTATCGTTTTTATTCGTTTCATTTTTTATTCAGAATACACACACTCTTCTTTTTTTCCTTGATAAGATAAACGAGTCTCTTAACTGAGTAATCACCAACATGGAGTAATGGCTAGTAACGTGAAACCACTCTGAAGAGAACCCAATATTTTCTTCGAAATGGTACAATCATTCGCTGAAGGTACCACCATCAGCGAATGACGGAGCATATAGCCCTTGAAGAATGGAGAAATGCATGATGAAGTATGGTTTAATAAGTAGCGGGAAAGATAATGCCAGATGTCGTCGTGGGAGGCCTCCATTAGAGAGTTTCGGGAAAAAGGAGTGGCAATTACTCTACTAAGAATTGACCTTCCTTGACCCACGTATCACTCATTGGTGAAGGAAGAATACCACCTTATTTCGATGTATGCGACTCTCCTCTAATTGCTCCACATCTACCGACGGGGTGCAACCAGTAGAGGGTTTTATGGGACAAAGTTTTTATTAAAACGGCATTGAAAGACGTCTAGGACGATGAATCTGACGATATCAGATAGCAGAGTGGTAAGGTTTATAAAGACGACATGGCAGATAAACGTTTGTAAGTGGTCTCTTCACTGCATAAACTTTTCAACATTTATTCAGTTTTAAGTTTTATTAATCTCTACACCCCAAAATGCAAAAATGTGATGAGGGGACATCACTGGGAAGATGTGGACGCTATAAAGCAAGAAATGACGAGAAAACTAAAAAGCCTAACGAATGGAGAGTACTTTAAAAGGGGAAAACATCGATGTAGACTAAATTTTACAAAATCAAGTTTTCATGACCTCAGTTCGCGTATTTATTCGACAGACCTATCGTATATCGTACGTACGAACGTAGGGACCCGGCGCGTAAGTACATATTTGAGTATAAATGTATGTATGTTCATATAATTATGCATATGTACGCACTCTTCTTTGTGCTTCGGACATTCACGAGAATATGCATTGGGGTGGACTTTCGAAGGGACGCATTTTGAATAATTTTCTCTTTCATCGCGCTCATTCCCGCCACAGCGCGTCGGGGTCGGTTTTTCATCGCATCTCTTAGGCATGGGTTCAAATCTCTGGCAGTTAAATCATATCATGAATGGGATTTGGAATTAAGTGGACTGCCTGGGACTGTTTTATACCTGATCATCACCTTGTCCGGAAATGCAACCAACGAGAGTACCATCGATGTTGTTTTGATGGAGATACCGTTAGGCTTCAAGATAAGTTAGTGGCTGTCGACGACCCCTTGAGAGGACATCTCGCTTTCCATATCGCTCTACTCCACCGGGGGAATGTGTAGACGCGCGAAGATCTGCGGGGCTCAGCCTTCTAAAGGATGCCTTAGCAGCGAGGTCCATATCCATGAGTTTTCCACTCTGCGCATCGTTGAATATTTCAATGAGTAAGGCATCTTAACCTTTTTAATGGCACGAAATTCACCTGGAACAAGAGCTAGCAGCAAGTGGTAGATTTAAAGCGGGATAACCTTTGACAAGTTTTCTCCTTCAGTGGCACAGCTCGTTATCAACAACTTTCTACACTTATGAAAAACCAAATTCTCTTCCGCCGGGTCGGGACGGGATATTTTTGATGGAGGAAGTATTTGGCCGCCATTAGAATGCTATTATTCTCCGTCCCCACCTTGCCTTCCCACCCTCCTGAAAGCTACAAATGGGGCGCCGCAGAGCAAACCGGTAAACCCCCAGGGCTGACGAGAGGGATACAGTACGCCTGTCACGTTTGCCAACTTAAGGGGTGAGTTTTTCAGAGTCCGGGCCCTCCAAGCCCATACACTCCAGACTGCCCTCCGCAGGCCCACACCTCTCAAAAACTCGCCGTCGAAGCGTAATGCGCGAAGGAAGTGGATTGACCGGGCGTGGCTCGATCCCGGCCTATCGTTTGAAGCCAAGAGCTGTGGAGCCGCAGGGAAGAGTCGACAAACACGAAAACCAGATGGTGCGGCCACATACAGACGGTGAGTCAACAATTACTGGCAGGACGTATGAAGCAGGTATGCTGTATGCTGGCTTTGTTTCCGGGGTTCTGTCCCCGCCCTTTCAATCGCCTCTTAACGATCTTTAGTATGGATACTGCGGGAGTATGCTCCATCCCATTAACCGCAGATGAATCATGGCACTTGAGTTACAATGGAACCCGTAGTGAAAACCCATATTTCCACTTTTCTTTGGGTTAGATAAGATTTCATTGCTAAAATAAGGACTTGAATATTTTCAATTAATATCAAGGTTCTACGTCTTTAAACTAATTTTTCTATATTTCCATGAGTGAGAGTAAACGGTAATAATGTGTATTTTCCAATGGTTTTACAATGAAAAAGAATTGGTTTTGGCTTAAAAACATGGTTAATTGGAATTGTATCATTTTTCTGAAGTTTTGAATGGTAACAATGAAATTTCGCACTCCATCCACGTCGTAAAAGCAAGATAGAACGTTCTTCCAGCGCAAAGGTTTGGATTTAAAAGACATTTTATTTCTAATTGCCTTCGTTTTTCAATAAATGGTCTACAAATCGGAACAATTTAGCTTTGCCACTGAGCTTTGGGGTTTCCAGTGTGATTATAAGATCTAGCATAATTAACATAGTCATCGGAAGTATATCCGTGCAGTGATAATATCAACGCCGAGAGCGTGTAACAGCACGTAACGGTGCATTCGAAGAATAAATGATAATAATAATAATAAGGAAAGGTGGTGAAAAAGTTTCCCCAATAAAACCTTTCCTTTTATATTGGAGAAGCAAATACAAAAAAAGACCTGATATGTTGAGGGGGTTCCTGCTCTAACTTAGACCCCCTTTAGTTTTCTGATATATTGAACATGAATTACACGACATGAGAAAAATAAATATTAAACAAGATCACAAAATAGCATTAAATTACAAAAATAGCATAGAATCCAATTTAGTGCAGTGAGAGATAATAAGTGTAAGAAATAAATATATCATTTTATGATAACACTTCAGTTTTGCGGAAGATACCGCGACAATAACTTTAACGGGGCCATCCGATAACGTGCATTAAATGCAACCATTTTAAAGCTTAAAAATCATTCGCTCTGGGGCTGCTAAAGGGACGCCTCGACTGAATGGATAACGCAGCCAGATATCGAGGGATCCGCGGCCGTCCTCGCATCAGATAGTAGACAGGTGCTGGAAGAAGGGGTCGATTTTGCCCTTTTTTCTTGGTACAAATGAACCCTGATACTTTTAAATATTTATTGACGGGAATAACCCTTTTACAAAAAGAAAGGCAAAAACATAGATTAGTTCCGTAATAATAAAAGACAGTTGCATACGGGTAGAAATTGAATGAATACACGTGCTCGTTATTGAGAATTGAAATATAATTTAGAATTTAAGAAGAATCTTAATTTGCAATGCATGAGAGACGTTATCAGATGGTATACGGGCACGCATACTTACCCAGTAAGATTGATTAATGTAGAGACAATATTTTGGCATTGATTATTACTCCAAATAAAAAATGGAAAAATACCTTAAGAAATATAGTATTTGTTACCGGCCAAATGATGATGCAAAATAGATAAATGTTGCTAGCAATCATCAAATATACCTTGCGTCATCGGTTAAGAAAATTTACCCAATGGGTATTAGGAGCAACTTATTGGCATATACAGCCACATCAAAACAGAAATAATTAGCATTTAAAAATTCTTTAGGTATTTTCAATGATGTTTTTTCAAGGATCCTGGTGAGATAGAAAATATGTCAATGTAGTCACAAATGTCGGTATCTCTCATAATCAGGCTCATAGGTGAGTAGTCAGAGTAATTTTACGCATAATATCTAATTTCAAAGAAATGTCTTGTGTTATGTGAAGGTATTCTGAAAGATATTGCACTTAGAAGTTCTAAGGAATCAATCTTGTTATTTAGTAATTTATGATGAAAATGACGGTTATTAATTTTTCTACCTTTATGAATTGAGGGAAAAATTAGTAGAGGTAACATTTCATTATAACTATTAATATCTTTGCAAAAATTGACTTTGAATGCATTTTTTGCACAAATTTCCTTTGAACACGTTTAATTGTATGAATATGGAGTTTTTAGTAAAGTGACCAAACTTCACTTCATAATGTAATTTACAGCCTCCTGCATTTTCACGTATGCCCATTGCTCCAGTAACAACGCTCGAACCAGATGTTTGCTACGATTAAATCTGTGCCTTAAAACGATGGAATTCTCTTCTGTCATTTTTTGTATTTTATTTAATATCTGCAAGCCACCGCCAGGGTGTGTGGAAGGGTAAA
Organism: Hetaerina americana; assembly: GCF_022747635.1. Lineage (NCBI taxonomy): Eukaryota > Metazoa > Arthropoda > Insecta > Odonata > Calopterygidae > Hetaerina > Hetaerina americana. The sequence goes on from NW_027286763.1 coordinate 13,250,731, forward strand.
TACACACCAGAATAATTTTACCCGAGCATGACCCTACCGCGGTCGAACAATGTCATTATGATCCCTATCTTTGGTGAAAAAAACGTAGTCTAAAATCTATCTGTTCTACTCTTAATCTCTCTAATTTGACTACCATGATCTCTCCAACAGTAGTACGATGGGGGTAATAATTTCTTCCCTTATTCCAGCCCTACATTCCCCTAACTCACTCCAATGTCCCCCATATTCCTAGGCCGATTTCTTATTTCCCGTAATTAATCTTTTCTCACAAGAAAACTCCTAATTATAGTCTAAACATAATCATATAGTACTCACTCTCTGTTCCTACCTAACGCACTTATGGGTATACACACTTGGAATACGACTGAATTTTCTGTATCTACTTTTACCCCTTCTGCTGTTACTTCATCACTGACCTGCCCTGTATTCACAATCCTTCTTTCCGCAGCTCGGGCAATCCAAGTTAGCTCTCCTCCATTCCGCTGTATACTATTACTCTTAGGACATCGCTCTATTAATCTTCAACGTTCTTTTGCCGTTTATGGAAATAAGTCTACGTTAGATCTGCTTTGAGACAGGGTTTAAAGAAAATATCGCTAGTTACGTATGGGAGATAGTAAATGAAGAATTCAATATGTAAAATACGGAAACGCGAGAGGGAAATTTCCTTTTTTAAGCATGATGTTAATTATATAAATAAATCACTTCCAAGAAAATGCACTTTCACTTGTTCTGCTGCCAGAAAATGAGATAAACAGGAGATAATTACATCAGCCTATTTATTTCAAGTATATATGTATAAACCCTGGGGCCTTCTAGAACGTATGATTTCTTAAACTTGATATTTTTCAAACTTACTTCTCCTTTAAACGTATTTCACTTTTATTAATTATAATTGCGGCTTTAATTGTATACTGCCGAAGAATTTTAGTTAGCCAAATTTAGAATGAGGAATGCTTCATTAAATAATGTGGTGAGAATGTGAAATAAAAAGAGATGATGCAGTGGGGCCCATATGGCTTATCGAGTCGCACTCCCATTAAATGTTCATCTACATCTACATAATGCCCCGCAAGCCGCCGCAAGGGCATGTGGCTGGGGGGTTTGGTCACCGCCCGTACAAGAGAACAAACCCACATTCAAAACCAACTCATACCTGTACATGCAAACCCATTATCCGATGCAAAACTCATGCAAAACTATACCCACCGTGGCGTATCCATTCATACAAAAATCCTTTCATTCTACACGCATGCTTATACCATCTACCACTTATACTATCTATCACTTGTACTATCACCTAATAAATAATTGCAACTTAGGATGCAGTAAGAAATTTATCTAATAACGTGAAAGCTAGAATTAGAAAAGTAGACAGGCGAAACTCCACTACCTCATGGACATGCAACGGTCTCCTCTCCCCAACTGTTTCTCCTAGCCGCCCCGTGCACCTCGAACGGAAATTCCATTCCATCCGGAGTCGACCCCTAGTCATAGAAGCACAGAAAGATGAGAAATCACAGGTTTGATCGCAAACTTTTCTATCTAAAAGGATTACGAAACAGCCTTTAAAATTTATTTTGGACGTTTTAATAAGTACAACTCTCAAAGACACCAATAGCGAAAATTACGCAGACAACACCGGAAAAGCGAATATCAATTCATTCTATGAAAACCGTGAATACACAGTCGATCAGAGAGAATAGAGAGGGCACTCGTACCTAGCTCATATGACATTACCATGTGTAGAAAAGGGATGATCTAGCAATCCCTTTGCATTTAAATAAAGCAAACTGCGGGGGAGGGGATCACGGCAGGAGCACTTCCTAGGGGCATCGCGCCACCCACGCACCATGTCTCTCGTGTAAACACGTAGAAGACCGACTTCATAATCCTCTTCAGCTCCATGATGGCTTACCGATCAAGTTAGCTAGTCATCTCTATCGCTCAGGGTGGGAATAAACAAGACCCTAACCTCCATTCTTATAAACGTCTCCAAACAGAAAAAAATACTCGGAGGTATCATTCTTAGAAACGTATCGAAATTCCTCGACAACCAAGCTTTGTATATAGTGACATATTTCACTTTAAAAAATAGACGTGATAGACATTGGGTCATATTATGCATGACATTCTAATAAAGAAGAAGTAAAAAAATTAAAACTTTTTGGATAAGATTTCCTTCAAAACACACTTGCCTCAACGGATACACAAGGTAAAACAATACGGATTAGATGAAGCGATAATAAACTGGATTCACGACTTTCCTCTCTTCGGTTAATGCAGTAAGCTGGGCGACATAGCTCGTCGTAGTTTCAAATTACGATCAACCATTTCACAAAAACATGATGCAACGCAATATGAGGGATTAGAGAGCCCAGGAGTAACCAAAGATCACGCGTCTAACCGGCCGGGAAACCGCATTCCCTTTTCGACCTATTCTTCCGCGATATTAAAAACCAGTTGCCGAGAGTCCGGGCTCCAGAGGAGTCAATTCGACGGGCAGTGACTCAATCGGGATTGGGAGGGGGGTCAGAGAAACCAGGAACCCCCCTACACGAATATCGAGATACAACTTTTTCTGCGAGAATGCCTAATTTCCAGGGGCGCAGGAGAGAAGGGGGGATTTGGACGAGCTCGACTCGGTGGTTGGCGCGGTGCGGGGAGGGTGTTCGACCCCGATATCGAACCACGCAATCGACGACCCGCGCGCTTCGAATCTCCGCTGACCTCGAATGGCCGCATTGCCTGCGCCCTCTCAAATAACTTAATGTGGCGAGATAACGGAAATTAAACATAAAAGAAGCAGAAACAACGAAAGGGGTTGACTCAAAATACATAGACATGGTATCATTCACAGACATCTATCTTATGCAAGTCATGTCAAAACTTTTATAAAAACTTACCTCTCTCCTGCTGTAAGTTAAACGTTCCAAGCGGATTGAATAACAATAATATACGAGGTATATTATCGCCTCAAAACTGGTGTGGTTATCGAGGTATGGTGAAACAGTTTATCAAATTGGCGAACTGATCCCTTGATTGTAACTTCAGTTTCACTGGAAACTGTTGTTGCCTCTTCTTCATGAACGTCTACTTAGCTATGGCTACTCTTCGCTTGGTGCTGGTCGAACTTCTTCCATCCTAATGTAAGCATACATTTGCACAGGTAGATGAAGGATTCCACTTTCACTAGTTCCTTCCTTGAATTGTGATATCTGCTAGCAGATCCTAACTCCTACATTTTAGTTTTCTTCTTGTTAAAGCCCATGTTATAATCCCGAAGTTATTGGCCATTCCGAGTTTCGTGCAAGTTCCTGTTTTTACCGTGATTTCATCTGCGAACCGGAGCGTATTAATTTCTTCGCCATTCACCTGTACTCTCTTCTCCTCCGTGGTTTTGCGTCTCTTATTGCCTCTTCCGGATATGTGTTGAATAGTGCTGGCGAGAGTGCCCGCCCGAGTCTCTTAACTCCTTTGTTTACTTCGGATCCTATTTTCATTCTTTTTTTCATTTAAATGGGTTTTGCCATATTCTTGAAGAGGTGATGGATGTTTCTTTTATTGAATTCCATTCTAAGCGCTTCTATTACCTCGAACATCATGCTCCATTTGACGCTTTCGAAAGTTTTCTTTAAGTCTACGAGTGCCGCATGTCGGGGATTTTTTACGTAAATCATTTTTTTCAGCCAATACCCTCAAACTGACTATTGTCTCTCTTGACACTCTGGGTAATTCCTGAGTCACTTTCTTTAAGTTCTGGAGTCACAATTGGATTTCCCTGATTAACATAAAACCACGGTGAGTATACCATTAATACAGGGTGGGGCAGCATAACTTCCTTTTTTCAAACGCAAAACGCTTTCAAAAAAGGAAGTTATGTTGTTGCACCCTGTATATGGCACGCACACATATATTATTATTATTATTAGGTAATCTACCGGTTATGGTAGGTTTTTGGATGGACACAACTACCAAATAAATATTTTGTGACTCCTTGCAAAACAAAACACAATCCAGCAACCTACTTTACGTGAAGTCCCTCTTCATCTCTGAGTACTTCCTTCCTCCCTTCCTCCCTTCATCCCGTCCAACATCCCTATCCCGTTCCTTCCCTTTCCTCGTTTGCCTAACATTCTCCCCTCTATTACAGTCTTCAACATCCCAATCTCTATCAATATGCTTGTCATCCATTTTTCCTGCCTCCATAGAATTTCTCCCAACAATTCTCTCTTAGCCCACCATACCAAGTACTTCCTCATTCGTTTTCTTCTCGGTCCATTTCACCTCCATATATATGTATGTATGTGTATATATATATATATATATATATATATATACGTATACATATAAGGAATAGACTTCACATTGATTTTCTCGAGATGCGATAATTGCGGAATTAGCAGCAACTGAGTTCATGCTTACTTCCGTAAGTGCAGTGGCTAGGCGCAGGTTCCTTTAAAATTGATTATCTCTTTACCTTATTAGTTTAAGCCATTTTTTGTCGTCGGCATAACTTTATGGAACATATTGAAATGAAACAATGGATCTTCCACTATGGAAAATAAACTCCTCCTAATCCTTATGAAGAACTTCATAGGCTTCGGCTAACGATTTGATCAAGCGAAACTAAAATTACGATGGAATGACGCGTGATTACTCCATCGCTGCCGAACTGCATTTGTTTAAATTTACACCGTCTGCTGCTTACGGAATACTCAGTCAAATCAATGGAATCTCCACCATATGTGGGTGATTTTCATTTGATAATATAACATGATATTATATGTTTTGTATTAAACCTTGCGAATTAAAATTGCATGATCACACTCTAATGATCGTATTATGTCAACGCTTGCATTATGTTAGCAGGCTAATTATCCTAGATAACAGTATTGGCACTCACGATTTCTCCCCATCAGTCTTAGACTGTTGGTGGAATAATGCATTTTAGAAACAATTTTCATTCCCAATAAAATGCGAACCGTAAAAAGATACGGATGAAAACTTGGAAATGTGGCAAAAAACACCGCGCGGATGGATGGGCCGTGGTTCTCCAATTCAGAGAATTTAAGAACAATGAAAAAATATGCACTGGAACCAGTTTCGACTTTCGGGTCACCGTTATTATGTGTATTACACAAAAATTTCCGGCACCCGGATATTGCCTTTTGACTTTCTCCCACCACGGGCACTTAAAAAACGTTTAACCTGCCATGATATTCTGATGTCATTCTGCGAATATGTGAAACCATTTCGGTGGAAAATTGAAAGCATTCTCATGCATGCGATTATAATTTAATCACCTTCAATTACTTTCGAACTGCAGAGATAGTCAGCCAAAAGGGCAAAGGGGTCCCATTTTAACCCACAAGCACACTTACATGAAATTTTCTCGCCGCATACGAAATAACTATCATCCTGATTTTTAATTCCTTTCCATTCCATATTTCTTCCCTGTTTTCATCCACAATCAACTTTTCGTATTTTTATGTCCTTTTCCAATAGAAAGTTTCTTCAGCCTTTGAATTTTAAATTAGCTGGTACTCCACATTTATTCAATCCAAAATTGCAAATGCCCCTTAGAAGTACGTAGCCCGAATTCCACAGCAACGGTAAAAAAGCGTGCGCTCTAGTATAAATAAATATCTCTGTCTACCTCAGTTCAATAGGTTCTTTAACTTCGTCCATGAAACCCTGACGCCACCATAAACTTAGGGCTGAAATCTAAACCAGGAACTTTGTCGCTGACAGTTTATTGGGAAGTGGGCTCATCTAATCTTACGTGGTTTTTTTCTTTGTTTCTTCTTCTTTCCAGTGCGTCTTTATGTCTTTGGAGACCTAAAATAATATTTTTTAGTGAAAGACAAATAATTTCGTTCTTATATTTCTACCCACCTACCACTGTGGCTATGTCACATCACAGAAAATCAAGGCAAGAAGTTCGCTTTCTATAGCGTAATTATGGTGCAATTTTATTATGTTTCAATATCCAGGGTTTATGAAAATGTACGAAAGAGTATAGAAATTGAAAACTGATCAAATTGTAATAGTCTTCGTCCCCAGAGTGCAAAAATCATTCGCCTTGACTAGGATTCGAAGGCGGATGATTTATACACTCTGTCACTGTTGCATTGTAATGTACACCCCGTGGATGACTCCATTAAAAGTTACTGGTGCGGCACTTCCCCCAATTTCTTGGAATCTTCCTTAAGTAATTGAAAATTCGCCCACTGCTTTCCAAACACTATCACCAAACTGGTAAAGCGCCTTTCCTATCTAACGGTCGATTCTCTCGCATTCACTAGTAACACTTCCGAGAATTCTCCTCGTCCGTCTAAAATCGTCTTAGGCTTGAAGATGACAATTAATTTCAATTTGCAAATATAGCTCGAATGAACGAAACGCGCAATAATAAGGAGTCAATGGAAGAGTGAGAAATAAGTTACTCATAATTGTATGGGCCACGAATGTTATTTAAGAGATACAGTATTTTAAACCGCGATTCCATACGCGCAAAAACCAGTTATGGTGCAATACAGCCGATCACCATTATTCATTCTATTCCAAATATATGACCCAATGAGTCTGCCAATACGACTTTCTCCGACCGCAGGCCGTTCGACGCCCACCTAGCCTTTTTACTCCAAAATTATAAAGATGTCATTCGGAGAAAATCTGGAAACACATCAATGGAAAATGAAATCGAAAGTATTCTTACGAGGGTTGATGCACGCACAGCCCACCCTGATCTTTTTTTTTTGCCAAAGGAATCCGGAAAAGCCTCATTCTTCTTTCCGCATTTGTCTTTTTTCTCAATCTCACGACCACACTTTTCTCAAGAATTCTACGTTAACGAATAAGCAGAGAGAGTTTATTCAAATGTAATATTCCTCTGCCATCAACCATTTAAAGTTGATAACTAACGCTTACGGTATTTTCAGTGAGAAGTGTATTTGGGCCAAATAATTCCGGTTATAATTTTAAGACGAACTTACTTTTATTTTCAGACCACAATTCTGTTCCCCATAGCTATAGAAATTTTTAAATCAAATGTAAATAAATTCCATTGCTCTCGCAACTTGGTGTTATGTAGGAGTGCTTCTTCGAGAAACATGTTGGACAAATTATGCTATAGCAATCGAATCATTAGCGTTTACCTAGGGTGAGTCATATTGAATCTTGTTCCATTAAGCAGAAGGTCGGCTCTAATTCGCCTTTTTCCAAAGTCAATCTTATTTACCTAATGATTGTCCTTATTAAGGAGTTTATCTTAAAAACCAAATTCATAGAGAGCCAATACTACTATGAAATTAACATTTCTTAGCATTCTCCCAATTATCAAATTGAACGTAGCAGGTTGTCATAAAACTGGAGTACTTAGGAAGCATTTAATTACGAATATCCCATTAATGAATATGAGTCCATGAATAGTAAAAGCCGAAAAATGAGCAAAGCAAAACTGCTACGTCGTTCAAAAAATTTAGGAATCTTCATGAATAACGATGGAAACATAAAATCTCACCCTAGAATATGCCCACTTCCCCTAAACTGAAAAAATACTGGAGATGATCAAGATAAAATATTAATTAATCGGACGCAGTGGAACGCAGTCCCTTTGAAACGAGAACCTAAATCTAAGAATGAAAAATGCACAGAGATTCATTTCGAGAACAACCAGGGACAGAGATATTGATAAACGTTCTTTTCAAATCTTAAATTAACAGTCCAAAACCACTCAAAACAGGCTCTGAGTAATAGACCAGGGAAAGAAAAAGCATTCAAAGAGGCGATGTAACAATTTCCTGCACCGTATGGTGAATATCCGAATATAATATCAAATGTGAGATAAATGAATCAATGAATTGTGCTCCCACGCCTCCTCAAAACGAAAACGAGCGTGGAATGGAGACGAGCGAGAAGGGAGCTGAGCCCACGGCGACACCGGACCTCCGAAGTGGGACTTCGCGTATAAAATCAAGTTAGCCTACTCGCATGCAGTTCAACCTTATGAGTCGTGTAAGCCAAAAAATTTAAGATTCCATATTAATTTATCGACGAAACAGAAATATTCCCTATTATACATTCCATTCACTAGTAGACCCTGAAAAAATATGGCCAAAATCTTTGAAGGGTGAATGATCTCGTCTTAGCTGGAGGCAGGCGCTTGAAATCGAATGGAGACGCGAAATGTGAAGCGGGGAAGTGTAGAGAACGGTAGGGAAGACGATATTTAGTAAGAACAGACCCAGTTGGATTAGAAACAACTTGGGACTGTGGCCACTGGATTATTTAACTGAATATAATGAGAGAAGGGAAAAGGAGCAAATACAAGGCGTGACCCTTTTTAAGTAAGTATCATTTTAATATTTAAAGAACAGAAGTGCATTTTTTAACAGTTTTATTTTTACATGAAATATTTTTATTTCCATCCTCTGTTTTTATACCATGAAGAAGCAGTTTGAAAACAATAATCATTTCATTAAAAAAATTAAGCTACAGTTATATTTCCTTCTGTCATTTTTCTAGATTGTATGTGACCATATGAAATAATCTTGAGGATCTCTATAATTACTCCACATTTGCTTTGGATCACGGTAATCATAATCGTGCAACAATATTATATCTTCACGCCGTACTACGTCGGTTCTTGCGTTTAAATCGCATTAGTCGAAATATCGCACAGCCATGAGCGACCTCTTTGCATCGAACAGGTTGCCACACTGGGACCCCGAGAGCCGTCTGGAGAACTCTGGCCTCTCCGGGCAGCCCTCCGGAGACTTTCCTCAAAGCGAACTCTCGTTCGACCCCTTGGACCTACCATTTTTTTACCCATTTATATTTTCTGCGCGGCAAAAGCTTCCATCCCCTTGCTCGAAAGAAAGGCATCGCGAGGCAACTTACTTTTCGGAACGCCTTCAATTCTGCTCGGGACTGAGCAGACGAGATAGATTCCAATATGAGCCCTCCAGACTGGCATTCTTTTATTATTTGATACATGACCTATTCCAATCATCGCTAAACTTGCTCTGCGAGCTGAAGTGCCCGAAACGGGAATGCAGCAGACGCCCACGCCAACGGGAAAGCCAGTTCCCTGGGCGAGGGAAAGTTTTTTTCTCCGACTTCTCAGGTGGGCTACATAGTGATCGACCCCTAAGCAGACGGATAGACGAGGCAATGCCCGTAAATTTAAGCTTCTCCATGACGAATGTGGAAAATTGTTTTGTTGGAATTGATAAGAATCAGCATGATTTTAAGATTCAAACTTTCAATTCTTACCAAAGAAATTCAAATTTAAAACTTGCGAAACGTATTCATCATCAATCTTCTTCTTACAATCCTTTCCTCTCATATTCTACAAATGCATTTATTTCTATTCCATCCTAATTTCCGTGCCCAATAAATTCGACCTCCAACATTAACCCCTTCATTAATATCTTATCACTCGAAGCACCGTCCTTTGGTCCGGGAGTACCTACCGCCATCACAACCGCTCCCCCACCCGCCCGCCATTGGCCACCAGGCGCATCTTGCCCTTATTTCATCGGAGAAGACGATACTACCGTTGGTCACTTGTAATGCCTGAATATGGTCAGTCATGTCTAGGCGTGAAGGGAAAAAGGAACCCTTAGTATTGCATTCTTAAGATTAAGAGGCTCCACAGCCGAATATGTTGAAGCATATCCTCATATTTTAGATAGTTATGAGAATTTCTCCGATAAGCCATAGCGGAGATTCTCCCTAAAGATATCTCCAATCAGTATTGAATGGAAATTCACATCTTCCCTGCAACCCTCCTCGAGTCTGTCAATGAATCATATCCACCGGGTTTCCAAAACTCTTGAGGAAGTTAAAAAGAGACATTTCCACATCTATAATTGGAATCAAAGACTGCCATTGTAAATAGAAGGCTTTTAGCCCAATTTTTACCTGAATTACGAGAGGAAATAGGTAGATTTTTCACAGTGATGGAGTCCAAGACCAATTTAGAGGCTGAAAAACCCACGCTGAATGAGGAAGTGAATGTGATTAATTACGCTAAGAGAGTGGCAATGTTTCACACTGTTACTTGTTTCGTCCGAAACTAATTCTCTTTCATATTAAGGGAAACTCGCTGATCGCATTCAATTCCATTGTGTTTTTTATTGCATAAAGGAAGTTACTTTGTGGACAGGTCTCGTATAATGAAGGAAGGGGTAATTGACGACAATTTTAAAAAAAAACAGTGTTTTACGATATCTTAAATCTTTATAAAGTTTTCCACATATTTATACGACTCTGTTGCATGAAAACATGACTGAAAAGTTATGCTACTATATGCTTTGTGCTCGTATTGACGAGGAACTTAAATATGCCGTCATCGGTTGGCTGCGATCTCAGACACCAGAATTTTTGCAGAAGGAATTTGAGGAATAAATTCAGAGATATATAAAACGTTTAAATCTGTTTGACAATTATGCATGAAATGGTAGAGATATAAGGTTTTGAGATTAAAATACGAGTAATATATTTTCTGTTTCTATTCCAGGGTATTTTTTTACAGTACATTTAAAAGAGCATTACTTTCTGGACGGACCTCGTATAATAAAGGAAAGGGTCTAGCAAGTTGGCTAATTATCGCCAATCATATTAAATTACCGTACGCTGATAAATCAAATTGCCAAATCAATGAAAAGGATAACAAAATGAGAACAAATTCGAGTAAAAAGGCGATTTGAGGTTGAGAAGAAACAAGGCCCTCTCAGAAGAAGTCACCGCCAACGAAAAACAGAATTATCATACACGAAAGGAAACGATTTGTTACAAGTTAAATGTTGAGTCTTCTTGTCTATGGCTTAGACACTTGGATAGGAGCAGCAGATAAAAGATTGGTGGCGACGAAAACGTGGCGCGACAGGATGATGCAAAATAGCAAGGGTGTACCGAGTAAAAAAATGAACAGCTACGTCTGGGGTGGATGACGAGAGAAGTCTGTTGAGGAAACTTCCAAGAAAAGAAGAGGGAAATGGATTGGACACATTTTGAGGAACAATAATTTACTGAATATCGCAATCGAAGAAAACATAGGAGAGGAAGGTTGGGGATGAACCACAATAAGCAGGTGTAACAAGATGAAGGAGGGAATAAAGCAAGACTGGTAGATTAGAACAACACAGATTGCAGAGATGCTACAAACCGATACTCAGATTGACAACCCATAATGATGTCGAACTTTGGAGTCGCATTTCTTTTGCATAGTCATTATGATGTCTTGCGCAATTAATACTACGTAAATAACTCTAATCTTTAAATGCGCGTTGGGTAATGATGATTACTAATTTTCAAAACAAAATTCCCTTTCAATTTTCTCTGAAAATCTCAGCAGACTAGCGAAAAATTCAGCCACAGGCGGAAATTAAAGGAAAAATGGTTTCTAAAAGGGTTTTAAAATAATTCTTGACCTATCAATTTATTCCAATTTAAATGATTTCGTTTCAAACATTATTTTACCACCAAATAAGTGGAATCAGTTCTGAATAAATTTTCCACGTAAATGTACGCATACCTTATAGGATTTTCAGAAGGAGAAAAGCCAAGTTAAACGTTAAAATACGAGGGCGAAAACAAGAACAGATGAGGCAGTTTACCTATCTCGGAAGTGTTCTGGACCAAAATTGTTAAAGTAGTGGATATAAGACGAAAAACTTCGTTAGGCAAAGAAGCTTTCACAAGGAGGATGGAATGATGACAGGAACTTTGAGTAAAGATGTTAATAAAAGCCTCGTCAAAATTTTGATGTTGTGCGTTGTTCTGTTCGGTGCGGAAACATGTTTTTTTTAAGCAAGATAATAGATTGTAAATTGGAGGCTTTTGAAATAAGAGTTTGGAAAAGGATGGGCAAGATGTTTGGACAGAAAGAAAAACGAAGAAGGAAGTGCATGGGGGGGGGGAGAGAGGAGATTTTTTAGAGACACCCAGAGAGTCCAGGAATTATGGATGCAGAGCGTATGGATTGGCATTGGAATATTGAAGGCAGTGATCAAGGGGAGGGCGATAGGCTAGCGAATTAGAGACGGGACTAGCCCAGAGATGTTGGATGGTATGAAGGGAGGAAGGAAGTACACGGAATTGAAGAGGGGCTTGCTGTAGTGTTGGGTGTTGGTTTTTATTTTGCTAGGAAAGGCAAGGGAATCGTCATCATACCGTCGTGTAGCTTGTGTGCATCCAAAACCGACATTAACCAGGGGATAATAATACTAATAATAATAGCGATACCAGTTCTGCCGGACAAGGAAGTTATCAACTGAGCTGATAAGCAAAGTGCAACTTCCGGTTGAGCGGTAATTGACAGGGCTGAGAGACGGAGTTGCAAAATAATCACCGACACCTAAGTTTCAACATATAAGCTCACATATAGACTATAACTAAATATATACATCAAACTTGGTCTTTGACTAAAGATGAAGAACTCAGATTGGAAGCTTTTGAGATGTGATTGTGTAGGGAAATGGAGGAAATTGGTCGAACGAAGACACGTTGTACGATGCTGTTTTGAATATGGTGGGCGAAGAGAGGACGTTGCATTGAGAGAAATTGGAAAAAGCCAGAAAAAGTGGGTGGAGGAAATATTGATAGTTAGTGGGATGATGTTCATCTTATCTCTCCTTCTACTTGTTGCCTTTAGTTTCTCCAGCACGGACTTCAACCATTGGCTGAGAGCGTATCCTCTATACTTCAACCTTCACTCAAAAATAATTGAGGTGGAAACTTAATATTCATTTTTTTATTCTTAAGATTTTTCTTCATAGTCACCATTCAGGATTTTAATTACTCCCAGCGTTTTCTGACCCTTTAAAAGTCATCATTGTACAACTCAGCAGATGGCTTCGAAAACAGTTCTTCCGCCTCTTGAATGACGTAATTTGTGTTGTCCAATCTCCGACCCGGCAATGATTTGTTGAGTTCTGGGAATAAGAAAAAGTCCCTTTGAATGAGATCGGGAGAATAGGGTGCATGTGGCGAAATTTGAAAGGCACATCGCTTTGATTACCGGTGGCGCCGTGTTTGCTTCTGAAAAGGAGTCAGTAGTCTTCGAATCCAACGTGTTTTGGACACCTAATGTGCACTTCTTCGAGATTAATTTGCCACCCATTACTGTGGCTAAGATCCTTCTCATTCACGATCATTTTGATGGTTGCTCTTCGATCTAATACGATGAATTAAGTCCTCCACTATCTTCACTGTGGAAGCATCGACCATTAGTGATGGTCTTCCATTTTTTGGATCATCTATGAGGGAAATGTGGCTGCCAGTTTGGGAATTCCTAACTCCGCCTCACAACTGTGTCATACGATGGGTTATCATTTCCATCGATAGCCACCATTTCATTGTGGGTTTTCCGTGCACTGCGCATAAAGGAATTTACTTACGCTGCGACCCTCTACATTCTACGTAATGCGAGTTGCTTCAATCGACGGCTTCCTGAAATAAAACAAATGAACAATAATACCAAGAATTCACAAATTTATTTACATAATTTTCAATTAACATGCTGAATACATTTTATTGGGATATCTCGGTTATATACACATTAGTAATAATTACTTAAAAACCAAGTACACTTGCCTTCTCCTTTAACCTATGGGTATAAACTGAATTCATGAGAGAGAAATCAAGTGGAAATCATATTACTCTAAGTAATTTAATATTGCATATTTTCAAATATTCTTTGAAAAATCAGCTATTTCTTTTAAAAAAATACTAACTTCAATCTGATATTTTTTTACATTCGCAGCGTGTAATACTGCAAACATGATTATAAAACGCCTCGGATGTTTTTCACTTTTCTCAGATGAAGAGCTCAAAAGTCACGGATGCCGGGTGGGCACTCATCCTGCTGATAGTGGCGCCTTTTCGAGAGATGATCCGGGGGATTTACAAAATATTCGTCCGCAGACCTAGAAGATCGATGGAGGATGAAATAGTGCTGGTGAGTTCGCACGGTACTTATACCTACCTGTATACCTATATGTATACATGGAGAAGCCATGATGCATGTTCTAGAAACTTTTCTTCAATAAAAAAACGAGCCCGAGAAATCACCAACCTCCCGTTCGTCATTAGAAGATCCATCATCATGAGATCCATCGTCAAGCTGATAACATAAACAGCCAAGCCGGTTACTTTGCGAAAAGACCAGGGTCTCATATACATGCATAAACATACAGTACATGCAAAATACACTATTAAACATGGACACAAAAACCTACATTCACAGAGACTCTGTAGTCAAGTTGCCATCGTCTGACATAAAATAATGAAGTTCTCGGAGTGAGAGTGATATTTTTTAGAAAGGACTTAAAGGAGGGAGATGGGAATGGTTTGATGTCTCGGGTTCCCACCTCTAGGGTTCTCCATCGAATCCCGAAGGTGGCGGGATTTTTCAGTGGTATTCGTATCCCTACCAGAGGTGCTATGTGGAGAGCACTTCAAGTAAACCTAACACCCTACCAAATTACTCACATATCCATTATCTTGCAAGAATCCTTAGCTGTTAGTCGCCTCTCATAATATCTACAAAAAAGAGTGAGAGGTGGTGGGGTTTTTATCGAATGTGGAAGGGACAGAATGGTGGCCATTGGTTATTAAGGCGCTTCATTCGGACCGAGTTGTTACAAGGCCTCTTTACTCAAATATGCGCCAACTCACGGGTGCTCACCGTAGTGCTGCATGGTGACTCGGGAAGGACTAATATGCCGACCCATAGTATTTTTCTAAGCGCGAGAGGGGGATGGTGCATACACTCACGTTAAAGACCGGGTAGAAGTTCCAGAAAGGTAGTCATTAGAATTTTTACATAAAGTTGGTGTAGTTGATTTTAATACAAGTATTAGGATTGGGTGTGGACGAAGCGATTTTTGGGCGAACGATAAGGCAACATTTGATCGTGGGCGGTTTTCAGTTGCTCATCAACAGAAAAATCATTGATTGGAGAATGCTGAGAAATCTCAAACATTCAAATGGCCATTCAAGCGAAAGATCTGACGCCATTTGGTCATTTGTAATGATTAAAATGGTTATGATTTGTCTAAATTTATAGGTTCCAAGAAAAAAAGTTGTAAAGAAAGGACATTATGGTTAGAAATTTTCAGGTTTAGGCAGCTCGTGAGAGGGTGTCTACTGGGAATAGGGGAAGATATTGTTTTCAAGTATTTTATCTGGTTAGCCTCGTTTATGAGGGAGGAATTGAAGTTGTAAATTTACTTATATATCCTGAGAGATGGGGATATGGTGCAGGTGCATTGAGTAAGGATGGAGAGAGAAAAAAGGATTAGAAGATTTAGTACATGATGAATGGCAAATGTCTGAAGTGCAGGTATTGTCAGTTGGTCTATTGCTGATGGAGTTGTTGAATATGTTTTCAAGGTGAATATCAATTACTAGGAAGGTGTGATGGAGTCAAATACGCAAAAAGCACACGACACTGAAAAGGAGGGCCGGTGAGGAAATATATGGGAGAAGATGGGTTTTCCTTAATCTTGGGGACAGAGAAGGAAGATATCATCGATATAATGGAACCAGCAGAGAGGTTTTAAAATTTGGAAATGAAAGAAGGAATATTCTAGGTATAGGTATATTGGATTATGTGAAGCTATTCTTATGACTATCTAAGTGCCTTTTGTTTAAAGGTAGGACTTGTTGGGAAAGCGTTTTTCTTGGGTACGAATCCTGAAGGGCGAATAAGAAAATCATTGAAGGTGGTGCGTAGGGCTGGGAGTCGCCTTGAGAGAGATTAGGTCTTAGGGATTTGAGCCCTTCTTGTTGGAGATGCGATGACCGGATTTGATATTGGAGTAATAATAGATTATTGATGGAATTTCCTGGGCTTAGGAAGTGGTGTGTCTTCAATGAAAGAGAAATGTGACTTGGGCTGATGATGATGGTCTTTGAAAGTAGCGATTCGCTCAGTCTGGGAAGGGTTAACGAGTGGTGTTATACGGCGATAAGGCCTCAAGGATTATTTTGTTTATGTATTTTGCGTAGAAGATAGATATGACATTAGGAATTCAGGGTTTGGTTCATACGGCAGGAAGGGGGGATGTAACAGGAGGTGGCGCATAATTGGCCCAAAACTAGACTTCACTGAAGAATACAGGTTCGCTCGAGGGATGGATTACAGGTTGACCACTGCGAGTTCCTACTCGGAAGAGGATCCTGGGACTACGTTTATGGGTCCCACGCCTGAAGAAAATCACCGTCCCATTATTTGCAAGGACAAATTAGTTAAGTCTGGCCAGGGGTGTATTTTCCAAAACCAATGGTCAACTTAATAAATTTATCTTTTGAAGGCGTAAGGCGCTCCACACCTGACGACACCATTTTTCGCGCTATTTGGAAGAGGCTCTTCTTTTTTATTCACATATATACATAAAAAACGTTAAACAACGTGTTATACGTATTTCCTTACTATACTAGTACTATAGTACTACATATCTATTGGGTGCAGCAGCATATCGACTGACCCCCATTCGGATATATTTCTTCCACAGGTGACTGGGGCGGCGCAGGGGCTGGGTCGAGGCATGACCCTGGAGTTCGCCCGACTCGGGGCGAGGGTTGTGTGCTGGGACATCAACGAGCAGGGGTGCCGAGAGACGGCCGCGCTGGCGGCCGCGAGAGCGGCGACGAAAGGCGGTAAATCGACCGCCCATGCTTACAAGTGTGACATCACCAACAGAGATGAGGTGGCCGCGACCGCACGGAAGGTGCAGGACGAAGTGGGCCAAGTGACCATTTTGGTCAACAACGCGGGCATCGTCAGTGCGGGCCAATTGGACAAATACAACGCCGAGCAGATCTCTCGATTGGTCAGCACAAACTTCACCTCGCATTTCTGGGTAAGGCACTTTCCCTATTACCTCTATCCCAAGAGATTTGTTACTTCCTTCCAATTTCCTAAATGCTTTCTTAATCTTTATATCGAGCAAGTCTAGACCTACATTATCTGAATCGAGTCATACGTTTATTGTATATCTTCATTCAATGTCTTAATTTCATAATTATATAGTTTCCCTTTTATCATCTTATTATCTTGCCATTGTTTCTTCTTCTTCAATTAATACCTTTCCTGTCCCATTTTTTTAAAATGGATATACGAGGGGCGACCCAAAAGTAACGGAAATTGGGTTGCGGTGGGGAGCGAGAGTGGGGGAAGCCTTTGTTCGGCCGGTCGTACGTCAGGCTCACGCCACCTGCGTCAGTATGCGCAGCGCCATCGCTGTGACTGGATCGGTCCGTCCTTGAGAGCTGTTTCAGTAAAACAACTTTTTTCGTTTCGGCGAAAAACGTGATGGCGGATTATCAAGACCAACACGCTGCAGTGAAATTTTGTTTCCTCTTGGGGAAATGGCCGCGGAAACTATTGTAATGCTCAAGACTCTTTATGGAGAAGCTGGCCTACGTAAAACCAGGGTCTACGCGTGGTTTACACGTTTTAAAAATGGTGAAATGTCAATTGAAAACCAACCCCGTTCAGGCCTTCAGCGTTCAGAACTGACGAAAACGTCGACAAAATCAATGCCCTCATTCGTGAAGACCGTCGCAGAACCATTGATCAACTCCGTGAGATATCTGGAGTGTCATGAAGTTCAATTTAGAGGATTCTAGAGCAGATCTTTGGCACGCAGGCGACTGGTTCTTCCATCAGGACAACGCGCCGGCTCATACCATCCTCTCCGTGATGCAGTTTTTGACAAAAAACGGGATGACATCGATTTTCCATCGATTATTCACCGGATTTAGCTCCCTGTGACTTCATTTTGTTCCCCAGACTCAAAAGGGACATGAAAAGAAAGCGGTTTGACACTGTGGAGGAGGTAAAACAAAAATCACTAGAAGGCCTAAAGGGCATCCCGGTAAATGAATTTCAGAAATATTTCGAACAAAAGAAGCATCGTTTGCAGAAGTGCATTGTGGTCAATGGGGAATACTTTGAAGGTGAACATAATTTATTGTAAATATATTGAGAACTAAAGAATCTATGACAACATTCCTGTAATTTTGGGTCCCCCCTCGTACTTACTTTCTTACTTTCTAACACCTCTTTCATTACCCCGCACCCATGTCATTCAATTCATTTGCCATGTTTGTCATCATCTATTATTTCACTCTTATATTTCCGTCTTCGTTTACTATGTATCTCTTTGTACTTTCTTTTTTCCCAATTATGCGTATGCTCTTCCATTTGGCAAAAATAAGAGAATCTACATTTAATATTTCCATCTCATTCTTAATGTTTTTTAAACTCCCTGCCCTTCACATCATCCTAATATTCCAACCTCCAATTCTGTCAGTTGTGGGTCTCTTCTCTGACTGTTTCTCTGTATCTCTACAATATGCTTTGTAATTATTTCGAAGGAATACCCCAGCAGAAGTCTCCGCCGCTGCCCATAGTTTCCAGGACCACTTATTCTCATGTTCTTGTCAACGCATTACGATAAGCACTTGTATTGACTTGAAATGTTATATTTTTTAATATTAATTGAAATTCTAATACAAATAAGAATTCAAAAAATCTCATCAAGGACTAGCAAAATTTCTTCTATGTGGGCGTAGACCGCAAAAACAATATTTTCTGCCATTCATTCAATGTATAATGACCATAATAATTCACCATTAACGAAATATTTCAGAGCAACGCATTTGAAAAAATATGACTTGAGAAAATCAACGCAACCCTCCCCGCCAGCAATTGCCCGTATTTTTGTGGCCTGGGCAATCAAGGTTCAAGATAAATCCAATTGGATTGTGATTGGCCATATTCAGAGGGTTGCTACTCGTAATAGTGTCTCACGTACACTATTAGTTTAAGCATTTCTTGTTCAACACGTCTTAAATTCATGATTTTAAGTCAAACACAGAGACAATGGAAAAGGCAGCTTGCTAAAGGGCCATGTGGTGATAGCCTTTTCATCGTTCCCGTCAACAAGAGAAGGAGTAAACAACCGCAAGAGCTAATTACAGCTTATTTTACGTGCGACGACTGGAACGTACACTTTTTTCTTTATTACAGACGATTGAGGCCTTCTTGCCACACATGAAAGAAGTCAACAAGGGACAGATCGTGTGCATATCGTCTATGTCATCGCTGACGCCAACGGAGTACTTGGTGCCATATTCAGCCACCAAGTGCGCAGTGACAGGTCAGTAATCTAATAAATTGCACGAAAGATTACGCCATTTACTGAGAAAAATATGGTGCCGAAGGTTGACATTGACATTTCTATATGATTCCAAACGCCGAATCCAACTTAAATATGGAACTAATGACCCTGACTCCTGATTACTAGGATAATCAAAAAATTTGGTAGACAGTTCAATTTTTTTATCGCATATCTAATCATATTAGCTAAAAGCCGCTGTGGTATGACCGTGTCTCAGTCAAATATTCAAAAAGTGCAATTACGTGTGTTGAAAGTGAAATTGCTTTGCTCCTTGAAAATACTGTCAAATCTTGGCATAATACAGCTACGAAGTTTGAAGAAGTTACAAGAATTAAAATGCATAAAGTCCTTTCACTCAAAGATTTAGTTTGCATCATCTAATGAGGTTAAACAATATTTTTGCTATAAATCATCGCTTTCCAGACGCTTTATGATGCATTCATTAGTGTGTGACTTCCTCAGCCAAGTAACGTGTTCAAGTTCCTGAGGGGGGGCCGGTGTCGAACTATTCATTAACCGACTAAGCTATCCTATGGCCCGCAGTTCTGAGGCACAGTCCGCTCTCCCCATCGAATGGGGTACCAGCACAGAGGCTTATTCTATGCTATTCCTTCCTCAATCATTCTTAACCGTTATAACTACATGGTGAAATCTCCCCTCTCGGTCTGAGGAGTCGAGTAACAGCAAAGAAAAACGTGAAAATAATACCACTCATTCAATTAAATGACTATGATACATTCGCATATTATACGTGTGAATAATTTTATGCAATTCATTCTCTCCCTTACGCTTCCACAGGACTGATGGACGCTTTGGACGAGGAATTAGCCAGCTTGGGATTCGACAAAATAAAGATTACGACCGTCTTTCCATTTTTCACAGCAACACATGGACTAATGGGTAGCATAAAGGATAAAAACGATAAAAAATATAAGACAGGGTAAGTTCCAACGGAGATGGAAGCAATGGCTTGTTTTCATTGGTAATATAAACGCAATATTTTAAGCCCTTCAGATATGATCTTCTAAATTCCAAAGAAACTGCGGGAGATGCCGCAACAGTAACTTTTAACGGAGTCATCCGCTAATGTGCATTTTAATGCAACAATTTCAGTTTCAATTAAAAGCCCCAAAATTTCAGAGTTTAAGAGGACGCCTCGGTAGCTTAAGTGGCTAAAGCACTCGACCGGATATTGAGGGATCTGGGTTCGAGTCCCAGTCAAGGCGAATGATTTTTACGCTCTGAAATTGTTGCATTAAAATGCACATTAGCGGATGACTCCGTTAAAAGTTACTGTTGCGGCATCTCCCGCAGTTTCTTTGGAATTTGTCAAAGGGAAAACACCATACGTGTTTAAAGTTGGCTTTAACCTCGTGGACAGTGGCGCCTCGCGCACGACTACGAATGCATGTGACATTGTATGTACGGTATTTCGTCATAACATCTAGTTCCTTTAAAAGCCCCAAAATTTCAGAGTTTAAGAGGACGCCTCGGTAGCTTAAGTGGCTAAAGCACTCGACCGGATATTGAGGGATCTGGGTTCGAGTCCCAGTCAAGGCGAATGATTTTTACGCTCTGAAATTGTTGCATTAAAATGATCTTCTAAATTGGACAGATATCCTTGCACTATAGGAAATAGAAAAATGGAAAAAAAACCACTCATAACTCTTATAAGCCAAACCGAGGGAAGCTGGCATTTGATGATCCGTGACTTTCAATTGTCCCAGACGCTACGTTCTGAAAGTGAGCCATCACTGAGAGTGCAGCATAACTGGCTGATTTGATGGGGAAGATGTGTTCAAATGAACCAATTACGCTGCCGCACATTGTACCTTTGTGATGCTCCATGATTGATTTCAAGCAATATCCTTTAAGGATTAAACCTATGGACATGGCCCAGGTCCAATTAGAACATTGGTTTCTAATTCCACATTAATCAGTGTCGAAAACAGCCTACTTATCGTTCTTTTTCAAATGGGAATATTCTATCGCATCCCTCATGCTGAACTAGTGAATTCAACTTAATGGCATCTTTAAATATGGTTCAAAAACGATTTTTTTAAGATAACTCTTGTTATCACCCGATAGCATGTTAAGGAAATTTGGGAATAGATAAAGAGCGTAGAAAATGAAAGGAATGATTGTTTTTTAAGTTGCACGTTATTTCTTTGTAACCATACGCTCTTATCATTGAAAGGAAATGATTTATTGAAGAATGATAAGTTAATGATATACTTCCTTTTTGTATACTTTATATGTCCTTCTGCAGCTCCTTCCTCTGTAAAAATTCTTTACCGACATAATGCTTTATTTAATTTCGTAACTACTCTGCCAACATTTAATCACTACCGAAGCAGGGGAACTGATCTAATTGGTCCAATGCAT
Source organism: Hetaerina americana (assembly GCF_022747635.1). Taxonomy (NCBI): domain Eukaryota; kingdom Metazoa; phylum Arthropoda; class Insecta; order Odonata; family Calopterygidae; genus Hetaerina; species Hetaerina americana. Next base: position 13,272,318 of record NW_027286763.1, read on the forward strand.
ATCTCCCAAATTTCACGTACATCTTAGGCTACATAGTTCTAAAAAATCTCACTACCTCGAGTTTATTTGATTCATATCACATACACCGATTACACTGATTTTGCTATGTCCTTTGTAATGATTGTTGCCCTTTCGCCATGTGGTTGATTACGTCTGATCATTCAAAAAAATAACTGGCGGTATAATCCTACTTTCATTCTAACCTTTCTCGCGTCACGCTAATTATAGTCTCCATATTATATTTACACACACACATATACGGTAAAATAAGAGAAAAAAGACCTGATGCTGATGAAGGTGACTGGGACCATCGAAATATTGAAGTAAGTTCTTTTAACTCCTATTAATCTTTTTAATATATATATATATATATATATATATATATATATATATATATATATAAACTTTGATCAAAAATTTTTACACAAACAGAGAAAGAACACTCACATACCTAGTTGACGTTACGACGCCACAGCCTTCATCATCAGATTGCCGTTCTCGGGGGAATATCGGCGAGGATATGTGAGTTGTGAGAGAGTCAGAGGTAAGAAATGAATAGGAAATGAGCAAGGGGATGAGAAAAGGCGGCTATTGGATGGTTTCAGCGGGCTGAGTTCAGTTCGGGAGATTTCAATTAATGAAGCACCCAGATATGCGCCATCTCGCGGGTTCTCGCCTCTATACAGCTTGCGGATTCAGGAAGGATTTCAATCACCGTAACACAAAACCAGTCATCAAAACATTGGTTTTGGGATGCAGTGTGAGTAGCAATGGGATACTTAAGAAAGATGAGAGTTTTAGTTGAGTAGTGGAGGTTATTCATGCGGAGGAAAAGGGTGGTGGTGCATTCACACACGGAGAAGGCAGGACAGAAGTTAGCTATATAATATTTTTAGAAGAGGTATATAATGTTTTTTAAAGCGCATGTGGTGTAGAAATAATTCTTGGGTTGGCATTAGGTAGCCATGGCGGTGTCGGGTCGAAGAAGATGGCAGGATTTGCAGCGCGGGCGGTTGCATGGTGAGATCGGCGGAGATAACACGGGGGCCCGCAGGTGGTCTTGAAGATGTCTCGCAAGCTCAAGAGGCGATTAAACGAAACGGGGACAAGACGGGGATAAATGTGATGTGGACTAACTGCTATGAATAATTGGGAAGAGCTTACGGATTTTATGTTAGATTGTGTGGCTTCCGGGGTAGGAAGTGGTAATTAGATTAGGGCGGTTTCATTCGGGAAGAGGAGTATATTGGGTTGAAGGTTTGACAACTTTACTATTCAATAGTTTTTCGGGGTACCCTCTTTTCCTAAGTCGCGTAGCTGGGCCATGCATTTCTGTTGGGAGGGAGTTTTGTAGCAGAGACAGAGGCCACGGACTGAGAAAGAGAAGGGGATGGAGCTTTTTTTGTAAAGGGTGGCAGCTCTTGATGTATAGTCGGTGTTGGCCGGTTTAATATGGACAGAAGTGTAAAATTTATTGTCCTGGAGGTGAATGTCGAAATTGAGGAAATTAATAACTAAATCAGGTCAAAATAAGGCTCTATGACGCACAGCCAAAATTCTTTCGGATTCTGTTTCAAATTGTTATTTAAATTATAGAATTTTAATTATTTCTTTTTGAATTCGCTTAACGCTTTCCGAGATTCCTTCTTGGCATTCGCCCTAGACATTTTGTAATCATAAGTGAGCTCATTCCCATTATCGCCAGAGATGTCATCCCTGATATTTTTCATCTTCGTATGACATAGCCTTTGTCGTCACAATGCTTTTCTAACATTCGCGTTGCGCTATCTAGTTTCCGTGTTGTTCTTTATAAATTTACTGGGAATGAACTCGTTGACTCCTGAGCGCGTGATTTCAAGGAACTGATTCCACGTGTCCTCAGTATGTTGGTGATTAATATCCTTCTAATTTTTAGGCCATTATAGCTCCCTTCTTAACAATGGCAAAAATATTCTTTGAAGCTTCTTATTTCTAACCCCAATAAAGTGAAAACTTAGCATTTACTGCCCTTTGGTCAGTAATTCCTTTTAGTTTCTACAGTTAAAACTTTGCGGGAATGTTCGCTACTAACCAATCAAGAATATTATCGCCCTTAGTTAGAGAATTGACAAGTTAATGCAAGCAATTCAAGCAATCAATAGCACCTCGCGGGTATCATTTTCCTTACCCCCGTTTTAAAACTATACACGTATATGCTCCAATCAATAGATGGGTCATTGAAATCTCCCCTGATTATAACGTTAGGATCATGGTATTGTGATAAGAAATCTTTGATTGTCTGATAAAATTCTAGTGTTAAACTAATGTCGTTATTTGTAATTTATTCTGCAACTGCCATTGCTATAATCACCGCTAACTCTCCATCTTTCTCTGTTTAAGTAATTGCTAGCCTTGTTCATCAAGTGTAATATTCATTCCGCTGAAAATTATGAAGAGCATGGTACTTGATATTTCAAGACTGGTTTTGATGGTGGTGCCAGGAGGTATATTCTCAATTCGGCTTTTGACGAAATCATAACCACAAAATGGAAAGGCACCGGAATAACTCTCTTGGTTTTTTTTGTAGATAGCTGAGCTCACCAAACCTCCATCATCCAGCGAGCATTGTGGAGAAATTCTGTCCCCACCAGAATACATGTCACAGGGGTGAACGGTAGATTTATTCGTCACCATTTTTTGTTAACTTCCTATAAAATGTTAGGGTCTTTGAGAAATCTATTAAGGAAAGCAGTTTGAATTCATATATCAAGAGGATAATAAAACAACAGCATAATGGAAGTCTTAAATATAATTGTTTTCACAACTATGGCATTTTATTCTTTCTGCCATAAAAATCATGTGACAATCAGCTTCCAATTGTGTTCCCCTTAAATACATAATGAAATACTCATACCAACGATTCATAGTTGAAAAAAACTGTATCTCTTTATTAAGCCTTCAGAGGCCGTGCGGGCGCAAAAGTCATTTGCTTTGGGCATTCTTTAGCATTTTCATGTCATACTAATTGAATTAATTAAAACAACACTAATGGTTAATTTTTAACTATCATTACTATTACAATGTTTTAATTTGTACCATTTGGAACCTTAAGAACAAAGTGGTTTTGTACCGTACCCTAGGCGATTGCATAGGACCCTGAGGTATTTCTTACGAAGTGGATGACTGGCAACAGTCTTCACAACTTTCTCAAGAAATCGGCTTGTTGCCCTACGACTTAATATTAATGCAAATACCTTTTTCTTTACTCGTGCCTATGTTCGTGGAACCTCAATGTTGAGTAAATATTTGTCAAAGAGTGAAAAATAATAGCCTGAAATATTGCCTTCATAACAGAACAGGCTCTAGAACGAGAATCATCCCACCAATGATAGAGCTCTCGGAGGTTATCAACCAATATCCTTTGACATTTTCATGCTGCCTCATTTTGATCGATTCGTTCATAACATCCATATACCATGTCTGTCTGGAAACAATCCAACCATGCAATATTTTTATAAAAATAGCCTACCTTAGAAGGTCAATGAGGCGTTAGTCCCCTTCGAAAAACTACCCTTGGGACCTCACATATCTATCCCAGCGTCTCTTCCGCTTTTCTAAATAATCACCGAAGTCCTTTTTGGAATGGTCATCAACCGCCTGTTCGCATTTTTCTTTTTGTCATCAACCGACGTTTGGGAAGGCTGGGGTTTTGCTACATGGACAAAGCCGCAGATCCTTGAATCATTTCCAGTTACGACCATTTTTTTTAGAAAACCTGAGTCATCGTTTGAGGCTTGGAGCAAGTCCCCTACAACTGTATACAGCACGGAATTCCTGACGTTGACGAGATAAAAGGGAATGCAACGGTATCTTATGACCATTCCGAAACAGGACATTGAAAAGCGGAAGAGACGCTGGGAGAAGTGTGTGAGGTCGCAAGGAGAGTGCTTTGAAAAAGACTTAAGGTCTCGTTGTTCTAGGTAGGCTATTTTTCTACAAATATGGCTCGGCTGGATTGTTTCCAGACAGACATCGTATAACGCGAGGGATGTGTTACTCGTGCGTGCGTGCTTTTGTGACGCTATATTGTGTGATGTGTGTGTGTAGTCTAGTTTTAAAACATGTTTTAGACCACATTATCAAAGTAATTTAATGAAAAACTGATCGAATTTACTTTCTCCCTTCACGTTTATAAATAAACATTAAATTTGCTAACTCACTTATTTCTACTTTTGCATGAAACAGGCCAGATATTATGCAGATTTCCGATGTGGTGAAAGATATCGTCCGTGGTGTGGTGACGAAGAGGAGGGAATTCACCGTTCCCGGCTACTTGCTGGCCGGAACGAAACTCGTTAAGTGAGTATCCTCGACAAAGTACTGCGCAGCTAAAACACTAATAAAGCACACAATGAACTCAAACTCATATGGGTCAGTCCACCTCAATGCAACGCACGAAAAGGCATAATTTCTTTGGTTTCTCCTGGAATCATGCCGATTTTTTCATCTTCTCTCTCAGTCAAAAAGGCAATTGTATGCTTCGTGCAGTAGTCTGGCCTCTTGGTCGTCTTCAATTTCCTCAAACCATGAATATTCCTTTTTCAGTTTCCGATAGAAGTAGGAAAATCCTCGTGTGAAAGTTTTCTTTTCACTTTTCCAAATATTAAACTCTTCCTTTCCTAATGAACCAATAGCAATAATTTTCTCCATGTGTCATAAAGTTCATTGCTATGGAGTCAACTGTAATGTTCTCTGGCAATACTTCTTTCCAGTTTGTCTTGAGTATTTTATTTAAGTGAATTTTTTGTGATATACATATTGGTTTCTTATTGTTGATACGCTATTCTAAATTATAAGCTAGTTTTATGTTGTTGACTCTTAATTTAAGGGGTTATTTTTGGACGGGTTCAATTCAATTATTTTTACATGATATTGGAATTCATCAGGCTTGAAAATTTGACAAGAATTATTTTTAATTTTCTTCACTATGAAGTTGTCAACCAATTAAGGGTTGTATTTATAGCGCTTGGCTACGGAGATCCCAGGTTCGATTCCGGGTGATCACTCTGGGTACCTACAACTTCACCCAAACCCGGCGGTTTTTCAATTCCCTCGCGATGCCCTTCCTCTGACTCCTCACCGTTTACGGATTGTTCCCCGCCCTTCCCATGGGAAAAAGAGTTCTCCGATAAGGATGAGTTACCATAAAGTCCAGCAATGCAACGGGTAGGGTTTGTTGTGGCGATAATCTGCCGGTGAGAGCTAGTCTTTTTATGGATGTGTAATAAAGCGGGTAGTTAATACAATGACTTATTTATGGCTGAGCGGATGTTGGTGAACTGTGGCATGAGGGTTCAGGCAAAGTGGTTTTGAGATATACGGTCGAAGGCACCGGGAGTGGAGGCTTGAAGTCCCCTTCGAAGCACATGAGGAGGTTTGAGGTGTTACAGAAGCACTCAAGCCGAATCGGGAGAAGCGTTCATTGATTTTCCAGAGGCAAGAACTTTGGACAGGTGGTTGGAGGTATCTCTGTAATAGTTCGTTTCGTTCATACCAGAGGGAGACTGCAACGCGTCGGAGAATTATGTTTGGAACACCCCTTCACTTTTTAGTCTGATGTGACCTTCTGTCCTCCAGACTAGATAACCGCAGCTTAGGAGAAAGAGAATCATAGTATTGTAAATGAACACTTAACTGCCTAGATGAAGAGGGCTTTTCTGGTCTAGAAGAGGAGGAATAACTTGGGAAGCAGAAATAATCAAAGTCAGTTTTTCTCGCCATGATAGGTCCGACGAAGTCTCTCATCTATCCAGACTCCGAGTATGCACGCCAGGTTCCGTAGCAGATATGTGTTCTTTTTTTATTTTCTAGTGAAATCCCAAGGCTAGGAATTCTAGGTTAAAAGCTAAAAAAGGAGGGCCAGACATAGAGCAGATGGAACCGCTTACCTATATTAGAAGTTTTGTGGACCAAGATGGTCAAAGTAATTAGGACACAAGAAGAAGAATTGCTTTCGGCGAAGAAGCTTTCACAAGGAGAAAGGAATTGATGATAGGGAGACAAAGTAGGAATGTCAAAAAAAAGATTTTGGTTTTTACGACACAGAAACATGGTCGTTCCGACGCGACGATAGGTTTAGATTGCAGGCTTCTGATATGTGGATGTGGAGCAGGATGAAAAAGGTGATACGACTATAAGGGAAAACTAACGAAGAAGTACTACAGTCGGCGGATAAGGAGAGGATTTTTGTCGGAGATCCAAAAGAGGCAGGCAAGCCTGATGCAAAGTATTTCGATAGGCGCATACAAAGTCTTGTGTAGATGATTGGTGAGAGGATAGCTCCCTGAGGAAGCCTAGAGGTCAGTGGGTGGACAATGGATGAAGAGGTGAGACAGAAGAAGCAGCGATCAGAGAGAAAGGAAAGGAAAATTTCGAGAAATGCTTGTGAAAGTGGGGAAGAGTATTTTGAGAATGACACCGGAGGGCCATACCAGGCCAAAGACTTCATTAACGGTAAGTTTTGTATTCTTCTTTACGGCGAACTCTTAGGTGGACTTTTGCCGATCGTAGGAATAGGTGTGTAGTGGGAGTTTTGGTGAACCAGTCTTTGGATTGAAATACCGATGATGATATGATATGGTTTTCCATCGCGTTCCTCCACTTTCACACTACTACACGCGCCACCGGAGTCAGATAACCTCGCACTCTCTGAGGTGCGTGCACTACCTTCATGGTCAGGCTGAAAACCCATGTTGTTTTCGGGAATATACCTATATCAATCATTGGTATCCCAATTAATCATAATAGATTTCTGATCTTCTGATAATGCTAACAACACTTATATATAATTCTCTAAATATTTTATTAACGTGATGCTTTCAGACAAACAAATTTATATCATATTACCGCACTCATTTAATAATATTAATGATATTAACTCATATTATCTCTTTTCGTCTTTACAGGTTGTATCCTCGATATGTCAGCAGAGCATGTAAGCAAGTGCTTCTTGGAAAATGGAAGTTTTTTTTCGCCGATAGAAAAAATCCTATTCAAATTCATTAAAGAAGAACGATCACATGAAGACTAAAAGAAGAATACAGAAAGACTGATTTCTTTAGCTAAGGCCTTAAAGTGCACACGACGTGGGTTCGGCAAAAAACTGTAATTGTTCGATGGCATAACTAAAACAATGCCCAATGCAATCCAGCGGTACAGCGGCAGACATAATGCTTCAGCATAAACTGAGATGGAAGACATTTCTATCCTAATGTCATACCGCTCAACGATTTTTTATTAAATAATGTCACAATATCAATGCTTGCATTGGCAAGAGTGACTTCTCCTATGGAGTGCTAATATCCAATAATGTACCTACTATTTCTCCAATGAAATGTAACATTTATTTTACAAAAACTGCATCTCAAATTATTTCACAGCACTTACCTAAATTGCAGCCATCCACTGCTTGAAATAAAATAACTGGACCGTAGTGCCAGCTCAACTTTTCTATCCCGTGAATAATATTTAATTGTTCCATATATTTTAAGAACGTACACATGCGCTTGAGGATTTTTGGGGCTAAGCACTCTCATTGGAGCTCACACTTATTTCCAATATTTAGAGCAGCAACTATTTTTGTGCATGGACAAGTTTATACTGAAAATAATTTTAAGAGTGAATATGGCAGACTTTATTTTTGTGCAATCTACGAGAAAATCTGCCCGTAAAAATTGCTCTCATCTATAACGAGGCAGCAAATATCTATCTAATGAACTGGGAGTCTAAATCATAGCAAAATAATTGCAATACGACATGCCAGTCAGACTCTCCTTCCCCTGATGAAAGTGAAAGACTTTAATTATCAGTAGCGAATTTAAAGAAAATAAGTCCATTAAATTTGTTTGCCAATTGAAAAATAAAAATTTATTTTAATGGCATTCCTCCAGATCACGGACTAGATTATATGTGTACATTTGAAAAGCAGTGGCTTCTGAAATTAAAGTAAATTGGAAGTGATACCTTCCTGATATTTTGCTTTAATATTATGGAAATATATAACGACGTTTTCTTTCCCAAAAGTTCATCCGTTCATCATCATCTAGAAGTCATATTAAGAAGTCGCTAGTAGATCACAAGATTCCCGGAGATTCCCAGGAAAGACGACTAACGACGACATCGATTTTAAAAACGGAGGCAAGGAGGAGCCGAGCAATTACAGGCCTATTTCTTTCACATCCATGTCATGCAAGGCCATGGAACATAGTTGCTGGTTCGTTCATGAGACACCTCGATAGTCTTGAGTTAGCTATTGATGAAAAATCAGCCTGGTTCCTGACAGGTTAGATCCTGTGAAACAAAACGTGCACCTGATCCAGTGGCCGCGGTGCTTCTAGATTTTAAGAAAGATTTTAACAAAGTACATTATAGTAAAATACTCACAAAACTAGAAGTCTGTGGAATAGATAAAAATATTCTGTGTTGGATTAATTATATTTTTAATGGTCGGGTTAAAGGAGTAGTCAAAGATGGAGTTAGCTCAAATGCAGCAGAAGTCAGTTCAGGTGTTCCCCAGTGAAGTGCCATCGGAACTCTTTTGTTACTATTTTACGTTACCGACATTGACTACGTAGTCAGCATTAAGATACGTTTATTTGCCGACAATGTAATGTTTTACAGAGATATCCGTAATCATGAGGGCACAGTAGCTTTATGAGATGACCTTCATGCTTCACAAGGCTAATGCGACACATGGCAATTAGAATTAAATTTGAAAAAGTGTGCAGGGATGATTTTTTGGAAAACAGTAATTCCCTCCCGAACGCCTAGATCACTGAAATAGACAGTACAGACTCAATTAAATACTTAAGCGTTAACCTCACTCACAACCCCTCCTGGGTGAAACATATTCGGGTAAGGTGTGAAAAAGCTAACAAAAAATTATGATTTATTTGAAGAGAACTGGGTAAATATGATTAAAAGGTTAAAGAGAAATGTTCTTTCGCTAGTTAGGCCTCATTTACAATATGCTGCAAGTATATGGGATCCTCACGAACTTTGATTAATTGCCGAATTGGATCACGTGCAGGGCAGAGGAGGTGGATTTGTAAAATGTTGTCGTGATAAACTTAGTAGATCATCAAAAATCTTCGAGGAGCAAGGCTGGGAATCGCTCACGGAGCGAAGGTCAAATTACAGATTGTATCTCTTGCATAAATTGGAAGGATTTCTCTTTAGCGATGAGGTTGAAAATGCATTACCATCATCATCCTCATTGGGCTACGGTAGGCGAGATCATGCTAATAATATTGGAGATATTAAATGTAGAATATTTAGAGTAAAATGTCATTTTTTCCACAAACGATAGGGGATCAGAATAACATTGTCCGACCGCGGTATGGGTTAAAATATTTGATTCATAACTACTCTGATGTACATTGCATGTCAAACACTCTAGCAGTGGCTTTCAAGGTACCAAAAAATACAATACAAAAATAACTTGTTGAAACTAACCCATAGAGAGCCTAAAGGTGCCGCGGGCAGCGGCCTGCCTAATTCACTGGGCTCATTCTTTAACAAAGCGATACGCAGACTGAAAGCATAGTGCACTACTTTGCACCTTGAAACTATATATTACAAGAGCTATTCTCTCTATATTTCCCAAAATTAGTTGGCCAATAACATCTGATTTCAAAATTCGAAAAAAGCAATGTACTTACTTTTCACACTCGGTCACCATTTGAAATTTTTACACGACTGCGCACCGTCCATCTATACTCTCAACAAGAGCAACCCGAAATTACAGACGGCAGCTGGTTGATACTAAAACACCGCGGTCGCGGGACAACACGGAGGATAAGCCCTTTCCTTCCATTACTCTATGGCGCTTTATGGCTGGTTTATCACAGCAATTATCGAGGGCTTTCATGGGCAAGGTAAATTTCCAGAGAAGTTACTCGGCGAGTCCCGTGTGGGCACTTAAAAACTTTAGCTATGAATTTATCCTGTTTATCAATGATTTTTACAAAATATCGCAATTATGCACTTAGTGGTAACTTTGAAAATTTGGCAAGGAAATCCGTAGTCACAGATACGCCTTGGAAATATGTTCAAGATCCCAGATAATCCCTCTAAGAAATACCTTCGTTAGGAGATGATGAAAAGGATAAATATTGTGACGGTAGCAGGAATACAAGAAAACGGAAATGTAATAATAAACAAGGAAGAGAGAAAGGAAGGAAAACAGAAAGATATACAAAGATGAGAAAGAAAAGGAAACTCGTAAAACGGGAAAAGGGATAAAGAATTGGAGAAGCACGAAGAAAAATCAAAATAACGAAACAATATAGTTTTGACGAGATACAATTCGAGTAGTAGTAGTAGTATTTAGGGGAGGCGACCGACTGCTGAGGTCAATTGCGCCGTAGGGGATGGACAGGAAAGGATGAAGGGTGGAGAGAAACCCGGCGTCGGCATTAGTCTTCTCTTAACGAAAGGCGCCAAGGGGTCCGCAGCTTAACGTCCCATCCGACGGACGGCGTACTCACTCGAAGTGCCCTCCACAAAGCACCTCAAGTAGGGATCGAGATACCACTGAAAAATATTCAACACCGCCGGGATTTGAACTCGAGCCCTCTGGATGGGAAGCCAGTACGATAGCCACCGTACCAATCCCGATTGTGCCCACATTTTCCAAGTGATGTCCCCTCAGCACATTTCTGAATTTTGAGAGTAAGAAAAAGTGTCAGAGGGCGAGATCTGGCGAATAAGGAGGATGATCAAGGATGATGATTTAATTTGTTGACAGAAACTAGCGGACAACCAATGCTGAATGTGCACGTGTATTGTCATGGTGAAGGATCCATCCATCGCCTTGTCATTGCGTGCGTATCAATTGTCATATTATGAGTTTAATTTTTATTGTACCTGTATATGCGGTACAAGCTTCATAGATTTGACTTCAATACTACATCAGCGGCAGTCGATGCAAATGGACAATGTCCAGTTCGCCAATGGCTGCTTTTTATGATGACTGGCGCCTTCTACGCAAGTGTTTTTACACAATGAGGAACGAGAGAAAGTCACATTCAGCTAGACCTAGACTTAAAGGTAGGATCACTTCACATTGGGTTTCACTAGATGCCACCATTGAGTAAATGGCAGTAACGGAGTTTATGCTTACTTCCCTAAATGCAGGGACGATATTTAGCTTCATTTTAAATAGATCACCTCTTCACCTGAAACATTTTAAACCATCTTCCGGTTCTGCTATACTAAATAACGGAGTCTTCCTAATCCTTATGTAGAATTTCAAAGGCCTCCGCTGACGATTTGTTCAAACGAAAGAAAAATTACGATGCAACGGCGAGTGTTTATTTCCATCGCTGCCTGAACTGCATTTGTTCAAATTTACACCGTCTGCTGCTTACGGAATACTCAGTCAACTCAATGGAATCTCCACCATGTGTGCGTGATTTTCATCTGAAAATATATAACATGAAAGTATATGTTTGTAATTTATACCTTGCGAATTAAAATTGCATGATCATGTCGAGGGTATGCATTCGCGATACCCTCGTGATAGGCACCTTACGCATCATCTAATTCGTGGAAACTAGATACCGGGCATGACTCCGCAGGGGCATGACTAGTTTCGTTATCAGTACCGAGGGCCGGTGACGTGGGCCGGGAAAGCCTTGCTTCCCTGAGTATGACTCCTGGCTGCGCGCGTCAGAGGACAAGGGTCATGCCCAGGAGCGGGAATAAATTCGGCTGTCGGCAAGGCATCAGGGGCAGTTGGGCCACGCATGTCGTGACCGCGTCTAGCACGAGGCTCGTTACGCTCGCCGTGACTTCGGCTAGACGACCAGACCACCCCCTGCCAGCCGTACTCGAGAACGAAGGCTCCGCCAGGGTAACGCTCGCCGTGCCCGCGTTTCTCGCTGTCCCGTCTCCCCTCTGGTTCTGCTCCGTGCCGCGCTGACGATTGGGGATACGTTCGCCGTGCCCGCGTCTGCCCACGAACGTTTCGCTGTCGCCCAATCGTGCTATCTCCGAGTAGGGATCGCATCCCGGTGCCCGGCTCTCTCTCTCCCTCGCTCTCATCGTAGCACGTAAGTGATCTACCTTTGTACCATGTGCCTTGTTTTGGGGAAAATATATTGCCATGACGTTCCTGGGTATTTCGGCTTGATTATTCCCTGATTATCTATCCTCTCGACGCACCTTATGTCGCCAAGAGCCCGATGCGACAATCACATTCTAATGATCGTATTATGTCAACGCTCGCATTACTATATATTAGCAGGCTACTTCTCCTTGATTACAGTATTGGCACTCACGATTGCTCCCCATCACTCTTAGACTGGTGGTGGAATAATACATTTTAGAAACAATGTTCATTCCCAATTAAGTGGGATCAGTAAAAACACACCGCTTTGTGGATGAAAACATGAAAATGTGGCAAAAATCGCCGCGTGATTGAATGGGCCGTGGTTTCCCAACCAAGGAAATTTAAAAACAGTGAAAAAATATACGCAGGAACCTGTTTTCGGTGAAAAAAAATTCTCATGCCTGCGATTATAACTTGATCACCTGAATTACTTTCAAACTTCAGAGATAGTCGGCTAAAAGGGTAAACAGGTACCGGTTTCACCCACAAACACACGAAATTTTCTCGCCGCATACGAAATAACTATCATCCTGATTGTTATCTCCTTTCCATTCCATATTAACTTCTTCCCTGTTATCATCAACTACCAACTTTTCGTGATTTTCTGCTTTTTTCTAAGAGAAAGATTCTTCAGCCATTTAATTTTAAAATTGGCTGACACTCCACATTTGTTCAAATCAAAATTTAGTAATGTGTAATTTCTGTACAAATTTTCAGCTTGCGAATGAGAATACTTGAAATATTCGACCGAAATTCTTTGCCTTTTACCATATGATCTTTATGTCACTTATTATAGGTCTTCCAAAGACACCTTGGCACATTACGATATAAATATAGGGAGAGACGGACAAAAAAATCTTTTAAAGTGAAATGAGCACATTCCCTAAGAAACCATCAACAACAAAGCTATACTAGAGAAACACGAATGGCTTATAAGTGCATTTTTCTCTCGCCGTCCCAAGCATATACGGGAAATTAGAAATGGTAAACAATGTTGATTGGGGAAACACGAACAAAAGTTCCTGTTTCCCCAATGTATGAACAAAAAGAAATATGTGAAATATAACCCACAGTACGTGAGGGTAATTTCCTCGTTGTAATCGATCCATCGTGGCAATTCCACGTCCCTCTGTCCATAATTTATTTTTTCACAAGTTGGAAACAGATATTATGATTCCGTTATCTATTTCGAAAAAATAACTCAATTAAACCTTAATTAATTACATGAGTAAACAAAGTTCCGGCACGGCCTTGTGAAAGATATGTCGCCTGAATCGTAGCAAGTTGTTCTGTATCAACCACTCGCAAGGCATTCGGAGCGACCGTGAAGCATGACTTGATTCAAAGCGGGGTTCATATCGCATCCCATAATAGTCTATAATGGTCCGAGGGGGCAACAAACTGGAGGGGATCCGGAGACCACTGTGGACGGGAGGAGCCCAGGTTTTGGGGATGGAAAGATGGCGGGAGAGGGAGGGGGGCTGAGGAGGGTCACTTGCAAAATGTGGGGTCTGGCCGCCGCCCCCCCCCCCCCCCATGGCTCCCGTTCACAAAGAAAAAAAATTTATTGCAATATCATGAAAAAAGTTAATGATAATATTAACAGACTTTGATAATCATTCTCTCAAAATTTCGTGAAAAAAACCGCAAGTTTTGCAACGATTAGCGATGTCATCGCGGACATCGGTGGCAAGCTTGCAGATTATTTCAATTCACGCCCAAGATTTCGTGAATCTCAAATGTTCTGATAATTTGCGCTGATCTTTCACTTTGTCAATTATTATTAATTACATTACCCTCAAATTTATATCTGATGGGTACAACAATCGACGCATAACAGATAAGGCACAATCGGACCGGATGGTGAATAAGCGGCACACGCGGAGCGGATGGTGAATAAGCGCATTGGTATTGTATGGCAGGGCTTGTAAATGGCTTCTAATCGTCAAACTGAAGCGAATTATTACTCGATTTCCAGCAAAGACTAAACGCCGTGACTGACAAAGGTAAGAAACTGATACTGACGAGTAAAGGGCCGGAAAAAGCAGCACTAATAAAATCTTTTTGTTTTAAAGTAATCGATTGAAGGAAGAAAAGAATAATGCGCAAATGAAGAACAAAATACGTAATTGTAATTCAATAAAAACAATATGAACAGTTCAAAAATAATTTACTAATGATGGATACTATAAATCGTTTTTCATTTTTATTCCTTATAACAGCTGGAATACCAATCAATCTAAATATTAAAAATCCGAGATTTCAAAGTTTTCCAAACTCTATCAACTCACTGGTAAAGCGTCGTTTCTATTTAACAGTGGAGTCCCTCACATTCACACAGAAACTCTAGAAGATAATTCTTCTCAGCCGTTTCAAATCGCCTGAGGACTAAATATTACACCACATTTCAATTTTCGAATATAGCTCGAATGAACGAATTTTGCTATAATAACAAATAGTGGAATAGAACAATGGAAGATTGAGAAATAAGGTACTCATAACTGCATGGGTAACGAATGTTATTTGAAAGTTAGAGTATTTTAAACCGCGATTCCATACGCGCAAAAATCAGTTACGGCGTAGTGCACTTGACCACAAATTATTCTTTCCATTCCAAATATATGAGTCAATGAGAATGCCAATACGACTTTCTCCAACCGCAGGCCGTTCGACGCCCACCTAGCCTTTTTACTCCAAAATTATAAAGATGTCATTCGGAGAAAATGTGGAAACATTTCAATGGAAAATGAAATCGAAAGTATTCTTACGAGGGTAGGTACACGCATAGCCCACCCTGATCTTTTTTCTTGCCATAGCAATCCGGCAAAGCCTCATTCTCCTTCCCGCTTTTGTCTTTTTTCTGAATCTCACGACCACACTTTTCTCAAGAAGTCTGTTTGCATTAGACAAAGAAAGTATGTTGAAATGTCATAGTCCTCGGCGGTCAACCATTTAAAATTTATAGCCAGCCAACGGTTAAGTTATTTTCAGTGCAGCCTGAAAAAATACTGGAGATGATCTAGGTAAAATATTGATTAATCGCCGGAAACACGGACGCAATGGCACACAGCCCCTTTTGAACGAGAACCTAAATCTAAGGACGAAAAATGCACAGAGAACAATTTCGAGAACAACCAGGGGACGAGTGACAAACCATTAAGCTCCAGGCCGGAACACGGACACAGATATTGATGAACGTCCTCATCAAAGATTAAATTAACTGTTCAAACGCTACTCAAAACAGCTTCTGAGTATTACACCAGGGAAAGAAAAAGCATTCAACGAGGCGATGTAACAATTTCCTGCACCGGATGGTGAATATCTGAATATAATATCAAATGTGAGATAAATGAATCAATGAATCGTGCTCCCACGTCTCCTCAAAACGAAAACGAGGGTGGAATGGAGACGAGCGAGAAGGGAGCTGAGCCTACGGCGACACCCGACCTCCGAAGTGGGACTTCGCGTATAAACACAAGTTAGCCTACATCTACATGACATCCCGCAAGCCGCTGCAAGGGCGTGTGGCGGCGGGTGTTAGGTCACCCGTAATATACCATAAACCAACAAACAACTGCACCCCAGGATGCAGCCTGAAATCCATCCAACAACGCGTAGGCCAGAACATGAAAAGTAAGAAGGCGAAATTCCACTACCATATGAACATGCAACATAAAAGGCTCCCCTCCCCAAGTAGAAAGGTAGAGAATGTGGGCCTACTCGCATAAAGTTCAACCTTATGACTTGTGTAAGCCAAAAAATGTAAGGTCCCATATTACTTTATCGAGGAAACAGAAATATTCCCGATAAAACATTTCTTTTATTAGAGGAACTGATAAATAATATCCAAGGCTGATAATTCAAGCTTGGCATAACTGTCGTAAAGTTATGAGTTAAATTCCCTTAGAACTGGACTATCCGAGCCCCCATTATGACTTACCTATCACGACTGGTGCAGTCACCATTAATGAGCAGCTGCTCCTCAATCTAGAGTAGGGAGCTCTGGATGTATCTCTATCCTCAGAAGATGGTCTCCCGACGCGGTGGATGATCGAAAGGCAATCCGGGACCTAGGGTCTTGGCGCACCTAGGCGTGAAGGGTAACTGATCTCATCTTAGATGAAGGCGGGAATCAGAGATCGAATTTAGACGGCAAATGTGAAGCGAGGATGTGCACAGAACGGTATAGAAGGCGATATTATTATTATTATTATTAAAAATACACATGTGCTGATAGACATTGTCAGGTGGCACACAAGTCCCAAATAATCGCAAAAGATAATACATAAAACCAGACTTCAAAACACAAATCTCTTTAAGAAAACAAGTGAATCTTCATCCCATTTACAACCATTAATCAGCAAGAAAAAATAAGATAAATTTAAAAAAAAATAAGCTATTACATATAATACAATACACCACACATCAATCAAATTATTACGTATATGCCTTACATCTATTCTTAAAAGTATACACTCTGTTAGGAAAGGGCTCGAATATTTTTGCAAGTAAGGTGTTCCACTCAAAAATTGTTCTATTTAGAAAAGAAAATTTTTTTTATTTGTTCTCTGCGCCCGGCTTTTTCCTTAAATTTTTGATCATTTCTGCCTATAAAATTTGGGTTCCCCGCCTCTTTCCTAAGATCTGCCCAAGCTTTCTCCCCCTTCAGAATTCGGAACATTCCAAAAAGTCTGCCTACTTTCCTTCTAGTTTCTAGAGGTTCCCAGCCCAGCGTTTCTAGCATGTCAGACACACTCTCCATCCTCCTATGCTTCCCCAGTACATATCGGGCAGCCTTTCTTTGCACCTTTTCCAGTTTTTTAATATGACCTTCTTCATGAGGGTCCCATACAAGAGAAGCGTACTCTAAAATTGGTCTTACTAGGGTCTGATAAGCCTTCTCCTTGGTTGCTCTAACGCTCCCTTTGAGGTTTCTCATCACCCAATGATGAGTTTTGAAAGCTTTCTTATAGATGTACTCCACATTTAGCCCCCACCCTAAGTCCTTAGTTAAATATACACCTAAGTATTTGCAAGTATCACTTCTAGGAATAACATTTTCTGAGAATTTATATTCCCTATTGTTTCCATTTACCTTATTGCTAAAAGTGATGGATTGCATTTGCTAACATTAATATCCATCCCATTTTTTGTCACCCAATCTGCCATTTTATTAATGTCCCTTTGAAGTTTGTCACGGTCTCTGTCATTTTCGACTTTCCTGCAGATAATACAGTAATCTGCAAAAAGTCTTATCTGAGAATTAATATTTATTGGGAGATCATTTATATATATTAAAAACAAGAGCGGGCCGAGTACGCTTCCCTGTGGGACTCCCGATGTTACCCTTGTTTTTTCATAATACACTTCCCCTAATTTGACCCTTTGTGTTCGACCTCCCATGAAATTTCTGACCCAAGAGATTACTCTTCCATCTGTGTGTAGTGGCAATTGGCCCATCTTTAGCATTAAGCGATCGTGGTCAACTTTGTCAAAGGCTTTTGACAGGTCGACTATGATAGCATCCACTTCTATTCCCGCATCCATAGAGTCGAACATTTCTTGGCAGAACCCTAATAGCTGAGTTTCGCAAGAGTGCCCTTTTCTAAAACCGTATTGGCGACTATAAAACCAATTCTCACTCTCCCACAAATCCCAGAGATAATCAGCCATTATCTTTTCTAATAGCTTGCATACAACTGATGTCAAGCTTACCGGTCTATAATTATCAACTACTGCCTTATCTCCTCCTTTGAAAATGGGGGTAACATATGCCTCCTTCCAAGCATTTGGAAGGGCATTATTGTTTAAGGTAACATTGAATAAATGATTTATATAATTTGAAACTACACTACCACCCAATTTAAGCAAGTCAATTGAGATACCATCTGGCCCTTTTGATTTATTTGCCCTCATTTTCATAATTTTTTTATAAATTTCTGCGCTCGTCGTTTTAATACTTTTGGTATTTAATATTTTTCGCCTCCTTGTTGACTCAGAGATGTATCTACAGGATCCTTTTTATTTACCATAACCTTAAATACACTTGCATACCAATTATTAAACGCATTAGCCTTTTCCTTATCATCAACGATTAGTGTTCCATCCTCTTTTTTTAAAGCTGTTATGTTTTCCCTGTTGTCTTTCCTCCTCCGGAGGTACTTGTAAAATTTATTTCCATTATCTATCCCGATTAATTTCTGTAGAAAACTATCTTTGGCTAATTTTCTTTTCTCTATTCAATTCACGAACTAATTTTTTGGCAATTATGAGCCATTCCGAGCTCTCGTTTCGTTTTTTGTGAATCACTCTCAGTTTTTTCTTCAAGGATCTAATTGTGCGGTTGTAGAACTCTGGATCAGTATTTTCTTTAAGAATTTTTTCGGGACAAATTTATTTAATCCCTCCTCCATTATCCCCTTAAATATTTTCCAGATTTCTTCTACATTCTGCCCACCACTTACCCATTGCGAATACTTTTCCCTTAAAAAGGTCTGGAACCCTTCCCTATCACCACGTTTATATTGCCAAACTATCTTTTTGTTTACTAGCCCCTTATACTGAGCCCTCTCCCAGTTTCGATTCATACGCACAGCTGAATGGTCACTTATTCCCGGCATATATATGAAATGCGATCAGGATGAGAAAAGCCAGGTGATTACGACTGTAGGCCATGGATTTTTTAAAGGAATTCAACGTCTCTTCCAAAAGTAGTAGGACCTATTTTTTCCCGAATAGACGGACGGACTGGTGGCGCGTTCTCTGGCTAGGTTCGAAGGGGGAGTCTCAGGAAAGGCTGGAGTCCGGTGGCTTTCGGCTTCCAGCCTTTCCGAAGTGCGGACCGTTCTTTTGCGAAACCTCTATGATGTGACCTCGTTACGATCCGGCATGAACCTGTTATTGGAACAGCGCTACGCAATCAAAATTTGTGGCAGCTTATGGTGATAACACCATAGGTATCTTTCTTTCCCCGCCTCAAATCCGTTGTGAACGGGCGTCACCACGGCTTAGTGGAAGCGTTCACTGATGAGGGAGCTTAGCACCATTCCAGGCGCCACCTTTCAGAAGGCGTACGAGGCGTGGAAAGCCTCGGTGGAAACACTCACTACTGGAAAGCAGTAGTGTATGGACGCATTAATCTAAGCCGTAACACCTGCGATAATATGATAATAGAAATAATAATACCTGGTCATGAGTGTCAATTTTTTAGAAATCGGTACAGCAAACACTATTTTTCATATTCGGAATTTTGAATCAATCATAGTCGGATTTTGATGACAACCAATGTAAGACTCTTGTGGTTAACGGTCAATGCCTTATTCCCTTTATCTTAGACAGGAAACCATATGCTGGTAATAGATTCAGGTAAGACGACAATTTGAAAAAAAACAGCAATAAAAAAGTGACTTTTTCTGTCTCACTCTCCATAGCCCAACACATTTTCGATGGAATTCACTGCTGGCACCTTCTTGCCACCAGAAATAGCCGTTGCGGTGCTTTCAAACAATTAACACCAGCACCACCTTCAGTTTACCATTGAGTTTCAATCTGACATCCTAGAAAGACATACTTTAAAATAACCTTTCTAATTAAAAATCTACCATGGTATTACTAATCTCATCGAATACATTACTAGCTGCTTCAAAAAAAGAATCTACCTTCAACAAACTTGGATTAATGACCAAGTTGCTCTTCATTCGTGACCTGGAAAGGGCTGAGGGTGGATCTCCTCTATCGTACTAGCCATTGTTCGTCAGTAATAAATTAATCATTCTGTACTACAACCAAGCTGTTTACGATAAATTGTGATGTTCTATTTTGTAATCAACATCGACATAAATACCCCGCGATCCACCAAAAACGTGTGTGGCAGGGAGTGCAAACACCAGGTGGGAATGGTAGGTAATAAGGGAGGATATGGGAGAGGAAGAGGAAAGGGAAAAATACTTAGTAAAAATCTATCAAAAAACGTGCAAACCTGTATGCACGCTGGAGGAAGACTTAATTCAAAACAAGGTATAATTCATCCAATAAATTAATTCTCTATTACACGAAAAAAGGGAATAAAAATCCATTTGTACGGCATACAACCAATTATACGAAAAGTCTCCAACATAACAAGAAGTGTCGTGCAGAATTGAAAAGTAAAGGGGGAAATTTTACTATCACATGGGCCTTCAACTCACAATTTCCGGGCCTAAAGCCACACGTAGAGACACGCTGTTGCTGACAAATGAGATGAGTAATAGAATACTAATGGCATATGCTTTGCTATTTATTTTGGTTTCGCGTGGAATATTTACATGCAAGGTGATCAGTAACTTTTAATGTTTGTTCTTGCCATCATATAGTTCATATGAGACATGCTATTTATTTTTAAATAAGACGGCAAACTGTATGAGATTATAACAGAGAAAATTATTCATTTTCTTTTTCTCGGGGATACCCGAAGAGGTAAGTAATCAACCAGGGCAGGGTTATCATTTCCGGTTTCGCCCGGCAATGGCGGCTCTTATCGGACGTAACTCAAGAATAGCCAATGCTTTTCCGCTTATTTTCTTAACTCCTATTTTCCAAAGACCAGAATATTTCAAACTTTTCGTGAACGATTGAGAGTGAAAGCAGCGACAACCTGTTTTTTGTGACGGCTACAGATAAGGACGGTTTGATTCCCCGCTATAATTATTTAAACGCATTCAAGCCGACTTGTCAGGACGTGCATTTCCCTTGAACGGACTGGATGTCCTGCTAGTGTAGCGTTTCATTTTCACGGCTGGTTAAAATTTAAGGAGAAGTTGAACTGTGAATTAGTTCTTCCTTACTGAGAGCATTTTTGTGATGGTGTATTTAGACATTAAGGAGTGAAAATCTTCAAAACCTGTTGTAAAATATATATTTCTACGGAGGACACTGGTCTTTTGACAAACGTAAGTAGTTTTGAGTTAAATTTTAAATAACGGTTGCTTTCTGACATCCCACCTAGCCTTCATCCGCTCTTGCGCGCCATCGTATCCCAACAATCATGCGAACTCAAACATAAACTAAGGCTCAATTAATGGCAGAAGAGCAGATTGAATTTCATTGGAATTGGATCGGGGAAAGTGGAACAAAACTGGATAGATTGAGGAGAGGTGCCGGGAAACGAAGACTGGAAATTTGGTGAACATGAGAATAACACTAGGGTGATGGAAACTTAAAGAAAGGAAAACATAAATATTCAACGGGGCACTGACCCGAATAGAAGAGGCAAAAATTAAAAGTACTGAAGGTTTGAAAATGAGGAAATAATCGACAGGAGGTTGTGAAACTAAAACAACAGTTAATCTAGAAGGGCCGGGAAGAATGGTTGAAGACCGTTTGCAAAGAAATGAGGTGTGGCTAGTCAAGGGAAAATTCGAAGCGGTTCAAAGGACCGCGAGGTACCCTCTCAATTAACATGGAGTATGCCATTCGGGGTAGCAATTTTCAAATTGCTACTGTACATGAAGGAAAACAAAGATTTTAAGATACATTTTCATGATCTTTTTGAAGGAAAAGATTACATTAAAGAAAACGGGAAGAAGATGTAATGTTGAAGGTGACAAGGAAGGAGATTATTGCCTTTGATCTGAATTTAACGCCGACAGGGGTTCAAGACAAATAAGCTCTCTGGGCCTTGTTTGCCCTGAAGCTTGTCAATCTCTATCTTCTCCTAATAAAAATTTCCGGAGATAAGATTGTGATTCAGTTAAACAACCTAATATGCGATACGTATGTAAGAGGGGAGATGCCGATGTACACAAAGAAGAATTTATTCGCGACACAAAAAAGAAAAGGGCAGAAAAATTTGGAAGACTCAGTCTGACCACAATGCATGTTAGATTTTGGCAAGAAATATTTGGGGCAGAACGGATAGTTAAAGCGAAAGATTCTGTGTTTATGTGAGGAGAACTTTGGATTAAGAAGAAGTAGAGAAACAAGAGGAGCTATTTACGCTCTCAAACTCTTGATACATTCGATGTTTTCAGGCTTAACCTTGTGGAAATCAATTATCACTGAAGTGAAAATACCAATGTATCTCCCCATTCAATTTTATTCGGTACAACTAGTTTCGACGCATCGGTGTCATCCTCAGGATCTGAGGATGACACCGATGCGTCGAAACTAGTTGTATCGAATAAAATTGAATGGGAAGATACATTGGTATTTTCACTTAAGCTCAAACTCTTCGTTGGCAAAAGAATATCGACAGATCATCTGACATATATATTGGATAGCTTTAATCTCATGAATGTTGAGTGGAATATGACGCTACGCATTCTGAAGGATATCCGAATGGACTACAACGACAGGCGTATGGTACAGGCTCTACAACATAAAAGGCAGCGGTGAAAGCAGGGAAGGGGTATGGTGGGGTGGCTATATATCGCCATTCAAATTGAATTACTCTATGTTGAGATGCAAAATAACGAAATTAACGAAGAAATTAAGAAATAGAGGACAAATTTTAGGAAAAGGGCGATTTGAAGTAGAGAAGAAACAAGAACCCTTCAGAAGTAGTCACTGCGAACGAGAAACACAACTAGCTTACACAAACGGAAACGAGTCGTTACAAGTTAACTATGGAGTCTACTTGTCTATAGTTGAAAATTTAGATTGATTGCCACATTGGATCGCGTGCAGCGCAGAGGAGCTAGATTTGTAAAATGTTGTTTTGATAAACTCAATTACGTATCCAAAATATTAGAGGATCTAGGCTAGGAATCACTCAGAGAGTTAAGGTTAAATTGCAAATTTAGTATCTTTAGCAGTGATGTTAAAAATGCACGAGTATTATTACACCCAATTGTATTACAGTCGCAGAGATCATATAAATGAATTTAGAGAGATTATGTGTAGAACAGATAGATTTAAGAAGCCATTTTTCCCACGAACGATAAGGATGCAATCAGAATACCACTGTCCGACCGCGATAGGGTCATCTTCGGATGAAAACTAGACTGGTGCCTATTCACCCCCTGCCATTCAGCCTAGCGGTGGTTTACACCGTGCTAAAGTATCTAAAAAAATAAGACACTTGAAAAATAAGGTCAGCAGAAAAAATGTTGGAATTCGAAGTAACATTCTCCCTCAACACCCATGCGTAGGTTTGAGGTCGTTACGTTCATCCAGTATATATGGAGAAGCGAAAGAATGGAGACATGTTCTAGTACTGTGTCAACGCGAGTTAAACAGCGTGCTGTTATCGATTTTTTGCCTTCATATCATCGTCCGAGGTGTAATGATTAACCTTGAGGTGTCTCTTGAGTACGGGAAAAAAATAAAAACAGGAAAGGCGCAAGATTGGGGAAATAAGAAGGGTTTTGTTTATTCTCGTCTGCGAGGCGGCGGGGTACCAATCGTGAACAGTTTTTACAGTGTACCAATTGTTCAATAATGAAGCCACTACGTTCCATGGATTTTGAATAAAATCTTCGACGAGTTTGCGATGTTTATAGTATGTGACAGTGATCGGACGTCCGGGCACGCAAATACGAAATATTACTACCCATCGATTCAAAGTAGACCTATCAACAGCATCGTCAGCATAAACAACCTTTAAACGACGATGAATCTCAGTAGGAGTCGCTTTTTCAGCATTTAACAATTCGATAACAGCACGCTGTTTAACTCGCGTTGACATAGCACTAGAACACGTCTCCATCCTTCTCAAAATACATTGGAAGAATTTAACGACCTCAAACCAACGCATGCGGGTTGAGGGGAAAAGTTACTTCCAAATGCCCCTTGAAGTTCTTAAAAATGTCATTTCGTTCGCGCTCCAAAATCATGTGTCCATTAGGTTTCAGCCTACCCTCTTGGTTTATCTTCTTGCTACTATTATGTACTGAGTAGTACCGCGCAAATGAATATCTTTAAAATTGATTTGAAATTGATGGCCCTTTATTGACACCATAAGGACGATGGTCGAGTTGGCGATCGTAATGTCGGCAGCCGACACCGTGACCGACCGCGGAAAATCCCGATGAGACTTCACCACACCTACACTTTACTTCGCTATTTCCTCCCCGACTAAAACATGGAATGCTTTATAGTTAATATTAATATATTATTATTATTAGGTAATCTACCGGTTAAGGTAGGTTTTTGGATGGACCCAGCTACTAAATAAATATTTTGTGCTTCCTAACAAAATACAAAATCCAGTATCCTACTCATACCTACCATACTCGTCCATCATCCCTATCCTATTCCTTCCCTTTCCTCGTTTGACTAATATTATCCCCTCTATTAAAGTCTTCAACATCCCACTGCCAGTCAATACCCCCTTCATCCACTTTTCCTGACTCCATAGGATTTCCCCCAACAAACCCCTCTCTTCGCCCACCATACCAAGTACTTCCTCATTTGTTTTACTCTCTGTCCATTTCACCTTCTCCATTCTTCTCCACACCCTATTTTCAAAAGCCTCCAGTCTACGTCTATCCTCCTGCTTCAATGACCACGTTTTCGCGCCGCAAATAGCTACGCTCCATATCAAAGTTTTTACGAGTATTTTCTTAATATTCTTACTCAAAGTCCCTGTCATACTACATACTTACCTTAATTTCTTGAGTACTTGGTTATGTAAAAAGTTAATATTTCATGTCTGATAACTTCCAAAAAAACAATGCAAATCAATGAGTCAAAATTTTAAATCGTAGTGCAGTAAAAAATTTGCCTTCTCCTTTAATCTTTGGGCATAAACTGAATTCATGAGAGAGAAATCATGTGGAAATCATATCACTCTGTGCAATTCATTATTGCATATTTTCAAAGATTCTTTGAAAAATCAGTCGAATATCTGAAATAATACTGACTTCGGTCTGATAATCTAATTACTTTTACACTCACAGCATGCAATTCTACAAGCATGATTATCAAACGCCTTGGATGTGTTCACTTTTCTCAGATGAATAGCTCGCAAGTCGCGGATGCCGGTTGGGCTCTCTTCCTGCTGATAGTGGCGCCTTTTCGAGAGATGATCCGGGGCATATACAACATTATATTTGTCCTTGGACCTAGCAGATCGATGGAGCATGAAATAGTGCTGGTGAGTTCAAACAGTGAATAGAATAAATGGAGAAGCCATTGTCCATGTTCTGTAAATTTCTCTTCAATATAAAAACGAGTACCAGAAATCATTTACCTTCCGTCCGTCCTTTGAAGATCCATCATCACGCTGATAAAATAAACAGCCAAACCAGATACTTTGCGAAAATATCAGGGTCACTGTGCACTTGCATATAGATACAGTACCTGTCGGTATTCCAGGGGGTAGAGCGTTGGCCGGAGGGTTCCGGGTCCGATTCCCGGGCAAGTCCCTGGGTACCTGCAGCTCCACCCAAGCTATGTGATTTTTCGTGTACCAGATTTTCCTGGGAAACCATAACCGGCACAGGGAAAGGAACTGTCCCCCCTACCCTAATGTGTGAATGTCACGCCGTCGGGCTTAGTAGTGGATGAACTCTACCATCACCTACCAAACCGACCTTCGGGTTGATTACTGTGTTTATGGTTGTTGCACATACAGTATATGCAAAATACGCTATGTAAAAATTGACAAAAAATTATATTCACAGAGGTATTTTAAGACTCGGCAGTCAAGGAGCCATCGTCGAGCACAGAATAATGAAGTTCTGAGTAAGACGGAGGGAGGGGTGGATTTTTTAAATATAAACGGGTTGAAGGAGGGAGATGGAGATGGGAATGGTGCTGTGTCTGTTGTCCTGGGTTCCTACCCCCGAGGGTTTTGCAACTAATTCCGGAGGTCGCGGGATTATTTATGTGGTAATCGTATCCCTTCCAGGGGTGCTATGTAGAGAGCACTTCAGGTAGACCTAATACCCTACCAAACTGACAACCTATCAATTATGTTGCAAGAGTCTTTAGCTGCCAGTCGCCTCTCATAATATCAATAACTAGGAGTGAGAGATGGTGGGGTTTGTCGAATGTGGTGGGGGGAGAGAATGGTGGCCATTGGTAATTAAGGCGCTTCATTCGGACCGGGCTGTTACAAAGCCCTCTTCCTTCAAATATGCGCCAAATCCCAGGTTCTCACCTTAGTACTGAATGCTGACTCGGGAAGGACTGATATGCCGGCCCATGGTAATTTCCTATGCGCGAGAGAGGGGTGGTGTACACCCTCACGTGGAAGACCGGGTAGAAGTTCCAGAAAGGTAGTCATTAGAATTTGTACATGAAGGAGGTGGAAATGAGGTTAATACAATTATAAGGATTGGGCGTGGACGAAGCGGTTTTTGGGCGAAGGATAACGCAACATGTGATCGTGGGCGGTTTTAAGTTACTCATCGACTGAAAAAGGACATTACGCCCGATAACATATTCATTGACTGGAGAATGCTGCTTGTGCTTGCGAGAAATCTTAAACATTCAAATGGCCATTCAAGCGAAATATCTTACGCCATTTGGTCATTGGTAATGATTAAAATGGTTATGATTTGTCTAAATTTATAGGTTCCAAGAAAAAAAGTTGTAAAGAAAGGTTATTGTGTTTAGATATTTCCAGAATTAGGCATCTCTGGACAGGGAGTCTCCTGGGAATAGGGGAAGATATTGTATTTAAGTATTTTATCTGGTTAGCCTCGTTTATGAGGGAGGAATTGAAGTTGTAAATTTACTTGCATATCCTGAGAGATGGGGATATGGTGCAGGTGCAAAGGATGGAGAGAGAAAAAAGGATTAGAAGATTTAGTACATGATGAATGGCAAATGTCTGAAGTGCAGGTATTGTCAGTTGGCCTATTGCTGATGGAGTTGTTGAATATGTTTTCAACGTGAATATCAATTACTAGGAAGGTATGATGGAGTCAAATACGCAAAAAGCACATTACACTGAAAAGGAGGGCCGGTGAGGAAATATATGGGAGAAGATGGGTTTTCCTTAATCTTGGGGACAGAGAAGGAAGATATCATCGATATCAATTTATCCTTACAAGGCGTAAGGGGCTCCATACGTGAAGACACCATTTTTCGCGCTATTTGAAAGAGTCCTTTTGTATAATTAATAAATATATGTATATAACGTTATACGTGGACAGCGTTTTACACGCATAACGTTACCATGCTAGTACTATAGTACTACACATTTATTAGGTGCAGTAGCAGTCTATATGCTACTTCATCTTAAGGTGCAGTAACATAGAGACTGACCATCATGCGAACGTGTTCCTTCCAAAGGTGACTGGGGCGGCGCAGGGGCTGGGGCGGGAGATGACCCTGGAGTTCGCCCGACTCGGGGCGAGGGTCGTGTGCTGGGACATCAACGAGCAGGGGTGCCGAGAGACGGCAGCGCTGGCGGCCGAAGGAGGTAAATTGACCGTCCATGCTTACAAGTGTGACATCACCAAAAGAGATGAGGTGGCCGCGACCGCACGGAGGGTGCAGGACGAAGTGGGCCAAGTGACCATTTTGGTCAACAACGCGGGCATCGTCAGTGCGGGCCAATTGGACAAATACAACGCCGAGCAGATCTCTCGATTGGTCAGCACAAACTTCACCTCGCATTTCTGGGTAAGGCACTTTCCCTATTACCTCTATCCCAAGAGATTTATTACTTCCTTCCAATTTCCTAAATTCTTTCCCTATCTTTATATCGAGTAAGCTCGGATCTACATTAGTCATACGTTTATTGTATATCTTCTTTCAATGTCTTAATTTCATAATTATATAGGTTTCCCTTTTATTATCCTTATTATCTTGCCATTATTTCTTCTTCTTCAATTAATACTTTTCTTGTTCTATTTCTTTTAGTGTGGCTTTACTTTCTTTCTTACTTCCTAACACTTCTTTCATTACCCCACACCCATGTTATTCTGTTGATTTGTCATGTTTCCATTCTCTATTGTTTCTCTATTATACTCCTATCTTCGTATACCATTTATATCTTGGTACGTTCTTTTTTCCT
Source organism: Hetaerina americana (assembly GCF_022747635.1). Classification (NCBI taxonomy): domain Eukaryota; kingdom Metazoa; phylum Arthropoda; class Insecta; order Odonata; family Calopterygidae; genus Hetaerina; species Hetaerina americana. The sequence goes on from NW_027286763.1 coordinate 13,300,415, forward strand.
AATCCTGTGTGCGTTCAACCATTTCCCCAAAATAAGAGAAAATACATCTAATCTTTCCATCCCCTGCTTCTCTGCCCTTCACATCCTTCCAGCCCCCATTTCTATCAGTTGTGGTTCCCTTATTTGTCAGATTCAATCTGCTTTGCAAGAATTTCGAGGGATCACGCCCGCGGAAACCTCCACCACTGTCAGGCACGACTCCGCTCCAGAGGACTGGGTCCCACAGTTGCCAGGACTCTTTATTCTCATGTTCAGGCCAATGCATTACGAGAAGCACTTGGAGTGGCTTCCCACTCCCTTCCTCAGAAGAGTTTTAACATGAGATCATTTTAAATGGTATGTCCGCCAGGGAACAGACGTCTTTGGCGAGTCCCACTAAGGAACAGACACTGCTGTTAATCTGTATCCGACGCTTCGGCCTATTTCGAATTGGTAGACCTACCAGGATCAATTATCATGGCCGCTCTAGGGTCCATAATTCCTGCAGTGACTTCCACCACGTCAAGGTTGCAGTCCAAGGGGAGGATTTAAATGCTATATCTTTTAATATTAATTGAAACTCTAATACAAATAAGAATTCAAAAAATCTCATCAAGGACTAGCGAAATTTCTTCTTTGTGGGCGTAGACCGCAAAAACAATATTTTCTGCCATTCTTTCAATGTATATTCGTCATAATACTTCACCATTAACGAAACATTTCAGAGCAACGCATTTGAAAAAATATGACTTGAGTAAATCAACGCAACCCTCCCCGCCAGCAATTGCCCGTATTTTTGTGGCCTGGGCAATCAAGGTTCAAGATAAATCCAATTGGATTGTGATTGGCCATATTCAGAGGGTTGCTACTCGTAATAGTGTCTCACGTACACTATTAGTTTAAGCATTTCTTGTTCAACACGTCTTAAATTCATGATTTTAAGAATAACACAGAGACAATGGAAAAGGCAGCTTGCTAAAGGGCCATTTGGTGATAGCCTTTTCATCGTTCCCGTCAACAAGAGATGGAGTAAACAACCGCATGAGCTTATTACAGCTTATTTTACGTGCGACGACTGGAACGTACACTTTTTTCTTTATTACAGACGATTGAGGCCTTCTTGCCACACATGAAAGAAGTAAACAAGGGACAGATCGTGTGCATATCGTCTATGTCATCGCTGACGCCAACGGAGTACTTGGTGCCATATTCAGCCACCAAGTGCGCAGTGACAGGTGAGTAATCTCATAAATGACACGAAAGATTACCCCATGTACTGAGAAAAATCTGACACCGGAAGTTGGTTTTTAATTTTAATTATTCATTTTATAAATTTATATTTATATATGCTTTAAAAAACTGAACCCTACCTATATATGGAACTACTGACCCTGAATACTGAATGCAAAATGAATTATTTTTATCGCATATCTAAGCCAAGCCGCTGCGGTGTGACCGTGTTCCAGTCAAGTATACAAAAAGAGCAATTACGTGTGTTCGAAGTGAAATTGCTTTGCTTCTTGAAAATACTGTCATATCTTGGCATAATTAAAGTTGTCACAGTGTCCATATGCTAATAACAATGAAGAGCCTTACCCATTTGGTTACAATACGGAATTCACCTAATACATTTAAGGACCACAGCTACGAAGTTTGAAGTTTTACAAAAACTAAAATACATAAAATCCTTGCAAACAAAGTTTTAGTTTGTATCATCCTTTGAGGTGAAACAATATTTTTGCGTGCTAATAATTATATGTCATTCATTCTCTCCCTTACGCTTCCACAGGACTAATGGACGCTTTGGACGAGGAATTAGCCAGCTTGGGATTCGACAAAATAAAGATTACGACCGTCTACCCATTTTTCACGGCAACACATGGACTAATGGGTAGCATAAAGGATAAAAACAATAAACAATATAAGGCAGGGTAAGTTCCAACGGAGACGAAAACAATGACTTGTTTTCATTGGTGATTTTAAAACAATGTTTTAAGTCGCTCAGATATGATTGTCTATATTAGACAGGTATCCTTGCAATATAGGAAACAGAAAAATTGAAAAAAACCACTCTAACTCTTATAAGCCAAACCGAGGGAAGCTGGCATTTTATGATCCGTGACTTTCACTGTCCCAGACGCTACGTTTTGAAAGTAAAACATCACTGAGAGTGTAGCATAAATGGCTGATTTTATGGGGAAGATGTGTTCAAATGAGCCAATTACGCTGCCGCACACTGTACCTTTGTGATGCTCCGTGATTGATTTCAAGCAATATCCTTGAGTATCATTCTTTCGGGTAAAGTACGAAATTTTCCTCAAGAAGCATCAAATTTACCATCGTTGTAGATTACATACTGCCAACATAGATTCCAAAAGAGAGATTGCATGTGATTTTATCACCTCTCCTCTTTGATTCACCATGAACGCCCACTGCTGCAGCATTCAAAATGGGAAATTCTCAATCATTGGAAGAAGAACATCTCTCTGGAGACGGAATAAAGTGTAGATGTAAGCGAAGTTTTGTCACAATTACAAATAAATCCGCAAAGCATGGACATCATGCTCAATTACGCTACATAAAACAAATGGGGCATTTTTATCAGGGGTATTTATTAATTGGGCATTTATGATACATTTTTATTGGATTAAACCTATGGACATGACCCAGGTCAAATTATAAAATAGGTTTGTTAATCCACAAGAATGATTGTCGGAAACAACCTACTTATCGTTCTTTTTCAAATGGGAATATTCCATCGCATCACTTATGCTGAACTAGTGAGTCAAGTTATGGGAATCTTAAAATATGGTACAAAAACGGATTCATCTTAGCCTACCTAGTTCATAAAACCGAGACGAAAACTATAACAATTTTTCACTTTACAATGATTTATTTCAACTAGTTTCGATAAACTACATCATCGTCAAATTTGAAACCTATAAAAAATGATTTAGTGCATCGAAACTAGTCTTAAATAAATCCTATTTGAGAGGAAAATTGTAATAGTCTTCCTCTATACTATTAAGAAACAGTTCCACCACGTCATACAGGAATCTATTTCGTAGTATATATATATATATGTATATATATACTACGGTGGTTGAAGTTTCCGGCCTCAAAAATTTCGGAAAATTTCCGAAAAAATGTCTTGTATCTTTGTTAGGTCGGAAACCTTTCATACCACCCATATATATATATATATATATATATATATATATATATATATATATATATATATATATATATATATATATATACAAATATGTCTATATATATATATATATATATACAAATATGTCTATATATATATATATATATATATATATATATATATATATATATATATGGACAAAGTTTATATATATATATATAAACTTTGTCCAACTTTGCCCTGCCTTTTACATTGGACAGTGTACAACACCCCTTAATATTAGAACTAACAACCACCGGGCCTCATGCAAGAATTCTTCCCTGATTGATATGCTCCCCATCCCCAGACACGCCTCCGAACACAACACTCCCTTTGATAAATGCAAAAGTGCATCCATCTCAGCATCCCTCCCACCCTCTGATCCTCCACTGAAACTCAGAACATTAGATCAATCCTTCATCTGGCTATTGTAGTCCTGAAATTGGCCAGGAATTAATATTAGGCTTTAAATACCCAGCTCCAAACATATTTTCATCCCCCTTCCACCCCCATCACCTTCTATATTTTTCTCCACCTTTCTAACGCTTCCCCTCCAAACCCTTCCCTCCCGAATTCTCTCCCCACCTTCCCTTTCCATCCATCGTTCCAGCCCTCGTATTCCCTGCAGTTCTGTCCCTCTCTTCCTTGATGAAGGTGGCTGCGACCACTGAATTTTCGAAATTTAGTTAGTCCTTTTTTGTGTGTTTCTATGTTTTTGTCTATGTCCAGTAATGCTAAATGTTATACATTATATATATATATATATATATATATATATATATATATATATTCATAGATAGGTTTATAAATACACCAATAAATTTGCTAACTCACTTATTTCTACTTTTTCATGAAACAGGCCACATATTATGCAGACTTCCGATGTGGTGAAAGATATCGTCGATGGTGTGGTGGCGAAGAGGAGAGAACTCACCGTTCCCGGCTACTTACTGGCCGGAACAAAGATCATTAAGTGAGTATCCTTGTCAAACTACTGCAAAGCTAAGAGACTGATTAATCACGAAATTAAACGCAAACGCATATGGGTCAGTCCACCTCAATTCAACGCTCAAAAAAAGCATTATCTCTTTGGTTTTCCTGGAATCATGCCGATTTTTTCATCTTCTCTCCAAGTGAAGAAGGCTATTAGATGTCTCGTACAGTAATCAGGCGCGACACCATGGATTGCCCTTTTTCAGGCTTCTGAGGAAGTTAAAAATTCCTCTTGGAAGTTTTCTTGCCGGTTTTCCAAATATTAAACTCTTCCTTTCCTAATGAACCAATAGTAATTTCTACATATTTCATAAAGTTCATTGTTATGGAGTCGAATGTATTGTTCCTCGTCAATACTTCTTTCCAGTTTGTCTAGAGTATTTTACTAGAGTGAATTTTATTGGCATATATATTGGTTTCTTATTGTACACATGCATTGCTGAATGATAAGGTAGTTTTCCATGGTTAATCCTTAAATTAAGGGGTTATTATTTGTCACGATCTATTCAATTATTTTTCCAAGTTATTTGAAATTGTCACTATTGAAAATTTGACTATAATTATTTTTGATTTTCTTCACTATGATGCGGTCAACCCATGAAGGGTTTTAGTTCAGAGGGAAGAGTGCAGGGCTACTCGGGTTCCGGGTTCGATTCGGGGTGATCCCTTTGGGTACCTTCAGCTTCACCTGAACTGTGATTCTTTGGGCACCAGATTTTCCTGTAAAACAATAAATGGCAAAGGGAAAGGAATTTGCCCCCCACATCTTCCCCTGATGTGTCAATTTCACACTGCGTCAGTCTTCGTATAAGATCAGTCTTTCCTTCACTTATTAAACCGACCTTCGAGTTTAGAACTGGTTAATGGAAACTCAGTGTGATAGGTATGGGATGAGAATGACTGTAAACAAAAAGGTCATGAAGTTTTGGAGAAAGAGGAAGGCTAAGCCGAATTAAAAAATTATTAGGTATAATTTAGAACACGTGGAAACGTTTTCACACATCAGGAGTGGTTTGGACGAAGAGAGTCAATGCTGTGGGTGCAAAATACAAAGGATTGAGCAAAGCAAAGAATGTTTTACATTAGTGTAAGAGTTTATGAGAAAGATGTGGAGTGCGGGGGTCACAAAAAGATTAGCGAAAACTGATACGATATTAAGGGTGTTTTGATTGGCAACGTGATTTTGAAGATTGTGATAGAGGGGAGAATGTTAGGCAAGTGAAGGTTAGGAATAGGATAGGTATACCGGAGGGAATGAAGGGTGGAAGGAAGTATGAGGCATATCGAAATATATAAATATGTTAATGCTATGATTTTTGAATGCCATAGCGGATGTTCGTAAAATGCGGTATGAGGGTTCAGTCAAGGTTGTTCGGAGAATGGTCAAGGTTCGGTGCCGGCTTCGGTGGCGGCGGGGTAACGTCCTCGTCTGCCAATCCATGGGTCGCGGGTTCGATTCCCGCCTGGGTAGGTTTTCTTCCACCTAGGGCTTGGGTGTTTGTAATCGTCTCAATTGTTATTCTTTGTTAATAGTCCGATGTAAAGGCCAGAGTGCTGTTTTCGGACTAAGGCTAAATAAGTAAATAAATAAATAGGGTGGAAGGGCTGTGTCTTCAGCGTATGGGAACTGTTATGTAAAGGATTGGTGAGAGAACAGCTATAATTAATGGTTTCTGGCGTAACTTTATGGAACCGATTCATTATAAATAAATGAAATGACTAACTTTGTAGTTCCACACGAAAACGATTTATTCACACGACCCGGGTTTCGAAGTAAAACTTCATCATCAGGTGAGCTCTCTACATTTGCAGCCCTTCTTAGCCCTTCTGATGATGGTTTTACTTCGAAACCCGGGTCGTGTGAATAAATCGTTTTCGTGTGGAACTACAAAGTTTGTCATTTCATTTATTTATAGAGAGAACAGCTCTTTGAGGGACCCCGGAGGTCACTGGGTTGTAAATGATGATAAGGAGGTGAGACAAAACAAGGAGCGATCAGAGAGAAAGGAAGGAAAAATTTCGAGAAATGCTTGTCGAATTGGGGAAGAGAATTTTGAGAAAGACCCCAGAGGACCATACCAGGCCAAAGACTTCGAAGTTCATTATCGGTAAGTTTTGTATTCTTCTTTACGGCGAACTCTAAGGTGGACTTTTGCCGATCGGAGGAATAGGTGTGTAGTGGGAGTTCTGGTGAACCAGTCGTTGGTTTGAAATACCGATGATGATATGATCTGGTTTTCCATCGCGTTCCTCGACTTTCACACTACTACACTCGCCACCGAGTCAGACAACCTCGCACTCTATGAGGTCCGTGGACTACCTTCTGTCACGCCGAAAACCTATGGTTTCCTTGGGAACATACCTATATCGATCATTATTACTCAAATTAATATCATATTACCGCTCTCATTTAATAATAGAAATGATATTAACTCAAATGATCTTTTATCACCTTGTTTTACAGGCTGTATCCTCGGGATGTACGCAGAGCATGTAAGCAAGTGCTCCTGGGAAAGTGGAAGTTGTTTTTCGCCGATGGAAGAACTATATTCAAATTCATCAAAGAAGAACGATCACATGAAGACTAAAAGAAGAATACAGAAAGACTGATTTCTTTAGCTAAGGCCTTAAAGTGCACATGACGTGGGTTCGGCAAAAAATTGTAATTGTTCGATGGCATAAATAATGACTAAAACAATGTCCAATGCAATCCAGCGGTACAGCGACAGACATAATGCTTCAGCATAAACTGAGACGGAAGATATTTCTATCCAAAGATAAGATCGATCAACGAAAATTTTATAAATAATGATTCAATAAAAATACTTGCTTTAACAGGAGTGCTAATGGGCGTGTGGTATCCAATAAATATAACGTCCCTACTACTCCTCCATGGAAATGTAAAATATCAATTTTACAAAAAATGAATCTCAAATTATTTCACTACACTACCCTCAATGTCACCCATCCACAGCCTGAAATGAAATATCTGGACCGTCATACCAGCTCAACTTTTCTGTATCGCGTATAATAGTGGAATTTTCCATATATTTTAAGTAAGCACGCATGCGCTTGAGGATTTTTGGGGCTAAGCACTCTCATTGTAGCTCACACTTGTTTCCAATATTTAGAGCAGTGGCTACTTTTTTGCATGGACAAGTATATATTGAAAATAATTCAAAGAGTGAATATAGCACACTTTATTTTGGTGTAAATTAAGATAACATTTCTCCGTAAAAATTTCTTCCGTCCACGACGAGGGAACAAATATCTGCCTAATGAACTCGGAGTCCATATCATAGCCAAACAATTGTAATCCGATATGCCAGTAGGACTTTCCCTCTCCTAGTGATATTGAAAGAGGTTATTTATCAGTAGCGAATTAAAAGAAAATTAGTCTGTTAAAGTGGTTGACCTCTTTAAAGAAATAATTTTTTTTAATGGCATTCCCTACAAATCAAGGACAAGATGTATGTGTGCTATCCATACTTAAAGACTTTTCCCCAGACATTTATTATAAGGCACAACGTGTTCCACCGACTTGCGCCATTATCAGGTAGAAATTATCTTAATAAACAGTTCACCAATATAAACGCCCAGGACGGAGTGGGGAGCGTAGGGGGAAAGGGAGTGGGGGGGGGGGGGGTTAGGCCTGGGTAAGAGGCTGCTTTGAGTGAGTTGGGTAGGCAGTTGGAAATCCTACCTGAGATATCGCCCGGAAATGGGATGGAACACCACCTTAAATCTTTAGATACTTCGGAAGGTGCGGAGGAAATACTATTTATGGCTATTGATTTTTGTTTTTTCCGAAGTAATTTATCAACTAGTTTTGGGTTGTACCCATTGTTGGTAGCTATATTAGTGATTGCCCTGAATTCGATGTTTTGTGGGGAAAGGGTGATGAGTAGGAGGCGGTGGATCATCGAGTGGAGGGCCGCATGTTTGCGAGAAAAAAGCTCGGCGGAATCATTATGAATCATGCTGTCTGTATATGTTCCTGTATACACCAAACTCGTGTCTATTTTCTCTTATGGAAATTGACAAGTCGAGGACGTAGATTTTGCCGTTGACGTCTTTTTTTTATTGGGATGGAAATATTCGGATGGAGAGTGTTTAGGTAATTAAGGAATGAATATAACTCGCGGTTTGTTCCTGTCCACAGCCATAGAATGTCATCAACGTAACGGAACCAACACCGCACGTTTTTCACATGCTGATTGTCAGCATTGAAAAGAATTTCTTCTGCTGAATCGAGGAAGAGTTGGGCTAGGAATGGGGAAAGTGGGGAACCCATAGCTAGCCCAACCGTTTGGCTAGAAAGAATGTGATTGAAACTAAAATAGTTTTGGCCTACTGTTGTTTTGATGAGCGATATCAATACGTCTGAAATACTTTAAGCAATGGTGGAATCGTTGAGGAATTTTTTTCCCATAAGTAAGAAATCAGATTTGGGCACAGAAGTAAATAAATTATTAATGTCAAATGAGACTAGTCTCGCTTTTTTTGGAACATTAATTCCTTTCAATTTTTACCTTGAATTTATATTCAATTTATACAAATATTCTAAGAAACCTGTGACACTTGTGTCCTTATCATAAACATTTTTAACGAATCTGGCAGATTTTCTCTGTACTTAATCTAATTCTTTTAATGTCGAGTCCTTATTCCCTAGTGTTCCTATTCCAGACACAACAAGCTTCTTGGAAGATTGGATCCATTCTAAACATAACCCCAAACAAATTATCGGAGATTATGTGCTATTGACATATCTGATTTTGAATGAAACCAATGGAATCACTTTCAATCGAAAGTATACAGGAAAAATTTTGGCACCACAATGAGCAATTCAATATCCCCTTTCCTAGCGAACCTGTTCATGTGCAAAGTTGAAGATAACTGTAAAGCCACTTCCGACTATTTCCCTACCACTTGGCTACGATACGTCGATGATATTTTTGCAATTTGTGATACCTCTCCCTTTGGCAACGCCCCTCCCCCTGAGGCACCGCCTTTTTGAAGGCACCTTCAATACCGGGCGGGGAGGATTGTGTGCGGTAAGGATGTCAAGAGCTATGCCGGCGGGAGTATAGCTACTGTTAGGGCCTCCCTTGGCGAACAGGTCTTGGCCAAACTCCCAGACTTATTGGGCCTCTCATGATAGGGTAAAGAGGGCTCTTTATGTGTAGATAAAGAAGCCTTTCTAAGGGAGTAAACCCTGAATATAAATCCTGGCCCTCAAAGTCGGGGGTTGGGCTACTACCCTACCCGTTAGAAAATTCGCTGGTTAAGAAACCTCTAAACGTGCCACGGATAGATAAGGATGGATTTTAAAGATATAGACCTGGAAAACAGACAAGGACAACGAATACATGGAAATTAGCAACATGGAATGTTAGAACATTGTTGAAATCGGGTAGAATGAACAAAGTTGCCAATGAAATGCTGAAATATGGTTTGGATATAATAGCGCTACAGGGAGTGAGATGGGTTGGAAATGGTAGAATTGATAAGAAGAATTTTACAGTACTATACAGTGGACCCAGCCATAGAACTGGATTATATGGAACTGCTTACATGATTAATGCAAGGATGAGAAACAGTTTGATGCATTTTGAGCCATCAAGGGACAGACTATGTAAAATAATCTTAAAATCAAAATTTCGTAACATCAGACTTCTATCAGCCCTTTCCCCTACCGAAGATAAAAAAGAAGAAGAAAAGCAAGAATTTTATGATAAACTAGAAAGAGAATGCCAAAAATATCATAAAATTATCATTCTTGGAGATTTTAATGCAAAAATCGCTAAGGAAGACTTCTTGCATTCTATAGCAGGAAAGTACTCACTGCATGATGTGACAAGTGAAAATGGAAGGCTTCTCTACTAGCTTGCTCTGTCGCTCAACATGATCATAAAGAGCATTTGCTTTGAACATTAAAATATTCTCAAGGGTACCTGTAAAATGCCTGGGACAAGAATTGTTACTCAAATAGATCATATGCTGGTATCCAGGAGATATTCATCTTCTATATTAGACATAAGGTCTGCACGAGGACCAAATTATGACTCTAATCACCACCTAGTGAAAGTAAATTTTAGAGAAGGACTGGATGAGCTCAATAGGTCAAGAGGAGTTAAATGGAATAGTAAAATTTTAAGAGATCATGTGCAAGTTTGAGGAACGAAGATGAAATAAGAAGAAAGATAGCAAGGAATGGGGAAGAACAGACAGAGCAATATTCTGTGGAATATCCATGGACAAGAATTAAACAAACTGTTCGATCAGTTGCAAAGGACATTATAGGTAAAGCAAAAGTATAAAGGAAATGCACAATGGTTTGATGATGAGTGTCAACTTGCAATAGAGGAAAAGAATAAGAATAGATACATTATGTTACAAAGGGAGACTAGATTAACAAGAGAGAAGTATAGGCAGAGCAGGCAGCATCATATGAAGACTGCAGAAGAACTCAATAATGCTAAAGAAAGCAAAATGTTCTACCAAGCAGTAAAATATATGGCTAAAGTGCACTCCTGTAGAAATAAAAATGGTCAAGTCATTGGGGAGGAAATTCAGATACTAGGAAGACGAGCTGAATATTTTAATGATCAGTATAATAAGGAATTAACTCCAGAGGTAGAAGAGCATGAACATAGTCACACAGAAGACCAGGAAGTGCTCATTCCAATAATAGAAGAGGTAATTGAAAGTACTGGGAAAAAAGGAATGGCGCAGCACCAGGAGAAGATGGAATATCAGCGGAATTGATTAAAAATGGAGGTCAAGATTTAAATAGAGCATTACACCAGCTAATTTGTAGTATTTGGAAGTTGGAAGAGTTCCCAGAAAACTGGAAGAGAGGATTGATTTCTCCAATATATAAAAAAGGTGGCAAATATGTTTGCAAAAACTATAGAGGCATTACATTACTGAATGTAGCATATAAAATTTTCACCAGTCTTCTTATAAAACGTACCTATGCTGAATACATACTGGAAGAATATCAGTGTGGCTTTAGAGCTGGTAGGAGTACCATTGACCAGATATTCTCGGTAAGACAAACAATGGAGAAATGCTACGAATATAACGTTGACTTACATACACTCTTCATTGACTTCAAACAAGCTTTTGACAGCGTGAACAGGAGAGAGATGCTACGTGTGTTGAGAGGTTATGATATTCCAGAGAAACTGATTAGACTGGCTCAATTGACATTGCATGAATTACAATGTAAAGCCTTTATTTCGAGTAGAGCAAGTAGACCATTTAATATGACCTCAGGGGTAAGACAAGGAGATGCTCTCTCAGCCACGTAATTCAACCTGGCCTTACATAATGCAATGGAAGAGTTGAATTTAAGAGTGACCATTGTGCATAAACCCCAGCAAGAATTGGCATATGCAGACGATATACAACTAATTGCACGAAATGTGAATGACCTAAAAGAAATGTTTAACATTTTAGAAAACACTGGTATTGGGGCTGAAGGTTAGTGAAGAGAGGATCAAATGCTTGAAAATATCAGCTTCTCAGAACAAGCAGGAACTGCAAAACGTAATAATAGGGAATTATGAGTATGAGGGTGTCAAGGAGTTTACCTATCTAGGAGTCAGACTTAGCAATGGAAATAAAATATCCATCGAGATCAACCACAGGGTAATGGAAGGTAACTAGGAATATTTTGCAAATATAACATTCTTCAAATCAATGTTACCATCAAGGAATACAAAACGGAAGATCGATAAAATGCTTATTAGACCCGTTGTAACTTATGGAGCTGAGACATGGACATTAATAAGTCAGGATGAAGAAACCCTTAGAAAATTTGAAGAAAAAATCATAAGGAATTAGAGAAGGAGAAAGATGGAGAATTAGAATGAACATGGAGATAAATGAACTACTAGAAGGGAAGGACATGGTTAGATTTGTCAAGTCACTGCGGCTGGGATGGTTGGGCCATGTAGAAAGGATAGAAAATGACAGAATAGCAAGATGGAAGGGGTCAGAAGAAGAGGTAGACCAAGGAAGAGATGGCTACAGGATGTGGAGGATGATTTGAAGGCAATGGGAGTTACAAGATGGAAGGAAAAAGCAAGAGCAAGAAGAGATTGGAGGCATATGGTAGAGGAAGCCAAGGCCAACACCAGGCTGTAGAGCTGCTGATGATGATGATGCCCCAAGTTGGTGAAACGTGTTGTACACTATAATAAAAGTCTGTGGAAAAGAACGCAGTCCTTTAGTATGGATAATAAATACTCCCACGAAGTGAAACCTGTAACAGCAGAATATATTTATTTATTTATTTATTCAGTATTAGTCCGAAAACAGCACATTTTGGCATTTACATCGAACTATTAACAACGATAACAATGGTCACATTTACAAACACCCAAGCCCTAGATGGAGGGAAACTCACCCAGGCGGGAATCGAACCCGCGACCCTTGGAATGGCAGGACGTTACCCCGCCGCCACCGAGGTCGGCGATCGGGATTGTATAAGTACATCTGAAAAGTATTGACTTCTAAAATTAAAGTACATTAGATGTGCTAATTTCCTGATGTTGTCCGCTGTGTACTTTGTTTCATTACTACTGAATTGCATTACGACGTTTTCCCAAAAATTAATCCGTTGTAGCAAGCCAAACGACGGATATCGCATGGAGTTAGGTGACTATTGAGTTTCTGTCATGGTCAAATTCAAACGGAGGTTCTATTTCCAATTGGACAAAAAGTCATGGAGCTCTGATTATATACTACTTTGCCGAGAGCAATGATATAAACCTCATTCAGATTCGATTACCATTGGAATTCATCGCGGATATCACTTAAGCATGCATCAATAATTTCCATATGATTCGAAGACCGTGGCTAAGGAACGGGCCGTCGCCGTGACTGGTTCTGACCTTTCGCTCTTTTATGATGTTTTATGCACTTAAATCACGAAACCGGCATTCGGGTGCACGCACGCGTTTGTTTATGATTCCTATACCTGCCTCAAGACTCATGGACCGACAGAGGAGGATGTGATGGAGCATCGCATCCCTGTCCCCATTGAGTCGTCCATGGTGAACAGGGCGACTCGACCATCCACCAAACTTCCGAAAGCCCCCTGTTCTGGAGTCCTGTTTGTTGAGGTAAAAGCGTTCTTTCCAGGACCCCATTGACGGCCGCTGCCTCCCCGGGGCTACGGCCAAGAAACGGATGAACTATTAAGTCTAGCTAAATGAAGGATATAAATTCAATTGTGTTATTCTTGTTCCTAATGGGGAAATTCCAATACTTTGAACCCACCAAGATGCAGGCGGGAACTCTGTGGAGGCTCTCCGTAGAACAAACTGCAGGTATACTTACGAATATCTCCGCAGAGCAATGATAGGAATACTGAGCTGATGGCGGAAGTCGATAAACTCGGGAATAACGTTTATCAAATAGCTAAGGTTTATCTAAGGCTAACAACGAAAATGGAAAATGGTGGCCAGCCTACTAGACACAAAGAAATATAAAGAGGGCAGGAAATTAAAGAAAGTGTCAAACACTGCAAACGACTCCAACACCTTTCACTAAGATCCTCGCCAATCAGCTAAATGAAGGAGCAAGGAGAAGTATCCTCCGAGGGGTAAAAAGCATCATGACGAAACCCGGAACGGCGGTGATCGTTTACCTTCCGGTAAGAAAAATCGAATTAGAAACAACTGAATGAAGACACGAAAAACGTAATCATGAGACCAGCCTATCTCTCACTAACGGGGATAAAAATAACTATAGTAATAGCAATAAAAATTGAAAATCCGGTCATAGCAATTATATTAAACGAATATGACTATTTTAATACAATGGGAAGGGTAAACCTCAGCCGTACTCTTATAAATGGGCAAAGGAAGGGTGAGGGAAATTAGAGAGGAAAGAGTAAGTGAATAATAAATAAATAACTCAAATTAAATAAAATGAAATGATATAGGGGGTTCCAAAACAGAAAACGGCTAAACCAAAGTATGATAACAAAAAACGCTCTGGCTAAGGTGCACTAGATAGCAACGACCCTCGCCCTTATCAAGCACTCACCAGTCATGGGCTTGCGAGGGAGTTATCTCCGCGCCAGCGGCCCACTGATCGCACGTAACAAAATAAAATGAATGCAAATTAATCAAGTACTCTCTAGCTTGGATATACTATACAGCATTGATTCTTGCTAGTCTCAAGGGCTTGCGAGAGACTCTTGCTAGTCTAATCAGGGCTTGCGAGAGACTTCTCTCTGCGCCTGGGGCCTACCAATCCCCTGTAATAAAATAAACATAATAAACGCAAATTAATCACCCACTTTCTGGCTTGGATGTACTAAATATCGTAGCATTGATCCTTGCTAGTCCCAAGCCCTTGCACCCAATCAAGGCTTGCAAGAGACTTCTCTCTGCGCCAGTGACCAATCGCACGTAATAAAATAAATGAAAATTAATCACACACTCTCTAGCTTGGATGAACTAAATAGCCTCGATCCTTGCTTGTCGCAGGTACTCACACAACCAGGACTATCGAGAGGTTTCCCTCTATGACTGCGAAGCAGTCCTCTTCAGAGAAGGAATGATGCCGTCTTGTTTGAGGTGACTTATATATACTAACGGAGAAGTTGTTGAGAAAGTCGGGTGGAACGGGAGTTGTGGAGAATGGTCATGTTGGGGATTCATGTTATTTTGGGAGGTAAGGGAAAGGAGGGGGCGGGGGCGAGAAGCCGCTGTGCGGGTTAAAATTTAAACCTAGTCATTAATGGTGATCGCGTAAGTGATGGGACAACCTTTTTTGCGTACCTTGGGAAGGCCATAAAGGTGTGGGAGGATTAGATTGGATGTGGCCAGTTTAAACTCTAGTGCTATATCAATAAGGACCTTGCAATTGGCGATTGCGGATTTTGTATCTTGGATCATTTTGTTGAGTGGATTTCTAGAGACATTGGTGTATTGTCCATTCTCAATGAGAGTGTTCATTTTTTGAGTCTTTCATCCGAAGGAATTCCTCTTTGACTAGAATTGTTGCATAACTCTTACATGTGATAGCATATTCTCTTCTAATGGCGCTCCATGGGTTTTGATGAAGCGACAAAATCTGCAAGGAAATGATCACAATTTTCCCTTCCTCTTAGATCCGCTGAGTGGACAAAAACATCTCAGATTAGTTTTATCTTAAGTGAGACGTGATTACGGCAGGCTTTCTCTACCTCGTTGAAACTATCCTATGAAGAGCTGAAAGGTGACTGGTAGCGGCCTGCCTGATGCACCAAGATTTAAACAAGTAACTCGCAATTCGTCTTCGCTTTCATCGTACCCGGAGGCAAAGAGAAACATTTCGACATCTTCATTAATTAGTACTCAATCTCTGTAGGCATCGGGAATCTATTGTACATGTACACACTGCACCCGGTAAATTTTCAAGTTGAAGCGCAGCCAATTTAACTATCCACGGCGGAAACTACTCTCAAATTACGAGTTGAAAAAGAAACAAAAGGTATATATACTTGCGGGCGGAAAGCATAGTGCACTACTTTGCACCTTAAAACTACGAGGGTCATCCGGAAAGTAGTACCCGTTCGTGAAATAACGACACAAAAGTAAATATTAACAAACATAAAAAATTTTATTTGAAAGAGGATACTTTAAACTACTTCTCAACATAATCTCCAAGCAAATTAAGGCATTTGTCATAACGTGTGACAAGTTTCTGTATTCCTGCTGCATAGTCCTTCGCCGCCAGCTCATTGAGATACGCGAGGGACCCATCTTGCACAAATTTTTGCATAATGCAGATGGTGTTTAACAATTTCATGAACAATTGTTCGAGAAACATTGGGAAAATGCTCACAGATGTCATCAATTGTGACGCGCCGATCGTTCCTCACGAATTCGTCAACTGAGCTCACCAGTTGGTCTGTAATGACAGACGGTCTCTCCGAACGCTCATCGTCGTGTGTGTTCCCCCTCCCCATGTTGAAGTTGCGACACCACCGCCGAACAGACGACTCGTCCATTACATTGTCTCCATACACCTCCTTTAATTGGCGATGAATATCACATGGGCGAACGTTTCTTGCATTGAGGAATTTAATCACTGCCCTCACTTCACAACTGGCGGCGTTCTCAATTTTTTTAAACATTGTAAACAATCACAGAAACAACACAGGCAATGCTAGCGTCACGCAACTTGGCTCAGAGAAGGCAGACAAGCCACTGAAGCTATCTGACCTCGTCCAGCGGCTACTCGCGTCGTCAGCACTTCATGCGGCAAGAACGGGTACTACTTTCCGGATGACCCTCGTATATATTACAAGAGTTATTCACTCTATATTTAGAAAAATTAGTTAACCAATAGCACGTGATTTCCAAATTCGAAAAAGCAATACACTTACTTTTCACACTCAGTCACGATTTGAAATTTTCCAAACGACTGCGCACCGTCCATCTATACACTCAACAAGGACGACCTCAAATTACAGACGGCAGCTGGTTGATACTAAAACACGTCGGTCGCGGAACAACACGGAGGATAAGCTCTTTCCTTCCATTACTTTATGGCGCTTTATGGCTGGTTTATCACAGCAGTTATCGAGGGCTTTCATGGGCAAGGTAAATTTCCAGAGAAGTTACTCGGCGAGTCCCGTGTGGGCACTTAAAAACTTTAGCTATGAATTTTTCCTGTTTATCAATGATTTTTACGAAATATCGCAATTGTGCCCTTTGCGGTAACCTTGGAAATTTAACCTCAAACGACAAAGAAATCCTCAGTAACAGATACACCTCAGAGAGTGGAAAAAAGCAGGAAAAAAATATATTTTGGACAGTTTTATTACGGTATATATATATACTCCTTGATCAAAAATTTCCCGGAATTTATTCAGAAAATTAAAAATTCAAGTTTATTCATCTAAATCTATATTGTCCCCTTCAAAGTAATCCCCATCGACTGCAACACACTTATGCCAGCGCTTGATCCAATCCTCGAAACATTTTTTATATTCGGTTTTCGGTATTTCCATCAGTGCTTCCTGCGATTTTTCCATTACTTCCTCTCGGCTGCTAAAACGCGTTCCCCGTAATGGTTTTTTAACTCGATTGAACAGAAAGAAGTCACAGGGAGCCAAATCAGGTGAATTCGGTGGCTGTTGGATGGTATTTGTTGCATTTTTCGTCAAAAAATTACGAATAATGATAGCACTGTGCGACGGTGCGTTATCATGGTGCAAAATCCACGAGTTTTCTGCCCACATTTCTGGTCTCTTTCGGCGAATTGCTTCACGCAAACGTCTCATAACGCCCAAATAATACTCTTTGTTTACTGTCTGGCCTTCTGGCAAAAATTCATGATGCACTACACCGTTGTAATCCATGAAAACCGTCAGCATTGCCTTCTTTTTTGACTGAAAACGACGTGGTTTTTTTGGTCTCGGCTCATTTGGTGAACGCCATTCACTTGCCTGATGTCTGGATTGCGTGTCGTACTCATAAACCCACGTCTCGTCTCCAGTAATGATCCTTTTGATGAATGTGGGATCGGATTCAGCCTCGCAAATCATGTCTTTTGCGACGTCAACACGGTCTCTTTTTTGCATGAAATTGAGGTCTTTTGGCACCAACTTTGCTGCTACACGACGGAAACCCAAATCATTAACCACAATGTCTTGGGCGGATCCATAGGCAATGTTCAAGTCCTCCGCTATTTCTCTGATGGTTAATTTGCGGTTATTGACCAACATTTATTTTACTTTATCAATTTTTTCACCGACTTTCGATGTCGATGGTCTGCCACTGCGTTCATCATCTTCGATTGACTCACGACCACTTCTGAACCGCTCGTGCCACTGGTAAACGACCGTTTTTTTTAGAGAATCGTTGCCGAAACACTTTTCCAACATTTCCAACGTCCGTGCGCCACTAAATCCGTTTTTTACGCAAAATTTAATACAAGTTCGTTGTTGCAAATTTAAATCCATTTCTGCAATTGTAAAAAATCGCCAACACACACAGAGATAGATGTACTCTTGGCTACGTAACTTTTGCAAATGTCAAGTTATGACACTAAGATTTAAAGGGAATATCAACAACAGATGTACCAAGTTAACAAAAAAAAACAGAACTCAAATCGGAACGATGGGAGCGCCACACGGTGGTTATTCCGAGAACTTTTTGATCAAGGTAGTATATATATATATATACTACCTTGATCAAAAATTTCCCGGAATTTATTCAGAAAATTCAAAATACAAGTTTATTCATCTAAATCTATATTGTCCCCTTCAAAGTAATCCCCATCGACTGCAACACACTTATGCCAGCGCTTGATCCAATCCTCGAAACATTTTTTATATTCGGTTTTCGGTATTTCCATCAGTGCTTCCTGCGATTTTTCCATTACTTCCTCTCGGCTGCTAAAACGCGTTCCCCGTAATGGTTTTTTAACTCGATTGAACAGAAAGAAGTCACAGGGAGCCAAATCAGGTGAATTCGGTGGCTGTTGGATGGTATTTGTTGCATTTTTCGTCAAAAAATTACGAATAATGATAGCACTGTGCGACGGTGCGTTATCATGGTGCAAAATCCACGAGTTTTCTGCCCACATTTCTGGTCTCTTTCGGCGAATTGCTTCACGCAAACGTCTCATAACGCCCAAATAATACTCTTTGTTTACTGTCTGGCCTTCTGGCAAAAATTCATGATGCACTACACCGTTGTAATCCATGAAAACCGTCAGCATTGCCTTCTTTTTTGACTGAAAACGACGTGGTTTTTTTGGTCTCGGCTCATTTGGTGAACGCCATTCACTTGCCTGATGTCTGGATTGCGTGTCGTACTCATAAACCCACGTCTCGTCTCCAGTAATGATCCTTTTGATGAATGTGGGATCGGATTCAGCCTCGCAAATCATGTCTTTTGCGACGTCAACACGGTCTCTTTTTTGCATGAAATTGAGGTCTTTTGGCACCAACTTTGCTGCTACACGACGGAAACCCAAATCATTAACCACAATGTCTTGGGCGGATCCATAGGCAATGTTCAAGTCCTCCGCTATTTCTCTGATATGCATAAATATATACATATAAATATAAATATATATTATTATTAGGTAATCTACCGGTTAAGGTAGGTTTTTGGATGGACAAAATTACTAATTCCACAATTTGTGACCCATAGCAAAACACAACGTCCTACTCTAAATCAGGTCCCTCTTCATCTCTGAGTACTTTCTTCCTCCCTTCAACCCGTCCAACATCCCTATCCTGTTCTTTCCCTTTCCTCGTTTGCCTAACATTCTCCCCTCATTCACAGTATTCAACATCCCACTGCCGGCCAATACCCCCTTCATCCACTTTTCCTGCCTCCATAGGATTTCTCCCAACATACCCCTCTCTTCGCCCACTGTACCAAGTACTTCCTCATTTGTTTTCTTCTCTGTTCATTTCACCTTCTCCATTCATCTCCACACCCACTTTTCAAAAGCCTCCAATCTACGTCTATCCTCCTGCTTCAATGACCACGTTTCCGCACCGTACATAGCTACGCTCCATATCAAAGTTTTTACGAGTCTTTTCTTAACATCCTTACTCAAAGTCCCTGTCATCAACTCCCTTCTCCGTGTGAAAGCCTCCTTGCCTAGCGCAATTCTTCTCCTTACGTCCCTACTACTTTGACCGTGTTGGTCCAAAACACTACCGAGATACGTAAACTGTTCTACCTGCTATAGTTTTATTCCCTCCTATTTTAATGTTTAGCTTAGCCTTTTTCTTTCTCGAAAATCACATAACCTTTGTTTTATTAATATTGATTTTCATCCCATACCTGTCGCACTGAATTTCCAATTCAATCAGCAATGATTGCAACCCCTTGGCTGACTGACAAACTAAAGCTTGGTCATCAGCAAACCTAACTGATTTTACTAATTCCCCGCCCACTTTCATTCCTACCTCCAGTTCTTCCCATGCCTCTTCAATCATTTCCTCTGTATGCAGGTTGAACAGCAACGGCGATAATGGGCAACCCTGCCTTACACCTCTTCCTAACACTGCCCATGCGGACTTCCCGTTCCCCACACGCACCTGAGCAGTCTGAGACATGTACAGGTTGCGGAATAGCCTCCTTTCTCTCCCATTTATTCCTATTTCCTGCAATATACTCATTAGTTTTCCCCAATTCACTCCATCAAACGCTTTTTCGAAATCTACGAAACAGGCAAATACCTCCTGGTTGTGTTTTATATTCCTCTCGATTAATAATCTCATTACTACAATGGCATCAGGCGTACCTCTCCCCTTCCTAAACCCAAACTGATCATCCCCTAAGTAATTATTTGCCCTACTCTCTATCCTTTTGTTTATGATCCTGAGAACAACTTTAGCTGCGTGGGATATCAAACTTATTGTCCTGTAGTCCTCACATGATGTAGCCCGGAATAGGAACAAAAACTGATCTCACAAAGTCTTCGGCCAGATTCCTTCCTCATAGATACTACGAATCAGCCCATGTAGCCTCTTCCTCCCACATTTTCCTGAGCATTTCAATTGTTCCGCGGGAATGTTATCCACCCCCACCGCCTTATTTAGTTTCATCTCCCTTAATGCCCTTTCTATCTCATCGTCGAGTATGCCTGGACCTAAGCTGTCTTTCTCTACGTCATATTCTTTTTCAGCGTCTAACTTTGTTGGCCTAAGTTCTTTACTATACAGTTCTTCTATATACTCCTTCCATCTCTCTTGGATCTTTCCTGCGTCAACTATTACCCTACCCGCCTTATCTCTAACTGTTAGCATAGATCTTCCTTTCTTACTTCCCGGTAACGATTGAACTTTGCTGCACAGCGCACCGATTTCACCCGTCCTCTGCAGACTTTCTATATCCTCGCACTGCGTCTTCCACCAAGCTTCTTTTGCTTTATTTGTTGCCCGCCTCAATTTATTGTTCAATTCATTGTACTTCATTTTGCCTAATTCTGTATTTACACTCTTCCATTTTCGCCGCTCATCCATCTTTGTAATCATCTCATCCGTGATCCATGGTTTCCTAGTCTTTTTAGCGTTAACGTTTCCAATGGTGTCTTTTGTGGCTTTAGACAATCCTTCCTTGAAACTTCCCAATTTTTCTTCGATAGTATTTAGCTCTTTACCATCCTCCATGATTTCCTCTACCGCCTGTTTGTATTCCTTCCTTTTCAAACCATTTAATGCTTCTACATTCCATTTTCTGACTCGCCGCCCCTGCCTTATCTTTTTGAAACGAACGCTACATTTCATAACAAGTAAATTGTGGTCTGATTCCGCATCCGCTCCGGGGAAGCTGTGCGAATTTATCACACTGTTCCTAAACCTGTGTCTAACCAGGATATAATCTAGCCGATACCTTTCTGAGTCACCTGGCATTTTCCATGTATACCTGCGTCTTTTGTGGTGTCTAAACCAAGTGCTGTCGATGACTAACCCCTGTCTGCTGCAGAACTCAACTGCTTTCTCCCCGCGGTCATTCCTCCTGCCTAAACCGTAGTCCCCCACCTCATCACCATCTCTTCCTTCTCCTACCGTCGCATTCCATTCCCCCATCACTATCAATTATTTCTCTGCGGGAACACACGCGATTATGTCCTCTAACTGACCGTATATCCTATCGACCTCTTCTTCCTTATGGTTGCTTGGTGGCATGTATACCTGAATAATAACCAAGGTTGTTTGTTCTGCTTTTATCTCTACTAGTCATAATCTATTCGTTGCCTGCTCCATGTTGACTACGCTTCTTCCTACCCCGTCATTTAGTACTATGGCAGCCCCTCTTTGGCTATCGTCCCCGCCGCTGTATATTATTCTATAACTATCACTCCATAATCCCCGCTATCCTTCCATCTCACCTCGCATAGACCTAAAATATCTATATTCCCCCTTTCCATCTCTCGCTTAACATTCTCCAATTTCCCTGTCCTCATCATTGTCCTAACATTCCACGTTCCTATTCTAACTACTTTGGTCTTCTTCTCCTGCGTCCTCTGTCCTGCTGCTGCTGGTTTTCCCTTGCAAGGGTCGACGACCGCGGAAGCCTTGCCTCCCCCGCTGCCAGGCACGACACACGGCCGATCCCCGTAGTTGCCAGGACTCAAAAGCTCTGTATAGTCCATCATGTTAATCTTGGGAATGATAATTGAGGTGGTTTCCCGTTGCCTTCCTCTATAGTGTTTTTAACGTGACACCATCACTTACTGGCCGCCCCACTGGGGTCAGACGCCATTGCAGCCGCCTCACTGAGGAACAGACGCTGCGTGGACTACCTTTCGTCTGGCTCCTAACCTTCGACCTATCTGTCATGGGTGACCTTCCAGGAGCAATTATTATTACTCCGGCCAGCACAGCTCTAGGGGTCATCGGATCGCACAAGCCCTTCCACCACGTCAAGGTTGTAGTCCGGGGAGGGATATATATATATATATATATATATATATATATATATATATATATATATATATATATATGTGTGTGTGTGTGTGTGTGTGTGTGTGTGTGTGTATATATATATATATATATATATATATATATATAATTATCAAGCGCAGGTAGACCAGACTTCATCTGCTGCTTCCCACTTATTCCGTGGAAAGTCACATGTGAAAGCTGCCAAACTTTAATTGAAAATATTTTCTTATCTCCACGAACGCATATTTTCATAACAGGTCCACCATATGCAAATCTGGTAATCTGGGAGATTATGAAGGGATCGAAATTTTTTTCTCGTTTTGGGAGGTGAATATGCTTTCAAAGATTTCGATTTGGAAAGCGCGTATTGCCTCATGAATCCTTCCACGCCCCTTGATTGTATCCCTTTGAAGTTCAAATGGTTCCAACCAGAGTGTATGTGTGCGCAATTATGGGATATTATACACATTGCCAATAAGGATTGCGATTTTCTCGGAAGTGACTTCTCACGTTCAAATTATTTGATTCAAAGAACCACCACTAGAGGGATTAACAATAAGAAACGAGCTCTCATAACATAATATTATCACTGAAAAGTTTAAATGATTTCTGTATTTCATTAGACCCTATAATGGCAAACAATCTTGATTGGAGGAAGAGCTTACGCGTTCTGATGACCCTTAGAACTGCGCTGGCGGGAGTAGTGACAGTTGCTCCTTGTAGGGTCACCGATGCAAAATACGTCAAAGGGTATGTGGCAGACAAAAGGTAGCCCACATTGCGCCTGTTCCTCAGTGAGGTGGCTGCAAATGCGGCTGACCCCAGTGGGGTGGCCATTGAGTAATGTTGTCACGGTAAAAACACTAATGACGAAGGCAACGTGGAACCACCTCAATTATTACTCTCAAGATTTATACGATGGACAGCATAGAGGAAATGAGTCCTGGATACTACGGAACTCGACCAAATGGACTGTGTGTCGCGCCCGGATACGGGAGAGGCAAGGTTTCCACGATCGTCATTTCACGAAATCCTTGCAAAGCAATACCGACAGCTGCAGCACAGAAGACGGAATTAGTTAGGATAGGGATAGTTGAAGGCGGGAAAATATAGCAATACTACGAGAGAAATGAATGGAGGAAATATAGATGTTTAAGTACTGCGTGTGATGAGAAAATAGGGGAATACTGAAATGAAATACATGAAGTAATATACATCGGAGATGAAGACAGCCAACGAATGGTGGCAATAATATTTGAAAAATGATAGGAAAAAGTAGTCATTCCAATGTCTGCCTCTTGACTCATGGGCCGACAGAGGAGGATGTGATGGGACATCGGATCCCTGTCCCCATTGAGTCGTTCGTGGCGAACAGGGTGACTCGACCATCCACAAAATTTCCGAAACCATCCTATTCTGGGATACTGTTGGTTGAGGCAAAGCGTTCTTTCCAGGACTCCATTGACGGCCCACCGTTGCCTCCACGAGACTATGGGAAAGAAATGGATGGACTATTAAGTCTAGCTTCAGTAGCCCAGATTCTGCGTCTCTTATGGCGCTTCGGATAAGATCCGCAATGGCGGCTCCTACCGGACGAGACTCAAAAATAAGCATATGCTGTTCCGCTTATTTTCTTAACTCCTTATTTCCGAAGCCCATAGAATTGTTTACTTGTCGTGGTCGATAGAGAGTGAACGCAGCGACAACCTGTTTTTTGTGACAGCTACAGATAAGAACGGTTTGATTAACCGCTATAATTATTTAAACGCATTCAAGCCGACTTGTCAGGACGTGCATTTCCCTTGAACGGACTGGATGTCCTGCGAATGTAGCGTATCATTTTCACCGCAGGTTAAATTTTAAGGAGAAGTTGAACTGTGAATTAGTTCTTCTTTATTGAGAGTATTGTTGTGATGGTGTATTTAGATATTAAGGAGTGAAAATTTTCAAATCCTGTTGTAAAATATATATTTCTACGGAGGACACTGGTCTTTTGACAAACGTAAGTAGTTTTCAGTTAAATTTTAAATAATGGTTGTTTTCTGGTATCCCACCAAGCCTTCATCCGCTCTTGCACGCCTTCGTATCCCAACAATCATGCGAACTCAAGCATAAACTAAGACTTAATTAATGTGACCAGTGCAGATTGAAGGAAAGTGATCTACGATTGGATTTCATTGTAATTGGATCGGGGAAAATGGAACAAAACTGGATTGATGTGAGAGAGGTTGAAGGAAACGAAGATTGGAAATTTGGTGTTCATAAGAATAACACTAGGGCGACGGAAACTTGTAGAAAGGAAAACATAAGTCTTAAACGGGGTACTGACCCGAATATAAGACGTGAGAAAGTACAAGTATTGACAATGTGAGAATGGGTAATAATCGACAGAAAGAAACAAGGAACCTTCAGAAGAAGCCACTGCAAACGAGAAGCGGAACTAGCACACACAAAAGGAAACGAGTCGTTGCAATGTTGTAATTGAGGCTACTTGTCTATGGTATAGAAGTTAAATTGGTTGTCGAATTGGGTCACGTTCAGCGTAGAGGGCTAGACATGTAAAACGCTGTTATAATAATCTTAGTTGCGTATCCAAAATATTAGAGGATCTAGGCTGAGAATCACTCAGGGAGCGAAGGTTAAATTGCAAATTGAATCTTTTGCATACATTGGAAATAAGCCCCTTTAGCAGAGATGTTGAAAACATATTATTACACCCATTCGCACTACATTTGGAGAATAATATATTATTTTAGATTGATTGATGTATGGTTTAAGATGCCATTTTTTCCACGAACGGTAAGGGATCAGAATGTCACTGTCCGACCGCGATAGGGTCATATTCGGATAAAAATTTGTCTGGTTCCAATTCACCCCCTGCCACACAGCCTAGCGGTGGTCTACACCGTACTAAAGCATCTAATAAATAAGACACTTGAACAACAAGGTCAGCAGGTAAAAGGTTGAAATTCGAAGTTACATTCCCCCTGAACACTAATGTGCAAATTTGAGGTCGTTACATTCATCCAGTGTATTTTGAGAAGTATTACTGCTGTGTCAGCGCGAGTTAAACAGCGTGCTGTTATCGAATTTTTGCCTTTATCTCATCGACAGAGGTATAATGATTCACCTTAAGGTGTCTCTTGAGTTGAAGAAAAAAATAAAAACAGGAAAGGCGCAAGATCGGGGGAATAAGGAGTGTTTTGCTTGTCCCGTCTACGAGACGGCGTGATGCCCAACGTGCATATAGATGTTACAATATCCCAATTATTGAATAATGAAGCCGACAATTTCCTTGAATATTCCAATATAGTTTGCGATACGCTTTTGAGTGATTCACCGGTCATTTTGAATCAAATCTTCGACGAGTGTGCGAACTTTATGGTCTGTGGTATGGATCGCACATCCGCTGCGCGTTTCAGCAACAAATATGGCTTTTCAAGCTCGCAACTGCGACATTCTACTACCCGATTATTTACGGAATACCTATCAAAACCATCGTCCCCATGAACAGCCTTTAAACGACGATGAATCTCAGTAGGATTCACTGTTTTAGCAGTTAAAAAATCGATAACAGAACGCTGTTTAACTCGCGTTGACATTGCACTAGTACACGTCTCCATGTTTACGATTCTCAAAAATAATCTGGAAGAATGTAACGACCTCAAACCAACGCATGCGGGTTGAGGGGGAAAGTTACTTCCACATGCGACCAGCAGTGCTTCTGAAGGCTTCATTTAGTTCGCGCTCTACAAGCACGTATGCATTAGTTTTCCGCCTACCCTCTTGGTTTACCTTCTTGTTATAATTATGTACTGAGCAGTACCTCATAAATAAATATCTTTACAATTGAATTGATATTGATGGCCCTTTATTGACACCATGAGGACGATGGTCGAGCTGGCGATCGTAACGTCCGCAGCCGAAACCCTGACCAGCCGTGGAAAATCCCGATGAGGCTTGACCACACCCACACCTTACTTCGCCATTTCCTCCCCGACTAAAACATGGAATGCGTTATAGTTAATAATAATTTCTCCTTACCTTAAATTCTGGAGTGCTCAGTTATATAAAAAGTAAGTATTTTATGTCAGCAAAGTTTTGAAAAAACAATACCATGCATTAAAAGTCATAATTTTAATCCATGGTGTAATTAAAAACTTGCCTTCTCCTTTAATCTTTGGGCATAAACTGAATTCATGAGAGAGAAAGCATGTGGAAATCATATCACTCTGTGCAATTCAATATTGCATATTTTCAAAGATTCTTTGAAAAATCAGTCGAATATCTGAAATAATACTGACTTCGGTCTGATAATCTAATTACTTTTACATTCGCAGCATGTAATTCTACAAGCATGATTATCAAACGCCTTGGATGTGTTCACTTTTCTCAGATGAATAGCTCGCAAGTCGCGGATGCCGGTTGGGCTCTCTTCCTGCTGATAGTGGCGCCTTTTCGAGAGATGATCCGGGGCATATACAACATTATATTTGTCCTTGGACCTAGCAGATCGATGGAGCATGAAATAGTGCTGGTGAGTTCAAACAGCGAATTGAATAAATGGAGAAGCCATTATGCACGTTCTGTAAATTTCTCTTCACTATAAAAGGAGCACCTAAAATCATTCACCTCCCGTCCGTCCTCTGAAGACCCGTCATCACGCTGATTAAATAAGCAGCAAAACCAGTTACTTTGCGGAAAGAGCGAGGTCACATGCACATGCATATACGACGTACATACATACGTACATACTGTACATACTGTATATGCAAAATACACTATTTAAACATAGACACAAAACATTACACTCTCAGAGGTATTTTGAGACTCGGCAGTCATGCCGCCATCGTCGAGCACAGAATAATGAGGTTCTCGGAGTGAGACTGAGGGATGGGTGTATTTCTTTATAGAAAGAGCTTAAAGAAAGGAGATAGAAATTGGAATGGTGACGTGTAAGATGTCCTAGATACCCCCTAAGGGTTCTGCATCGAAACCCTGAGGTGGCTGGAAATTTTCAGCAATATCCGTATCTCTACCAGGGGTGCCACGTGGAGATCACTTGGTATTACTTAAATATTCTGGGAGAGGGGGATATAGTACAGGTGCAGTGAGTGCGAATGGAGAGAGAAAAAAGGATTAGAAGATTTAGTACATGATGAATGGAAATTTCTGAAGCGTAGGTATTGTCAGTTGGCCTATTGCTGATGGAGTTGTTGAATATGCTTTCAAGGTGGATATCAATGGCTAGAAAGGTATGTTAGAGTCAAATAGGAAAGAATCACATTACACTAAAAAGGGTGGCATGTGGGAGAACACGGCTTTTCCTTTGCCTTTCGGAGAGAGAAGGAAGATATCATCGATATGAGGGGACCATGACAGTGGTTTTAAAATGTAGGATTGGAATAAGGAACGTTGTAGATGGCCACAGGAAATATGTCAATTGGATTATGTGAAGCTATTCCCATGACCATGCGCGCGTGTACCTTCCACAGGTGACTGGGGCGGCCCAAGGGCTGGGGCGAGGCATGATCCTAGAGTTCGCCCGACTCGGGGCGAGGGTCGTGTGCTGGGACATCAACGAGCAGGGGTGCCGAGAGACGGCAGCGCTGGCGGCCGAAGGAGGTACATCGACCGTCCATGCTTACAAGTGTGACATCACCAACAGAGATGAGGTGGCCGCGACCGCACGGAGGGTGCAGGAGGAAGTGGGCCAAGTGACCATTTTGGTCAACAACGCGGGCATCATCACTGCGGGCCAATTGGAAAAATACAACGCCGAGCAGATCTCTCGATTGGTCAGCACAAACTTCACCTCGCATTTCTGGGTAAGGCACTTTCCCTATTAACTCTATCCCTAGAGATTTGAGGCTTTCTTCGAATTTCCTAAACTTTTTCTCTATTTTTATACTATGTTGTTCAATATCTACGTTATCCAAATGGAATAATAATATCTTCGTATATATTCAACGTCTTCATGTAATCGATACATAGATTTCACTTGTATTATTCTTATTTTTTTGCCCTTATTTTATTCCTCTTCAATTCATGCTTTTCCGGTTGTATCTTTGTAGGGTTGGTACACTACCTTTCTCACTTTCTGAGAGTCCTGTCATTACCCCGGATACATGTAATAGCATTGATTCGTCATGTTTCTCACTATCTATCATTTTTCCATTAGATTTCCACTTCGTTTACTATTTATCTCTTTGTGCTTTCTTTTTTCCTTATTCCGTGTACGTTCTTCCATTTCCCAGAAATAAGAAAATCTACATAATGAAAACTTCGTTGCAATTTTCCACAGTTAAAACTTTATTGCCGACCATAGTTTCGATACACTGTATCATCTTCAGTTACCTGAAGATGATACAGTGTATCGAAACTATGGTCGGCAATAAAGTTTTAACTGTGGAAAATTGCAACGAAGTTTTCATTATGTCTCGATTCCACAATATCACGCCTGACTCTTCACTTTTCGTAAGAAAATCTACATTTAATCTTTCTATCTCCTGCTTAATACTTTCTAGCTTCCCTACGCTCTGCATTGACCAAATACTCCAATTCCCAATTCAACCAGTGTTGGTTCTCTTCATTGCCTGCTTCTTTGTAGCTTTTCACTCTGCTTTGCAAGGATTTAGAGTGATCACGCCCGCGGAAGCCTCCACCACTGCCAGGTACGACTTCGCTCCATAGGGTTTGGTCCCATAGTTTCCAGGAGTCTTTATTCTCATGTTCATGCCAATGCATTACGATAAGCACTTGTAGTGACTTCCCTTCCTTAGAAGTATTTTAACGTGAGAAAATTTTAAATATTGTGACCGCCGCGGAACAGACGTCTTTGGAGAGTCCCACTAAGGAACAGACACGGCTTTTAATCTGGTTCCGACCCTTCGGCCTATTCCGTATGGGTAGACCTACCAGGATCAATTATCATGGCCGCTCTAGGGTCCATTATTACTGCAGTGACTTCCACCACGTCAAGGTTGCAGTCAAAGGGGAGGATTTAAAAGTTATTTTTTAAATATGAATTGAAACTCGAATACAAATAAGAATTCAAGAACTCTCATCGAGGACTAGCGAATTTCCTTCTACGTAGACGTAGGCCGGAAAAAAAGATTTCCTGTCACTCATTCAATGTATAAAGACGATAATAATTCACCATTAACGAAACATTTCAGAGCAACGCACTTGAAAAAATATGACTTGACAAAATCAACGCAACCCTCCCCGCTAGCAGTTGCCCGTATTTTTGTGGCCTGGGCAATCAAGGTTCAAGATAAATCCAATTGGATTGTGATTGGCCATATTCAGAGGGTTGCTATTCGTAATAGTGTCTCACGTACACTATTAATTTAAGCATTTCTTGTTCAACACGTCTTAAATTCATGATTTTAAGTCAAACACAGAGACAATGGAAAAGGCAGCTTGCTAAAGGGCCATTTGGTGATAGCCTTTTCATCGTTCCCGTCAACAAGAGATGGAGTAAACAACCGCATGAGCTAATTACAGCTTATTTTACGTGCGACGACTGGAACGTACACTTTTTTCTTTATTACAGACGATTGAGGCCTTCTTGCCACACATGAAAGAAGTCAACAAGGGACAGATCGTGTGCATATCGTCTATGTCATCGCTGACGCCAACGGAGTACTTGGTGCCATATTCAGCCACCAAGTGCGCAGTGACAGGTCAGTAATCTAATAAATCGCACGAAAGATTACGCCATTTACTGAGAAAAATATGGTGCCGAAGGTTGACATTGATATTTCTATATGATTCCAAACGCCGAATCCAACTTAAATATGGAACTAATGACCCTGACTCCTGATTACTAGGATAATCAAAAAATTTGGTAGACAGTTTAATTTTTTTTATCGCATATCTAATCATATTAGCTAAAAGCCGCTGTGGTATGACCGTGTTCCAGTCAAATATTCAAAAAGTGCAATTACGTGTGTTGAAAGTGAAATTGTTTTGCTTCTTGAAAATACTGTCATATCTTGGCATAATTGAAATTGTCACAGTTTCCATATGCTAATAACAATGAAGAGCCTTACCCATTTGGTTACTATACGGAATTTACCTGATATATTTAAGTAATACAGCTACGAAGTTTGAAATTGTACAAGAATTAAAATACATAAAGTCCTTTCGCTCAAAGATTTAGTTTGTATCATCTTATGAGGTTAAACAATATTTTTGCTATAAATTATCGATTTTCATAACGGTGTCGAACTATAGATTGGTATTTCGGCCCCGACTAAGCTATTATGTTTCCCGCAGTTCTAAGACACAGTCCCCCCTCCTCATCGAATGGTGTATCAGCACAGAGTCTTATTCTATGTATGCTTTTCCTTCCTCCATCATTCATAACCATTATACCTACATCGAGAAAACTCACCTCCTGGTGTAAGCTGCCGAGTAACAGCAATGAAAAACGTGAAAATAATACCACTCATTCAATGAAATGACTATGAGACATTCGCATATTATACGCGTGAATAATTATATGCCATTCATTCTCTCCCTTACGCTTCTACAGGACTAATGGACGCATTGGACGAGGAATTAGCCAGCTTGGGATACGACAAAATAACGATTACTACCGTCTACCCATTTTTCACGGCAACAAATGGACTAATGGATAACATAAAGAGTAATAACCTAAAAGATGATGGAACAGGGTAGGTTCAAACGAAGAAGAAAATAATGACTCGTTTTCATTGGTAATATGAACACAATTTTTTAAATCTTTCTGATATGATTTTCCATATTAGACAGATATCCTTGCAATATAGGAAACAGAAAAAAAGAAAGAAACCACTCATAACACTTATAAGCCAAACTGAGGGAAGCTGGAATTTGATGATCCGTGTCTTTCACTGTCCCAGACGCTACGTTCTGAAAGTAAGCCATCACTGAGAGTGCAGCATAACTGGCTGATTTGAAGGGGAAGAAGAATTCAAATGAGCCAATTATGCTGCCGCACACTGTACCTTTGTGATGCTCTGTGATTGATTTCAAGCAATATCCTTGAGTAAGCGTGTATCATTCATTCGGGTTAAGTACGCAATTTTCCAAAGGAAGCATCAAATTTACCATCGTTATACAATTTACCATGTCAACAAAGATTCCCAATAGATTGCTTAAAGATTTCATCACCTCTCCACTTTGATTCACCATAAGCACCCTTTGCTGAAGCATTCGAAATAGAGCACTTCCTAATAATTGGAAGAAGAATATCTCTCTTGGGATGGAATAAAGTTTAGACGTAATCGGAGTTTTGTCACAATTACAAATTAATCCGCAAAGCATGGACCTCATGTTCAATTACACTACATAAAATAAATGGGGCATTTTTATCAGAGGTATTTATTTTTTAATGGTGCATTTATGATACATTTTTAAGGGATCAAGCCTATGGACATGGCTTAGGTCCTATTAGACCATAAGTTTGTAAATCTACAAGAATGAGTGTCGAAAACATTCGACTTATCGTTCTTTTTAAATGGGAATATTCCATCGCATCACTCATGCTGAACTAGTTAATTCAACTTCAGGGAATCTTAAAATATAATTAAAAAACGGATTTATCAAAAGATAACACAATATGCACGGCGTTTGATGGAAACTTGGGATGGTTTGAAGTGCGTGGAAAGCGAAAGGAATGATTATTTTTGGATATATTCGTTAATTCCTAATAACCATTCCATCTTATCAATGACAGACATTTTTTTATCTAAGAATGCCAGGCGGAGAAATTGATAATCTAATTCCATTTTGTATGTACATATATATATATATATATATATATATATATATATATATATATATATATATATATATATATATATATATATATATACATATATAAACACAGATGTAGATTTTTAAACAATAGAGACACAAAGAAAGGACACTCAAAATATGTTGTTTTGACGTTTCGACGGCTCGGCCTTCAGAAAGAAGTCTGATTCTGAAGACGACAGCCGAGCCGTCGAAACGTCAAAACAACATACTGGGAGTGTCCTTCCTTTGTGTCTCTATGTTTTAAAAATCTACATCTGTGCTTTTATATATTTGTGCGTCGCCGAAGAGCGTTCCATTTCGAAGACAGATATATAGGTATATATATATATATATATATATATATATATATATATATATATATATATATATATAATATATATATATATATGCTTTCGTAGACGTAACACGGAAGTGCCGAATGGTACATTACACAGTAACAATCAATATAGAAACACAAAAAAGGAACACCCACACGTTATTTCTTGATAATTTCGCCGGAATTCTACTCCGTCTTCATCGGAAGATAGAGAAGTAATGACTGCTGGAATAGTAGAGGTGAGGGGTGCGAGAGAAAGGGAAGGGGGCCAGGGGAAGGGGAGAACGGGAGGCGGAGGAGGGGTGAGATTGGAGAATGTTAAGCGAGAGATGGAATCCGCAATCTATATATGTCTCAGACTGCTCAGGTGCGAGTGGGGAACAGGGAGTCCGGATGGGCAGTGTTAGGAAGAGGTGTAAGGCAGGGTTGCCCATTATCACCGTTGCTGTTCAACTTGTATGCAGAGGAAATGATCAACGAGGCATGGGAAGAACTGGAGGTAGGAATGAAAGTGGGCGGGGATTCGTAAAATCAGTTAGGTTAGCTGATGACCAAGCTTTAGTTTGTCAGTCAGCCAATGGGTTGCAAGCATTGCTGAGTGAATTAGAAATTCAGTGCGACAGGTATGGGATGAGAATCAATATTAATAAAGCAAAGGTTATGCGATTTTCTAGAAAGAAAAAGGCTAAGCTAAACATTAAAATAGGAGGGAAAAAACTAGAGCAGGTAGAACAGTTTACGTATTTCAGTAGTGTTTTGGACCAACACGGTCAAAGTAGTAGGGACGTGAGGAGAAGAATTGCGCTAGGCAAAGAGGCTTTCACAAGGAGGAGGGAGTTGATAAGAGGAACGTTGAGGAAGGATATTAAGAAAAGACTCATAAAAACGTTGATATGGAGCGTAGCTATACTACTATATAGCTGTACGGCGCGGAAACTTGGTCATTGAAGCAGGAGGATAGACGTAGACTGGAGGATTTTGAAATGTGGATGTGAAGAAGAATGGAGAAGGTGAAATGGACAGAGAAGAAAACATATGAGGAAGTACTTGGTATGGTGGGTGAAGAGAGGGGTTCGTTGGGAGAAATCCTATGGAGGCAGGAAAAGTGGATGAAGGGGGTATTGACCGGCAGTGGGATGTTGAAGACTGTAATTGAGGGGAGAATATTAGGGAAACGAGGAAAGGGAAGGAGCAGGATAGGGATGTTGGACGGGATGAAGGGAGGAAGAAAGTACTCAGAGATGAACAGGGACCTGATATAGAGTAGGATGCTGGATTTGATGTTTTATTAGGGGTCACAAAATATTTATTTAGTAGCTGTGTCCATCCAAAAACCTACCTTAACCGGTAGATTACCTTATAATACATACATATATATATATATATATATATATATATATATATATATATATATATATATAGTACAATACACAGTAACACACAATATAGAAACACAAAAAAAGAAGAACACTCACACGTTATTTCTTGATATTTCGACGGAAACAATCCGTCTTCCTCTGAAGATATAGAAGTAATGTTAGATATAGAAGTAACATTACTTCTATATCTTCAGAGGAAGACGGATTGTTTCCGTCGAAATATCAAGAAATAACGTGTGAGTGTTCTTCTTTTTTTGTGTTTCTATATTGTGTGTTACTGTGTTTTGTACTATTCGGCACTTCCGTGTTACGTCTACGAAAGCATATATATATATATATATGCTTTATATATATATATATATATATATATATATATATATATATATATATATATATATATATATATATATATATATATATATTTATTTATTTATTTATTTATTTATTTATTTATTTATTTATTTATATGGACACCCCCTAACTATAAAAAATATTCACTAGGGAACATTTTGGCAGCGTATATAAAATGCATATTTATGTCGATCACATAACCCTTTCCACCATCACATTCATAAATAAGCCGATAAATTTTTGCTAACTCATTTTTTCTAATTTTTCATGAAAAAGGCCACATATTATGCGGATTTCCGATGTGGTGAAAGATATCGTCGATGGTGTGGTGGCGAAGAGGAGAGAACTCACCGTTCCCGGCTACTTACTGGCCGGAACAAAGATCATTAAGTGAGTATCCTTGTCAAACTACTGCAAAGCTAAGAGACTGATTAATCACGAAATTAAACGCAAACGCATATGGGTCAGTCCACCTCAATTCAACGCTCAAAAAAAGCATTATCTCTTTGGTTTTCCTGGAATCATGCCGATTTTTTCATCTTCTCTTCAAGCGAAGTAGCCTATTGAATATCTCGTGCAGTAGTCTGGCCTCTTGGTCTTTTTCTGTTTCCTCAAACCACGGTATGCCCTTTTTCAGGCTTCTGAGGATGTAAAAAAATTCTCCTGTGGAAGGTTTCTTTCCCGTTAGTAGTAGTAGTATTTAGGGGAGGCGACCGACAGCTGAGGTCATTTGCGCCATAGGGGATGGACAGGAAAGGATGAAGGGTGGATCAGCGGAAGTCCGTGAACTGCGGCATTAGGGTTCAATCTAGGTTGTTCGGAGACATAGGATCGAAGGGCTGTGTCTTCAGTGTATGGAAAGTCTTATGTAGATGATTGGTGAGAGGACAGCTGTTTGAGGGACACCAGAGGTCAGTGGGTGGACAATGGATGAAGAGGTGAGACAGAAGAAGCAGCGATCAGAGAGAAAGGAATGGAACATTGATAAATGCTTGTGAAAGTGGGGAAGAGTATTTTGAGGATGACACCAGAGGGCCATACCCGGCCAAAGACTTCACGAACGGTAATTTTTGTATTCTTCTTTACGGCGAACTCTTAGGTGGACTTTTGCCGATCGGAGGAATAGGTGTGTAGTGGGAGTTTTGGTGAACCAGTCTTTGGATTGAAATACCGATGATGATATGATATGGTTTTCCATCGCGTTCCTCCACTTTCACACTACTACACGCGCCACCGGAGTCAGATAACCTCGCACTCTCTGAGGTGCGTGCACTACCTTCTGTCACGCTTAAAACCTATGGTTTACTCGGGAACATACCTATAGCGATCATTAACTCTTCCAATTTATCATAATAGATTTCTTATCTTCTGACAATGCTAACAATACTTATACATAATACTGTAAATATTTTATTGACGTGATGTATCGGGCAAACAAATTTACATCATATTACCACTCTCACTTAGTAATATCAACGATATTATCTCAAATTATCCTTTTTCACCTTGTTTTACAGGCTGTATCCTCGGGATGTAGGCAGAGCATGTAAGCAAGTGCTTCTGGGAAAGTGGAAGTGTTTTTTCGAAGATGGTGGAATCCTATTGAAATCTACTAAAGAAGAAAGACCACATGAGCACTAAAAGAAGAATGCAGAAAGACTGATTTCTTTTGCTAAGGCCTTAAAGTGCTCATGACGTGGGTTCGGCAAAAATTGTAATTGTTCGATGGCATAAATAATGACAAAAATAATGCCAAAGGAAATTAGCGGCACAATGGCAGACATGATGCTCCAGCCGAAACAGAACTAGAAATGCCTCCCGCTGATCCAAATATCAGATCGCTTGACGAAAATGTTTAAAACAATGATTCAATAAAAATACTTGCTTTAGCAGGAGTGACTTTAATCTGGAGTGCTAGTGGGCGGGTAATATTCCATAAGCATGACGTACCTATTATTCCTCCATGGAAATGTAATCAATCGATTTTACAAAAAATGAATCTCAAATTATTTCACTCCACTAACCTCAATTGCACCCATCCACTGCTTGAAATAAAATATCTGGACCGTAATGCCAGCACCACTTTTCTGATTCGCGAACAATAGTGAATTTTCCATGTATATTAAGTGCGTACGTATGCGCTTCGGGATCATGGGAGCTGATGGCTCTCATTGCAACCCACGTTTGTTTCCAATATTCAGGGCAGCAGCTATGTTTGCGTATGACCAAGTTTGTATTTAAAAATAATTTTAAGAGAGAATATGGCAAACTTTATTTTCGTGTAAATTAAGATAAAATTTCTCCGTAAAAATTGCTTCCTTCCACGACAAGGGAACAAATATCTACTTAATAAACTGGGAGTCTAAAACATAGCAAAATAATTATACGAGAATAATCACAGAAGTACCCGGCCCAACGAAGAATGTACAAAAACTTTGGAAAAAAAGTAGTTATTTTTCAAAATTATTTCAATTCAGCTCAATACACTTTTCCCAGTGATGCTATATGAGATCGATACCCTTCTTATAATAAGAACTGTCTTGCTCCTCAAAATAGCCATTAACTGCCGACATCACTTTGACAACCAAGCCATTTTTTCAAGTTTGTGAACAGAAAATAATCCGAGAGGGCTAGATCTGGCGAATAGGGTGAGGCATGAGATAGCAATTCAAACTTATGAATTTTGGCAATTGCAATATCGGATTTGTTAGCTCGTGTGGTTAGTCTTGATTAAAGAACACATTCTTCTCAGCCAAATGCGGCCGCTTTTGCTTAATTTCTTCGCTCAAACGTTGCCATAAGTTTGAATAATACTCGCCGTTGATAAGTTTTCCTTTTTCAAGATAGCCAATGAAAATTATGCCACGCGCATCCCAAAAAACCGACGCCATGACCTTGCCTGCAGATGAAACGGTCTTCCCCTTCTTTTGAGCCGGTTCTCCGTTTTGAACCCATTGTTTTGATTGTTCTTCTGTATTGGGTGTGAAGTAATGGACCCATGTTTCTCATCCATGGCATGAAACGGCGCATAAATTCTGTTTTGTTGCTGTGAAACTTTGCTAAACACTCAATTGAAACATTTTCAAGACACTTGTTTTGCTCGAGTGTGAGCAGAGGTGGCACCCATCTTGCACACAGCTTTCTCATGTCCAAATTTTCAGTTAATATACCATGTACCTCGCTTTATGAAATGCCCTGCTAGCTCGCGCTTTTTCAGTCGACGATCATTCAGAATCACTTTGTGGATTTTCTTCACCATTTCTGGAGTCGTCACTTCATTTGGTCGGCCAATGCGATGCTTGTCTCGACAGCTTGTACGGCCTCGTTTAAACTCTGCTACCCAATATTTTACTGTTGTAAACGAAGGAGCAGGCTCATTTAGAGTAGCATCCAGTTCAGCTTCCATATTGGTTGGGCAGAGGCCTTTCAAATAAAAGTATGATATCAAATAACGATGAATAATTTTCTCCATTTTCACAAATTCACTGGAAACGTTCATTATTGATGGCTGTCAAACAAATACTAAGCAAAGTGGCATCTTCAGACTTTAAACATATGCTTTATAGATTGCATACTTTGCAGTACAGTGATAGTTTTTAAACAACTACCATCATCTGTAGGTCAGGCCGTGAACTTCTAAGCCTTCCCATGTAATCCGACATGCCAGTAGGACTTTCCTTCTCCTATTGAAAGGGAAAGACATTAATTATCAGCAGCGAATTAAAAGAATATTAGTCCGTCAAATTTGTTGGCCTATTCAACGGTAGAAATTCAATGGCATTCCTCCAAATAAAGGACAAGATGTATGTTTACCATCCACTCTAAAAGACTTTGTACTTTTCCACAGATTTATTAATAGGTAAAATGCATTTCACCGGCTTGCGGCATGGAATTGCAGTTCTTTCATTTTAAATATGTTGTGTAAATTCCATGAAGTTACACCTGGGACAAAAAATTTCTCCAGGAGGTGTTTTGGACCAAAAAGAGGAAAGTAATAAAGACATAAGGAGAAGATTTACATTGTGCAAAAAAGCTTTCAGAAGGATGAGATAATTGATGACACGGTCTTTGAATAAGGATGTTAAGAAAAGGCTCTTTACAACTTTCATCTGGAGCATACTTTTGTACGGCATGGAAACATACGAGAATCATTGAAGCAGGGTGACACGGATAGATTGGCAGGTTTTGGAATGGGAGTGTGGAGAAGGAAAAGGTGAGGTGTACAGGAAGGAATACAAATGGGGAAGTGCTAGATGTGGTGGGGGAAGATGGGGTTTGTTGAGAGAAATGATAAGTAGGAAAGATGGATGTACAGCATTTTTATTGGCAATGGGATGTTGAAGACTGTGATAGAGAGGAGAATGTTAGGCAAGCGAGGAAGGGGCAGGAATCTTTGCCCCTCATGCATGACTGAATTCCTCAAAAATGACCTTCAGTCACCACATTTTATCCAACTTTCCATAAAAAATCTGTGCCGATTTCAGCAAACATTTCGTCACAAAAAGTTTTTGCACCAGAATTCTTTTTTTAAGGCAACCACAGATCGTTATTCCTCTCAT
Source organism: Hetaerina americana (assembly GCF_022747635.1). Taxonomy (NCBI): domain Eukaryota; kingdom Metazoa; phylum Arthropoda; class Insecta; order Odonata; family Calopterygidae; genus Hetaerina; species Hetaerina americana. The sequence goes on from NW_027286763.1 coordinate 13,339,422, forward strand.
CCTGCTATTTATCTCTTTCCAACTAGAAAGTACTTCTCAAAACCTTTCTTCTTCAACCATTGATCTATGTGAATGATGCGTACCTTCAAGCAAATTCCGTGACAATCAATTAGCCTTATGCAACATTTTTAGATCTCACCCTTGTTCTTTTCAAATAATTTACCTCAACGCCCATAGTTTCTCTGCACACCTTGATAAATTAGGCCAAGTTCTACCTTACAATGACATTCATGCAATTTCCATCGCTGGGATTTGAATTAAGCCTCATATGTCTACCACATCTGTTGATACCCCTGGATACAACTTCTACCAACATGATTGTATCGCTAAGGGCAGAGGAGGTGTAGGTGTCTACATGAGAAAATATCTCTCATTCAAAATATCTCAAATTTGTTCCCATTAATGCAAAAGACCCGAGTTTGCATTCTTAGAGATAACCTTCAAACGACAAAAATTTCTTTAAGATGTCATTTACCTCCCTTCCAAGATAGGTTATTTTTCCTTATCTTCCTACATTCCGAATTACGAACATGTTATTATTATTAATGACTTCAATGCCAACTTTCTTTCCTCAACTTATTACTCTATAGCAATTACTAAATCTATGTCATACCATGGCCTTAGTATAGCTACCCTAGTACCTACCCATCATAGATCTTCATCAGCCACATGGCTTGATGCAATGATTACAGCCAACCCTGAAAAAATCACAACATACGGGCAACTTTCTGCCTCAGGAATATCCATGCATAATGAATTATTTTTAACATACTCAGATGTCTTAAATTTAAGCAGAAATTCATTCTTACTCACAACTTCAAGTCCATAGGCGACAAAGACCTACTATCCGATGCTGCTACCATTCCGTGGCAGTCCATAGCATTCATCAACAACATTTATAAAAAATTAGACCTATTTAATACGTTCTTAAATAACATAGGAGACAAACATGCACCGAAAAGAAAAGTATGACTCTCAAAACCATGCTCCCTATGGATAACAGATGAAATAAAAGCCTTGATAGGCAGTCATGATGTAGCTTATAGCCTTTTTAATAAGTATTTAAACAAAACTTCATTTAATATCTATAAAAAACTGCTTAACAAAATTAAGCAAGTCATCAGAAATTCCAAAATCAGATATGCCTTCCAAATATCTGAAGAGCCCACGTCACAAATTTGGAAAAGCTTGAAGCACTTTGGTGTCGGCAAAACTAAAAATTCACACTCCCCACCTACTGATGTTTCTCCAGATGATCTTAACTGTTTACTCACAACCCTGTCGACAGAAATTGATCTTGATGAAAAACATGAATTCTTATACAATATGTACGAGAGTGGTCTGAAAAGTTTCCAGCAGCAGAAAATTTCCGGAAAAATATCTTGTACATTTTTTTAGGTCGTAAACTTTTCAGACCACCCTCGCATGATTCCACACCAACTCCAGTTGCTGCTGCAAGCTCATTCAAATTTCTCCCATTGCACAAATGCAAGTCCTGCAGGCTAATAAAAAAGTCAAGTCCTCCTCGGATGGAGCTGACGGAATTCCAGCTATTCTGATACACAAATTACTTCCCAATACATTTCCTGTTATAACTCATATCTTTAATTGATCTATCCTATCTGGAACATATACCTCACTCTGGAAACACACCCTTGTCCATCCCATCCCAAAAAATTCTACACTTACTAGCATCACCGAATACAAGTCAATCTGCATTTTTGCTCCTTTATCAAAAGCATTTAAGAGACTCAAACATGAACAAATATCAATTAAATCAACATACTTGATCCTCTACAATCAGGCTTTCGATCCTCTGACAGCACAGTTACCACTCTCCTTAAAATAACATATGACATCAGACTATGCAAGGATTGCAAAGAAGTGACAATAATGACTATCCTAGACTTTACAAAAGCCTTCGACTATATTGACAAAGATATTCTGTGAGCAAAACTTCAAAACCTGAGTTTTCCTCCTTCATCTTCACAATGGATTCACTCATTCTTAGTTAACTAATTTCAAAGATTCATCACACCTGATTCATCCTCTAGCTGGCTTTGAATAAACAGAGATGTTCCACAAGGATCCATTCTTGAACCCTGGCTTGGGCTGGCTCTCTACCGGTAATATTATATCCGTTGCCAGTTTTATGTCGACTTCGCTTCTTCCTACCTCTTTATTTAATTCTATGGCAACCCCTCGTTGGCTCTCGTCCCCACCGCTGTATATTATTCTATAATTATCACTCCAGTAATCCCAGCTATCCTTCCATCTCACCTCGCATAGACCTAAAATATTTATATTTCCCCTTTTCATCTCTTGCTTAATATTCTCTAATTTTCCTGTCCTCAACATTGTCCTAACATTCCAAGTTCCTATTCTAACTAATTTGGTCTTCTTCTCCTGCATCTTCTGTCCTGCTGCTGTTGGTTTTCCCTTGCAAGGGTTTCGTGGGATGATGACCACTGAAACCTTGCCTCCTCCGCTGCTGGACACAACACACGGCCGATTGGGCCGAGCCCCATAGTTGCCAGGACTCATATTCTCTGTCGTGTCCATCATTTTAATCTTGGGTATTTTTTTGAGGTGGTTTCCCGTTGCCTTCCCCACATCCCCAGATATCTCCCGATAAATCACGTGTCATCCGAGAACATCCTAATCTCACTTTTCACTTCGCAGTTCAAATCGCTCATAAAAATCAAAAAAAGCAACAGCCTGATTATACATCCCTGAGGTACCTCCGAGGTTACGCTGACTGTACTAGAGCCATCAAGAACTACCCTCTGTTTCTACTCTGACAGAAAATCTTCAACCCAATTTATTGCCCCCTTGTGTATACCTAATGTATGAGTATATGCATGTATACAAATGCAATGTATGTCTGTCTGTCTATAAGTATTTTAGTGCATGCATGTATTTATAAATTTAATGGCTAATATAATATGTACATGACAACTGTTCAATTGGAAGAAGGGACCATTTGGTCTCAATTTTGCCCAAATAAAGACCTCTATCTATTGCTTGCTGGCAATTAGCTATCTATTGCATGCGGACCTGGACAATGACCAAGTTTATTAGTATAGTGCTTTTACTTCTACTTACAATTATCTACCACTCAATATTTTATGTTTGCTCCACATTTTTTTGTCTTTTTTATTCAATACAATTGTCATTTCTTGCTGACTCTCTTCCCTTAATCTATATAATACTTAGTAACTATCACTCCTGTAATCCTCACTATCTTTCCATCTCAGCCCACACATCCCTAAAATGCCTAATTTCTTTTCCGCAACCCTCACTCTATATTTTCCTACTTCCTTGACCTTAACATCACCCTAACATTCCAAGTCCATGATTAAACGGATTCAGCCCTGATGAATAACTGATCGTAGCACTTTTCTACTTGTTAAAATTTATTTTATGACTGGGTTTTGATGCATTTGATCAGGTGCCTGATGATGATGTAATACATCAAAACTCGATAGTCTTATGACTTTGGTAGTGTAGTGCCGCAAAAATTTTGCTAAGAAAATGCTAACAATTTATCAATGGCAGATAAACATTATTTCTTTATTATATCATATTTAATGAGTATAACATCCTTATTACCATTATTTATGAGCACCAGATAAGTGTGGCCTATTGCCTAAAAGTGACAATGATGATATGAGACTGTGATTTTTAATTAACTTCTTTGGGGAATGCACCGCGCCATAGGTCCTGGAAAATAGGGTAATAAACTTTGATACATAGAGTTAGAAGAATAAATGCATGGAAAACATAAATGATGAAGGAATTAAGAAAGACAATGATTCTTCTATCTATTGCTAGGCAGGTTTTTTTAAATACAGTAATTTAGATGAAGAGATTGAGGTGTGCAAATACCAGCAGAAGAGTTGTAATATAATGCATGGATATTTCATAGAATAAATATTTGTCATGGCCAGTAAAAATAACTATATTGCTCCCAGCATCAAAGCATGAAGTGAAACTTGGGCATTGAAGGAAAGCAATAAATGCTGCAGGCATTAATTCAGCACTTGACGAATATTTCGGGATTGAAAGAAAAGAGATGGAGAGAAGAATGTATGGGTTATTGATTGAGAGAATATTGATTGGACGTACCAGAAGCAAACAAGTGTGGAACACGTGCTCCACTACTTTGATGAAGTTGACAGAGAGAATAGATGAGGCAAATCACCAATTCAAGCTGTTACATACAAGGTCTGTCGGGAAAGGATCCAGCCATGCAATATTTTGAGAAAAATAGCCTACCTGGAGCAATGAGACCTTAGTCTTGAAGTTCTTCCCTTGGGACCTTACGTATTTACTTTAGCATCTCTTCCCCTTTTCAAAACAATCAACGAAGTCCTTTTTCGGAATGGTCATCAGCTGCCACATCACATTCTCTTTTATCTCTTCAACGCCAGGAATTTCATACTGCAGTTGCAGGGGACTTGTTCCAAGCTGAAAACAATGACCCATGCTTCCAAAAAAAGCTCATTACTGGAGAAGAGTCATGGGTCTATGGCTATGACCCTGAGAAAAAAGCTGTCTTCCCAACAATTGGTTGATGAGATAAAGGAGAGTGCGACAAGGCAGCTGATGACCATTCCAGAAAAGGACTTTGCCGATTGTTTTGGATAGTGGAAGAAAAGTCGGGGAAAAGTGTGTGAGGTCCCAAGGGGAGTTCTTCAAAGGGGACTAAGGCATCATTATTCTAGGTAGGCTATTATTCTCAAAATAGAGCATGGCTGAATAGTTTCCTAATAGACCTAGCATACGACTGAAGAAGAGTGAGAATGGTTTAGGAGAAAGAGGGAGGAAGGGTAAGAGACTGAGACACATTGATGGACGTGGTTGAAGAGACTACGTATCAAGATAAGAAATACGAAAAAGTGTGTACCATAAGAGGAATTAAGAGGCAATGCATGGATGTGACTTAGATAAAGGATGTGCCCAAGGACTATGCATGATAGTGCTACAAAAAAATAATTCACAAGGAATAAGTTTCCTTGCAATTACCTAAAAGCATACTTTTTCATTGTGCCTTCTCAAGAGTGAATATCATTAAAGTACATTGAAGTGACCTCTTACATGTCTGTGTAGAGGTCATTTTTCCTGCCTGAAGCCTAGTAAAGAATATCTTGAAGTATTTTTCGAAACATGAGATCTCCATTTGTAGAAGAAAAAATTTCTGAGGAAAGGAAAGGATAGATAGTTTTGTTTGTAGCAGGAGTAAATCACAATGGGTACCCATGAGGAGAAATACACACAGTCATACATCTACATGGCATTCCAACCATCCCCAAAAGCATACGGCTGGGAGTAATAAGGCATCAGTCAGAAAGAACAAGGCAGGATGGAGTCTGCCACGGGGGATTCATGCATAAAAGCAATAATATTCCATCTCTTTATGCCCTGATCATAAATTTCTTTCAAGAAGATAAAGAAATCCTGGTATCTATTTGGTTGAGCCTACCTCTTTTCTTTAGTCACTACATTGTTCAACCAGCTGATTTAGCACAGGCACTGAATTGTTTCCACTGAGCCATTGGTAAAATTTCAATATTGATACCATTTTAGAAGTTGATTAACCCATCCCAAGGCTTCCAGTGTTAATCTAACGAGGAAAGTGTAAGCATTTGATTCAATATTGTAAAATTATTTTTTATGCCTTAGGTCTTACAATGGTAGCATTTCACCAGCATGGAAGATTATCTATATAATATGCTCAACAATGAAGTAAAGGTTATACATAAAAATGGAAACATAAACCTAAACTATTCTTTACACATTTAGATAAGTGTATTACAATGTACAAATAAAAACTAACATTATAGGGAGTGTGCAGTAGTTCCTAGGGCTTTAATTATTATCTAGAGTGAGTATTAGCATTACAAACATACTGTGGGTGTCACAAAATTAATCTTTGATTCCATAGGATTCTGTACTTGAGAATAAATGGTCAAAAATTAATTTTATACACCCAATTTACAGCTAAATTATTCAAAACTTGTCAATGAAAATATCAAATCTTCCTTTCATTTACAGGATTGTCACTTCTGAAGTTAGAAATCACCAATAATTTTGCAGGTTTTGCTATGAATTTTCCTAATTTTGACTGCACATTTTTCATGAAGATCAAAGTTGAAATGGCTTAACAAAGAATTTCTAAACCTATGCAAGGGATTGTCTTAGGTTGAGGAAGTGAGTAAGCCAGAGGAATTCTTTTTAGTATCGCTCACAGTCAAAACACTAGATTTTACTTATTTTTTCTGCAATTTCATTTTAGATGCATGGAAAAAGATATGGTAGGTTCATTCCTTTAAGAAAAAATGTTGTCTAGTCATTCAAGCAAAGTTGTTGCCTTGAAATATGTTATTAGGAATCAGAGTCCAGTCATCATTATGGAGCATGACACTCAATGGATCAGAAGCATGGACCATCGGAAACATAGACCAGAAAAGACTAGATTCCTTCGAAACCTGATGCTGGAGGAGGATACTGGAAGGAAGATCAAATGGATGAATGAAATAAGAAATGAAGAAGTATACAGAAGAATTGAAGAAGATTGGACCTTATGGACCACCTTAAAGATAAGAAGAACCAGATGGATTGGTGACACCCTGAAGCACAATGGATTCGTGAAGAATATAATAGAAGGAAAAATAGAGGGAAGAGTCCCAAGAGGAAGGCCAAGGGATAGGAATACATGGGACAAATAAAGAAGAAAGTACCTTGCAAAAAATACCAGGAGGTAAGCCAATTAGCATCAGATAGGGCAGGATGGAGGGCTGTCGTCAACCAATCTCAGGATTGAACGACCAATGATGATGATGAACCAGAGTTAAGAGTACAAGATTCTTCTTTGATATTGAAGTTTTTTCCATTCCAGGCCTCTCACAATATGTGTTGTGTAAGATGATGAAATTACTACATAAGGCATTATTCAACTAATAGTGTGTGAGTATCAATACACTGTGAAAAAAAAGAGATATCCACTACATCTGTCATCGATTGCTGAAAATTTCTAACATTCATTCATAGAACACGCAACTCAATTTTTACACCTGATTTTCAACTTAACCAGCAATCGTTGGTTAGAATGAAAACAGAGCATGAAATTTTCCAATTGCTTTCTCTCTTAAACATGGCTTAACATATTTAGCGAACCAGCTAAATACCTTTCCATCGAGAAAATACTGCATAAAAATAAGAAGTAAAATGTTTGTACTATTGGAAATTTGTGTAAAATGGAATATTTTAAGTCTGACAATGTGTACTCGTAATACTTATCACTTAATTTGGTTCGTCATGAGCCTACTTTTGAGGAACCAAGGGATCCACATTTAAGCATCTCATTAGATACACAGTTAATGCCATTTGAAGTGCTCTCCACTCAGCCCTGAAGCAGAGATCAGTATACCATTGAAACATGCTTGTTGTGGGAAGCCAGTACACTAGCTACAGCACCCATCCAATCCCTACCCATTTTTAATTAATAAATTTCCCTATTATGAGTTCCCAGACCTGATGTGTTATATAGGCACAAAAACAGAATGATTATTTTTTCCTGGTGATTTTCTTTTACTCCTTCCGTTACTGTAAAAAATGAATTTATAAAAACTTCTAATTGAAACCAACAATATTGAAGGGAAGAGTACGAAAATGTATCCTTCTCTTAAGATATACACATTTAATATTTAAATTAATTTTTATGCAATAGCAAATGATGTGATCGTAGAACAACATGTGATCTTTTACATATTCATAGTAGTAGTAGTTTTTAGGGGAGGCGACCGACAGCTAAGGTCATTTGCGCCATAGGGGATGGACAGGAAAGGATGGAGGGTGGAGAGAAACCCGGCATCGGCATTAGCCTACTCTTCACGAAAAGGCGCCAAGGGGTCCGCAGCTTAACGTCCCATCCGACGGACGGCGTACTCACTCAAAGTGCCCTCCACAAAGCACCTCAAGTAGGGATCGAGATACCTCTGAAAAATATTCAACACTGCCGGGATTTGAACCCACGCCCTCAGGGTGGGAAGCCAGTACGTTAGCCCCCACACCATATCGATCCCCATATTCATATATACATATATAGAAGGAGTCAGTCTCTGTGACATTATGTGATCTTAGTAAGGCTTTCGACTGTGTTCATCATTCAATAGTACTAACAAAGCTAGAATTTTATGGTATTAAGGGTTGCACTGAAGCTAATTGTCATATTTGGATGATCACCACCAATTGGTTGAACTTGATGGCTGTCGATCTGCAGCTCTTAAAGTAAAATGTGGTGTGGTGTGGTGAAAAATGGTGGGCTCTGTGGTTGGCCCAATACTTTTCATCATCATGATTAATGATTTGCCCTGTTATATGAAACCTACATCTGTTTTATATGCTGATGACACTACTTTTGTTCAAAAGTGTCAACATCTAGAAGATGCAAAGGTACGATCTAGCGCTACGCAAAGACAGGCTAAGGAATAGTTTGATGCTAATCATTTACATTTAAATACTAACAAAACTCAGCATATTGTGTGCAGTCTTAAATCAAAAATAACTGATGTTGAAACTGTTAAAATATTAGGAATTTATATTGATACAAAACTTAACTGGGAGGCTCACGTCAGTCAGACCTATAATAAACTGAGTAAAGCTGTTTATATGTTAAGAAAGCTCAACTTTCTCCTTTCCAATGAGTATCGTTCAACATTTTACCATGCCTTATTTCAATGTAATTTGAATTATGGTGTTGAGTTATGGGGTCATTCCCCACATGTTAAACAAATTTCGCTACTACAAAAGAGAGCTATTCAGTCTCTTGCTAATATACCACCACATGATTCCTGCAAACCTTTTTTTATTGTGTATGGACTCATGACTGCATTTAGTTTATACATCTTTAAGGCTCTGATTCATGTGAAATTTAATCTAGAAACTTACCAATTAAGATCTAACATCCAAACATCCATATATATATATATATATATATTATATATATATATATATATATATATATATATATATATATATATATATATATATATATATATATATATATATTATATTAGTTATATGTATATATAAATTCTCTATCTTCCGATGAAGACGGAGTAGAATTCCATCGAAATTATCAAGAAATAACGTGTGAGTGTTCCTTTTTTTGTTTTTCTATTTTGTTTGCTACTGTGTAATGTACTATTCGGCACTTCCGTGTTACGTCTACGAAAGCATATATATATATATATATATATATATATATATATATATATATATATATATATATATATATATATATATATATATATATATGTATGTGTGTGTGTGTGTGTATTCACGCACACAGTAATATAAAACTGTAATAGTGATGATGATTTCTTCAAGTTTTCGATGATGCATTATAATATCGCAACATTAGTATAATTAAGGCCTTTTTATTATTTGAAAATTAACATGAATAAATTAAGTTGCAATTAAAAATTAATTAATTTAAGTGCCTTAACATATTTTGGGCCGAGTCCATCGATCAATGTGAACAATGGAAAATGTAATATTATACTATGAATTTTCAATATCAAATTATTTCACATACCGTGATCATTTCAAAGCCGATCTCTGGGCAAGGGAACCATGTCCCAAAACGTTTTTTAAAAATTAATGCTTTATCCCTATAAAATTACATAGCCGTTAAGTCGTAATAAGTTAAAGACACATCTAAGGAATCTCAAAGTTTTGAAACTTATATACCACAAAGGATAAGATTTTCTAATATAATAAACAGTTAACTCAAAAAATCAAATAAACTATTAGCCCAATTAGCCGAGGAATTACCTCGGAAATAAGTCTCAACTCTGCTGATACGTTGGTTTCGTGTAGCACTTCTACATTTTTTCTCTAAAAACGTGAGAAACGACTCTATGTTTTGAATGGATAGGCCAAGACCGCCGAGAATATATGAGGTCCTCTGGTGATAGTCGAAATCGACTAAAAGATTTCGTTTCGATAAAATTTATTTTCATGATCACTAATGGGCGCCTTCGACGTCTGTAATCTTGCGTTGTTTGGAAATTTGCAATTGTAGTGAATAATCAATTTTTTCTGCCATGAATGCTCTAATTCGCTCTCAGAAACTGACAGCCGTTAGCCGAAGTCTTATATATCAAGCGTTTTATTCTACTGATTACAGCAAGAAGGAAAATATAGACGATTTGGTAAAAAAAAGTAAGGTTGTTGTTTTCATGAAAGGAGTTCCCGAGCAACCACAATGTGGTTTCAGTAATGTTGTGGTTCAGATATTCAGAATGCATGGAGTTGATTATGATGCACACGATGTTCTGAAGGATGAAAGCTTAAGGCAAGGTTAGTGCGTTAAAGACCCTCGTAGCCTTCAAATAAATTTGGCGTATTTATGTCGGCAGTACGTATAGTTAAGAGATTTTTCCAGGTTAGTATTCGCAAGTTAATGTAGATGTAAGATTCGTTTTTTTATCCATAGGAATTAAGGGATTTTCCAACTGGCCCACGATTCCCCAAGTTTTTATCGGTGGAGAATTTGTTGGTGGCTCCGACATCATGCTCCAAATGCATCAGAGTGGCGATCTAATTGAGGAGCTCAAAAAAGTTGGAATAAAATCTGCTTTATTAGTGAAATCGCAAGAAAATACAAGTGACAAAACTAAGTGAATCCCGGTATTTAAATTAAGGGATGTTAATCTTCCCTAAGGTCATAGTAAATCCAGAGAAACCTGATTAAAGTGAAAATCTTGGTTTTACTTTGGTATGTGGAACCCAGTCATCATTGTTATGCAACCATTGTATGCGGCTTAAATAAAAATAGCATTTGTGACAAACTTATTTACTGCTCTCGGCCGCTTCAATGGCATATTAATAAGCCTAGAATCGACTTCAGGAAGATTCTTAATCCCAATTATCAATCTCTTCTAGGTTAATATCATCAGGAACCTGAAATACAATTAGAAAAGGTTAATGGCCCCTGAAGCAGGAACAGGAGATACTTCATAAGCGAAACTTACGAAACAATTATCAGTTTCAGTACGTTCGATTGCCAAAACAGTAGGATCTGTCATGTTGATTGAACGAGTTCTTTCCGTAGAGGTATCTGCTTGAGGTGTTTCTCGCTGTTGATCAGATCACAATATAAAAGGGCGGTCGGTGTTCATTAATAAATTGGCTTTACAATAATTTTACATGGTGTATCAATAAAATCAAATTGTAATCCTGTTATACCTTCAATGTGCCTCTCTTCCCCTTCTTAAATTTTGTGGTCATTTCGAGTAGCAGAAAGTTGACTCCTTTTTCCACACCTTTGGTATTAGACGTCTTAAAAGAATATGTAATGAAGTTAAGTAACATAAATGTGCCTTCTGACTCAATCTTATTCGTAATTACGGAAATACCTCTAATATTTTGAAGCATTTTTCGCGAAATTCTTCATTTAAGCTTCGACGAATAATTTCGGTAACTGCGGTTGAAATGACTCTGCAGCATTCAAGATCCTTCGCCTAAAGCAAATCATTGAACAGTTAAAAGGTTATGTAAATAGGCGATAGAGAAATATTTTTATATAGTTTTAGTTACGGTGCAGTTCATGGCGGTGGTAGTTTAAAACAGCCGATAACAATTGTTTCCCGTAGCAACCGAAACACATAATTTTGGCTTGAGTTTAACATTTACAATCGATCGTGCTCGTGAGAATCGACACGTAAACGATGGGTTCCTTGCTGAAAAACTTATTTCAGTTTTGGATAATATTTGCAAGGCAAACCATCTAATGCGAATTGTAAACGTGCTTCTAGGTAACAACGAAGTCAATTCATGCTAACAGTTTTTAAGGGTGTTTTTAGGTTTGTTCAGGGTAGAAATCTTAGATAAATGCCCACAATGGTACTGGCGTTTTTACGTAATGCTGACCTAGCGCCGATACTTTCTGTAATAACTGCCGTCTGTTTGGATATAATTATTCAAGGTTTGTTGAAAGTGGCATTTAAAACTTGTAAGGGAATTTTATCATACTAATGATAGTATTTTCTGAAAATTTGGCCTTTGAAGTATGAGAGACAATAGTTTGCGGGAAAATACCAAGTCTTCTTTCGTAACCCAAAGTAATACTCCAAAATGTGTTTGCCTTCATGGATTTTCTGGCCCCTTCATGCCTGTGTTGTATGCTGAGGGCCTGCCTTCCTTTAATGGAATAACTGCACTTGAACATCACTCAAAATATGAATAATAGAGATACCGCAGTTTTATTCGATTTCATCTCTCAATATCGGAACAAATTCATGAAGCTACTGACTTAAAATTAAACCTTTGATACCTCATGGTATCCCACTGTAGCTTGGCATGGAAGAAAATGCCTTGTTTAGTATGTTGTGTGTATCTGAAACCCTTCGATTTCCCATTCATCACAAAAGCTGTGTTTGGCAAAAGTTCCAACTTTGAAATATCACTATGGATGTGGTAAGTGATGTGTACAAGTATGTATAAATAGTGCTCATACTGCATTAAGCCTTTACAATGAGGACCATTTCTTTTTCGAAAAAACTCTTGTACAGTTTTTGATCTGAGAAGTTAATCTCAGTTACTCTTTCAGTTCGAGTCATCTTTTGATAAAGAACAGTCCAAGTGCTCCAAATCATACCATTTGAATTAAGTATAAATAGTACTTACAGGCAGCTGATAGTGACTCTAAAAATTAGAAATCACAAAAATTATGAATTTTTATCTCAAAGAGAATATGGGCCATAGTGTGTGCAAATTTTAATGCTATATTTATTATGCCTAATTTTAAATTGGCCAGGTGGTAACAGATGTAACAAATGCGTTCTTAATTTTGCACTAAAATTTCAATTTGAATTTTTACCCAAAGTATATATCACCCAAGCCAATGCTTAGCAGTATGCTTCCAATCACTCTGCAGATAATGAGTGATCACACCTGAAAAAGCTGATATATTTCATTGAATAAGTTTTTATTCCCTCCCCGGACTACAACCTTGATGTGGTGGAAGGGCTTGTGCGTTCCGATGACACCTAGAGCTGTGCTGGCGGGAGTAATTAAATTGCTCCTGGTAGGGTCACCCATGCCAGATAGGTCGAAGGTTAGGAGCCAGACGAAAGGTAGTCCACGCAGCGTCTGTTCCTCAGTGAGGCGGCTGCAATGGGGTCTGACCCCGGTGGGGCGGCCAGTAAGTGATGGTGTCACGTTAAAAACACTATAGAGGAAGGCAACGGGAAACCACCTCAATTATCATTCCCAAGATTAACATATATAGAGTCCTATACAGAGCTTTTGAGTCCTGGCAACTACGGGGATCGGCCGTGTGTCGTGCCTGGCAGCGGGGGAGGCAAGGCTTCCGTGGTCGTCGACCCTTGCAAGGGAAAACCAGCAGCAGCAGGACAGAGGACGCAGGAGAAGAAGACCAAAGTAGTTAGAATAGGAACGTGGAATGTTAGGACAATGATGAGGACAGGGAAATTGGAGAATGTTAAGCGAGAGATGGAAAGGGGGAATATAGATATTTTAGGTCTATGCGAGGTGAGATGGAAAGATAGCGGGGATTACTGGAGTGATAAGTATAGAATAATATACAGCGGTGGGGACGAGAGCCAACGAGGGGTTGCCATAGTGTTAAATGAACAGGTAGGAAGAAGCGTAGTCAACATAGAGCAGGTAACGGATAGAATACTACTAGTATGGATAAAAGCAGAACCGACGAACTTAGTTATTATTCAGGTATACATGCCACCGAGTAACCATAAGGAAGAAGAGGTCAATAGGATATATGATCAGTTAGAGGACATGATCACGTGTGTTCCTGCAGGGAAATATTTGATAGTGATGGGGGATTGGAATGTGACGGTAGGCGAAGGAAGAGATGGTGATGAGGTGGGGGACTATGGTTTAGGCACGAGGAATGACCGCGGGGAGAAAGCAGTTGAGTTCTGCAGGAGACAGGGGTTAGTCATCACCAACACTTGGTTTAGACACCACAAAAGACGCAGGTATACATGGAAAATGCCAGGTGACTCAGGAAGATATCAGCTAGATTATATCCTGGTTAGACACAGGTTTAGGAACAGTGTGATAAATTCCCACAGCTTCCCGGGAGCGGATGCGGACTCAGACCACAATTTAGTTGTTATGAAATGTAGTGTACATTTCAAAAAGATAAGGCAGGGGCAGCGAGTTAGAAAATGGAATGTAGAAGCATTAAATGGGTTGAAAAGGAAGGAATACAAACAGGCGGTGGAGAAAATCATGGAGGATGGTAAAGAGCTAAGTACTATCGAAGAAAAATGGGAAATGATCAAGAAGGGGTTGTCTAAAGCCGCAAAAGACACTATTGGAACCGTTAACGCTAAAAGGACTAGGAAACCATGGATCACGGATGAGATGATTACAAAGATGGATGAGCAGCGAAAATGGAAGAATGTAAATACAGAGTTAGGCAAAATGAAGTACAAAGAATTGAACAATAAATTGAGGCGGGCAACAAATAAAGCAAAAGAAGCATGGTGGAAGACGCAGTGAGAGGATATGGAAAGTCTGCAGAGGAAGGGTGAAATCGGTGCGCTGTATAGCAAAGTTAAATCGTTATCGGGAAGTAAGAAAGGAAGAGCTATGCTAACAGTTAGAGATAAGGTGGGTAAGGTAATAGTTGATGCAGGAAAGATCCAAGAGAGATGGAAGGAGTATATAGAAGAACTGTATAGTAAAGAACTCAGACCAACAAAGTTAGACATTGAAAAAGAAAATGACTTAGAGGAAGACAGCTTAGGTCCAGGCATACTTGACAATGAGATAGAAAGGGCATTAAGGGAGATGAAACTAAATAAGGCCGTGGGGGTAGATAACATTCCCGTGGAACTTTTAAAATGCTTAGGAAAATGTGGGAGGAAGAGGCTGTATGGGCTGATCCGTAGTATTTATGAGGAGGGAATCTGGCCGGAAGGCTTTGTGAGATCAGTTTTAGTTCATATTCCAAAAAGGTAAAGGCCACGTCATGTGAGGACTATAGGACAATTAGTTTGATATCCCACGCAGCTAAAGTCGTTCTCAGGATCATAAACAAAAGGATAGAGAGTAGGGCAAATGATTACTTAGGGGATGATCAGTTTGGGTTTAGGAAGGGGAGAGGTACGCATGATGCCATTGAGGTACTGAGATTATTAATCGAGAGGAATATAGAACACAACCAGGAGGTATTTGCCTGTTTCGTAGATTTTGAAAAAGCGTTTGATAGAGTGAATTGGAAAAAACTAATGAGTATATTGCATAAAATAGGAATAGATTGGAGGGAAAGGAGGCTAATCCACAACCTGTACATGTCTCAGACTGCTCAGGTGTGGGTGGGAAACGGTGAGTCAGGATGGGCAGTGTTAGGAAGGGGTGTAAGGCAGGGTTGCCCATTATCACTGTTGCTGTTCAACCTGTATGCAGAGGAAATGATCAAAGAGGCATGGGAAGAACTGGAGGTAGGAATGAAAGTGGGCGGGGAATTCGTAAAATCAGTTAGGTTTGTTGATGACCAAGCTTTAGTTTGTCAGTCAGCCAAGGGGCTGCAAGCATTGCTGAGTGAATTGGAAATTCAGTGCGACAGGTATGGGATGAGAATCAATATTAATAAAACAAAGGTTATGCGATTTTCTAGAAAGAAAAAGGCCAAGCTTAATATTAAAATATGAGGGCAAAAACTAGAGCAGGTAGAACAGTTTACGTATCTCGGTAGTGTTTTGGACCAACACGGTCAAAGTAGTAGGGATGTAAGGAGAAAAATTGCGCTAGGCAAAGAGGCTTTCACAAGGAGGAGGGAGTTGATGACGGGGACTTTGAGTAAGGATGTTAAGGAAAGACTCGTAAAAACTTTGATATGGAGCGTAGCTATGTACGGTGCGGAAACGTGGTCATTGAAGCAGGAGGATAGACGTAGATTGGAGGCTTTTGAAATGTGGGTGTGGAGAAGAATGGAGAAGGTGAAATGGACAGAGAAGAAAACAAATGAGGAAGTACTTGGTATGGTGGGCAAAGAGAGGGGTTTGTTGGGAGCAATCCTATGGAGGCAGGAAAAGTGGATGAAGGGGGTGTTGACCGGCAGTGGGATGTTGAAGACTGTAATTGAGGGGAGAATGTTGGGCAAACGAGGAAAGGGAAGGAACAGGATAGGGATGTTGGACGGGATGAAGGGAGGAAGAAATTACTCAGAGATGAAGAGGGACCTGAATAGAGTAGGATGATGGATTTTGTATTTTGTTAGGAGTAATAAAATATTTTTTTGGTAGTTGTGTCCATCCAAAAACCTACCTTAACCGGTAGATTACCTATTAATTAATAAAGTTTTTATTCTTTGAAATGCCCCAAATGAAAAAAAATAGTATTCTCATGGCACCAATTGAATACCATTCACTTTTATGAAATGTGATGTATTAAATATGTACTGAACCATCCTTGATTAACCAGGATTAGGCTAACCAAAGTAGGGATTAATCGTGATGATAAAAAAATATTATCTACCCTGCAAAACTGCTTGCGTGCTTATTCTGAGAGATAGCCAAAAAAGCAGTTAATATAAGCCCAAAGTCATGTGTGATATAGTATTCATGCTGCATATAAAACCTTGTCACTCAATTGTTGGGGTTGAATACCTCACAAAATCTGCCTCCATTGGGGTTTGAACCCATGTCCTCTTTGTAGGGAGCCAGTACTCTTGCCACTGTATTCATCCCCCATCATTTTGTTTGTTTCTCAACCTCTTGATATAAATTGATATATGATATCCATATGCTGGTACCGACATCATTAAATGCCTGCCTACAATTTAAGTGGCTCACATGTTCACTCAACAAGACCATTCCTCCAAAGAAGATTGTTGATTGAATGCTTGTGGAGCTTATTTATCAGTGCACTCTAAGATTTTTATTTCAAACAATAAATGTATTAAAGTTTTGAAATTGGGGACTTTATATTTGTATACAAGTATTTTTGTATGTATGGTTTTTATATATATACATATGTATGTAATGCATATGTATTTGTGTGTGTGTGTATAAATTTTAATGGGTGGCAGTAGTCCAGGGGTAGAGCATTGGACTACTGACAGGAGAGCCTGGGTTCGATACCCAGGCAAGCCTCTCTGGACACCCTCAGATCCACCAGGTGTAGGGTCGTGGGTTGTCATGGCTGTGAATAATAAGTTAATAGAAGTGAGATAGCACTAGCGACAAAAACACAAATAAAACTCTCAGGTATTCTGAATTTTCGGCGGCCGAACCACCTTTGTCTTGGGAAATAAGAAATTATAAATTCCCTTGAAGAAGTTAATTCGGCCACCCAAAATTTGGAAACGTGAGTTTCATTTGTATGCAATTCTCTGTTTTTGCTCACTACCTTGTTTCTCCTTTTAATTTATATATATATATATATATATATTTTTTTTTTTTTTTTTTTTAAGGTAATCTACCGGTTAAGGTAGGTTTTTGGATGGACACAACTACCAAACAGGCATTTTATTATTCCTAACAAAACAAAAAAATCCATCATCCTACTCTATATCAGGTCCCTCTTCATCTCTGAGTAATTTCTTCCTCCCTTCATCCCGTCCAACATCCCTATCCTGTTCCTTCCCTTTCCTCTTTTGCCCAACATTCTCCCCTCAATTACAGTCTTCAACATCCCACTGCCGGTCAACACCCCCTTCATCCACTTTTCCTGCCTCCATAGGATTGCTCCCAACAAACCCCTCTCTTTGCCCACCATACCAAGTACTTCCTCATTTGTTTTCTTCTCTGTCCATTTCACCTTCTCCATTCTTCTCCACACCCACATTTCAAAAGCCTCCAATCTACGTCTATCCTCCTGCTTCAATGACCACGTTTCCGCACCGTACATAGCTACGCTCCATATCAAAGTTTTTACGAGTCTTTCCTTAACATCCTTACTCAAAGTCCCCGTCATCAACTCCCTCCTCCTTGTGAAAGCCTCTTTGCCTAGCGCAATTCTTCTCCTTACGTCCCTACTACTTTGACCGTGTTGGTCCAAAACACTACCGAGATACGTAAACTGTTCTACCTGCTCTAGTTTTTGCCCTCATATTTTAATATTAAGCTTGGCCTTTTTCTTTCTAGAAAATCGCATAACCTTTGTTTTACTAATGTTGATTCTCATCCCATACCTGTCGCACTGAATTTCCAATTTACTCAGCAATGCTTGCAGCCCCTTGGCTGACTGACAAACTAAAGCTTGGTCATCAGCAAACCTAACTGATTTTACGAATTCCCCGCCCACTTTCATTCCTACCTCGAGTCCTTCCCATGGCTCTTTGATCATTTCCTCTGCATACAGGTTGAACAGCAATGGTGATAATGGGCAACCCTGCCTTACACCCCTTCCTAACACTGCCCATTCTGACTCCCCATT
Organism: Hetaerina americana; assembly: GCF_022747635.1. Lineage (NCBI taxonomy): Eukaryota > Metazoa > Arthropoda > Insecta > Odonata > Calopterygidae > Hetaerina > Hetaerina americana. The sequence goes on from NW_027286763.1 coordinate 13,357,863, forward strand.
TCCCACCCGCACCTGAGCAGTCTGAGACATGTACAGGTTGCGGATTAGCCTCCTTTCCCTCCAATCTATTCCTATTTTCTGCAATATACTCATTAGTTTTTCCCAATTCACTCTATCAAACGCTTTTTCGAAATCTACGAAACAGGCAAATACCTCCTGGTTGTGTTCTAAATTCCTCTCGATTAATAATCTCATTACTGCAATGGCATCATGCGTACCTCTCCCCTTCCTAAACCCAAACTGATCATCCTCTAAGTAACCATTTGCCCTACTCTCTATCCTTTTGTTAGTGATCCTGAGAACAACTTTAGCTGCGTGGGATATCAAACTAATTGTCCTATAGTCCTCACATGACGTGGCCTTTACCTTTTTCGGAATAGCAACTAAAACTGATCTCACAAAGTCTTCCGGCCAGATTCCCTCCTCATAAATACTACGGATCAGCCCATATAGCCTCTTCCTCCCACATTTTCCTAAGCATTTCAAAAGTTCCACGGGAATGTTATCTACCCCCACGGCCTTATTTAGTTTCATCTCCCTTAATGCCCTTTCTATTTCATTGTCTAGTATGCCTGGACCTAAGCTGTCCTCCTCTACGTCATTTTCTTTTTCAATGTCTAACTTTGTTGGTCTGAGTTCTTTACCATACAGTTCTTCTATATACTCCTTCCATCTCTCTTGGATCTTTCCTGCGTCAACTATTACCTTACCCGCCCTATCTCTAACTGTTAGCATAGCTCTTCCTTTCTTACTTCCCGATAACGATTTAACTTTGCTATACAGTGCACCGATTTCACCCTTCCTCTGGAGACTCTCCATATCCTCGCACTGCGTCTTCCAGCAGGCTTCTTTTGCTTTATTTGTTGCCCGCCTCAATTTATTGTTTAATTCTTTGTACTTCATTTTGCCTAACTCTGTATTTACATTCTTCCATTTTCGCCGCTCATCCATCTTTGTAATCATCTCATCCGTGATCCATGGTTTCCTAGTCCTTTTAGCGTTAACGGTTCCAATAGTGTCTTTTGCGGCTTTAGACAACCCCTTCTTGATCATTTCCCATTTTTCTTCGATAGTACTTAGCTCTTTACCATCCTCCATGATTTTCTCCACCGCCTGTTTGTATTCCTTTCTTTTCAACCCATTTAATGCTTCTACATTCCATTTTCTAACTCGCCGCCCCTGCCTTATCTTTTTGAAACGTACGCTACATTTCATAACAACTAAATTGTGGTCTGAGTCCGCATCCGCTCCCGGGAAGCTGTGGGAATTTATCACACTATTCCTAAACCTGTGTCTAACCAGGATATAATCTAGCTGATATCTTCCTGAGTCACCTGGCATTTTCCATGTATACCTGCGTCTTTTGTGGTGTCTAAACCAAGTGTTGGTGATGACTAACCCCTGTCTCCTGCAGAACTCAACTGCTTTCTCCCCGCGGTCATTCCTCGTGCCTAAACCGTAGTCCCCCACCTCATCACCATCTCTTCCTTCACCTACCGTCGCATTCCAATCCCCCATCACTATCAAATATTTCCCTGCAGGAACACACGCGATCATGTTCTCTAACTGATCGTATATCCTATCGACCTCTTCTTCCTGATGGTTGCTCGGTGGCATGTATACCTGAATAATAACTAAGTTCGTCGGTTCTGCTTTTATCTCCACTAGTAGTATTCTATCCGTTACCTGCTCTATGTTGACTACGCTTCTTCCTACCTCTTCATTTAATACTATGGCAACCCCTCGTTGGCTCTCGTCCCCGCCGCTGTATATTATTCTATACTTATCACTCCAGTAATCCCCGCTATCTTTCCATCTCACCTCGCATAGACCTAAAATATCTATATTTCCCCTTTCCATCTCTCGCTTAACATTCTCCAATTTCCCTGTCCTCATCATTGTCCTAACATTCCACGTTCCTATTCTAACTAATTTTGTCTTCTTCTCCTGCGTCTTCTGTCCTGCTGCTGCTGGTTTTCCCCTGCAAGGGTTTCGTGGGATGACGACCGCGGAAGCCTTGCCTCCCCCGCTGCCGGGCACGACACACGGCCGATTGGGCCGAGCCCCGTGGTTGCCAGGACTCAAAATATCTCTATTGTCCATCATATTTTTCTTGGGAATGATAATTGAGGTGGTTTCCCGTTGCCTTCCTCAATAGTGTTTTTAACGTGACACCATCACTTACTGGCCTCCCCACTGGGGTCAGACGCCATTGCAGCCGCCTCACTCAGGAACAGACGCTGCGTGGACTACCTTTCGTCTGGCTCCTAACCTTCGACCTATCTGGCATGGGTGACCCTACCAGGAGCAATTATTATTACTCCCGCCAGCACAGCTCTAGGGGTCATCGGAACGCACAAGCCCTTCCACCACGTCAAGGTTGTAGTCCGGGGAGGGATATATATATATACACACACATATGCATACATATGTATGTACACACATACATATGTATATATATATATATATATATATGTATATACATGTATATACATATATATATATATATATATATATATATATATATATATATATATATATATATATATATATATATATAGGTACATGTATATACATATATATACATATATATATATATAAACCATAAATACAGTAATCAACCCAAAGGTCAGTTTGGTAGGTGTTAGTAATGTTCATTCAATAAGAAGCCTGATGGTATGTGTAATTCACTCATCAGGGGGGCAGTTCCTTTTCATGTGCCAGCTATAGTTTTCCAGAACTAGTTCCTGGAATATAATGCAGCTCAGGTAAAGCTGAGGGTGCCTAGAGAGGCTAGCCCGGGAATCAAACCCGGGCCCTATGGTCAGTATTCCATTGCTATATCCCTGGACTTTGCTTATATATATGCTTGATATGCTTACATATATATATTTATACACACACATATATATATTTGTGTGTGTGTATATATATATCTTTCAAAGAAAAACGAAGTGCTTGTTGCTAGAGTTTCCCTTGGCTCCATGTACATTTACTTATGGCAGAATCCTTTTGACACATAACAGTTCATGTGGGAGTTTAAGATAAACCTCAAGAGTTTGACAGTAAATGTGATTTATTAGCTTCCTAAATCATATCTATGAAAAATGTTGACATAGAGATAGTAAACTTGCCGCAAAGATTAATTCCAGTTCTCGTAACAAAAAGGCCTTAATTAGGCAAACAGCTAGACAAAAAATTGTCAACCATAAAATATAATCCATAATTTTTTTAATGTAGGTGTGGTTAATTAGACTATTCTCAGCTAGTTAAATTTATTCATATTAGTGATTATTTTTTTCAGTAATCTACCAGTTAAGGTAGGTAATGGATGGACACAAGCAATGGTACAGGGACAATCTCTTGCCTGACTTGCCTTGACTGCAAAACATAACCTGACATCCAACTCTGTAACAAGCCCCTCTTCATCTCCATATACTTCCTTCCTCTCTTCATTCCATCCAACATCCCTATCCCATTCCTTCCCCTTCTTTGCACACTTAGCATTCTCCCCTCTATCACAGTCGTCAACATCCTATTGCCAATCAAAATGCTCCGAATGCATCTTTCCTGCCTCAGTTGTATTTCTCTAAACAATACCCTCTCCTCCACCATAGCTAACAGTTCCTCATTTGTTTTCCTTTCTTTAAATTTCACCTTTTCCATTCTTCTTCTCACCCACATTTCTTTTATCATGTCTCCCTTAAATAAGCAGATATTTTAAAGTTTTAGTTGCTCCATGGGCTGCATCAAAGTAATCATATTTCTGTAATTTTCAAATGGTACTCTATATGAGTAATGGATTTTTCATGAAATTAAGAGGCAGGGAAATATACAATTAGAAAATAATAGCCTTATACATAACTGTTCGGAAAGCAAAAATAGCGCTTAGAAATCAATTTCCTGATAAATTTATTTCAAGCTAGGAACAGAGGTATTGATTTAAGTGAAATATGACACTGAACACTTAATTTTTATTAATCATTGGCTAAGTACGTACTACAGTACAATTTTATAGATAGAAGCATGTTAGAATATATTACATATATCACTCATTGATATTACTTTCTTTAATGATAAAAAAGATAGCATAGCAATCAGGGTGTTTTTTTCAATACAAATCACTTGAATGATACCTGATATTATTTTGAGATTTACTAGCCATCATATCTGGCCAGTGGTCCAGTCTCGCACTGAGCAGAGAAGGAAGCACCTACTGTTGTGATATTTCATTAAATATGACAAAATTTCATTATGTACTTAAGTATTTTATTACAATGGAGAAAAATTTTAAAGCTAGGACCTTAGGTGAATTGCGGAATAAAAATTTGGAAAAAATCAACATTATAGCTCATTCTGATATAAGTTCTGTTTTATTGTACCATGCTGGATTTGAGAATGAATCAAAATGTTTTTCTGTTTAGAATAAGCCAGTATGTAGCATTCAATAAAAAATAAATTCATGCTGCTTTCAGTTGAAAACATTTTGCTTTTGGGAAAGTTTTATCAGCTATGATAAACTCTGTCTTGTCTTCAAAGCCTAATTCTGAAATAAAAAGTAAATTCTTTACCATTAGTGAAGAAATTATTGGTATAAATAATATTTAAAACAAGGTGAAATCAAAAGTAAAATAAATTTCCGGAAGAGTTTTCATTAAAAAAACCTTATTCCATTATATCCATTAGATCTAATTTTATTTAGCAACTGACACTATAGTTTTTTATAGACATTTTCTTTCTTATATTAATTGTAATTACTTTTAATAATTGAAAAATGCAAACTAGTAAGATTCAGTGCTATCGATTCAGGGGTAAGAAAAACGACGTAGTTTTCATCACATTATTAATAAGCTAGTATGAATTTTCCATCCATTTATGGTACTAAAATTAAGTATTGACCAGAGATGAGCCATCATTACAATATCAATGGGGAGATATATTTTTCTGTTAGTTATACTCTTATCAGTATGATTTTTCCCCAGTTATGTCAATCCTGAATATGTTTGAAGTATTTCGTGTACTGTAGTAAAGCGTGAAAATGGTCCTTGGACTTCTAGAAATCTGGGACAATCAAAAAAATAGTTGAATCATATATAGTGGAGCTGTATTTTGAAAAGAATCTCAACCGGATCCCTGAAACCCTGTGGTAGAACTGTTTTGCCTTGTATTTGTGTATAGGGCAAATAACCCAGAGACATCTGTTCAACTTCTGATGCATGTTCTTCATGCTCAGCACGATGACCCAGGTTGGGCTTGGACTTTTACTGATCCATATGAAAGAACAAAACTTTGGATTCACTAGATGGCAGTAGTATTGCAGGGCATTTTTAAAAATAATGAATTAAGAAAAAAAACTTCAACTGTTTACGCTTTTCCAGCATTCATCCATTGCCAGCTTTATGGAAAACACACTTCAGCTCCTAGTATCTGAAGTGGGTTTGTTGTTTCATGAGCTAATGTGAATTTTGGCCGATGTACCTGGAACATCTTGCTCTAATCCATGAGGCAAAATCCAAATCTGCTCAAAAAGGGTCAAAGAATGGAAATACATTCTTCACATGTCCTAATTTTTTATGGTGTGTTATTAGAGATTTTTAAGTCCCTGTTTAGATAACTTACTTTGATTGACGTTTTGAGAAATGGCTCCATAAGAGTAGTATAAATGACTGTTGTCTAGAAATTTCATATTAAAATTTAAAAGAATGAAATACTGTTATAACACAAATCTCTGATCACTTGTGCATAATATATGAGCCATTAAATACAAGTGCAAGCCCCCCATCAGTCCAAAAAGTTGTTAATTATTTTCTTTAGAGCTCTGTCTCCACTGTTAGAATAGCTTATTGCTGTGAGACTGACTCCTCCCTAATCATTTGACCCACAAGGCATTCACAGTGTGCGGTAGCTGGCTGATAATGTTTGTGCATAACAATAACCAAAATGCAACTTCTATGTGACTAGCCACTTCTTTGGGGGGCATGAGACTTGCACTTCACATTGTTTTAGTTGCTTGATGAATATGAACTGTATCACTTGGCATTCAGTGAGAATATGCTATTCATTTAAGTGTGTGCAATTAACTTAATAATGCATGACAGTGAACGTAAGCTTCAATAACCTTGATATTCAAGGATCATCAGAAAAACATGGAGGCATTGAAAAATGTTCAAGCTGAGAAGAAAAGGAACTCTAGTTAGGCTTATACTATTTTCAAAACTTCTGCTCACATGATGGGATTGTCTTGTTCACTTTGATACATTTGAAGAAATTTTGGGGCACTATGTAATTATTTGTAACATCAGCAGCAGTATTTTTCCAGGTTAGTTACAAGTGAAAACATAGAATGATGTTGGGTCCAAGATGTTTCCTATGAGACTCAGCTTGATTAAACATGTAACATTGTACTCAACCATGGCATGGGCTCGTGTGTCCTAAGCCATTTTATCAAAGTCATGACTTTACAGATAAGTGAGTCCAAATTGTGTTCAATAAACAAACTAAAAGTGGATTCAATGCACTAGGCAGGAGTGGGGAAGCTCATGGAAGCCATTTTTACGGACATTTGAATGATTAAAGGAAGACAGATGTTTTAGCTTACATAAAAAGCTTGCCTGGTGGATTTTGTCTCCATAACAGAGTAAAATGTTCTTGCAGGAAATACCTGTCTGCTGGATTAAATATCAAAATCCTTTATAGTAGGTACTGTGAATGGATGAATGATCACCATAGATAAATAGAGTTAAGTAGATATTACTCTAATGTATAATAAGGGCTTCAATCTGGGCAGTGAGCCTTGAGTGAGTGATGCCAAAGCATAATGTGATAATACACAAAGAAGTTAATCAACCATATTTTTGTTAAATTTGTTGAAATTAGGGAAAGATTTTCCCTTGAAATATGTTAAACTTGGGTATACTCTAATGAAACAACTAAAAGAAAAATATAAATGTTTAGTTGCTTTTTTTGCTTTGATCTCCAAATGTAATGCTACACCAAAGCTCACAACAGGCACAGAGCATAAGTGGAAATTCTGGAATTTCAGTTTGTGTGCACAAAGTGAAATCAAATACAGCATGAATGTATTGTTGAAATTAGAATGTTGCAAAAAATGATGGGTCTTTGGAGGTTGTGAGTTGTGTGGTGCACTACATCAACATTGATATCATGCCCGATGTGAAGAAACTATTAATGTTTGAAGATAACTGGGGTGGGGGGACAAAATAAAAATATTAAGGTTGTTGCATGCATTTAAAAAAACACAGGAGAGGTTTGATTACACTAAACAGTACTTAAAGCTGCCTGGTCATTCTTTTCCACATTTTGATAGGAATTATCACATGGTAGAAGGAAAAAATATATGGATATGTACTCCCAAGGCCATTATTTCATATTAATTTGAGGTTGTCAAGACTATGAGGCAATGCATGCTTTGTAAAATGGGCAAATTCTTGTTCTTTTACTCTGATGTTTTTCAAGAGTTCTTTAAAAAGAGAAGAAGTGTGAACCCAGTTTTAAGGATGCCAAGGCACTTCTGATCTCCAAGCAAGGATATGCCATTAAGCAAGCCAACCTATGATCACTTTTCACCTTAGGCAGTTAAGTCCAAGGCAAAGGACCAGTCAGTTTTTTATCTCTCTATTGTTAAGATACCAAAAAATTAAGCAACTACAGTGACACTAGGTAATCCATAGCACAAACGTTTATGGAAAATGTTCTTTTCCTACAGAGCAATAACCCAACAACACTATCTGAAGAAAAACATTGTAGTGATGATGCACTAGACTATTACAATAAGAATCCAATCAAAGTGTTAGGAAAGCAGCTTATGAAAATTTACCAAATGTCCATATTTAATCTCAGAGAATCAAGAGAACTTAATTAAATGTATTTATAAACACAAGTGTGAATTCAATAGCTGCACATTCTGATTGATGTATTCACTCCAGTATGGAAACATTTTTATATTCAGTCCAATTGGGAAACTCCTGGAGTTGTACAGTTGAACCTAGGTCCCCTACATCAAGGGCCCTCGTATTGTTGATACTTCTCCTTACCACATTCTATCCTTGATTATTTTGAGCCCACGTATGAAGTAGCTTTTTTCATATGAATTACATGTATTTTAAGTTGTCGCCTATGTAATTTTATGGCCTAAAAATGAATCTGGAAATTTTATAGTATTAAATCTAGGGCACCTACAGGTGCATTTGTATATATTCCTGGTGCTATCCAATTCGTCAAACAACTTTCTAAAATGCTCATCTCTCTCTCTATCTTTAACTCATCAATTATCAAATTAATTAATGTTGTTCAATAGTGGGCACATGGTAGGTCAATTCTAAACTTAACACTCTACTCTCATTATCTTTGTTTCTGTGAAAATGGTGGATTCACCTTTGTCATGCAAAGTGCTGTATCACCTGTTTCTTGTTTGTTTTCAAATGGACAAAAATCTATGAATTTAAAAAAGATAGTATCCAACCTCTAAGTGATTTTTTTAAATTTGCTCTTGTCATTTCCTCCATGGCTGGAATTGTTGGCATGTACAGCATTTTAAGTTTTCCCTTTATATTGGCCCTTATGCTTGGGTTTTTTACGTTGAAATTGTGCTTCAATGAATCTATTAAACTTTCTAATGTACCATTCAAATTTTCTTCAATGGTAGATGGAATATTGCTGCATGCAGGACATTGTACCTACATAATTGTAGTTATTGGAATGAATTATATAGATTAAATTAATAATTTTCTAATCATTAAGTCAATTAACATACCTTTCTCTCTATTTCATAAGAATGTGTATAAACCCCATCCTGATCATTAAAATAAAGATGGTTTTTCATTGATGAAAAGCAATTTGTGGCTATTTTAAAGGCTTCAGTTGCACAGACTGCACCAATAACAGCATTAGTAGAAGCTACAGCAGGTACAATATTTTTTAGCACATCCAATATTAATCCATAGTTGACTCCTGATATCCCTGCCAGAAATAAAGTGGTAAATAGTGATTTCCTCTTTATGAGTATGCATACTTTTATCCAGTCCATTAATCTATTACAAAAGTTGCTCTATACATTTAAACTTGTACTCCAATTGGCTGTGAGTAAATATACTAGTTACCCCCACCAAGGGCAGAGTAAAATAATTGATGCCAGAGTCTTCCTCTCCCTGACCTTCCCCTGCTCCCTCCCTCCCCCTAACAGCTCCAGCCTAGAAGACAGTCAACATATTTTGTGCCTGTACTACTAGTCAAAAGACCAGAATAATATTTCCCAGATATTTTAAAGAATCAGCAGTGTCCAAGGCAATTTTTATCATATCTCAAAGAAGCCAAGCCCATTTAAGGAAGAGATATTTCGCCCTTAATTTATTTCATTCTATCCGGCTATGGTGGAAATAGTCTGCATAAAGCTGAAGAAATTAAAATCTAATAGATATGGAAAAATTGATTTTACCATAATTAATTGCACGTTCATGTGACTTTTCATAGATCCACTGTACATGTAGATGGTCATCTTCATTCAGCTCGGCATCTTTACCCCAGGGATTTCCTCTTGGCCATAAGATAAGTTTCACATATTCGACACAATGTTCTGGTAACCTTGGTGTGTTAGCCAATGTGCAAAGATGAAACTTAGTCTAAAACAGCAGGATTTGTTTTAGTGAGAATGGCAAGTTTTATAAGTTAGTAAGGTAAGGTTTTTAAGGGAGTAATATATGTATAGTTCATCAATGATATACCCTTTGAAGGGCAGCAAAGTTAAGTGTGGCCCACATTTGTGTTACTTAAAGGAAGGAAGATCCCTCGGCCACCTTTTTTGTTTCACTGCAGTTAAAAATATAAATGCTACCCAAAAAATCTCACACATGGGCCTGAATAATCTCAGGAAATATTGAGAAAAATTCAATCAGATTAGGAATTAATTACCTAAATTAAAAATACAATAGAGGATCATTTATCTGTAATGCTCAAGACTTAAGCCTTTTTAGATACATACTTTATCTCATGACCCTCAGCTGAAGGCCTAAGAAAATAAAATATTAGTATTTTGACAGCTTTAACTACTACATGTTCTGCCATCCACTATCTCTGCTTCACTGCCTTTCTCTGCTCTCCTTGATGTCACGCTAATTAAAGACAAGTGCCACCAGCCATTGTGATGCATATGCAAGTACTCCTCAAGAGCTTTTATAAGATGCAAATTATTACTTGCATTAAAAATTTTGAAACGATTCTGTTACCTTGCATAGGAAGTACAGAACACCTTTTATTTTGTGGTTGCATAAAAATTTGTTGAGGAAGTTTATTATTTATTGCATATATTGCTGAATCTTGGGTGGAAGGTAATAATTTTTAGCCTCATGGAAAGCAGAATTCATTTTCACAATCCTATTGAAAATAATCAAATAGAGTGTGTAATAGCCCCAAGTCTATAAAACCAGCAGACTGACACAGAATTAGCATTCCTATTTAATTTCCCAATTTTTCTCAGTATGAGCAACATTGCCAAGTGGATCTCCTTTCATGGTCACAAAAGCCTTGAAATACTTCTAGTGTGTAAGCAGAGCTTTAATGCAATGCCTGTGACGAATAGACCATGCTAAAACCCAGCACAGGCCTCGAAAATAGGGAGTCAGTGAAATAACATTTCAATTATTTTTGTTTCACTCTTTGCGGCATTATTTTGAGCAATTTAGAACAGCTTTATTTGAAGTTGCCATTTTTAATGACTGGATGTTTCACTACAAAGGTTGTTAACAAAATAGTGAAGCAATTATTCAATTGTAGCAATTTTGTTAATACTTTCTATTTTATTTCCCTGCCTCATGAATGTATGCAGGGTTTTGATAAATAGCCTTTTTCCCTCCAAACAAGAATTTCTAGTAGTACTGCTTGGTGGCCATGTTACTAGTGTTTCAAAATTGTAATACAAGTGTTTCTTAGCAGTGTTGATGGCACTGGTAAATTCTGATGTGCAATGGCAGTTCTAAATAGTAACTATAAATATCAAGATGAGGTATGTTCATTAATGTTTTCAGCAGAGCTGCTTAAAATAACTTAGAGATATATTTACCTGAGGTGGATATAAATCAATTAAGCAATCTATGCAAGGAGAAATTCCAGGAAGAATAATCCTTGAATTACCCTTGAAGCCCTCTGTGCCACCATCTATGAAAGGGATCACTGTTGCACAGTTTAACTCATCATTTACTCCATCAAAAGTAAGTAAGGAAAGAAGCATTCCATTGATCCATTTCCGTGCACTGATTGTATCAAGACCACAAATTACAATGTGGAATTGTTGATAAAAATGTTGATCAAAATCTTCAATTTTATTGAAATACCTATGGGAATGTCAAGGGAAAATGCATATCCATCATGTTGTTTTCTTTCAGGATATGTGCATGCAACAAATATCCTAATTCAGAGTTTACACTCTTTGATACCAAAGTGAAAGATGAAGAATTTTATCTGGTAGAAAATATAAAAGGAATTTACTCAGATGATATATTGGTAGAGCACCAGATTTTTGCTTAGGACCTGGATGCATACATTAATACTCTTCATGCCATTCCCTTTTAGGGTAAGCAAAGTGAAAAAGATTAATGCTAGGCTAACTAACTCCCTTTCACCAACATCTTCCTTACTGCCTTGCCCTGACCCTTCTTATGCCTCTGTCACATTGTGTGACACATATTCCCTCGAAAATATTCCTTCTTATGTCTCTTTGGCCACAATCACACTTGCTTTCTCATCACTTTCTCGGTCTTTCTCTTCCTCTCTCAAGCCATACACTTTTTCTCTCATATATTTCAGTTTGGTGATTCAACCATTACCTGTTCTGTCAGCACAAGCAAACCCCCATAGTACAATTCTTCCCTATGTTTCTATTACTAGAGTATCAAATGGAATAAGTGCACATTGAAGGACATTTCTTGATTGCCCACTCATATCAGCCCTACTTCTCTTTATTTACAGCAGTTTCTGCTGTAAAAGTAGGAGGGATTCATAGAATTATGTGGTGGCACACTATTATACTGTGTTATTTTTCCTGCTTTAGTCACACACCATTAGTCATAGCTTTCACCATTCATTGGATATTACTTCATTATTAAATATTCAAGCATATAAAAAAGGGATAGCATGAGCTACCTTTGTAACTAAAGGAAAAGGACAAAAAACCATGAATTACAGATGAGATTATTAGAAAGATAAACAAGAGAAGGTAATAAAAGTACATAAACACTGCATTAGGAAGAAGGAAACACAAATAATTGAATAATATTCCAGAGGGAAAGTAATACAGTCAAACAATAGTGGGAGATGCAGTGAAATGATATATAATGTTTAAAAGGAAGGGTGAAACAGGTGCACTGTACAGAAAGGTGAAAGAATATTCAGGAAATAATGGAAAATCTGTGCAAACCATCAAAAATAAGTCAGGAAAATTATTAATTGAACCAAAGAACATCCAGGAGAGATTGAAGGAATTTAAAGGGGAACTACATTTATGGTAAAAACATTAAGCGGGGTAGCTTTGGTCCAGGCATACTTTATGGTAAGATTAAAAGGGCATAAAGGGGGTCCGTAAACTCGAGCAGGTGGAACAGTTTACCCATCTCAAAAAGTGTTCTGGACTAAAATGACCAAAAGTAGTTGGGTCATAAGAAGAAGAATTACATTTGGCAAAGGAGCTTTCATAAGGGGGAAGGAATTATGAAAGGTACGTTGTGTAAGGATGTTAAGAAAAGGCTTTTTAAAACTTTGAAATGGAGCTTAGTTTTATACAGTATGAGAACAATGTCATTGAAGCAAGATGATAGGTGTAGTTAGGAGACTTTTGAAGCATGACTGTGCAAAGGGATGGAAAATTTGAAATTAACAGACATCTAAACAAATGAAGAAGTGCTTAGCATGGTGGGGAGGAGGCCATTTTTTAGAGAAATATAAAGGAGGCAATAAAGATGGATGCACAGCATTTTGATGGCAATATTATGTTGAAGATTTTGATAGACAGGAGAACATTAAGCAAATGAGGAAGGGGTACATATAGGATTGGGATTTTGGACAGAATGAAGGAAGGTAGGAAGTATGCAGGATTTAAGAAGGGTTTTATTCAGTACTGGGTGTTTGGTTGTGATTTTAGAAGAGGCAAGGAAGTGTACTGTCGTAAAATTTTTTAGGCTGTGTACATTCAAAACCAATGTTAACTGGTAGAATACTTCTTGGTGGAACACAAACCGATCTGAGATTGACTGACTTATTTCACTTCCTGACCAATTTGGTTATGCTCGCTTAATTTAAATAAGTGACTGACTCTAATGTGAGATACCTTAATAAACATAGTGATTCATAAAAATCCAGCTGCCACAATACATCTTAGAATAAAACACAATATGCAATCCAAATTATACTGAAGAGGGGTAAATTTTACATGACTGGCAGAAAATGCATTTCCTATGACTTAATATTTTAACAGGCATTTTTTATATGACTGGGTCCAAATATCCATTCAAACTGAGAAGACATGTACTAACAGCCATCTGCTAGCCACGGACAACTGACTTTGAACTCAACAACATCTTACTTAACTTAATTCAGCGGCTCTGTTATTCATTAGAGTTAATGGAAATACCATAGACAATAAATGCCATTATGCATTGAGACAATTGAAATACTTAATTGATCTCTCACCTTTCAATGCTGAAGATAAAATGGATGTAAAGAACAATTATAGGAATGGTTAAAAAGTAAATTCCCCGAATTACTCCATTAAAAATTCAGTCTTACCAGAAAGTTACAGCAATTTTGAAAAATATTGGAAATCCTTATTTGGAGAACAAATTGTCTATCCAAATGAACCAAATAAATCCAACAGCTTTTTAATATCATAATATTTGAGTTTGTTCTGCTTAACATAATCGTATGGTAAATTAGAAGTATATGCCCCTAATAATTAGTGTCCCTAATCAAAATGTCTGCCTAACAGGGGGAAGGGGGATGAGTCGCAGGGAATAATATGGGTCAAAGGCATAGAGATTACCTGCAATCTCCTACATGGCATGGTGCCTTAGCACCATGACAATCAGAGATACCATTTTAAATTAGCTAGTAGAAATAATATCAGATTATATTTTTTACAAATCTATGTTATATGACTAAATCAAAGGATACGATTTTATATCACACCCAGAAATTCTTTTTCTGACATATTCTGCCGCCACCTCAACTTTTGGTCGTCCAATGTCTTTTCTCCTAAACAAAATTTGCCTATTTAAATTAGATAAGTCCACTCTGTCCATATCAATGATACTTAAATTTTCGAAGCCCATCATAGCCAAATTCTTTATAATTTCACAGCCTAACCCACCAGCTCCAACAATTAAAATTCTAGTATGCTTAACTTTTTCAAATATTTGGAATGAAGGTTTAAAATTTGGGTTCTTAAAAGGTCCACTCCTCATGCATATCTTCTTTAAATTCAACCATTTACGGGTTCCATCTACCAATGAAGAGAATAATATTAATAAAACTTAAATCTGTACTAGGCTTATGCAGTTCCCCTGGTTGATGAATACAAAGGTTAGTTCGAAGAAGGGACTGCCGCAGTCTCAATCTCGCCCGAATAAAGCCGAATTATTATATTATTCATCATATATATACTTTAGATTACCAAATCGGTGGGCAATGCGAATTTTCCGACCTAAATAATATCCGCTAAAAGCAGCATTGATCCGTGTCGATTTAACTACGCTTTAAGAATGAAAATTTATTGAATGCCTTGCCTATGATTTTTACGCCATCATTTGGCACATCATGGACCTTTCCACCATCCTGATGACTGATATTATGACTATAATGACCCTTCACATTTTGCTTAGCACAATAGCTGCCAGATGTTGCATAATTACTTATATCTGTGGTTGGAGACGTGCACTGGATGGATTGTTTATTTAGCTTTCGGGGCTTGTCTGAAGTTGTTTCCTCTTCAAATTCATCCAGTCTTTCCAATTTTCTTTTTCGGACATTTAATTCGTTTAGGCCCTTTGAAATATTACTTTCTCTGTTCACACCTGAATTGCTCGAATTCATCGAAATACTCCGCCATTTACGGCATGCACTAACACTGAGGGCAAAAATGCGTTTTTATTTTGCTTGAAAACAATCGGAATGCTATGATTCGGCTGTTGACATCAAGTTTAAACGCTCGCCTTGGTGATAAATCAATGTACGTACCAATAAGTTTGGCATCAGTTTTTAAAAGTGTAATGAAAATTAATTTACTTTAACTTTATCATAAGTTGCTTTTACTATTTGATTCAATTCTGTATCAAAGTCTAGTTTCTGTAATGCCTTGTAATATAAGTGGTGTTTGCAGAGGCAAATTGGTATAAACGGACAATGACAATACTTAACAAAATACGAGTTGTACTGAAGACATTTTTTCATAATTTCTTATCAGACTGTTTTACTTAACTCGAGCTATGACATAAAACTGCTATCATAAAATATGAGGTAATACATCAACCCTTAAATGCAAACTACATACAATTTTGAACATTAATTATAAAATATTTGCGCAATAATTATTCATTTAGCTGTAGGCATTTCCAAGAAATAATTTTCCATCAAGAGGTTTGGGCTGTGTGCCACTTAATTTTTGGGATCAAATTACTTATTAATTTTTTTAATAAATTACAAGTGATGTTTAGAATTCACACTATCAGATGTGCATATTATAATAGCAATATTAATTTTATTTTAAAATGACGAAGAAAGGACGCTGTGGACTGATTCAGACTATTGGTTTTTCCGAAGCAACCTAATATTCAGAGCGGTAATTCCGCCACGGCTGGTTTCCCGTCGCGCCGGTTCAGGAGGAAGAAACGTAAACCCAGCCTGAGTTGAGCAATGCGCGATAGGAATCACTTACGGTAGGGAAACCAATACCTACGAGGGCGGTTCAATGCGTTGACACCTCTTGTCCTTCCGTTCTCTTAAACTCTCTTGGTTGTTTGAAGGTCTCCAAAAATGAGGCTTCATTCCATAATTAACCCAAAACAGAGACAGGCACATTAATTGGAACCAATAGCACGGTGACAACACTCGTCATTTTTTGGCCATACGAGGGCGGGTCAATAACTACCCGTGTTAGAAATGAAGAAACCATTTTTTCAAAAACATTTTTTTTTAATTTTTCAACATAGTCCCCTTTTAGAAAGATACACTTCTCCCAACGTTCCGGCCATTTTTTTAACCCCTCCATAAAGTAGGATTTCTCGAACCCTCCAAAATGCGTCTCTGTCTCGGCGATAACTTCCTCGTTTGAGCTAAATTTTTTTCCCGCGAACCATTTCTTCATTTTAGGGAATAATAAAAAGTCGCAGGGAGCCAGTTTGGATGAATACGGGGGGTGCGGCAGCAATTCATAAGTAGTTCATGCAGTTTGGCGGCGACAACTCCGGTTGACAGCCGGATCAGCTTGTTGTCCACCGTGAGCAATTCGCGGCACCCAATGGGCGGACAAGTTTTTAATCGCCAACTAATCATGTAAAATATTAATTGCCGTTCCGGTCGACACACCCATAGCCTCTGCTACTTCGCGCACTTTCGTTCATCGATCAGCGAGAATCATGGCGTGGACTTTTTGAATGATTCCTCGGTAACCACGTCTGCCGGGCGTCCTGGTCGCTCATCAAAAACAGATGTTTGCCCACGTTTAAATTCGTTGAACCAATATCTAACTGTGGTCATAGATGGCGAAGTGACCCCATGAACAGCATCCAACTTTGCTTTTATCTCCTCGCAATTCTTCCCATCCAAAAACAAAAAGCGAATTACCGAACGATACTGCTCTTTTTCCATGTTAGCGAAAATAACGAAACACGTCTTACTCGAATGGCTGCTATATCCAAACTAACCTTTGAATCAGTCTGAAATTTGTTTCACCGTCGTTTGAAAGATGGTAGCACACGATGATAACATAAACTTTCCTCAGGAACGCCCTTTGTCGTCAAACTTGGGTACTTATTGAACCGCCCTCGTACTTGTGTCAATTTTGCTTAACCAGTGGGAAAATCTTGGACAACTGCTTATTAGGAAAATATAAATTTTGTTTACGGTGATTGGACTGTACTGATCGATGCAATGTTTGTTTTTATTTTTTCAATATGTTGTTTGCAGTTTATATGAACTGGAAAAATCAAGATAGGTTGAGTGGTTGTGATAAAGACGAACACAATGCAAATTGGTCAACTTACAATATAAAAGAGACAATCCTTCCTACCGATGAGGGTAATGGGCTGAGACCCAGTTCTTCAACAATTCAAGATATGGAACCAGACATCAAAGCTGGCATTTCATTGGATGGCAGTTATGAAAATGACATTGGCAGATACTTTAGACCGTCATTTATGATTTCGACTTACATAAAGAAACATTTACCAGAAGAGTGTTGTATTTAACTTAAGACCTCTAATTTTTTATGCTACCCTCTTGAAGAGCATATATATTCATCAATGGCTGGAGACATGCTGCTTAGTTGGGATACCCCAGGAGCCTAAAGGAAGCATTTCACATTCAAAGCATTGCATCTTAATTCCATCAAATCAAAACTCAGTCCGGGACTGTTTGATAATATGACCTTTTTGAAAGTTAAAGTTGTTGATAATGTTTGAAAAGGAAAAACATCCAAAGGCTGAAAAACTTCGAAGTATGGATGTGAAACTGGCTGGAAGATTATTCCTTAGGATATATGCCAGTAGACATATGAATTAATCCCTTTCTAAGAAAATGACGAGGTAATAGCTTCAAATTTTAGATGGGTCAATTTTGGGGATGCACGATTTACCACCTAGGAGTAACCATCATGATGAAGTGTTGAAAGATTTATGCTGCTTAAGAATAGAAGTAGGAAAACAATCATTGAAAAATCATGTCGAAAATGGGAAGAAAAATAACACCTATCAATTAGTTCAGATTCATAATTAGATCATTTTTTATGGGTACTACTAAAATCCCTCCCCATGGAACACAACTTTGATGTGGCGGAAGGGTTTGGGCATTCTGATGACCCCTAGAGCATTGCTGGCAGGAGCAAATATATTAGCACAAGCATAGTGGTCATTCTTAGTGTTGCATGTTTTATTCAATTCTTGTTTTATAATTAAAAAATAACTCTGTGAAATATCAGATGATGAAATTTTTGTGAGCTAGTATTTCAAATGTTTAAGGTATTTAATAGTTGTTGCAACAATTAGTGAAATAATGTAGAAGCACAAATGTGCCACCTAGCGCTCTGAATATGATTAGATTAGGAAATTTAAAAAATATATATCGTCATTTGATGCACTAACATTTTAAGTTAGGCCTTTGGATGGACACCCAAACCTCTCCATCTTCTTATTAATGACCCTAAGATTTTGCTGTATATGAAATCAGACTTATTGTTCTGAAGTCCTGCCATACTCCTTTTTGGAATGAGAACTAACACACATCTGAGGGAATCTTCCAGCCAAACCTCTCCCTTATAAATACCACAAATGAGCCCATAAAAATTCTTCTATTCAAGTTTTCCCTAACTCTTAAGCAGTTCCAGCGGTATGTTATGTATCCCCACAGCCTTATTTCAATCCCCTTATTTCCTCTTTATCACACGATTGGGGATGAATTGTCCTAAGCTATGTCATGATATCTTTATGTCCAAACTTGATAGCCCATATCTTTACCATTTAGATACTTTATGTATTCTTCCCATCTCTCCTGAAATCATTCCTGGTTCAGTTAATAATACTCCCATTGCATTTTCAATAGTGTACATGATTATTCCCTTCTTCCCTGTATATACTTAAACTTACTTGACAGCAGACCCAGTAAACCCTTGCTTAGTTAACTTTCTATATTCTCGCACACTTCCACCATGCTTCTTTCTCCCTATAGGTATCCCACCTTATTTTATCATTTACATCTTTGAACTTCCTTCTACCAAATTCAATGTTTGGATTTTTCCATTACCCTCTCTCACCCATCTTCATAGCAAACATTGGTTTCCTAGCCTTTTCATTATTTACTGTTCCTATAGCTTCAGTTTTAGCTTTCAATATCAGTTTCTGGATATGTTCCAATTTTTCTTCAACCATCAGTCTCCCTGATCTTGCCATAATTTTTCTTGTTGCTTAGAGGCTCCCCTTTTTTTCATTCTGGTCAATACTTCTACATTCACTTTCCTCACCCATCTCCTGTTTTATCCTATTTAATCTGGACGTTAAACCTCATTAGAACCAAATTATAATTGATTTACTCCTTGTTCAAAACTGTAGTGTCTACCTCACTTTAATCTCTCCATTCTACCACCAACCACTCTCCAAATCCACAACACTACATAATGTTTCCCCCCAGGGAAGCACTAAATAATTTCCACTAATTAATTGTATACCTAGTCCCATTCTTCTTCCCCAATGGTTACCTATTGGCATGTAGATCTGAATGATGACCAAAGTTTGATGGTTCAGCTTTTATTTCCAAAAAATATTCTATTATTCACTCATAGTAGTAATTTTAGGGGAGGCGATCAACAGCCGAGGTAATTTGCACCATTAGGGATGGATGGGAAAAGTGGAAAGGTAGGGGGAAACCCAGAAGTGGCATTTAGCCTACTCTTAACTAAAGGTGCCAGGGTGTCCTTAGTTTTATGTCCCAGCCAACGGACGGCACACTCATTCAAAGTACTGTCCACAAAATACCTCAATTGGGGATTGAGATACCACTGAAAAATATCTGCCATCTCCAGGATTCGAACCCAGGCCTCCTCAGTGGGAAGCCAGTATGTTAGCAACTGCATAGTTCCCATACCCCTTACCCACTTGTTCTATGTTACCTATGCTTCTTCCTACCTCGTTCCTAGGATTGTTCACCACTAATGCCACCCCTCACTGGCTCTCTTACCCCCCCCCCCTCTGTTATATAGTACTCCACAATTATCAGTCCCCACTGCCTTTAGTCATTCCTCTAGTACTTATTACACCAAAAAACAATCCAAATTTGACATTCAACAATAACGTTTATTTTACAAAATATTTCATAAAGCATTTTAATATTTTAAACAATTGAAGCAGAGACAACAAGAATAAATATTGTATAAATCCCAAATAAATTATTAAGAAGTTAACAACTGTATAAGTAACAATAAAAACAACTTCAGAACAATTATTCTTCTCCTTTTTAACAATTATATACATAGTTTAAAATTTTCCGGTAACTTCTATGGGCATGTAAAATCTTTCACACCATAAACTGGATCACCATACATCTTTGCTTCAAATACTGTTATGGCCCTCGAAGACTGCGCCAAAATAAAGTTGTGTGGACTGAAAAGGTTCCTTGTTTTTAGAGGCAATGCTAATAGCTGGAAACTTCTCACAGGAATGGATAAGCATTGAACAAAACCGAGGGCTCCTAAGGAATGGAAGATATGTAATTAACTTTTTGTACATGTATATACAGTACAATTTATTGAATTTTTTAAGGCATGGAGTTGTATCAACAGCTGTCAACCATGCATGGGCTAACTGATTGTAGTCATGATTTGACATTAACACCTAGGCATCTCACCAATAATGCCGTTTACAGCATAATGTAAATATTTAAAGAAAAAAAATTTTGACTAACAATAAACTAGAAGTAACTGCCAAAGAACTAAAGTTTTATCTTTATTCTTCAATGTGTGAGTTAAGAAGATGATTTATTTGAATACACCATGCTGAAAAAAGGCACAATATTTACGCAACAAACCATTAATTATGAGTAATACTATATGTCAGCATTACTGCTCATACTAGAAACCCAAATGAGTTGGTGAGTTACCAAAATTTGGAATATTATGCTCGGAGTTTCTAAATTTAGGACAAAAATTTGTTAATATCAGCCGAAGAGGAAAGTGCCGAAACAGCTCTTAAAGCAAACAATTGTGTGTATCTGCTTGCACAGCCCATGTAAACAATTGACAGACACTGGGTACTTTCGCCAGGTCAATTTAACATTTACAATTTAAAACATCACGCAATATTTTTTTAATTTGACTAGCAAACAGATTTTCTCGTTATAGATCTTGCCAAAGATATATCAATAGGCTATAACATAATTTCTTTACTAAATGACGTTAACACCCAGTAATGTTGAGAACATCTACCCCAAATTCATAGTTTATGATTATGATATATGTTAATTAATCATGTTGCCATAACTTAATATGCTTCACAAGGCCACAGTCCTTTTATAACTGAAATAGGATTTGAGTTCCCAGAATGCAACGTGTTGGAGAAGAGAGAGGATGTTCGAGGCGCACTGAAGATATTGGTGAAAGCATTACTGTGGGACCAATGCTCCAGGAACATACAACGGGGAAAACATGTGTGAAATATTTCTGGCACTGGAAAACTTATCTAGGTACAACAAGAATTTTATTTTAATGATAATAAATTCATGTTCACTTGCCAATATTATGCTTATAAAAGCATTATGGAACAATTACATTATAGAAACTCATCCATCCACATACTACTTTCTAGGGTATTATAATCTTAAATGGATTACCTTTATACTCATACATTTTCAGAATAACCAAATCTTCCAAGAAGGCAAACATTTTCTGCCTTTTATAACCAAAATTGACTGCAACAACAGATGATGGCTTGATGGCTGGGATTACCGTGAAGAGACTGTTATCCCTTAGGTTGAATACCTGAGAATTAGACATGACTTTTAGTAATATGAGTCAATGATAAAAATAGCTAAGTTTCAGGCCATGAGAACCAACCTTAATGCTATCTCCAGTGCCCTCAACGACTGCTTCCTCATTGACTGCATATGCCCCCAAAACAAGCTCTTCAGAAATACTAAGTATTTCATAATCTCCGATGGTGTAAATGTCCGGTAGTTCAGAGGAGATGTCTCCGGTCAATTCAACAACTTTTTTATCATCACTGACAACTCTTACTTCCCAATCTTTTTCTTGCACCAGTGTGAGATATTCTAAATATTAATATAAAAACACCAATAGTTAAGCTTCCGTACACCAAATAAAATGTAAGAGCAAAATGTGTGTTTAAACTTCACTCAGTTGTTGGTGGCTTGGCTTGTACTCACTTTCATTCTGATTTGGCTCAATAGATAAAATATATGGAGGGGGAAATACATCCAGAAAAAAACAAATCTCATGGTCTAATATGGTAATATTAATAATTTTTTTGAGTAGTATTGATCTCACATTGCAAATACATATTAAGAATATTATGTGTGACATGAGAATGTTGTGTTTTACAACAAAAGTGCTAAAATATAGCTAGGAGCTCCTAACGACAAAAATAACAACTCGGGTCTAGAAGAAATACTGAAGGAGATTGCTGAAGACACTGAACCTTACACAGAAAGCATTTTTCTCAAGCCTGCATCATTCATTACAACAGAAATGGAAGATGGCTCGCATTTCCTCAATCTACAAAAGTGGCAGTAAAAAGGATCTGAGGAACAACAAAGCAATACCCTTAAACTTTATTCATGCCCTACAAAACTGAGGAACATTATTTGTCCAGTAATTTTTGTCTTTCTTCCCACAAGTAGGAACATACTAAGCCAAAGCCAACATGGATTAAAAATAAAAAAGTAAAGCACGTAAAATTGAGCCCGTTTAATTTTGAAATTCCAAAAGCAGGGGAGTGGAATACGTAAGCAGATGCTGTGTTTTTAGAGTTCCAAAAATTCTTCAGCCACTCACAACAAAGGGATGCATGAACAAACTTTCCTGTGCAAGGGAAAAGTGACTGGATTACAAAATTCTTGTCCATGAGCCAAACAAGACAATTAATTGAATGGGCTAAAAGGAACAGATTTTACAGCTAGTGTACCTAAAGAAATAGCCAAAGGACCCAAAATCAATCAATATGAGAGAAACATAAAATCCCAGGCAAGCGGCAACATTTAGAATATTTGTTTACCAAACATTACTAGGAAAATGTATTGCAAGTGTCGCTGAAGACAAAGTTAAATCTATGCAAAATAAAAAAAATTAAAGCAAAGGAAATGAGAACCACTATGTTGCAGCACCAAAACACTAGCTTAAATAGCATTTAAATTTGTCAGGAGATATAGTAATGAGCAGAGTTAATGGTGACAATTATAAATTAGAATTTGTATGCACATACAATTTTACAATTACAATACTGTGATAGAATTAGGATTTTTTAGGCAAGTGAGGAAGGGGCAGGAATTGGATAGGAATATTGGATGAAATGAAGGGAGGAAGGAAGTATGCAGAGTTGAAGAGGAGCTTATTGTAAAATAAGATGTTGGGTTGTGTTTAGGAGAGACAACAAATGGTTGCTATATCATTTGGTTGCACGTGTCTATCCAAAATCAAATTTAACTGTTAGATTACAAATAGTAACCAACATTTTTCATTGAAAAGATTATTCTCATGCAGTAAAAAGTGATGCGGATAAGAATAGTTTTATGCTGTACCAAAATGAAGCAAAGGAAGAGGATGCGAGGACTGCAATGTAAACAAGGCGAGAGCTTTTACTTAAATTAACTAGAGGATTGGCTTAAAACTTAATTCTGACTAACTGAAATTAATATCATCAGGTTTTAATGTTCAACTTAGCAGAGTTAACAGTCAACTTCCTCATTTGAGTCCAGATGGTAGTGAAATGTGTAAGGGAGGATGGCATAGGGATGATGAGGCAGGAAACAGTTTTACCATAGTTGGGACAGATTTTGAAAGCACATTAGGGATCAACTGAAAGCACTTCATGAGAAATTATTTATATGGAAGTTCATTGGTGAACTGCTGGATGTGCAAACAGGTTATCAAGTGTGACGGTCCCCCAGAATAAGAGTATGATGTCCCTTCACAAATAAAGAAAATAAGCAAGAACACTTTACATTCTTACTCGCACTTGGTTTAGCATGCACTGACTTACTTGTGATGTTGAAGAGGAAATTACCTCAACCCTACCATACAATCACAGATCTAGATGAAATAAATTAAAAATCCTCCAATATTAGCACTTTTTCTTTCCTCACACAACCCTCAATTACAGCAATACCAACCTTAAGTACCACATCAACAATTCAAAAAATCAAATCTTACTGCTGTTATCTGGCCTTTCTTTTACAAATACATCACCTTAACTTGCAATAGCTGGTGTGCTAACACACCATCACTGTGACACACAGGATATAATGCAATGTATTTTAATGTAGATGTTGATTGCTATTCTTTATTAAGTTATTATGGCTAGGAGTATTAGTGATGAAAGTCATTAGATGTGATCAGAGATAGAAGAATTTCAACGCCCATTAAAGCAAAACAATTACATACCACCAGTGACATTCCAAGCTTTGCTTTTCTTTAGTAAACCATCATTATCCAGGCTCCATTCGGTCACAACACTCTCATGCCCAAGCGTGTATAGTAAATTATTCTGAACCTTTTCTCTGGGAAGCACTTTGACTGATTTAAAGTCACCTAATGCTTGAAAATGTTTGGCCTGTAAATAAAATTAATACCCACAGGATACAAAGGAATAACAGAAACTATCAACATTTAAGATAACACCATTTCTAAAAATGTTAATTTTCTTGCTATGAAGATTGAACAATCTAACCTTAAATAATTACTTCAGAGTGAACTTTTTAGACAAAAAATATGTATCCACGGAACATATGTTTTTTCCATATACATAACAGTACCCATTTTTATAATAATATACTCGGGAAAATTGAGGAAACATGCTTAATACTTAAACTACATTTGAGAGCTTTAAATGCGGTTAAATATTTGGAAAAACTATTCTTAATGACAGCAATACTGAGTGGCTTTATTAAAATTTAAAAAAAAAGAGGCTGGAAAAATGCCTAGAGCATGTAAAACATATGATCTGGAAAACTGTGTTGGTAGAAGTGAGTCAATATATTTTAAATTTTGCATTGCATGGGTGGTTACAAAAGGTGTTACAAATCAGTGGTTACACGAATATTTAGAGAAGAGATATTTTTAATTAATTTTTTATGAAATGAAAGCCTTATTAATGAATCTGGAAATTTATTATTTTGTATGGGTGTTACGACAATGTAACAACAAGGGCATCATAACTTCACATGCAATCATTTATGAAGCTTGCTGATGTCATAACTGTTTCATGATTATTCATGGCCTTTTATGACAACTATCATTTGATAGCTCTTGCCAAGGTTTTCATTGTGTGTACCTCAATAGATTTGAGCAGCATGCTCTTAGGTTATCTATTCTTGGAACTGACCTGTTGTTCTTGAGGATCAAAATACCACAAGTTGTATCCCGGTTTGATGCACTCTCCTCCAATCCCTCCTGTTTTTGCAACTATCACCACATCATCCTGCACAAAACCTAAGGTGTGCCATTCCAAGATTGGACCCAATGCCAACTTCCTCATGAGGATGAAGTTAGTAGTTAAGTGATCCCACACATAGAGGTCACTGCCACACTTATCAACATAACTAACTGTCAAGTATTCTTCTTCAAGCACCTAAGCCCAGAAATAGAAAAACCTATTAAAATCAATAAAAGATGAAATGGTAAAGGAGAGAATGCATTGCAGGTCTTTCAGAAAAACTCATTCTCTCATGTAAATAGTTAATGTCTATAACAAATTACAATATTCCCGTTAATGAAAATAAAATAATTGAATTAAAGTTAAATACAATATGGAGTAGCATTATTCTTCTTTGCTCATTCACCATTTTTCTTGCACCTCATCACATTTATTTCCTCCAGAAACTTATACTTAATTTACTCACGCTGAAGTGGTACATGCTCTGTATATCATCATTTGTTTTCAAGATTTGTACTGCTTCCAGCTCGCGGAATAAGAAAGACTGGCTGATAATTCTTTTTCTCAAGTTTTTGATGTCGTTGCACACACCACTTAGATTTTCCTGAAATGCAGAATAAATTACTATTTGAGGAGGTATATTGAAAGTTACAAAATGAAATATCAATGCAAGTTGTTAACATCCATAAACTCTAATGTTCTTAAAACATCAACAACTTATAATGAGAATTCGATAAAATCACTGGAATGCAACTTACCGTCATTCTATTCACCAATCCTGCAATGGTAACACTCTGGGGTGATGTTATCTCCTGCAACTGCGAGACATCCACTCCACCCAGAGTGCCATCTCCTGGAATGTCTTCACCAAGAAAAGTCACCCTCCCCGAGACGTTCCACCTTCCTGTGATAGTGCTCCTCCCTCGGTCTGAGCAAACTGCAAGATCCACCCACCGACTCAGGTCCTCTCCATTGACATATCCCAGCACATTTACACTGCCCAAGGCTACCATGTGATTCCATTTATACAAGCCTGGGAAAGTGAAATTTAATGCAATACTGATATCAGTCGGCAACAACATTAATAATGGGCACAAGACAAAATTAGAATTTCTTTACAACTACTATACTGCCACTACCTCATGTTTATCAGTGGCTTTCCCTCATTATAGATCCATGAAGTCAAATGAAATTAGGCTGGCAGGGAGAGTTCATATTTGATAATCATTTCCTGCACTCACTGATTATCCCAAATACAAAGTATTTTTTAATGTTTTTAACATATCCTGCTGCCATATTATATGCTTCAACAAAATGCGAACATGCTGCTTGCATTTGAATCTAATATCATCGTATTTAATCAAGGTTGAAAATTTTATGCAGCACATGAATTGAGGGAAAAGAAACAAGTTACCTTAGAAGCTGCTCTCCTAAGTTTGAATAAAATTATGACTTTTTATCTTTAAAGAAAAATGTTGCCTACATGAATATTTGATTCACTTTACCCATAAGTTACAAGTCCTAAAAAAATTCATGTCATACTGTTATGTTCTTAGTTCTAAATAATTGAGAGAGAGGTCAGTCAGCAGCTAAGGATGAGTGAAATTTTTTATGCAAGGCTCTCTTGGAGCAGATTAAAGTTTGCGAGTGGAAAAACCCCTGTGCGAGTAAACGGTGGTGTCCATGGTAACAGTTGGATTTGACTACCGCCCCACCAAGATTTGGGTTGGTGCCTGAAGGCAACTGAAGATTAAACCCCTTTTTCCAAATCTATGGATAATCCAAACAATGTGCAGAGTCATGTGGCAAGGGTGTACACACTGAATCGGTGCATTGGGGCAGCACCCGGCTCCAGTGAGAAATGGGGAAGGGTTGCCGCACTTTGCCATATGGGTGTGACATATGAGGCAAGCCTAACAAAAAAATAGATGTTGCTTCAGCAAGCATGGGAAGTCATTCAGGGAATAGAGCTGAGTTAGCCCTACAACTTGGAAGGGCGCAACATTGATATTTCATGCCTCAAAAAGACTAAATGGAAAGGGTGCAAGAAGATCAACAGAACTCTACCACTCAAAGTAGGTTTCTAATGAATCAGGCATCTAAGTATCTCCATTTTCTATGATTAATTCTCATCCAATACTGTTCAAAATGATTCAGCATGGCACTAGGTAATGATTATAACACTTTGGCTGACTGCCTAGCTGACACTTGATCGTCCACAAATTGAGCTTATTTAAATTCCCACCCACTTTCATCGCAACCTCCAGCCCTTCCCATGCCTCTCTTTACCATTTTCTCTGCATACAGGGTCATTATTGATATGGCATCACCCTTACCCCTCTCCTATCTAAACTCATTTGCACCTAAATATTCATTTGCTCTCTTCTCCATACTTTTGCTGATGATCATAAGAAATGCCTTAGCCACGTACAATATCAAACCTATAGTCCAATGGAGCTCACATGTTACTCTTTTTCCCTTTTTTGGGATGCATATCAATACTGATTTAACAAAGTCTTCCTACCAAATTTCTCCCTCATAAATGCCACGAAAAGAACCAACAAACTCATTTGCCCTCATTTTCCTTAATTCTTGAGTAGTTCTGCATATCTATCGTAGAGCCTTCTTCGATGTCATTTGCTTGAAAAATTTTTCTATCATGCAATCAGGTACTTCTAGTCAGACTATTCTTATTGACATCATATTCCCTTTCTATATGCAAACTCTCTGGCCTATAATTTTGAACATATAGCTCCCATATTGTCAGAAACTCTTCTGCTTTGTTAAATGTTTTACCTGCTACTGTCTCTAACAGTGAATATGGATTTTTTTCTCCACATCCACACAGTTCATTTACCTTCTTGTCTATCATGCCTATTTTGCCATTTCTATAAACCCAACAAACTCAATGTCCTGTTCACCATGCTTCCTTTGTCCAATTCACCTTAGTTTATTGCTTGGCTCTTTGTACTTTCTAATCCTTAATTTTGTGTTCATGTACTACCGTCTTCTCTCATTCATATCTCCTGAAATCCATGGCTTCCCAGCCCTTTGCTTGTAATGTTTCACTTTCCACTCTCTCTACCCCTTGTCTGAGATATTCTCATTTCCCTTCCACTGCACCCATCCCTCTATCCTCCCAGTTTTTTATCAATGGCCTCCTAATAGTACTTTTTCCCCAGATAAGCATTCTACATACATTTCTTATACTCCTTCTCAATTTTTTAAATATAACATCACACTTCATGAGGATGATGATGTGATCTAAATCAAAATCTACTCCCAGGAATCTGTGAGATGATCATGTTATTCCTGCCAAACCACGAGTAGTCTAACTGACATCTCCATGTATATCCTAGCATTTTCTGTGTGAAACTATATCAGCAGTAGTTTTAAACCAGGAGCTAGTTAAAAATAAATTGTTTCTCCAGATGGACTTAATAAAATAGGCAGAAAAGTTCAGTAAATATATGAGAGTGTGTTTACAAATGTGTATTTACACACACTAAAATTGACACAAAAAAATACATATGAAATTCATTATTCACTTAAATTTCTACCACAAATTGAACCCACTTAATTTTTTAGGCACATTAGAGCTAACTCACCTCTAAATTCTTGGTCGGTGTCCAATGTAGCAATATTTTCAGTCAAGATGCCATTAATTGTACCGTTTGTTATCACATCATCTCTTACTTTGACTTTGTTTGTGAAAGTTTTTTTACCTGAGATAATTTGATCACCCTCCACCTGTAAATGAAAAATCTTAGTTAATGCAAGCACAACCTTGGACAGTTTCCAACTGAATTGGATAGCACTTTGTTGAAGTCAAAAATTGTCCCTCATTGAACATAATCATTTGTACTCACAAGCACAGTGTTATTAAACTCTTTTTCAAGTTTACATCCATTAACTTCATTTTCCACATGCACATTACTTCCAGCTGGAATGTACAAACTCTTGAACTTCAACTCTTGATCAATGTTCTGATCCTCATTTAATAGAACAACCCTTTCAAGATTAATTGTATTTATGGATTTGACAAGAACATCCGAGGATGAACTAATTCTTTGGAAGACTTTTGTACCTGCAAGTAAAAACATTAGATAGCTCTTAAATTTACATTTAAGATAAAAACTACTTTGTTACTACAATAGAACTTTTTCTATCAGTATTGCAGGCATGTGATATGGATGAATTAGCATAGCAGAGGTGGATTCGTAATTGGTGCCTATATCATTAGCATGGGCAGACTGTCTTCCAAAAGTGCAATCCATGAGCAAATCCATGCATTTACAGTCTACTAATCAACATCTTAGAGGAGACTAATTCTTTCATAATCAAACATTCAAATGTTTATCTGATCAACACCTTTCATGTAGATCTTACTTGATTTATTAAATTCAGTAACTCTTAAAAATTGATTACAAGTGTTTCATCCAACTGCAGTATCATTTTAAAGGGTTTTACTCATTCATGAGAGTTATTAATTATTTATTTAGATTTATAATTATTACTGGTAACTAATTTCATTTATGCACATTTATACATTGAAGTTTTTACATAAATAAGGACTTAAATGTCACTTACACATGTTTAAAAGAGGAAAGCTCAGTCATAGCAATACTCCATCAATTTACCCTTTCATCCACCAGTTCACTAAAGAAAAGCCTTTCACAATAGTTTTTCACAACTACATTATGCATTTAAAAAATAGCAAGTGGAATAGTGTATTGTACTTGAAAATAGTTCTCTATTTTCAAGTACAATACATAGTTTGAAAATATATAATACATATGAAAGGAACTGCCCCCCCTAACCTGATGTTTCACATGACATCGGGCTTAGTACTGGGTGGACCCAACCATCACCTACCAAACAAATCTTCGGGTTGATTACCGTGTTTATGGCTGTTTATATGAAAAAATTTATAGAAATCTGTAGCCATATATTTCTGATGGGGAATGCTTTACAAGGAATACCTTGCACTGTGTGCTTCATTCACCAGTAATTCATTTGTAAAATTTATTCAAAAATGCTATGGACTATGATAGGAAAATTCATTGTAAAAGAACTCTTAAGTACATGTAAAATATAAATTTTAAAACTACCACAAGTTGGTGTTTTATATATCTCCAGGATTAGCTTTAGCCAACTCCCTGCAACATCACTATGTATTGGACCCAAGGCCAGCGCTCAATATGAAATTAATTAAAGTGTCTTGAGTTGAGTGCTTCTCATACCTTTGCCCTGTTTCAACCCATGGGTGAGATTCATCGTAAGATTGACTGAGGTATACCATGTTTTTGCAAAAACTTTGAAGCAGAGGGAAACAGTTTTTTGTTTTCACTAAACTGGCCAAATATAACTATTATGTATGAATATTGACAAGCAAATTATTTGGAGAGGTGGTTGGGGAGAGATATATTTTGCACCAGGTTATGCCTCTAGATATGACTCCAACCCAGATATAGTGTATTATTTTGTGGTGCCCATGAAGAAAAATCTTAGTCAAGTGCAGTAAAAGTGAATTCCTTAGGATAATTTCATAATAAAACATCCACAAGAGAAGCACTTCTGCAAAACATATTCTTTGAATGAATATTTTCACAGACAGGGAGGTCACAGTCATTGGTTGGGCAAAAATTATTTGTTATATCCTGTATAGACTATCAACTTCATGTATATTATGCATCTTCATTGTTTATCTACTTCATTTTACAATGTATGTCTTATCACATACCATTTGCTGCTATCCATGTCAAGTGATACTTTTATGCTACCATTAAATCACGTCATAACAACAGTAACACGGTGTCAACAAAAATTGCATATGCATATTCGAAAGAATGATACATACAACATGTCCCTGAGGCATTAAGTGGCAATGAAAGCAAACAAAAATAATCATAGCAATATACATTTAATTTTTCTGGGCCTGCAGAACCAATTTACTCCAAGAAGTAGATAAAAATTTTTAAATAGCTGTGGTAACCCCATTTTATTGTTTTGTTTGATGATAGCATTGATAAAAAGTAATGTCTTATCTTCAAATAACATTTAATTTTAAAAAATCATAGAGACCTTGAATTTCATCTGACTGATCCAAGTAGATTGCTTCTTCTGTCCATTCTTTCAGGTTGCAACCATACACTTCATCAGCAATTATATCCCCAGAAACAAAAAGTCCACCTTTTATGACGACATCATCTTTGAACAGCAATATAGGGTCATCAGCTTCCCCATATTCTATGCTCCCTTGGAATCTCCCTTGGTTATCTCGGAGCAATGCTGAACCAATAGGACCAAACAAATGTTCCAAATTGACACCATCAACTGTGTCAATCACATATATATCTTTTTCAAACACAACCTGCAAGAATTTGTACCGCTCATCATTATTAACATTTAAGTCCAATTTAACAGAGTATGAAATCACTGTAATTCAGAAAATATTTTAATTGTGACTTTTAAAAATTAGAGCAGTTAACAAACTTCACTTGTATAAATACCTTGTTGTTAAAGCTCACATTTCCTTGTATTTCAACATCATCCATGATGTACACAATGTCATCTATGACTCTCTCCCAGTCAACATTACCCACTGACCCAAGCACATACAGACTGTCAATGGAAGTACAATTTCTTAGCTTTATATCACCTGCAATACAGATGTTTGAATTAAGTATATGGTACATATTCACTGAAGAAAATCACATGATTTAATAAATATGCAGTTATGCCAATGCTAAAGAAGAGAAAACATACTAATTTCATGAATAGGCATGGCCAAAGAAGTTGAGGAGGGAAATACATCATTTTTGAATGAATACACACATCAATGTTGAAGTACCCGAAGTTCAATTTTGGGGCTTATCTTATTTCTATTTTATGCAAACATTAGCAATTGGTGTAACCATAAATTTGAAGGACTTTTAACACCTTCGATGATGATATATCATTGCATTATGATAGAAGTGGAATATAATGTGAAAATATTAAAGACTCTGAGCACTTTTTAAGCAGGTGGTTCATGAACAATGGCTTGGAGTTTGATGGAAAAAAAATATTTGTTCTAAAATCTTGATAATCCTTGGTCACCTGCTGGCAAACTGACCTATCATCCCACAAATTTTACAACTACTACAATGATTTAATTGTGAGAGTTAGTAATGTAAAATAATTGGGAGTAATATTTGACCACTCAGTGATATTTAGTTATTATTACTCCTGTTGTTTAATAATTTTTATAAAAACTGCTTCATTCATAAAAATGAAAGTTGTTACAGACTTCCTTCTTGGATTTAAGTTTTTTAGGTAATTTCCTAGGCATTTTTGAGCAATGCTTTCCTAAAAAAATTCTAAACTCTATCCCCACTAAAAATTAAAAAAATCTCTGGTATACTGGGGAGCTATTAGCTCTTAGAAATGATTTACTTAGTTACTACCACTCTTACAAAACCAGTGGAAGCCAGCATGACAAAGAGGCTTACTTGAAATACAAAAGAGATTATTATAATTTAGTTAGGTGTGCAAAAAATAATGCTTACAAGGATTTTATATTGAATGCAAAAAATAAACAAAAGGCAGCATTGAGTGAAATCAATCAAGAAGTTGGTCATGGTAATGGAAAAGAAAATCTTCCTTTCACCCCAGATGCTGTAAATAATTTTTTCTTAAAAGCTGTTGAAGACAATTTGTTCTCTCGAAAAGTTGATGCTGCCAATATTGGTAATATGCTGCAAAATCTTCCTCCGAATAATTTAAATTTTAAATGGAATTTTGTTACTCCACTTGATATTATATCGACTGTTAAAAAATTTAAAAAATCCAACAGTAAGGATATTTATGGTCTTTCTAACTCCCTAATAAAGGACATTATTGTGCTCATTGCGGAACCATTAGCAATGTTAGTCAATTTATGTTTTGAGACAGGAGATTTTCCAACAGCTCTAAAATATTCCAAAACAGTACCTGTCTATAAGAAAGGTGATAAAGATGATTTAGCTAACTACCGCCCCATTTCCATAGTCCCCGTTTTTGGTAACATTTTTGAAGCTATTATGAAAGATCAAATATGTAATTTTTTTGAGTTAAATAATCTCTTTTCCAAATCCCAGTATGGCTTTCGATCTGGGAAATCTACAATTTTGGCAGTAGAGTCCATAGTTAATTATGTCATTAATGCATTTGAAGAAAAGGAATCAGTCTCAGTGACACTATGTGATCTTAGTAAGGCCTTCGACTGTGTTAATCATTCAATATTACTAACAAAGCTAGAATATTATGGTATTAAGGGAGTTGCACTGAAACTAATGAAGTCATATTTGGATGATCGCCACCAATTGGTTGAACTTGATGGCTGTCGGTCTGCAGCTCTTAAAGTAAAATGTGGTGTACCACAGGGCTCTGTGCTTGGCCCAGTACTTTTCATTATCATGATTAATGATTTGCCCTGTAATATGAAACCTAGATTGTTTTATATGCTGATGACACTACTTTTGTGCAAAAGTGTCAACATCTAGAAGATGCAAAGTTACGATCTAGCGCTACCCAAAAACAGGCTAAGGAATGGTTTGATGTTAATCATTTACAATTAAATACTAACAAAACTCAGCATATTGTGTGCAGTCTTAAATCAAAAACAACTGATATTGAAACTGCTAAAATACTAGGAATTTATATTGATACAAAACTTAATTGGGAGACTCACATCAGTCAGACCTGTAATAAACTTAGTAAAGCTGTTTATATGTTAAGAAAGCTCAACTTTATCATTTCAAATGAGTATCGTTTATCACTTTACCATGCCTTCTTTCAATGTCATTTGAATTATGGTGTTGAGTTATGGGGTCATTCCCCTCATGTTAAACAAATTTTGCTACTGCAAAAGAGAGCTATTCGCTCTCTTGCTAATATACCACCACATGATTCCTGCAAACCTTTTTTTATTAGGTATAGAATCATGACTGTATTTTGTTTGTATATCTTTAAGGCTCTGATTCATGTGAAAGTTAATCTAGAAACTTACCAATTAAGATCCAACCTCCATAACTATTCCACAAGAGGTAAATCGAATCTAAATACTACTTATTGTAGATTGTCATTAACTTACAACACATTTCACAATATGAACATACGACTGTATAACTATCTGCCTACTCAGTTGAAATCACGATGGTATCCAGAGTTTCAAGAATAGGGTATATACCTGGTTACTTGCTCACCCACTATACTCATTGGATGAATTCTTTTGTGACAATTTTCATCACATTTAAGAAAGTATGTTTATATGTTAAATAATACTTATATTGACGACATTTAATATGGTTGTACCATTTTTAAAATGAATAAAGTATTATTATTATTATTATTATAAAGCCTTGATTGACAAACTGGATAATTAGATGTGCAACTTTTAAAACAGGTATGAATATTCATATCCATTATTCATCTAAGTTTATTCCCATTATGATACCTATGCATGTTTAATGCGCTGAAACATTTTCATTGGAAGTGTTAATATGTTGACTATTTCTGATATGATTATGAAGTTTAAAACTAATTTAACCCAAACTTACTGCATTTAGGTGGTCATTTGTTTGCATGGGTTCATACATTTTCAGTATGATACTTGAAGAAAGAAGACACGTCAAAGAGTAATAATGTTCTGAAGATTGCAAAAAGTTGCATGTAAGTGAAAGGACAAATCGAGTAGTTTCAGGTGTGATGGGGTGGAATTCAAACATACTAAAGAACGGATAGTAACAATTTTCCACTAAAAATGTTTAATTGTATGACTGGGTTTCAATGTATTACATCATCTTCACCTGAAGACTATCATCTACCTGAAGATGATGTGATACATCGAAACCCAGTCATACAATTAAACTTATTTAGTGGAAAATTGTTACTATCCGTTCTTTATTTATTGAAAGAAGATATTAATGTTTTGTTTTAAGATAATATAACTCTCTAATTAAATTACTTACTATTTTCCTTCATCTTTTATTCATTTTGTTTTTCATTTCAAATATTTGTTTAGCTCTGAAAATTTAGTATATTGATAATTTTTGGCCCATCATTTTTTTATTATGACAGTTGCCAAAACATTAGTATTCCATATGTGGTCACCTAAAGCTTTCATAAGATATTTGGGAAACTGTGTAGAGCTGGAAATTGATGTTGAAAGCAATAAACTTAGAATTAGTCCATCAGACCCCGGTTGGCCAGCAAATGAGAGAAGTTGGAGGTAGGCTTCAGGAGCCATATACATGGCTCATAATTACATTTTACATTCAGAACATGTCTCAGAGCTCTAGTTAAAGATGCAAATGCATGAAAGAACATTTTTATTCATGCTATCTCACCCTTGAGGATATGCATGTCATCCCTCCACTCGTATCTTCCTGCAAAAGTGGCTGCATTCATCGCATTAACTTTTGATTCAGAGGAGAGTTTCATATTTCCTTCAACCACTGCATTCCCTTTTATTATTAGAGGACCTACAAAGAAAATGCAATTAAATTTATCGAGGATTGATTATAAAATCCAAATATTATCAAATTAATTTTATAAAACAAAAGATGATAAATAATCAACACTCAAGGCAAGCCAACACAAATCAAGACTATCAAACTCCCTGTACATTTAAAAGGTTTTGTCATTTTGACTGTGTGTGTGGAAAGTCACATTACTACCACAAATAATAATAATAATGGATAAGAAACATAAAAATGGATACAAGACAATAATTAGACATAAGACTCGTAATGACCCATTGCTTACAAATAGGACCCAAAAGCCACTAAGTTAGTGAAACCTAAGAAAAGTACTACAAAGCTGGCATTTCAGTGAGATCCTGACAACATTCTCAGATAGGATATTACGTAGAACACATAGTGCATGAAAGTATTTGATACATCAGATGATGCAGGATGAAAATTTTGAAGTGGAAACATCACAATGCAAAAATTTCAGAGTGTAAACATAGCGGATGATTCCATCAAAAGTTACTGTTACAGTATCTCCCGCAGTTTCTTATAATTTGGAAACATCAATTAGATACTTGAAATAAATATCCTACCAAATCTTTGATCAAAGATCATTCAAAATCTGTGTCTCAGTAAATTTCTAATTGACAGTGTAACCAATAGCCAGAAAACACTTTTGTATCACACTGCCATTAATACACTTTTGTCCATGTTCTACGAGTATAGTACGTATTTCAAAATAATGGGCATCATTAGCAAATACACCATCATTTCCTTACACTATAATATTTAATAATTTGAAATAACAACTGCAATAAAAAACTTCTTTTAAATCACCTTATCCTTGACCCAAATTTTGAATTAGTGAATTCATGCACTTTCAAAAAGGTGGCCATGAACATTTCTTTTGTAAAATGTTTTACACAAACTAAATACTTCAATCAAAAATCTTGATACTGCAATTGAGATTATTCACAAAATTAAAAAAAAGATTGTATTGTAGTTTGAGCTCGAGCGTTGTGTGATTAACAAAGTCAAATTCTAAATCCAGAACAAAATCATGCATAATTATAATGGAGAGTAGTGGTTAACAGACTATCATATCATTTGAGAGGCCATTTGTGTCATGAATGGTAGAATTTAAAACTTTTTTACTGCATTTATTATGTTCCTTGAAGTGCCTCAGCACCACTGAAGTCAAGGAGGAGAGAGAGGACATTTTCTGAGTAATGTCATAGGAGCTCATAGTCATAGTTGCATCTTGGACTCTATACTTGTCAATGTGATGTTCATGGAATTAGCAAAGTAGCTGTTAAAAGTTTCTGGATCAATAGGGAAAGGTGTTTAATTTCTAGTTGTCCCTGCTTTGGTCTTAATTACAGTCCAGCCAGGCCTACTTTTATAAGAGGTAATGATGAATAAGTAAGTGCCAGCATTGCATTTTGCTTTTAGTGCTGATGAACTTCATTTCTTCTTTTGTGTTTTGTGCATGTTTTTTATATCATCCGTGAATAATTAATGGTATTCATGATGAACTTTTAATAGAATTTCCTAGAGGTGTTGTATCACAGAAATGATTGAGTGGCAACCAGTTTTATTACGGAAGTGAAGTTGAACTGTTTTAAGTAGTAGTAGTAGTTTTTAGGGGAGGCAACCGACAGCTAAGGTCATTTGCGCCATAGGGGATGGATAGGAAAGGGTGAAGGGAGGAGAGAAACCCGGTGTCGGCATTAGCCTGCTCTTTACGAAAGGCGCCAAGGGGTCTGCAGCTTAACGTCCCATCCGACGGACAGCGTACTCACTCATTGTGCCCTCCACAAAGCACCTCAAGTAGGGATCGAGATACCTCTGAAAAATATTCAACACCGCCGGGATTTTAACCCGCACCCTCAGGGTGGGAAGCCAGTACGTTAGCTCCTGCACCATCTCGATCCCCTTAAACTGTTTTAATAAGAAACAACTGCTAGAAGAGGGAAATGCGTATTAAAAATAATGAAAAATTAGATTGACTGTCCAAATGCGAAATCAGATTAGTGAGTTCCACACCATCAAGTAAACATTTAAACTTCGAGGCCATGAAAGTTAATTTCTCTGATGTACTTTGGGTTGGGTTGTCCATTTCAACTGCTGTTTTTGGTCTGAAACTGAAAAAGTATGGTCACATGATCAGCAACTAG
The DNA here is from genome assembly GCF_022747635.1 of Hetaerina americana. Classification (NCBI taxonomy): domain Eukaryota; kingdom Metazoa; phylum Arthropoda; class Insecta; order Odonata; family Calopterygidae; genus Hetaerina; species Hetaerina americana. The sequence goes on from NW_027286763.1 coordinate 13,395,900, forward strand.
TAGGCAAGTGATAGTGACATTGTGGTTATGTTCATTTACAATTCACACAATTCAAATTACATTCGCAATGCATAAACTATGTCTGACAGATTTTCTAATTGTGAAAAAAGGCTGAAGGATCTTAGTAGAATAGATATCTCCCAACTACTCTTGAATGAATATCAATATTAAGATCAACACCAATTATAATATTAGCATTTTACTGCAGTAAGTAAGTTGGAGTATTTTCAAACTGTTCAATAAACTTTTTGGGGTGAAAACCATCAGGTGACCACTAAATAGAGAGTACAATCAAATTAGGTTTGTGCATTAAAACAGGTGTAGCTTCAAAATGCAGTTCAAAAACAACACTTTTCAGGGTTGGTGCATTCAAACTGAAGGTCCCTTGATAATAATATGTGCACTCCACCAAGTGTATGTGAGTTACAACAATTGATAGAGGCAAGATCCATCCACCTGATTTAGGGTAGCACAACCAGCGTTCACTTATGCATACCTGTTAGATTTTATGGAACTGACAAAGTGCTCCAATATACTTATCTTATTGCAGATACATTGCTCATTAATGACAACAAAGTTAAATAATGCCAATCCAGATTTGGGGACAAATTCTGAACACTGGAATAAAACCCTCTGTTCAAGTACTGTATCGATGAGCCTAGTCACAAGCTCTCTGGTCTCACTATGCCTGACTGAGATTATGTGACTGCCTTTATGGGTTCATATGCAACATCTTGATTGGGGGAGATGGAGACACTTATGTGAGACACAGAAGGAGGGCTTTGCCAACTGGTCTGCACCACAATGACAATGGGCTGGATAACTTCTAAGAGACCATGATGAGGTGCCTGAATGAAGTTCCCATTGATGCCTTCCAGGAAGAATTTCAACATCAGCAACTACATGCAGTGGTGCTGGCATCGGCATTTAAAATTCTTCAAACAGCACAATGGTGCTGTTTGAAGAATTTTAAAAATCTGTACCGTGATCTGCAATAATGTTTTTCCTGGGATGTATGCATTCTCCTTTTTTTGGGACAGAATTTGATCTTATTACTGTAGACGTAGGCCAAATTTTTGGAGTAATCCAGTTTTTATCATGGGTTTAGGGTGTTAGCATGATTCTAGGGGAAGGCTGGATTAAAAGAGGACAAGAACAAACCATTGAACAGGTCTAAATTACACTTCTGGAGGTAATTCTCTTTCAATGACTTTCAGTTCTCCTGATTCAACAGAAATTGTAAATGGCTGACATTTAAATTACTATATATATAATCTCTCAAATTAAGTGGGAGTATTGGGAGGTTTAGTGTCTCAATCACACTGTAACTTGACTAGACTACAAAATGGTCAGAAAGACCTGGGTAAAAAACGACAGTATTTTTGATCTACCAGTAGCTCCTGACAGAGTATTTATGAGGGATTTAATGCAATAGAAGTCCAATAGAGACAACAATTCCCTTTGATATTTTCCACCAGAGACCACATTCTAATACCCCATAACTATCATTAAAGTCTATTTAAAAGAGTCTGACATTGTTTTTAGAGTACATGTTTTGTAGATAGCATGTATAAATTTGAAATCTGAGAAGAGAGCTATTAGAAAATTATGGGCAAAAAATCAAACCATAAAACACATGGATCTTCACTCTCTGGTTGTACTTACATTTTTTTCATCTTCCTTATGTATGATATAAATTGTGTAACAAATTATGTACCCCAAGCATAATGCATATTGCAAAGACTTACATGAAACAGGCTGAATGAATAAAGGTTAGTAAGCTAATACATTTAAAAACATTATGTGAAAAATGAAGACTTTATGCATCATTACTGCTTAACCAGGTAATGGAAAAAACACGAGCAATCTACCACTACAACAGATCACTGTAGCATTAAAATTAAACACACATCTTTAACTGACCAAATTTTTGTATGCACCATCTATCGCAACTTCATGACATCCTGAGTCTAATTCAAGTTTAAAAGAAATATTTAAGGAACTTTGAATGGAAAACAAGGTTAAAATATACACTTACCCAATATTTCCTGTTCAGTATTAGTAGTAAGAATGTCATCCAAGGGGTATCCATTCAGGTTTGTTGCTTTGACATCTCCAACTCTAAAGCCATTCACAAAGGTTTTATGACCTAAAATGGACCAATCTTTTAGCTTAATAAAGGCATCAGGATGTAAAATATCAAAGTTAAATTAAAGGAAAAACATTCTCATCTTTCAGGAAATCGCTAAATGGGAATGAGAGTTGAATTAATTCAAAGGCATCTGTATTTCAGCACTGATGCAGGCTTGCTTGTGAATAAATGCATTCAGTAAGCCTTTTAATTTCAGTCCGCTCAACCAAGAGAGATCGGGGTTTCAAAAGAATCAACTATATGCGAGCAATTGATGAAAGCAGCCCTTTCGGCAATATAAATGACTTTAGAACAGGATTTGTAGCAAGGAGTCACAGCAAAACAACACTAAACACACCTACTTGCCAAAATTCAGGCTGGTAACCTTAATTCAAAATATCTGAGGAGTTACTGAATGCATGCACTCATGAGGTAGGGGCAAGGGGCAGGAAGGGGAAAGGTTGGTTATTTCTGGAATTGCCAATGTTCAACATTGGATGTGGTGAGGGGAGGGGGGTGAAGGAAGGATGTAGTTCTGGCAGCACTATTGGGTGCCAGACAGAGGTGCATCACGTTGGATTTTTCATAAATGGGGAGCAATTCTTTCAGAAGGACATTTATTTTCTATACTCCTGGAAAATGTGTCTAAATTATTTTATCTGACATACTCTCTGTTTACTAGGGAGGTGCTACGTAGACATTCATTCAGTTTGCCTTCTGCACCACAAATTTGATTGCCATAGATGGAAAGTGAGTAGGGAATGGTGGAGTGTGGAGGTATGAGATGACAGCTGTTGTGCAAATTAAGTTGCCTATTGAATGGTTTTATGTGTATGGAGGTTTCAAAAATCTTACCGCCTTGCAAATGGATGCCTGTATCAAGAAAATTAATGTGAGATTGAGAGTAGCAGACATGAAGCATAATGAGGAGATAGCGATGGGGGCATTCCCTGCCATGGATCCAAACAAAAATATGTCATCAATAAAGATGAGTCAGATTTCAAGTGGATGACATAGGGCGGCAAGAAATCCCTGTTGTTGAAGGAGAAGGCATTGTTTTTTAAATAGAATTCCGCCATTGGATATTATGCATCGGGGAGTACGCATCAAAAGAAAAAGGGATGATGCATGCAACCGTGGTTGCTAGGGTATCAATGTGCAGAAGGAAGTGATGTTCACCATTTCCATCACGATATTCTTTCCCGGGTAAATTTAAGGGGTGTTATTGACTACCAGGATGTGGTATGGATTCACCTAGGTAAGAAGGGAGATGCGAGACCAGAGGCTGTACATGGTGATCAATGAAGACAGATGCGCTTGGTCTGGACATTCTTATTGGAGATAATTTAGAGGCCATGGATCCCAAATTTGTACTTTAGGAGGAGGTGCATAGTTTTTGGATGGGTGAGGGGGAGTGCTGAAATATATTCTGCAAAAATTTCTTCATCAGGGCTGGTTTTTTAAGGGAAATAAGGGATTTCTTTCAGGAATTCAAAATTAGTGCCACTAGGAAGTAGTTGGTATGTGGTATCATTTAATTGGCATATGATTTAGGTTTTATGCCCGATAATATGCTTTGACTAACAAATTTGAGTCCTTGTTTGCTTTTCTGATGATGATATAATACCTTTTTCTGTGATTGAAGGATAAAATCTAATCTATAAGAAGGCTAGGTGCTGGTCTTAAGGAGGTTATGAAGTCAGGATTTGAAACACTGATTATTAATGAATCAAAAAATAATTGTGATTAGGGGCAAAGATTTTGGTTCATAATTGGAAAAGTAGCAGCATTATGAAAGACGACCGACAGCTGAGATCATTTACAACATTAGGCATGAATGGGAATGTGGGGGAGAAACCTGGCGTCGACATTAGCCTATTCTTAACAAAAGGTGCCATGGGGTCCACAGCTTAACATCCCATCCAATAGATAGTGTACTCAAAGTGCTCTCCATTAAGCAAGTAGGGATTGGGACACTACTGAAAACCATTGCTGCCTCCGGAATTCAGACCCAGGCCTCCCCTCTATGTGGGAAGCCAGTATGCTAGCCATCCCATCATCCCAATCCCCTCATAATTGGAATTGATGAAATTTATTAATTGCTAGGTTCTAGGTTCTAACATAAACAGCAAGGTTTACTTGTTGGATACTTATATGTGGTACTTAGTGGATACTAATATGTATAATATAAGTATCCACAGTTCATTCATATGCCTTTAAGGTTTAAAGATAAAAGAAACTATAGCAAATAAAAATCAAAATACTTCACCTGTAATTTCCACATCCTCTCCTTGCTGGACAATATCTTCCAACAGTAACTTCAAGTCGTCTCCATTGAAACTTCCCTCAACTTGCAGGTTTTCAAAGACAACTTCCTCCTGATCAGTGGAAATAAAATTACATTACAAGACTCTTGCATGCAAATAGCATAACGTGCAAAGCAAATTACAAGGACTAATAAATTGAATGGTAACTTTTGAGAAACTGGCACCTATTTCAAGAAAGGAAAATAGTATTTGCTCAACTTGCTCCAACAATTCTCAACATCTGGAAGTCTTTATCAGACATATATGATAATGTTAAAAACAAAATATCTTGCTTTTGTAGAGCGATTGTGGGATTTGTTAGAATTCTTCCTTTTCAGAAACAAAATGATAAAAAGAAAAGGATTGAAAAACATTCAGTCCTTACATTTCTTATCAATGTGTTGGATCAGTCTTAATTTAAGAATTTATTTTCATTTATTTCTCTATCATTAAGGGCATAATATATTCCAAACAGTTCCCCTGATGGTTTTTATGCTCTCCTGCTCACCCATCTCCCGTCCAGCCCTACCTTACACCTCTAGTATTGGAGAAACAATGGCAAGCAATATGCAGCTATATCAGGATCCCAGTATGCACTATGTGCAATTCATACATTGGATATTATCTTTATCGACAATTATGCTTTTAACCCACATAATACTGCAGTTGCATTTGCCCTCTCTTGCCAATTAGATGAAAGTATTTGGAACTGAGGAAGAAGAGTTTTCTTCAAATTGCTCACAAGCATGAATGTAGTAAAATAGTCTAAAATCAAATATGGCAAATTAAGTGGCTTGATATAAACTTGGTATGCCAATACAAAAACCTAAGTTAAAATGTCAGGTAAGTAGATAATCCAAATGCTATGAGGATTGCTTAAATTCAGAGGTTGTAATAGGTTGTTAAATAATTTGAGTGTGGTATTTTTTAAGAAATGTAAACATTTAACCAATGGAGGACTATACTTAACCTCTATTGTCTGAGATGCATGTTGACAAAAAATGCATGCTCAATATGGGGCACATGACCTTGTAATTAAGATATCCCGTACATTTCCTAATTATATTAGTATAAAGAGCACTATTTTCAAATAATCGGTGAGAGTATTTTTTTAACATGCAGCATTAGTTGTTGCATTATATAATAAACAATTTCTGGGGCTGCTGAAAATAAGCAACACCATCCAATCTAGTATCTAAAAGATTATTCATTAGCTGGAGCTAGTATTGTACATACACCACAAAACAGCCACTGCCTCCACCCCAACCCCTGAAGAACCTAAGGACAAGTGCCTAGGACAGAAAACCATAGCTTTTCTGGCATGTAGTTCTTTCGTACCAGTTCCTAGGGTAATAGTCTCAGGTACCAGTATTCTAAATATTTATTAGTACCTAGGTACTAACACCAACACACGCATTTTGCCAGCATAATTATAAATTCACCTATTTACTAAAATGTTCTGTTATTTCTTCATTTGTTGGTATGTTTTTAAATGTGGCAAGGCTTGCAAATGAATTGAAACTTTTAAGAAGGCACAAGTAATAAGCTACTACCAACAAAGACACGGGTATACGAAAGATTACAATAGAATATAATAAAACAAATGCAAATACTAGGAATGGGCAATGAGAAGAAATATCAATGCATTGACTATTGGTATACCTCAAAATTATTTTAGTCTGATAGGATACACAGAAAAAATACGTGTAGTATTTGGAGAATTTTTAAATAAAAATGGACTACTTTGGGTACAAAAAATTGAACAACTCCTGGATAATGAAAGTTGTTAGTTATATGAATGGTTTAACATGTACACGTCTTCAATAATATTTACTATAATAATTTAATACTTGTTAATAATTAATACAAGAATCCATCTTTTCTTCAACCCCTAAATGAGAATGCTGTGGCCAAAAGATGATATTGGTAAAATTTTAGTTAATTTTTTTCAATGATATTGTTAACATAAAAATTCATATGTTTTATTGTGAATGAGCATGCAATTAGATATGAGTATGTTTTTAGCAATAACATTAGGAAACAAGTATGAAAGAATTTTCACCAGCATCTAGCTATTATTGCTGTTTCCTTTAGGTTTGATGATCCTCCTCAAACCCTAAGATCATCTGTAATAAAAAAATTCCACTCTCAAATTGATTCAATCCACTTTTCTTAGATTTATATCTTTTTACTATTATGTGTTTTTATATTTTTAATGCACACTTATCTGTGGGTTAAAATCAATGCAAATTTTACTTAAATGGTATTGGGCAAGCGGTATTATCAAAGAAGCTATAATGACAATAGAGATTATACTGTGCTGTGCTAATGCAAATTTGTATAAATGATTAACATTTTCATTCAACCACTTGACTGATGATGCGGTATTTTTTTAAATGTTCTTTTGTCATTAAAATTACCCACGCTTTTTTATTCTTCAGCCTCACAAAAGCTGCATTGCACCCCCCCCCCCTTCCACCAAACTAGTTATGCCACAATGATGCCCCGTCCCCCAATTAGTTATTTTCAGGTAGCAGCATTTCTGAAGAAGCAAACATCAAGTTTCAGGCAGATTTTTCCTGGTATTTAGTATTAGTTTGAATCAAGCAAGTCAAATGATTTTCACAAAGTGGACAACAGAAAATTTTGCATTGATAAAATAATTTATGGAGGAAGATTCACTTCAGTGGAAGTAAGAGAATACTTATATACATTATGCAGAATCAGTCCCTTCAATTAAAATGGTCGATTGCTCAAAACCTTTCCACAAGGCCAGAGATATGAGCACAACTGATGCTCAGCATTCTGGATGCCCTGTTAAGGTCACTACTCTAGAAATCATAGCTAAAATCCATGATGTGGTGGTGGACAATAGAGGAGTAAAAGGTACAAGATATAGACCATGCCATAATCATTCAAGGTGCATATTCAAAATACTGCAATATATAGTTTGTTGTAAATTTAAGTAATTTTTTAAAGAGCTTACCTCAAATGTGATTGTACCCTCAATATAGTTTTCCCTGTTGAGCCAAATGGCATTCTCCATTGTTTCTTTCATGTCAAATACACCAATTTTATCTACTATAATGTTACCATTGACAATCATATCTGGAAAAAAGTATTTATTCATCAGGAAAAAGTTATAACTAATGTGAATAAGCCAAAAGAAAGCCAACAGTTTCAGGTTAATTTATGACTGGTCGTAATATTCACTAGCACGCCAGGAATTAGTTAATTAATTGAGAAGCAGGTTTAAAAAATATTGCATTGACAATCAGTATCTCATCATTGTCCATAGCATAAATTTAATATCCCCTGAATGACAAACATTTGATCATTTTTCCCCTATAACTATCAAAAGTTTACTATCAAATTATTAATTACAATGATTAACCAAAAATATTAGAGGTAGTTGGAATTCATCATCTTACAAAGATGTCCAACTCTGCAGCAAGCAGTTCTTTTAAATATTTATGCTTAGGAGAAAGCTCAATGTTACAATGATTAATTCATGCATTAAAGCAGAACTTCAGCATCAAAAAACTGTAATATTTGACAACAATGTGATTTTGGGTCATCCCTAGTTTATAAAATAATCACAGAAAACTTATCATAATAAAATTTGTAGTTGGATAATTTAATTTTAATGTAATGCCTGAAGTAATTTATTCCTTTAACTTAGTTTAAAGAATGTACCACTTAACTATTATTTCCACTTAAGTAAGGGTCCTCAAACCACCAAAATGAAAGAACTTGACAGTTTTCCACTAATGTATTTGGTAGGGGCATGACACTTAACTACACTCCTGCATCCTTGCATGTCAAGTGAACAAGTAATAACAATTAGGTCTAGAGAGCCGAGTATGGGAAGAGCTATGGTATGGTACAACATAAAGAGGATTTTTCCAAACCTCACCATGTTGGCCAGGAGGTTACAAGGGACTCTTCCATTTCATTTTGTGTGTGTTCATTTGAGGTGGCTTAAGTGATAAAAGTTCATTTACCCAAGTGCTTAATGTTCAACCAAATCAAAAAGCCTGGATCTTTAAACAATCATGCTAGAGGTACATAAAAAATCAATGGATTTTTCCAATGATACAGGTTATCCTTATTTACAAAAATATGAACATTAATGATATTTTAAAGTCATAGGAGGGCCCATTAACCCTTCCCATGGACAACAACCTTGAACGCAGTGGAAGGGCTTGTGTGAGAGTATCCTTGACTTACAGAAGTTGGCTAAATGAAGCTGCTGGTCTCTAGAAGACTTTTGAATTTTCTATAGACGAGGAAGTGGAAATTGACCAATGGTGGTCTGTTCTGGATAATAGTGCGAATCCAGAAGTTCATTTTTTTCACTAGAAATGTCTCCCAAAAAATATAATTATTGAGAGACATGAAAGTTCATTTCAAATAGAAGTGAAACCTTTCACCAGTAAGAGGAAGGAATAACCATGATGCCATACTCTTTGGGAGGGTAAACTGGTGATCTCAAAAAATAAAAATCCCCATAAACCTTGAATGAGTCTGTGAAAGTGCACTTTGTCAGCGTTCATAACCACAGATGCAGATGCCTAGTACTTAAACAATCCCAAAACTGCCATTCCAAATAATTATTCCTATACTTACTCTCTATATTGTATGACTTGTTGGCATCATACTCTGGTGCTAAAGATGATCTATCCAGTGTTTCCAAGATTATACCATTTATGGAGTTGACCCAAAGGTCTCCATCGATGAAACAATCATGGATATGCACAGCACCATTTTCAATTTCTTGAGGCTTTGACAGACTGAACCTTTTTCTATCAAAAACTGTCAAGTTTATTCCCGATACAAGACCTTCTGTTTGCAATGGGCCTCCTAATTCCATAGTCGCAGCATGAAGGAATTCAAATGTGACGTCTCCAGTGAACTCCTGAGAATAGTGAATGATAACAAATTTAACTTGCTCAAGGTGGTATGTATAATTTATAGAAACATACACCAAGGCATGCATATAGCAGGAAAAAACAAAAACAGTGACTTAAGCACAGTTTTAGTTCACATAAGATTTGCTCTTTCCCATACCTTCTACATTTGAGTATGCAAAATATAAAACAACATCCAAGTAAATGAACTAATTACCCAATAATTTTACCTCATCATTCATTACTGAACTCCTAAACTCATCAAAGAAATGCCTGTATCAGACAATGTATGAATATTTCACAGATATTAACAGTGTATAGAGTAGAGACTGACATTTTTTCTTCAGAATAAACCATATATGTGTGGAAAATTTCCCAGGGGAGACTTCTCGTATAAAATCTCAGGAAAAATGAAACTTACTCCTTTAAAGTCAGGAGCTCCAGTTAGTCTCACACAAAATTTCTAGTGTTTTCAAAATTTCAAAGGTTTCTAAATGGGATGGATATGTGTGATGACTAGGCAATAATGAGGTCACTACATGTAATAGAAAGGAACTTAGAATATACAACAGGATGCAGCTTGTAAGTAGGATTCATTTCTTGGATTGTGTGAAGGTTTGCAACAGAGTAAACTGGGAACAATTAATGAGTATTCTGTAGAAGATAGAGGAGTAAAGTGGCACGATAGAGAACTTCTCCTGTACCAGTATAACCAGTACATGTCTCATTCCACACAGGTGCGATTAGCAAATGGATCTGGGTTGGGCAGCGCTAGGAAATGGTAACCAAGACATTGAAATGGTTGGAGTGAAAGTAAATGGGGAACTATTCAAATCAGATGAGGATAATCAAGTGTTAATTAGTCAGCCAGTCAAAAGGTTACAATTTTACCCAGTGGCATGCTGAATCAATGTGATATGTATGGGAAGAGAATTAATTGTAATAAAGCCAAGGTAATGAGATTCTCAAGAAGTGGTAAGGCTAATATAAGGTTAGGGGGCATAGACAAGAAGAGATAAAACAGGTCACAATCTGGGAAGTTTTTTGGATGAGAGTGGGCAGAGTAGTAGGGGCAGTAAAAGAACCACATTAGGCACAGAAGCATTTAAAAAGAGGCTGGAGTGATAGCCACTTAAGTAATATAAAGAGAAGACTAGTGAAATATTTAATAAGGAATGCACCTCTGTGTATGGCTCTGAAGCTTGGTTATAGAGGCAAGAGGATACATGTAGAGAGTAGAATGATAGGAAATCGAGGTCGAGGGAGGAAAGGAATAGGCACTTTTGATGGAATTATGGGAGGTAGAAGAACATATGCTGGCTGAACTAAAGAATTAGTCTACGTGATAGAGGAGTCTGTGAAGTCTAACTTAAGTATTAAAGTCTTAACATAAGCCTTAATGACACAAAATAACTGGATCAGAGAAATCACCTCAAATTGAGGCCATAACCCTGTAGTTTGTAGCCTAAAACTCAACCAACCAGCATTTAGGGGAGAACTAGCCATAGATACTGGAGATACTCAAGTGAAGTGTATGCAATCATACCACACATGAGTGAGTATATAATACCTGATTCTGATTGATAAAAGCAACATCAGCAGCAGAGTGTCCATTGACAGTTACAGCCAACAGTGATGGAACAACATCCACCTCTTCTTCAAATCTGATAGAGCCGTATATTTTCTGGCCAATCTTGTCTGCTTCAGGTTCTTCTAAACTTAAAATGCCCCCAGAAAGTTTGACAGAATGATCAAAGAATTCCTTGATGTTCACTCTGTTGATCATTCCATTTTTTATCTCCATATTTTTAACCATTAAATCATTTCCAAAGAGCTGCTTCTCATCTAAAATCAATTGCAGAAAGGACTTCACTAAATGAACAACAATACTAGTAACTTAAAGAAATGGTTTAAATACTTCAATGATATTACATATACCTGTTGGTCTGTCTAACATCCAACTAAAATACAACATACTTTTTTATTCCAATGCATTCCCCCATTTCTTGGGTGGTGTCTTGGAGAATAAACACTACACTAATTTGAAATTTATTTTTCAATAGTAGTCACTGATATAAATAAATTTTGACAGCACAACAACATGATAATTTTGAAGTATTTCAAGTAAAATTAACCATATCAATCCCATATATCATAATAACTAACTGTCATATCACTCATGTCAACAATATTGCACAAGGAAATTGTTAATAAGCCATATTGATTATCCAAAATGATCCACATCAAAATGGCATATATGACAAAACATTCAAATGTGCCCAATAAGGGTGCCTTAAATAAGCCATCTTATTACATAGCTATAAATATAATCCCTCTCTGTGATACATCTCACAATTTATAAGAGTAATAAGGCAAACCAATACTTCATTCCTTTGACAATGACATTAATATAAACCAGGAACATACCAACTTCAAATATTTATGAAACAATGAAATAAATACATCAATATGCCTGTACATCAATGTAATTCCAAATTAAATAATATAAGTGTTATCATGCCTGGTTTTAAACATAACTAATCTCAACACCCATAATTTTCATGGAATCGTCAACACACCCCTAAGAGACTTGGGGCTTAAAAAGAGAAGCAGCCAAAAGTTACCTGCTAGGTATCTCAAAGAAATCACTGAGCCAGAAACAATTGAATATGCTCATTGGTTTGCCCTTATTCCATAATATTCAAGTCATTACATTACCAAGCTTGCAAGATCCTCTTCAGGATTAAACTTCCAAATGCTATTCTAATTTCTTGGTTCAGCATCACATGCTTCTTTTTACATTACTGGGGATTATGGGTAGTAGTAGTTTTGATGGGAGGCGACCGACAGATAAGGTCATTTGCGCCATAGGGGAAGGACAGGAAAGGATGAAGGGTGGAGAGAAACCCGGCGTCGGCATTAGCCTACTCTTTACGAAAGGCGCCAAGGGGTCCGCGGCTTAACGTCCCATCCGACGGACGGCGTACTCACTCAAAGTGCCCTCCACAAAGCACCTCAAGTAGGGATCGAGATACCTCTGAAAAATATTCAACACCGCCGGGATTTGAACCCACGCCCTCAGGGTGGGAAGCCAGTACGTTAGCCCCCGCACCATCTCGATCCCCCTGGGGATTATGTTAAGGGTAGGCAATCCCTTGCAGTGTGCATACATATCTACAGCATCAATGTCACCATTAATAAAATCCCATTTAAGCTGGTTGGAAGTCATTTTACGATTCTATTTAACTGTCAAAAATTACCAAAACCCTGAATCATAAAAGAATGATTCTCAATTTGAAATTCAATGGACAAGGAATTAGTATTAACTGGCGTTTGTCCAAGGATTAAGATGAATATGTTGACTCCATTAAGTGGAAGGGTATTGCTCTCACCTGCTAACCCAGAGATTGCAGATTTAATACCCATCTATGGGGGCTCTCATCCACCTAGGACTTGTTTTTACGAATGCCATTTTGTTATTTCCATGCTTACAATTAGATATAAAAGGCAAACCCATGGCTGATTTCAGATTTGGACTAAATCAAGTGTTGGATATGACCCAGTTATTCTTAGGTTTTATGCCTGAAATTTTTAAGAATGCAAGGGGAGTAGTTCTCCCTCATTCCATCCTTTGATTACCCCTTTAATTTACAGCAAATGTAGTGAAAGAGTTAAGTTCTCAGAAGTATACGAACTCATATTCAACCAAAATACACCATAATTCAATAAGAAAGTTGCAGTGCACATACATATATACATATATATATATATTTCATATATTAGATAAAAATAGAAATTAACATGTGAATTCATGCAATTTACTAATGCAAAATCCATTTGAAATACTAAATGGTAGAATCAGGTATACATATCAGAATGATGATAAGTAAAATATTGTTATAACATCAGACAAAATTAGTAATGTAATAAGCAAGTTTATGTATTACATACAATATAGGCTTTCATATTAAGAATTTTTGGGGACTGCAAAAGAAGCCACTTACCAAAAGTCTGCACAGTGTTTGTAGTCAGAAAGTCAGATAAATCCAATCCATTCATTGACCCTTCCAGTGTAATTGAACCCGCAACTAAATTCGTAACAACGAATCTGGCTGAATGTATACTGACATCATCTTCATCCTGGTTTGAATAATGATATTAGCAATATGCTGTAATTATCTTCAAAAAGTTTTATTTGTATTATGAAGCATTTGGGTACTAAGTCCCCTCCAATAAGCATCTGAAGTCATCCAATGAACCTGCTCTGGGAGATTAAGCTGAATAGCAAAAGTTAAAATATTGCAAAAAACTTTGCAATTTTCTGCATTGCTATTATTTATATCTTACCAGGCGTACTTAGCACAATCACACATTATTTATTTTTGCAGTATTGCTAGTCAAGATTTATTGAGTCATTTGGCTCTTTCCTCAATACTTATGCCTGGGCATATAATTTCCACATATATTTTCAAAAATGTTCAAGAAAATACTAACTTAATGGATAAATTGTGGACTGGTTACCTACAGCTGAATAGTTCAGTACTAAATTATTCCAATGAAACCCAATTCTTTGGCTTTAATGCTCACAAGCCTTGGTTCTAGGGCAACCACATTGACAAACAATGTTCTGAAGTGGCTTCTAGATGCTAATGCTTGTAAAGGATTGAAATACTCACCGATGCCATCACTGCACTTTCTGTTGATCATGCACACATACATAGGTGAAATATGGCATAATGCATTTATGTCCGCACAGAAGCTTGTTTGACACTGAAATAAATGGTGATGTCCCTGAACTCAACAATGGAGCTTCCGAAGTCCTTGGATTGGCACAAAATTTAAGCCTTTTTAGCAAGAACCCAATCTAGGTAGCGTGAAACTTTTTCATTTCATCCCAAGGGAACTATCCTCTTAACTTCCCACAATTCTAACATTAACTATACCAGTATTGGGTGAGCAGTACATTTTTCTCCACTGATTAATACCTGCATTTGAGCTCATCTGACTCCTTATGTAGTTTGTGTGTACGGCACTTATATGGCCTGTTATATCTATATATGAAAACCACATGTCTGGAAGCAATTACAATTATTATTACTACCTATTGAATATATTACACTATAAAGGAGATATTGTCAAGAGAATCCATGTGGTAGATGCATTTTACCCCAAAATATATCCATTAGGTAAAGGATGGTTTAAAAAATTCATGCTGATATACAGGTATTTTATCTACAAACAGCCACCCCTATTGGTAAGCAAATTTGTTCCAATATACTTGCATTATAAATCACTCCTCCAAGCATTTCTTCCCACGAGGTTCCGCCAACCATGCTTTTAATTCTAAAGTCGCCATCCACCTCGATATTTGTAGCATATATGTTGGAAAACACTTCAGACGATTCTCCAAGCTTAGAGGGATTTGTGTAGAAAGTGGCAGGCCTTCCCTCCACATTTTCAAGAACCTGCGACAATCACAAATAGCATAATATCAACTTTTTTACAAACTAATAAAGTAATCAATCTTTAAAAGGTCTATTTTTTTCAGATTAACCAAGGAAAAATGTTTTAGCCAGACCCAGAATTTAATAATGGCGGGGCCCAGGGAAAATATGTGACATATTGGTGTACATCCCCAGGAGCCTAAAGGCATACTGCAAATGTGCTCCCTTCCACACCAGTCCCAAGTGCCATGTTTAAAGTCCACCACACCAATCAATGCAATTGTTGCTGGTTGAGCTTAACTCATGCAAAAATTTTGGCACAAGAAACTTATACGGCAAACCCTCTGTAATCTGGGCCTGCTTAATCCAGGTACCTATATAATCTAGATGGAATCTAGCAGGTGGTTTCTTGTGGGACCACAGGATGGCTATCCTGTAGTTATTTGCCAAATAATACATTTTCTTTTTAAATTTCCCTGGGCATGGATGAAAACCATTGTTAAATAATTCATCTCTGGAATCTGAAGAGGAACATGCTGAAAAATCAGGAAATATCTCAAAGGTCCAAGAGAGCCTGGATACTATCATGCATTTTATTAATGATAATGCTGTACTCAGGCATGCAATAATATTATGGGCATTTGAGAAATCTCAAGGAAATAGAAATTCTTAAGCAACTCCAAAGAATCAAGCCAAGTGAAATATTTTTTTTTACTTTTACAAAGTCAATTATTTCATTACATTTCAACAAGTGAAATATGTATTTTTTTTTAATTCCTTCTTATGGCACATCTCTGCAGCCTAGTACATCATATGTTGATGATGGGATGTAGAAAGTCCATATGCTAGAATTTACATCAAAATAATTATATCCTTTCCTAATGTGATTGAAAAATATTTTTTTCAAAGTTTGATTATTAATTGTCCTTTACATTAATTCTTCATTCATTTTAAATCATCAAATTCATCTTGTTTAAATTTAACACACTCTAGGTTAGACAGAATTCATTTACAGAAAGTGGAATCAGTACCTGGCTTTAAAGTTTTGATAAAATAGTCTTAGTTTTTGAAATTCATCGAGAAATAATCTAAAAGTGATCTCAGCATTATTAAGGGTATTATTTTAACTCACTGCATCAGGAATTGCAAACTAATAATTTCTGAAGTAATGATCAAGAAACTGAATACATACCCTCTCACAGCATTATTCAATTAGGAACAGCTGTTAATTTGGACAAATTCATTCTTAAGCAGAATCCTGCTACCTTCAATGAAATATACAGGGTCACACCCAAAAGTGGTAGGACTGATTTTTTTACAAGAATTTTATTGACGATATACTGACATCGACTTAATAATCTTCAAAGTATGCTCCTTGAGCTGCTACACACTTAGTATAACGTTGCTCCCATTCCCCGTTCGCCCGCTGGAAATTTTCTTTGGGGATGCCGTTGATGACCCTCTTCGAAGCCTCTTGAACGGCCTTTATCGAGTCAAATCGTCGTCCCTTGAGCTGTCTTTTCATCAGGGGGAAGAAGAAGAAGTCCGGTGGTGCCAGATCGGGAGAATAGGGCGAGTGCGGCAACGTGGCAACGCCGTATTTGGCCAGGAGCTGTCTGACGACGAGCGCACCATAGCAGAATTTTCGGCACCATCTTGGCGCACACTTTACGCATGGCCAAATCCTGTGAAATAATGCGTTGGACGTTGGATGCAGACAGACCCAACTGGTCTGCAATTTCTTCACAGGTTAAGCGTCGGTCTGTGCTCAGCAGTGGCCTCACTCCATCCACATTCGTGTCGGTTCTTGCCGTCGACGGCCGTCTGGAGCGATGGTCGTCTTCAACGAGCTCCCTACCCTCTTCAAACAACTTGTGCCACTCAAATACTGTGGAACGGCTTAAGGCAGTGTCCCCATAAGCCTGCTTGATCATATGGAGGGTCTCAGTTGCCGTCTTCCAGAGTTTCGCACAAAACTTCACGGAATAACGTTGCTCTAAATTCAGATTCATTTTGTTTTTCGACGCGGACAAAAAACTTGCTTCACTAAAAACGGTGTCCTCACTCAAGGACAGCCCACAGGCGACTGAAGTTGATGTTGGTCTGTTGCTAAGAGCCCCCTCCACCTTACCCTGCCAGGTAGACCCCCCCTCCAACCGCTCCGTTCGTGCCAGAGAAAATCAGTCCTACCACTTTTGGGTGCGACCCTGTAGCAGTATTCAAGTGCCATTTATCATGTCATATTGTCTCATAGAAAACGGTCAGCTGTAACATACTTCTATAGTTCAGCAAGGTCATTATGTTATATTCCTAAGTATGTTTCTTTTGTGAGAGGCATAATTTAAGCATGCCCAAGAACAGAGTTGACAGAAAAATACATCAATACCACTAAAATATACTTATGGACACTAGCACCATTTTTAAAAGTTAAAATCTCATTCATCAATAAACATCTCATCAATTTACTTAATGTATGTGAATATATCAAATAAATGAATAAGTAGAATAACCACACATAATGGAACAAATAGTACATCAGTATTGATCGAACTAACTTATTTCTGAGGAAATTGTGATGTATTTTATTCATATAGGAATTTATATTGCATTTACATAAGATGCTTTTACGCCCAAGGTTTTCTATTTATCACAAGAAATCATTTTCAACCTTTGGTGGTTGAGCACACACAATGACAATAATGAAAATATATGGTGGGTTACTAGCGTCAAATCCCTGGTTAATCTGGATTTCGCTTAATCGGTCAACTTCTGGGCCCCATATAGTCCAATTTACTGAGGGTTTACTGTATTTAGGTTAGGACAGTCACTTCTCTGCAGTGTCAAATGAAGTTTTCCCACTAAATACTGGTACTCAGAAATTACAACACAATTTCACAGATCATCATTGCATCCTTCAAACATTTGGCCATAATAATAGCAATCATGATAATGCAACTGTTATCTAAGTAACCACTTATTTTTAACTCCGAAATTCTGACTTTTTCATGTTTCCAGTTCAAACTCATGTTTCAGATCGTCTACCCTAAAAATCTAAATTGGAACATCCTTCAAACAACTGAAAAGAAGAATTTTTGTCAAATAATCTCCAAGTACCTACAATATAATATTCCAGCATATTGTGCAAACAACAAGTTATTCAACGACCTGCATGTGTAGTTCAAAATTGCACAAGATTACTGCTGATTGGTAATGACGAATGAGGTTTACTTACTTTTAGATTAGTAACACTGAGTCTGTCAAAATTCAAGGATGTTTCTTCCAGAAGTTGGTCAGTTGTTAAGGTTATCAAATGAGATGTATTAACTCCATTCAGAAGACCTGTTAACAGCATAACATCTGCTTGCATTGAATAAACAGCAGCATCATTATTGAACTGTTTAACCCCTGCAATAAATAACATCAACTTATAAATTGGCAAATGATTATTTGAAAAAAATTACATTTTATACGAGTATATTTAATCCCCAAATCCCAAATTAGGTTGGTGCATTTCTGGGTGTTCCAGTTATTTAAACCTCCCGGGCTGAATCAAGCCCACTAAATCCATCCAATAGCTGCCTACATATCCCCTCCCACCCCCTTGTCCATTTCCTATTCGTCCCTTACCTATCCTCCCCTCACCCCCCCCCCCCCCACACATATCCTCTCTGCTCTTCCCCCGAGAACAGTTCTCCGATGATCCATCCATCCCTCCGCACATCCATCTTTGTAATCATCTCATCCGTGATCCATGGTTTCCTAATCCTTATAGCATTAACGGTTCCAATGGTGTCTTTTGCGGCTTTCGATAACCCTTTCTTAATACTTTCCCATTTATCTTCGATAGTACTTAGCTCTTTACCATCCTCCATGATTTCCTCTACCGCCTATTTGTACTCCTTCCTTTTCAAACCATGTACCACTAATATATACCCATTCATATATATTCATAGGTATACCCATAATTACAGGTATACACGTACAAACATAAGTATATGAACATGTGTGCACATGCTGATTAGGAATCCATAGTAATCAATCGTAACAGTGGATTACATCAACACAACAAATTAACTACTACCCAACACTACTACTTATAAGCCCATGCCTAACAACTCGAATGCAGGGTTGTCCAGGCCACTGTTTCTCTAGACAAATATTATATCCGTTCTCAAACAATGCCTCCGAGGGCCTCATTTCCACTGATGTTTCCATCTTGCACCCTGCCTGACACCCTTATATACCTCACTTTCACATCCCGCCCAAAATACATAAACCTGACATCCCAGGCCAACCAATTCTTTCTTCCCATAGCTCTAAACAGATGGAATCTCCACCTTTATTGGCCACCAGCTCCAACCACTGGTCAACACTCTACCATCCCATGTTAAAGACATTTCCTCAATCTTGTCCATCAATCTCTTTGAGGACACAAATCATCATGCTATAGTTGACATCACATCTCTTTACACCATAATCCCTCACTCATCTCTCTGCCAACATTTTTCCTAATTACACATATCACATTCTCAGCCTGCAGTTTCTCCTGACTCTCTCTCACCTCATCCTAACTCACAACTCCTCCTCCTTCCATAGTAAGCAATACCTCTAGGTCAAAAGCTGTGTAATGGGAAGTATATTCAGTCTTTCATATGCAAACCTCCACCTTGCCCTTCTTTCCAGTTACCCTCTGAAATCTCTTCTATGGGCTAGGTTTATAGATGAGATATTCCTTCTATGGACACATTGTGTAGATACCCTTTAAACATTCATTTCCCCCCCTCAATGCTTCCTCTTCTCTCTCCTTCACCTAAATCTACCCTACCTCGGAAAACACTTTCCTTGATGCTAGTATTTCTCTCACCCACCAAAAATTCCCCTCTTCTATCCACAAAATCCACCAATGAACAACAATACCTGCAATACACCAACTTTCACCCATCGCCCACTTAACATTTCAATAGTCTCACTCTACCCACAGTCTCAAATTTCTCACCAACTTGCATAACGCTCTCTTCCACTATGGTTACCATGAGTATCTTCCAAATAAAAAATTCCAACGCACATAATTTTGAAAATATGAATAACATTAAAAAAGTTAATATATGGTTGATCAAAATTTTGGTTTTTTAATATTACCATGTTGCAACCATCTTTCTCAATGGAAGGAAGAAAGAAAGGATGTAGATGACCAGCAGGGCTTAGGGAGGATGGGTTCAGGAGAGGGTAGGAGGAGAGGGAAGTTTTTGGGGGCGATTGGCAGGGTTGGGGGCCGATGGGAAGTAGAAGGGTGTACACCTGAGTGGGCATGGTTCAGACTGGGATCCGAGCAACCTCCCAGGAGCCAAATGCAGGCCACTCTTTGGAGAAATTTCATGAAGGCAGGACAATTGGATGCAGGAGACACCTAGAGGAAATGGGATACCCAAGTCTGTGACAGAGGAAAGAATGATTGGAAAGTGAGGAAAAGAAAATGCATTTTGGATGGAATTAGAGGTAGAGAGCATGCAGAGCTAACAAATGAGTTAAAAGAATATGGGCTTTAAGGATATTTTGTGCCATGTTAGTTATAGCTTAGGAGTATGTAAAATTCCAGGATCCATGGGCAACCTATCCTAAATTATTGAAATGGAATGAAATTATTGACTCAGTAATTCCACACACTTTATTTGAAAACACTACTCTGATGACAATGTTCAACATCGAAACCTGGGATGTGTTTTTTAAATAAAGTGTGCAGAATCACAAAGTCAATTACATTTCATTTCAACATGTTATGCATATTCCATAAAGTTACGCCGGAGACAAATTCTACCCTAAACTGTTATGACTAGTACAAAAAATAGCAATATAATAGCATTTATAAAACAAAGCAAAAAGCAATTTAGATAAATTTAAATTTACCTAAAATACAATTTATTCAATACAAAGCAAAAAGAAAAAAGCTCCCTTCAAACCTGTTATGATATGGTCTCCAGAGGTGCGCACATACTCATTTGGGAATGCCAGGCCATTCAGAGACTTTGCTTCAACATCACTCCATGCAGTGCAACTCTGTAAAATCAACAGTTAACTTTTCATAGTTTTTAAGCATCCCTCACACATTCATGTTGACAGCAATTGAGTAAATTTACTCATGAACTTAACATATATCCTCAAGTGAAATTGAGGAGTCATACTTGCCTTCACGTAAGTTTCTCCAGGTATGTATTCAGCATTATCTATGTAAACTAAACTTGACAACATACTATCAAAGTCTTGGCCATTTATTTTTTTTATTTTGATGTTCTTTCCAAGAACCTCTAAAGAGTGAATCGCCAAATTAGATTGCACGAGTTGCTCTCCTAGTGCATTTTCTTGGAAGAGAGAGTCCAGATACTCTTCATTTATGCCCAGGCCATTGACTTCCTCAGCCAGAACAGTTTCAGCAAGGATTGATTCAAAATTTAATTCAAGGTCTATGAATAGAAGGTTGAAAGGGAAAATATATCATGCAACTCCATGAATGAAAATAAAGAGAGATTACAATGTCTGTCGGGAAAATTTGTGAACATTTTAAATAACTGTGGCAAGTTATGAATGAATCTGCAAACATTTTTCACTGGTCTCTAGTGGCAATTCTTCTGTACTATCAGCCATTAGACATTAGTTGAATCAGCCATTGCTATTGTTTGACACCGAAAGATGTACTCCCGTTTCCCTCCCATCTCCAATTTAATATTTTTACCCCTCCACCCCCCCACCTCCCCCACTCTAAAGGTATACACACAAAGTTGGCTTCTATGCGGACCACCTGATGATGACGTCCGATATCAAAATCTAGGTTGTGTTCTAAATAATGAGCGTGTGGAATTACAAAGTTACTTTTTCCATTTTAATAGCTATTGTGTTTTGATTATCCATTTAAACATGCCATTGCATCCAGCAATATTTTCCCAGCCTGTGATGAGCATTTTGAGAATCAGCAGAATTTTGTCAAATTCTGTGTGAACTGAGGAAGCTGATAATGACTGGAAAGATCTTTACAGTGACCCAAAAAGGCACCATAAATTACATTAAGAGTAACAATTGTCCACTTTTTCCTTTAATTTTTTAATTACCACTCAACACGAATTTCTTCCACAAGGGAAGGCATTGAAAATGATACAGGTATATCTGGAAGTGTTGAAACATCTGCATGAAGATGTATTTTTGGCCAATATCACAATGCTGCTGGTGTCTTAACTTTCATATACACAAGCATTCCAGCAATGTTTCCTTTCACATCAGCAATGCTAAATTCAATGCAAGGGCACTCCAGATGGGGCTACTTAAGAAGCAACAAAATTTGAGAAGCTTCTGGGAAATCTGAAAGAATTTCTATTCAAATAGCTCACTAACTTTCTGTACAGACCTCATAAATACAAAGTATTTTGCCTAGATGCTGATTACCATAGAAATTTCCCACAATATTTCTTTTTGAAAACTTCTTTAAATGTCAGGCTTACCGTATGATCTGTTGACTGCAATGGCTACTTCTGAGATGTCAATGTCATTGATCAATCCTCCGTTTGGAATAATGAAGTCACCCAATACCTGAAGCTCATTCATATATGAAATATTTCCATTAATAGTAATAACATCATCATCAGAAAATATTAATGATGGAACACTGATATCACCCAAATGATCAGTCACTTGCAGTCCCTCTACATGCAAAGATTCCAGAATTTTATGACCATCTATCGTCCTCTGCCTATCAAGCCTGTAAGAAAAATTAAGATAGAATAAATTGGGTGGAATTAACAATATATTACCGAATATTGGAGTAGATTGGAGAATTAGGAGAAATACATTAAGACATTACACTAGCTAACAACTCAAATGTGCATGGCAAATGGAAATTCAGAATGGGTCGAGTTAGGAAGGGTACGAGGGGGATGTTCATTATCTCCTGGGCTTTTCACCTTATACATGTAGGAAATAATAAATGAGGCTTCGAAAGAGATGGAGGAGGAAATGAAAGTTGACACAGAATTCATTAAAATCAGTTAGGTGTGAGAATGAACGACCTTTAGCTTTTCAGTTAGCGTCAAGGTTCTAGTCATTGCTGAACACACAGGAAAATCAGTTGGATAGGTATGATTTCAGAATCAATGTAATCAAAACTAAGGTTATACAGCTTTAATCAAGAAGGAAGACTAAGTTAGCGGTTAAAAAAGGAGGGCAAAAACTAGAGCAGGTGGAACAGTTAAAATAATTTGGCAGAGCCTTGAACAAAGATGGTCAAAGTTGTTGTGATAAAAAAGAAATGCAACAATCAAAGAAGCTTTCATTAAGAGGGAATTAAGGAGAGCGACTGAGTTGGGAGGTTAAGAAAAGACTACTGAAAACTGATATAACGCGTGGTTTTGTACAACTCAGAAACTTAGTGATTTTATTATGATGATATGGAAGTTTCAGAGATGTGGAGACTGATAGAAAAGGACAAATGGATAATTAGAATATCAACAGAGATAGTGCTAGGCATGATATGGAGGAGAGAGCATTGTTATAGGCAGGAAAGATGGATGCAATGCATTTTGTCTAGTGATGGAATGCTGAAGACTGTGAAAGCGAGAATGGTGTCAGACAAGTAAGGTAGGGGGTCAGACATGAATAGGGATGCAGCAATTTCAGAGTTTAAAAATCATTCCCCTTGACCAAGATTAAGCGAATGATTTTTACACTCTGAAATTGTTGCATTGAAATGCATATTAGCTGATGACTCCATTAAAAGTTACTGTTGCGGCATCTCCAGCAGTTTCTTTGGAATGAATAGGGATGTTGTATTGAATGAAGGAAGAATGTATGACAAATTGAAGAACAGTTTATTGTAGGGAGGGGTGTCAGGTCCTGTCTTGTTAGGCAAGACTAAGAAATGTAGCAGTGTTTCGTCAGTGTTCACACACAAGCCTATCTTCAAATGGTAGACCACCAAATATTTATCTCCCTGAATCTCCTGATATTTTCTTGTGTGCCATGTCCTCTGTGGTGCTTAAACAAGGTGTTAGCTATAATCAATTTCTCCTTCAAAACTTTATAGTTTCTCAGTAGGAGTTGGTATGCACACCTGGATTACCATTAGGTTGACTAAGTCTGCTTTTTTTTCACTGATAATAATGTCATTCACCTCTTCTATGCTCATTACCCTTGTCTCAGTTTTTCTAATTATTATTATGGCTACCCCATATTGACTCTCTTCTATACTTACTTACCCCAACTTTCTCCACTACCTTTACATCTCGCCTCACATAGAGCTAACATGTCCATATTTCATGCCTCCATCTCTCCTTCTTTGCATTTTTTATCTTTCCTCTCCTCAGCAGTGTCCTGAGAACTCAAGTCTCCATTTTCATGGTCCTCCTTTTCTCTTTCTTTTTGCTGTCATCTGCTACATTGTGCGATGATCTTTGGCATTAGTTTGATATTAGTTCATTAAAATTTATTTTTAAAAAGTACACATTATGAAAGCAATTGCGAAACAATTCTAACTGTCCCTGCAGCCATAATAAAAATATTCCCAAGGAATACAATCATATTCAGAAGACCAATTTTAGCAAAAAACCGCAGGTACTGAGAGATTGCATATGATGAAAAATGAATTCTCAGCAGTATAAGTAGTATTTCAAAATTCTAGGCCAAGTTTCTGAGGCCAAGTAAAGACACCTTGTAAATTAGAAGTTATTCATTTGATGAACACAACTGAAATTATGATTTTGAAAGATGTTAATGCTGAACATAACAGGCAGAGAAAGAAACTTTACACTTACACATAAAGATTTATTACTTCACACAGCCATTGTTTTCGATGCCGTGCATAAGCATCACCTGATGATGAAACGCAGCATCAAAACCATGGTCGTGTGAAGTAATTAATCTTTATGTGGAAGTGCAAAGTTGTTTTCTCTATCCTCATGTTAATGCTGAATTAAATGACATACTGTGAGCTGATGAAAGATTATCTCCTCCAAGTATTTTTTCCCGTTGTAAAAATATTTGACTGTAAATGATGAAAATGTTTCAGCGATGGAATCTTTCAATCACCTGCATGTGTGCAGGTGTCATTAGAAAATATTATCTCTGAAACTATAAATTTCATTTTTTGAGGATCAGAGAGGCTCAACCTTCCCAAGGAAAATTTCCCAACCTACTAACATGAGAGACAAAAAGACCACAAAAAAGAATGGTATACCACAGATTTCCAAAAATGGCATATTTTGCATAATTAATTCTAGTGAAATAAATGAATGATTATGGAGTCAAGAGGGGGTGGGAAGTGCCATTCCAGCTGGATGGGTGGGCTAAAGCGACCACACACTCAATTCAAAGGGCCGGCACAAGCTGTATCGCCTCTTGACAGGCACTTTTACCTGACCTTCAAAATGTCTAACTTTAACTTGAGTATAACAGCAACTTACCGAACCAAGTCTGTGAAGATTTCTTCAACTGGAATACCATTAAGTTCATCCACACTCAAGTCATTGGCTGCCATCTTACCATCCAGAATAACAGTTCCCTTGAATGATTTGGGACCAGTGACCACTACAGGTTCTCCTGTGTTCCTTTTCAGAGATACTGCATCACTCAATCCATTTTTCAATCCCTCCAGGTTCGATTCCAGGTCCTCCAGATGTTTTGCAAGTGAATCCAAAGTATCCCTCCCTATGAACTTAGCATCATCTAGGGACCACGGTAGGCCACCAAATCGCCACCCACTCAATCCATCATGATAATCATCATCTAGTATTTTTTCCCCCAACACCTGTGAGATGTCTGGAATCTCCACAGTATTACCTTGCAGCTCAGAAATATCCCAGTGACCACTGATCACATTACTTCCTTGCACACTGAGAGCATCAGATAATGCATCCTTTGCCTTCTGTATAGTCATCATTCGATTATCAATTATGGCCTGAAATAGAAGCCACTCATATTGTAATTGGAAAAGCTGCACAAATGGGGATTTTAGTTAATATGAAACTCTCGACGGCTATTCCTTTGGTACTTTTAGAATAAACTTTCTTAGTTCTTTAAAACTAAATATTTTTTGAATTAGCATATTCCAGATTGTCTACACAAAATTATGACAAAAATATTTATTACTTAACATTTTCAAACAG
The DNA here is from genome assembly GCF_022747635.1 of Hetaerina americana. Taxonomy (NCBI): domain Eukaryota; kingdom Metazoa; phylum Arthropoda; class Insecta; order Odonata; family Calopterygidae; genus Hetaerina; species Hetaerina americana. Next base: position 13,421,832 of record NW_027286763.1, read on the forward strand.
TGGGTCACGGTACTCCAGGGGTAGAGCGTTGGACTACTGACCAGAGGGTCCCGGGTTCGATTCCCGGGCAAGCCTATCTAAGCACCTGCAGCTCCACCCAAGCTATGCACTTTTTTGGGTACCAGATCTTCCTGGGAAACCATAACTGGCACAGGGAAAGGAACTGGCCCCCCTACCCTGATGTGTGAATTTCACACGCCGTTGGCCTTAGTACTGGGTGAACTCTTCAATCTAACTACCAAACAGACTTTCGGGTTGATTACTGTGTTTATTTTTTTTTATTTTTAAACAATGAAAGAAATTTCTATTAATTTAATTTTGATAACTACAGTTCATTTTTCTATCTAATTCCCAGGCTCTATTAAAATTGGGCCAATTTAAATGGACCTCTGTGTTTGGCAATATTGAAAAAAAAGTTTGTCAATAGATTCTCGATGGCCAAAGATAGTGAAGTGAGGAGAGGCAAGGAGTGCGATGAGAGGGGAAGGGTGAGGATTAAAAAGAGGGGAAGGGTGAAGATTGACAAGAGGGGAAACAGACTTATGGTGTTCACTTGACCACTTACTGGAGAATCCTTCCACAATCGGTGCCTGCAGAACCAGCTGGACATTGGTCATACATACTTTCACTGTATCCAAACAGAATTAGATATTGGACAGTAAACAGATAGGTAGGGATGTGGCATCATGAAAGGTAAGTTGTGATGGAAAGAAGGCACATATTTAAGTGAGGATCAAAGGAAAATGGAAGGGAAAGAAAATGAGAGGGAGATTTGCTGCCATTTTTACTGCAAGGCCATCATCATTAGGCAAAGTGTGGATATGGAATGACGTTACAATAGACAGTGGGGAAATACAGTGGAAGGAGAAAAAAAATGAGAGGTAGGGGAGGGGATGAAAGAACTATTAAAATAACGAGGTCCAGGTCTGAGTTTAAGCTACTGTTGTATTTGCAGATGTAAGTGCATTTTTAAGGGCCATGGAGATGGCTGGGGGACTTTCCAAAATACATGCGTATGTCTGAATGAGATGCAGAGAGAGGAGTCTCCATTAAGTGTTTGTCATGTTGGATTTCTTCAGTCTATTGCATTATGAGTGAGCTATGTTCCCCAACCAAAAAATACAGCATCCACTCAGCAGGCCAAAATAACTCTCTACAGAGCCAGCAGCCCCTGACGTTATTTGAGGGGTTCTCCACCATGTCCATGCAAAAACTATTGAAAATGAAATTGCAGATATCATTCGTCAACTCCCACAGGTTTGGGCTATTAAAATGAGTGCAAGGAGGGTTAAATCTACATCAGCCAGAAGTCCCTGTAAGTGCCACTAATTCTCGAATTCTCAATATAAAAATTCAATGTATAAAATATTTTAGGTTCCTGTCCATGCACAGAATGCTTCAGCTCAAAAACTTCAGAAATTTCTTTTTTCCAGGATTTTGGGAGACGATTGCTTCCCTTCAGAAAGTTACGGTATGTATACTTTGGAAATATATTCAAATTGACAATGATGAAGAACCCATATGATTACTTACTTCCATTTCCTCCTTCTTCTTGGATAACTGATATATCTCCTTCAGTACAGGACTTAGGACTGGTTCAATGTAGGAGTCAAGTCTAAACAATGCAGAAGGACCAGATGAATGAGGAATAATTAAACCAGGTGTCCAACGCCCCACCCCCAAAGCAGCAGCTGACTGCAGGCCAAAGCGGCTTGAATCATCATCATCACCATCATAATTCAGTAAACACCATAAACCTGAAACATTACACAAGGCATCAAATGAGTGGTGTATCATTATTATTATCATCATCGCCTAATTTACTGTTTAAGTTTTGAGTGGACATCATTGAAATGCAGTTCCGTCCAAAAAGACAACCTGGCCCTGCACACTACATCAAACTGTTCTTACATTACAAATACTTCCTTCCTGCCTTATTTGTCAAACATGTCCAAGTTTCTCCAACGCCTTCCATGCTTGCCCAACATTTTCCCCTCAAGCACATTATTCAGCATCCTATTGCCCATCAAAACGCTTTGCATCCATTTTTCCTGCCTCCTTTGAATTCTCCCAATAATCCTCTCTCCTCCCCCACCATGCCAGTTTAACTACTCCAATTTTAATTAATTTCAAGAAACTGCAAAATATACCACAACAGCCAGAATTCATCAACGGTAAAACACAGCGTTTAAAGTTAGCTTTAACCTTGTGGACTGTGGCACATCATGCAGAACTACAAATGCCTGTGACATTGTACGTATGGTATTTAGTCACAACATCTTTTTCCTTAAAAGCCCCCAAACATTTCGGAGTGTAAGAGGACGCTTGATAGAAACTTGACAGCTTAACTGGCTAAATCACTCGGCTGGACATAAGAGGGATCTGGGTTCATATCCCAGTAAAGGCCAATGATTTTTACCCTGTTGATTATTGCATTTTAATCCTATTTTTATGTTTAACTTAGATTTCCTCTTCCTATAAAACCCCATAACCCTTGTTTTGTTCACATTGATAGGTAGCCCATAAAGTATCATGAAGTATAAAAACATAAATAGAAAAATGAAATCTCTCTTCTAACTTGTTTAGTTTATGAAACAAACATCTGATCCACCCATCCATCAAAGTTAATCAACTGAAAGGTGTGCTTTGGTAGGCAAGAATAGCACCTATCCAAAACTAAGCCACAAAATTTAGCATCTACTCATTCAGCATGCAGAAGGGGGAAGGTGGCAGTTCCTTTCCCTGGTTCACCACCTCTCAATACTCTCTTAAGTTCTAGGGAGGGGAGAATGCTCAAAACTTAACATAGTTGACATTATGATAGCTTTGCAGAAAAGCATATATAATTAATGTATCAATGTTCTTATAAAAGACATTGAATTCTTGATAGCAAAATTTTCACACACTTCTCTTACAAATCCTGTGAATCAAACTCCCAGCAAAACTCCAGTGCTCAAAAACCCACAGACATCTTTCATGCAGTCTAAATACAAGCCGATATGGTCATATCAAACCTATTTTAAATATTTTTACGCAAATTATTTTATTTAGACAAGCTCCATTTGCTGGTTGGCAATAAACATGGCAATAAAAATTATACAAAAAGTGGTCCTAGAAAAAAGGAAGTATCCTTTTTCCTGGGTACTTTGAACGAACAGGTGGAAATTTGGGCCTCAATAGTGAGAAATCCATAAAGAACATTGATATTGGTCCACTGTAGCTAATTCTCTCTTTTAAACTGCTCTTAATAATAATCTCCATTCGTTTTTAGATTCGGTTAACATTATATTTGGCAAGAAATTAGCGCAAGAGACATTCAAATGATAAATCAATGGATCTGGCAAAGAGTAGAACAAGCTCAGATGTATGGAAAACATGTGAATAGATTAAATTTTTGTATTCCAGAGGGCAAATCAGGTTTTACTGCACTTCATTCAATTATATTACACTTCATTTAATGCAATGATTTCCTACCTTCAACTGATTCACCATTTACATGACACATGGTTGGAGAATGAAGCGAGAATCCTGGATGGCCTCCAGTCCAAGTGACAATTGACACTAATCTCTTATCCTCAATCTCTGTCTCAGCTAAAAGGACCACTTCATCCCGATATGTACGAATTGGAACTGGAAGCCAACATATAACCTGCCCCAATTCTTCAATGCCCTCTATTTTCTCCATGATGAACTCCTCCTTATCATACCTCAGCAGCATCGGCTTGTCACCTGCCACAGCCATAAATGCACTGAACCCCACATGGAATGACACAATGTTGGACGAACCAGCGACCTCAATTTCTTGGAAGCTGACAAATTTATGTTGGGTCAAATCAAACTGGTACAGTATTATCACCCCCTTTTCTGGCTGTGAAATCCCTAAGAAGGCAGTTTCCTCAACATTTACTACAGCAATGCTTGAAGCCTCCTCCACAGTCAGCTTTTGAATTAGCCTGAAAAAGATCAAAACAATGTGAATGTGCTTGATTACTTCAAGTGCTGATGCACAGATGGCAAATATAATTTCACTATTATGAAAACGTGCATATTAGACATTTAAGAACCATTTGTTAATACAGCTACTTCACTAATAACTCAACAGTGGAGAATTTGTCACACATTGCAAAATTAGAGCATCACTGTTAATTATGCACTTTCCAACTTTTACTTAAAAATAGAAACAAATCAACATCCACTAGGCAGCAAGGAAATAGCAAAAAAGTGCAAGATGACTGTGTTATAACAATATCAAACAAATCATGTAAAGGAGTTAAGATTTTTTTTACCAGAAATCTGTTTTGCCTTCTTCTGCCCAAGTAAATCCATGCAAATCAACAGTTGTGTCAGTTCTATCTGCCCTTGGATGATTTAGAACCACTATAATTCTTTCACTTTTTATTTTTAATGACAGCATATGCCACACACTTCTTTGGAGGGGCCAAATTGTTGGTAGCTGAAACTAAATCAAATTTTGTAAATATTCATTCTAAATTAGCAAATAAAGAGCTATTTCACCAGTGGTAATATGGAAAAATATATTTTGAAAGGGGTCCATTGATTTTATCAACATTTTTCCCCAACTTCATTTGAAATAGGCACTTTCCTGACTTAGCAAAATTTCTCAAACACACAATTTTGGAAAGAAACTTCAAAAGAAAAACATTTGCATTATTACATGGAAACCTGAAATTATTTACCCAAATGAGAGTGGCCTTGTGCATTCCTACAAGCACTTAGTGGTTATTTAACAGATAACATTGCATTGTCATCTCTTGGATCTGAGGCATGGGAGGTTTGGAAGGGGCAAATTGAAGGTAAATAACGCATCATTAAGTATTTTAACAAAGCTCTCTAATTGCTCAAGGGCATTGAGCCAAGACTCTTTTCCATATGAAAAACTTCAGGCATGAAGTTGCTCTCATGGCATGTCATACAATGACAATATATAAAAAAAGAAAACTGTTTAAACCTAGACAACACAATGTATACAAATGGTAGTTTGCACTCATGTCACCTTCATCAGATGGAGAGCATTCATTGGTGTAGGAGTTTGAGTTCACTAATGTGGCATGTCAGATTGTATCGTGTCTGGTGTGGCTAGGAAAGGTAGGGGTGTTCCAAAGAATAAGAATAATAAATTATATAATTGCTCATGCATACTAATGATTTCTGTGGGAGATGCATATGTATAAATGCCTGAATTTTTAAAAATAATTTATGTTTATTATGGCACTTACTAAAAAAAATTTCCCATTATTCTGCAACACCCTGTACCACACAAGCATTGGTTGAGCATTGTGAAATTCAAATGCTACTACTGCAATGACATCTGTTGTTTTAGACGTGTCATTCCAGGTTTGAAACATTACTGCTGCAGTTGGAAATCCAGAAACGGCTGGAAAATAAGCAAGAGTACACATGTTAACCCCTTCATCACTCAAATTTTTTAGCAAAGGAAAATATCAACAATTAAGTTAATTTAATTATTATTCTTTTAGACAAGCACCTGAGGAAAACTCTAACTTGTGAACTACATTTCACTTTTTGGTATAGATAGGGTAGCAGCTTCAATGAATTAATTTATTTTGCAAGTTTTGTACATTACCCTATTCTAAATACATGCCATACTAAAAATTAATGGTAACCCAGCTTAGCAGGTTATGTTATGAATTTCTGGAATGAAACTTGGCAAATATCTTGGATTTTCACCAAACCAATATTCCAAGCACTACACATCAAATCAGAAAATGAGATGACTTTAAGAAATGAGGAAAGTACACCCAAGATTTGACTTGCCCTTGCACTGCTCACAAAACCACAGAGCAAGTGAAACATTGGCTTGGCTCATTTCCCTTAACCAATTTCATCTCATCTTCTCTAATGGGTAGTGCCATGGTGCCATAACACCCTGTTGACATCGACATAAATACCCTACGATCCACGACAAAGGTGTGTGGCAGGGGGTGCAAACACCAGGTGGGAAGGGTAAGTGATAAGGGAGGACATGAGAAAGGAAGGGGAAAGGGAAAAATATTTAGTAAAAATCTATCAAATGACATGTAAATTTGTATGCATGCTGAAGGAAGATTCAATTCAAAACAAGGGTTAATTTACCTAATAAATCATTCTTTGTCACAAAAAAAGGGAAACAAATTCACCATGACCATTTATGCATCAGGCCTCCACCATAACAAGACAGGTCATGAAGAATTGATAAGTAAAAGGGGGAAATTCTACCATTACATGGGCATGCATCTCATAGTCTCCACCCTTAAAGTCTCAGGTAGGGAATGTCACATGTTGTGGCCTTGTGGTGGCTTGCAAAATATCATCTAGATGTAAATATCATAATGCTTGGTGAAGGAGTCATTCTATCCAAAGATTTGGATTGCTATCATTCACACAGTGAAAACAATTCTATCTAAGTTATCCATTATAACTGCGACTATCAATTAACTAGAAATCACAGCACCGCTGGAGTAGGAAGATTTGAACTTCTACGTGGACTGCTATGATGGTGGGTGGTCTCAAAAAGCATGAAAGCATTGCACAATGGTGGGAAATGAAATGCTGACCTTCAAGCTTTGAAATGAATGGTGGAGGTGCAGGGGGGACCAATGCCAAGGGCAGTGGAGAGTAAGGAACGGGGTGCAAACGGCAACTGAAAATCAGATTAATGAACCAATGTTGACATGTTGGGAACTAATGACATATTTCTTGCTCCTAAATAGTAGAGTCCAAAGATTGAGTCAGCCGCTCACCAATTGCCCAACAGTGCCTCAATGTTTCCTAAACTAATTAAATCGTGACACTAAACGGATGCTCAAATGCAAATCATGTTGCACATGTATGTGTCATGACATTTATTTTTCTTTAAAAATTAAAACTCCAATGATAGAACTGAAGTAACTGGAATTTAGAAAACTTTGCGGTAATAATGCCGGCATGTGGATATGTTCATGGATGACTAGCAGTCAGCAGTACACAAAGGCAAGAAAGTGAAGGTTAGAGTCTCATAAATTTATAACTATGATGGATACCACATGTCCTCACCTCCATTTCTGGTCCTAACAAAAAATTTTCTTTCCTGGGGAACTTTCATAGCAGAAACTGAATAACACAAAGCCTGCTACTGTGCTGGAGATTTGGGGGACCGACACAAAACATTTTACTGCATAATAATGATGATTCTCTTGTGGCATCATCAGTTTATGAAAAATTGTTACTCTTTAATTAAATATATAACAAAAAATTGTTCAAGGTCTTGGATAATCAGGATATTCCCAGATAGTTCTAAATTTAATGTGGCACTAGATAACCAAAACATGTACAATGGATCAAAGTGCAAAAGTTCAAAGGGGTCTGCATTTAAAAAAATGACTGCATTGGGTATAATTTCATTGCATCAATATTTCTTGAAATGGAAGTTCAAAACAGCATTTCCATATTGGGATATTGTGAGTGCTTTCCACAGAAATAATTAGAGAATGAATGGCAACCCAGTGCATAAAAATGTAATCTTTATGCTCTTTTAATGGCAAAGAAAAACCAGAAAAAGAACAATGTAGCAATGCTGTACTAAATATTAGGTTAACATAAAGGCAGACAAGACTCTTGTAAACTACTACAAAGGTGTGTAGGAGGGGTAAAACCAGCAGAAGGGTATGAGGAAGTTAAATCAGGAGGAAGTTTACAAAGGAGGAGATTGCAGTAGTGCATTAGCATTCTCTGTTAAATGTGGTTATAAGGTGCAATGGGAAATTAAATCAAACCTATGATCTTTTGCTACTGTTGGACCAGTAAATGTTTCATGAAGATAGATATTTTTGTCGAAGGTACATTTCATTGACATACAACTTCAAAGAGAGATTCAATCACAGCCATTGCAGGAAGGTAAAAACTAGGAGGGAAATCACAAAATGCATTCTTCAAGAAAGTCCTTCACCAATATTAATTACAACTAATTTGTGTACTATGGTCCAATTTCAAGATGCCTGTAATAACACCGATAGCATAGGATGAAATAAAACTATATTCTAATTTAGCTAAGACAAGGCCACAAAAATGTAAATAACAAAATGAAATGATCTTACTAGTTGTGTCAGTATTTTATCAATTCACAAGGAATAAAACTAATATATTTTGATACAAAATATTGGAGCACATCCAAGAAGACAAAATTGAGCAAAGTAGTGAGAAGAGTGACCTTTAAGAGGATTAAAAAAATTATTTTCCTTAGAAGCTGCAAAAAGCAATCAAAGTAATTAAAATCAATTTACCCACACAATAATGAAAGTAGCATAAATATATTTTAAATAATATTCTTACCGGGACTAATAAGGAATGAATATGAACCAATAATGAAAGGCAATAAACTAGATGTTAATGATATAGAACCTGCTGTACTAAAAGTGTGCTAGAATAGAGAGAAGACTTACTTAATGAAAATTGTGTGGCATTGTAGGCGGGATATTCCTTTCTTCCGTTCGTTGAAAGATTAGGAGCACAATATGAGCAAAGAGAGAGGGATTCTTTCCCAAGTCCAAGCAATAGACCTTGATTTCTACCAGTTTCTAGAGACTTCCAAGACCATACACCATCCCCATTGCAGCCTTCGCCCATCCATTTCTCCTCATGCACTCCAGCAATTCTTAAAACTTTAAAATACAATTAATCTCATATCAGGATTTCTTTGAGCCATTGAATAAGCTCCGAGGTTAATAGACAGGTTTATAAATTACCTTCTCTATTTCCTGTTCCTGTACCAAACCTGTATGAATGCCAAAATTCTTTTTGTTGAAGTTCGTCAATTACAAGTCTTTCATTACGTCGGTTCGCACCAAAAGAGAGAATACTACCACTTTTGTCTTCATTGGCATTTTTTTGCAGCTCTTTGCGCATTTCTAGATGTGAATTCACATAAGACTTGCTCTACCAAGTTAAGACAAACATGTGAGGCCTAGACTGGAAGAGACAACTAATCCTAAGGCTAATAATAGTTTCACTTACCTCAAAACAATTAGAATTAAAAACTGTATAAAAGAGGATACACCACAACTGAATCCATAAATAACGTAACGCCAATATTCTGGCCATGATCAACACGCGAACACAACTCAGAATTATATTTGAAAACGTGCAAAGAAGAGGGCACCCGTTTTCACGATGCAATTCTATGCATCCATTGCCGTCTGACTATTAATACTGATGGAACTACGATTGAATGATCTGATGAGACAGGTTCCTGGCTTTTATAGTTCACAGTTGAATGCCTTGCTTATTCACTTTTCCAAATGGACGCGCTCTTGAAGCAGCTGCTTAAGCGGATGTGACGACATATATAAATTGTCTTGTTCGGTTGGATGACGTAATTATATATGTGCCTTCCGAGAAGTATGTGAAGGATTTTGTCAAGGTAGGAATGTAGAAATTACTGGTACACTGAATTTACATTTATTTAGAATATGGTATAGGACTTGGAAGTGATCGTTGGACGAAGTAAAACATGTTTCGATTTCTGTATGAGCGAGATTTTCTGTGCTTGTAGTCATCTTAATTGAAGGTATTTGCCCCGAGAATAAGTATTCGGGGAACAACACCAAGTATCAAGATTTTAATGGATTTTAATGTATCTTTCAGGTTATGACAGTGCAAGTTTTTGGACTTGGAGTGGGTCTATTTATCATAATTAGCCTATGGGCATTAAGTTTTACGCTTTGCATCTTATCCTACCGGACTCAAAAGAACTTAGGGCCTTCGTCCATCCTTATTTCTCTAATAATAACAGTCATTCTGTTAGTCATTCCTCGGGAGCCAGAAAATCAGGATGATCATACTATAATAAAGGTAATGTTAGTGTATTAAGGTCATACATCTTAATATTTTATTGCGAATTGTAGAGACGCAATATGCAAATTATCAAGTTGCAGTTGAATGTTCATTTTGTTTTAAGTTTACTTAATGTCTTAACTTAAGCATCGCTTAGTGCTTGGCTGCAGTTCTATCTATTTCTATTAAATTCGCTGCTTAAGTAGTCGAAATGCTCTAACAAATTTCGTTGCATACCTACTCAGTTCGCACCTAATGCCTTGTCATTCTGCCACTATTACTTTTAATGCATTAGCACTTTTGCATTATTTTAATGTTAGAATTTATTTATGGGATTCAATCTTGAAGAAATATATTTAAAAAAGCTTTTTTAACATAAAATCAAATGTCAAAAAGGAAGTTGATACATGAATGCATACCTACTAGTTAAGTGTACATTTGTGATAAAATTTGGGACAGAAAACATTAATAAGATATAAATGCATTGAAACTATATCAGATAACTTATATAATGTTGTTCATTGTTGCTAACTGTATCTCAGAAGTTAAATTGTGAATAACATTAATAACTACAGAGGATTGCTCAATATTATCTTGTATTCAAGTCAATAAATTGTACAGAACATCAAAATAATTAAGTAGTTGTGAATTTTGCCCAGGTGGTTTGTAATATTCTAAAGTGTAGCGGACAGCGTATTCGGAAAATACATGTTAGTTTCTCATTATTTATGTAATGACAAAATACGATATAATTTTTACCAACTAAGGTAAGGTAAACCAGGCACATTTTCTGGTGATTTCCAGGGGATATCTGAAGGGAAGTTTTTCTGGCAATATCGGATAGTTTATTTGGTTGTGAAATGTGTGGTGAATAAGAATATTGGCAAGTAGTGTGCATTGTTCGAGGGGGTTGAATCTAGTTGGAGACTTAAAATGCCACATCTGACGTAGCCTGAGCCACGATTGAATCCAAGCAACACCATCTTTGGGAATTTGTGATCTTTTCAATGATGCGAAGAGTAGTTGGAACCTCAGAAGAAGAATTAGGAAAAAAGCATTCACTAGGCAGAGGAAATTGACGACAAGGATCTTAAAGAAAATCTTGTCAAATTTGATATGGAGCATGGTTTTGTACGATGTGGAAACATGGTCATCGAAGTAGGATGATAGGTATAGATTCGAGGCTTTTGAAATGGGTTTGTGGAGAAGTTAGAATGGACCAAAAGGAAGACAAATAAGGAAGTGCTCGATGGGGGAGGAGTAGAGATTGATCGGTGAAGTCAAAAGGAGGCAGGAAAGATGACTACAGAACGTTTTGATTGGCATTGGGATGTTGACAATTGTGATAGATAATAGAATGTTCGGCGAACAAAGAAGGGGCATCGGTACATTGAGAATGTTGGACGGAATGAAGGGAGGAGGGAAGTATGGCGGATGGAAAAATAATGAGATATAATGTGAGGTGTCAGGTTATGTTTTTGAATTGAGCTAAGGAATGTTTTGATGATCAGTCAGTATCCATCCAAAACCTACCTTAACAGTAGATTACCAATAATAATAATTGGTAAACAATAAGGCTCTCAAAGGTATAGGGCACTAAAGACTGTATTATGAATGGTCTGTAGATGGTGACATTTACTTTGTTACCGGCTTTGAATAAAGGAATAATAAAGCTAGACTTAAAACATAAGGTTTAATTTTAGAAGACAGAGGTAAATTGAATAAAATAAAGGATGGGTAAACTGATGTACTAGAAATATCTTTAAAAGAATGAGTAAGCTATTCTTTGGCCAAGGAGTGACATCTATGGATGATGTTTTCTCAAAACATTTATCTTTAGAGGCTGTAAATGAAACTAACTGTATGGTTGTAGTAAAAGGTGGGTCAAATTGCTTCTTTGGGTTGAACAGTATGTCTTAGAGAAATATTTAGTCAATACTTTAGAGATTACATTGCTAGATTAAATGCATTATGCTTTATTTTAAACAGTGATTTAGTCTTTCATTTAAACTTTTTGTCAATATTTCAGAAATTTTTAGCACAAGACCAAAACTGTTTAATGTTCAGATTGTACTCTGTTGATCTAGTCCTTTTGGCATGATGGCCACATTTGGAAAACCTGGAATAGCTTGTGTAGGAACTATTTGGGGTAAATTGAGGAGTAAGTAAATTGGCTTAGGGGAAGTCAATCATTTTATTGCTTAAAGAAGAATATCACAGAATTTAAATGTTACAAAATTGGTGTTCCTTGCACAACTTTCTCGAACAATTAATTGTCTCTAGGTAAGCAGATAACAATAAATATCACAGTTTTATAAGCGTAACTAGTAACAGAGGAGGGTGTATACTTGAGGTTATTAGTTAGTTCCGTGTTATAGAGAATGACAGGATGATGCTTGCCATGTGGTGAAAGTGATGCATTTTCAATGCTAGAAGGGGTAACTGAGACTTTAGAAAATTATTTTAATTTTAAAAGGTGTGAACCTTAAATTTAAATGCATATGTTATAACTACTTATTCCATTTAGAAGTTCTGAAAAGCTAAGAAACTTAAAGCTACCAATTTAGTATTTCAAATCATCTGTTTGTATTGCCAATAATGGTTAGAATTGACAATGTTCTAATGTGATTACTACCATTCTATTTCAGGTGTTTGACAATTTTTTCTTTTGGAGGATATCCATGATTGTTTTCCTAGCATTGTCTACTCTCTGTGGGTTCATCTGCTATCTCTTCTCTGATTTAATGGTTCCACGTCATGCTCAGCCTATCAAGCAGTGGAGACTTTAAACTAATTGTATCTTTTGGAGTACTCTGGACTATGTTCCCCATCAAGTAAGATATTGGAAAATAGGTTTGACTTTTTTGGTCATCAATTTCAAATTAAATCTATACGTTGTGGCAAAGCTAATTAGCATTGTGTGTTGAATACCAAGGAATAAAAATGGTCTTGCTTCAAAGTCTTGTTAGCTGTCCCAGGTGGGTAGCGGTTCGAATGGCAAGAATCCTGTCACGCCACAATCGCAGTTTTTTTCAATCCCCACCACACAGAAAAGTATTTGATGTTACTGATTCGGACACTTTCATGGAGCGTGTGATGAACAGTGACATTCCTGTGCTGGTCAACTTCCATGCTGAGTGGTGTGAGCCATGCCAAATATTGACTCCTCTTCTTCGCAAATTATTAGCCACTTCTACTGACGTTGATCTTGCCGTGATTGACGTGGAGGACTGTCCTGAGTTAGTTCACACATTTGAAGTGAAAGCTGTACCTGCTGTAGTGGCTGTCACAAATGGCCAAGTTGCTGACAAGTTCGTTGGATTAGTTGATGCTGCCATGGTGGAAGGGCTAATTAATAAGCTCTCTGTTGGAAACAAGAAAACCACAAAGGGAGCGGATACAAGCCATTTAGAAAATAAACATCATAGTCCTCAATAACAAATAGAAATTTAGGTCAGTGCATTAATTAGTAGTTCCTCCCAAAATCAGCCATTGAAATGTATTACATTTGCTGGTTATTGTACAGTAGGAGAACCAAAAGATTGTAAAAACTGTAATTTATAAAATATGAATAGGTTATTCCTAATTTGTAGTGAATGAAAAGAAACAATGTGCCTTTCTATTTGGATACACAGCCATAACTGTTCTGTTCAGACTCTCAGCTTGGAAATCAATGTTGAAAAAAAGTCAAGAGTGATTGCACTCATGGTTACCAAGAAACTTCAATGAAGAATTTTGTAGTAATTCCATGTAATTATTTACATTAATTGAATTTTTATTGTTTTTCATGCCTAATACATGTGGATAAGTTTTTGTGAAATTTTTTGATTGAATTTGAAAAGATGTATTGCAGAATGATACGTCTGATGGCAAAAATTGTGTGTTTGGGACATGATACAATTCTTCTGGCATGATATGGTAACTATCACTATTTGGCTTGAAATTAAACTTCCCAGCTACTGTCTGGATATTGATTTTCAGCATGTAAGCACTACAATGAAATGACCTAACTTCAACTTCATTGGTCTTGGTTCTCTCAAGTCTATAGTAATAGTTTTTTCGTACCATTGGTTGTTGAATGTACAAGTAAATATATTACTCTTCACATTCATATTTTCTGGTATTCCATCTATAACATTTTGAAGTGATGCTAGTATGTTCCATGTCATACTTAAGTTTGCTACTGAAAACTTTTTAAAATCATGATGACCTTCTTGGAGTGGTGCTGACATTTCCATCTGATGGAGTGTTTTTCTCCTTCATCTTTTGATAAGGCAAACTAGAATGCCGATGAAAGTGTCGTGCTGAAAATGAATGCATATAAAGAAACCCTTAAGGACAAACACTTTGGTTTTTTATTGCATTTCAAGATGCCTGAAATTCAACATCATTTTTTTAGCCATCCTTAGGCCTCTTAACGTACCTATTCAGAAATATCCATTTTCCTGATGGTAGTGGTTGTTATCACATTTAAGATGTTTTCCTGTGTTATTTTTTGATGTCAAATTGTGGTATGAGTGGAATTTTTGAGAAAGTTCCACAGCTGGATGTAAACTGAGTGAGTGAGGATGTGTGTTTAAAGGAAAATCTCATGTCAACATGTTTTTTATGCTTTAAAATGTAAAAATCATGATTTTTTACCACTTATTTTGCCATGAAAAGTACTATCATTTGTGATAATTGTGAAATTATTCAGTCATCAGTAACTGGGGCAAACCATTAGGAGAGTTAGTTCTGTGCCTAAGCTGAAATTCTATAGAATCTGATAATGGAAACAATAAACAGGAATCATCCTATTTTGTTATAAAAAGACAGTGAATCCACTTGACATGGCTTCATTGTCATATCATGATGATGCTGTAAACTTAGAATTATTAAGGGAATCCAACAGGATGACAATATCCACTTTATATTTTCGATATTATGAAATTTTAGACAGCTTAGACATTTATGACCACAAGTAGTTGAGGATAGTGATCAAGACTTGGGAAAAGCAGAGAATCCATATGAAATGTCATGACAAGGAATGGTGTCTTGAATTGAGATTTGGAAGGAGATAAAGGTGCCTTAGTGAGGTGGCATAAGTGTGTTTTACCACCAAAGGAGGCATTCAGTCAGCAAAATTTGGGGTCATACAAATCCCTGAACCCATATTAGCTATCGTGAAACATAAATTGCTAGGTATGCAAGCTTTCCTTGGTGGATTTTATTCATCATGTGTGGCTGTCTGTATTTGGTTGGAACCAATTAACAATTGAGTACAAATAATTGTGGAAAGGAGCAAAACGATTTTGTCTTGACCTATTTCAGAATTTCATTCAGTACATTTTTCTCTCTTTCTGTCCTTGGTATTAATAGGCAAATATCAGTCTGACTGGTGTTAATGGAACATTGAAGGAGATTAAATAAATGCAACTAAATGATGCAAATTGCTTTTGAAGTTCAAACTACCATTGGGATTAGTGAACACTGTCAGCTAATGAAAAATGTCAAGGGTTTCTGCTTCATATGGACTGGTGACCTCTGGCTTCTGAAAACTATCTACTAAACTTGAATTGTATATTTTCCATTAAATTGAGGGTTTACTGCACTGAAAACCAGTCACAGTCGGCCAATATTGGAATTTTCAATGCTTTATTTGAATTCCTCATTGTTGTTCAACTTCATCCATGGTGAGAGGCTATTTATTATTAATACTCGTAGCCCTTCTTTGACTTTTGTAATAAAATTGCTGTATCTTCACTGTGAACAAAAGGATTAAGATTCTATTTGTGCTAGTCCCTAAAATTAAGTAGAAAGTAGTTTAGAATATTAGTGAATGATTTGATATCCTGATAAAAACAATTGCCTTGATGCGAGTTATTCTAATAAAATTATAAAGTGATATTGACAGAAAAGAATATATTTTATTTTCATTTGTAGTCTTCCACTTAATGCTGTAAAATAGCCTCCTAGTAAGTTAGTACTTAAAATATAATCTATTCTTGGCAACGAAGGTCTTATCTTCATGTTACCCTTCTGTTATTTGCATCCAGTCTTTCTCTATTAGGGCCATATAGATGAATGGACAGGATAAAAAACTTTGCATAGTTAAAGTATTACTTAAAGTTTGTTATGAATCAATGGGATAAGATAATTTAAAATCTTGTTAAGGATTACAATTTTTCATATTTATGAGTCCCATGCCTCATTGCCATGCTGAGAGACTTTGTCTGACAATGCTTCAAGTTCACATCATTGTCTCATTTGTTAAAAAAAACCAGTGCCATAGGCTTGAGTTATTTCAACTTGTCCACATTCCTTGCTGCAAACTTGTCTCAGCAAATATTGCATCTTAAGCATTTTTGTAATTTACTCTAAATTTTAAATGCGCTAAAATCCTCGGGCCAATATTTACATTCTATTTCATGGCAAACACGGGAAAAGGTTCCATGTATCAATTATTCATCAACAAAATGCTCATTAAGTACACACTTTTATATTCACTGTGTAATTGTCTATGTACTATTGACCAATATAGTAAAACATAATTACTTGTTGATGTATGGTTTTATTTCATAAAGGCACAAAGGTATAACATTTTAATATTCAACTTAAAGGCTTACTTTTAGTTATTCTGGTAGTGTCTTTGAGTAATAAGATTTAATCCCTAGTCATGAACTTCAATGTTTGGCCTTCAATATAAATCTGGCCTTTGATTCTTGACAATAATGGGCAGTCTTGCCCTTTTGTATCCAGTGGTGCTTGCTTTGATGATCGTGGCTGTGTTTTAGTCAGACATGCCTGTTAAATGTGCGCACAGAGTGGGAAAAATTGTTTATCTTATGATTTATGAAGAAAAGGAAGCTGTGGTTGTATTTATATGTATTAATTGTGAATACAAAATGTATACACTACTGTTTGACTTATGTATGACATTATGCCAAATAATATTGCTGATGCCTTTTTTGGAATTCACTTATTTTCCCATTTTATTAATTCAACAGCAGTTTTACACTTCATGGTATCAATGAATTTATATTTTGCTCTACATGATGAATGGTTAAGTTTCTCAGGATATTACAAAAGCTTCAGTTTTTACATGGAGCAGTTTTCATTCAGAACTGTCTTCTTAGATTTTTCAAATTTGTGGATAATGCTAAAATTGAGTCTTAAAATGATGATAGTTTAAAAAAATGGAAGTTGTAGTATTTTCATTGAAATATAAAGTTGAATGAGCGTTATTCACAGAAAAAATAACAGCATTATATAGTTCTGTTCTCAATGGAAGGGGTGCCTATCATTCAGCTATTTAGTGGTTTCAGTTTTAAAATACAATAAATTTGGTAATATTCCACGAATTGACATGCTGCGGTTCAGCATCATGAGTAAAAATATATTTTGAGAAAATCTTAATAGCACTAATGAGAAGTTGGTTGAAGAAAGGAAAAGAGATGAGTGGACCAGAGGCTCAATGGTGTACGCTATATCATTTGCAGGCTAATGGAGGGAGATGACAATGTGTAGAGGAGCTGAATGCCAGTGGAAAGAGGTTTGGGAATGATCCAAGAACTGTTGTCACTGATGGGCGAGTTGACAGATTAGAAACAAATGAGAGCCAAGGGAACAAAACTTGAGAGATTTGCATAAGAAATTAGTTCCACAAAGGAGGAATTGACACTGGATGAATTTTGGACCATATCATAAAATTTGCAATCACTCATTTGGTAGAGAGTGGCCTGGGGTAGGGGAGGCTATTGGTCACTGTTCAACCTTAAAAGTTTCCTCTGTATCACAGAAAATTTTACAAAAGCCACTTCACTCGCCAGAGATTTTACAAAGGAAGTGAAGATAGTCCACTCAGTGGGGTGAAGGTCAAACTGTAATTCCACATGGAGAAGATACAGAGAGATGACATAAACATTCCTCAGTGATCCCTAGCAATTTATCTTGTATGCCCATCCTGTTGTGGTGTTAAAACCAAGTGTTTGTAATGATTAAACTGTCTCCTACAGAACTTTGATGCTTTTTCTCTACAGCCATTTCAAAGCCATAGTGCCCAACCTCACTCCCATTTTTCCATCCTCCCACCCCCACATTCCAATCCTTCACAATCCTTTTTTCCTCCAAATGGTTACTCATTAGCCGGTACAAGTGAATAATAACCACGTTTGTTGGCTTTGCTTTTACTTCTACTTATAATATTCTATTAGTGACTAGCTCCATCTTCACTCTGCTTCCTTCAACCTTTTTCTTCACTTCTAAAGCCACACCTTTCTAGCTCCTCACTTGATTGTATATTACTCTAAAACCATCACTTCATTAATCCCTGCTATCCTTCCATCTCACCCCCACAACCCTGAAATATCTATATTTCCTCTATTCTGCAAGTCCCTATTCCAATTTTTTTGGGCCCCTTCTGTCTCCTTCTCCACAGCTGCTACTTTGTAAGGAATTTGCATGATGATGACTGGGGAAGCCTTGTCTCTGCCGAGTAGGTTGGGTCATCTTACTTTCAGGAGTCATTTATACTCTTATCCATAATTATTCCTTGGTATGAATACGAGTTGATTTCCTGTGGCCATCTTCAATTGTGTTTTTAATGTGACACCATCACTTGCATGATAGATAACCCCATTAATCAACCCAAAGATTGTTTTGATAGGTGAGGATAGAGTACACCAAGTACCAAACCCTACCATGTATGAAATTCACCATTAGGATAGGGAAGGGAGCACATCCTATCCCTGTGCCGCCCGTGGTTTACCAGTAGTACTAAAAAGCAACATGGCTTGGGTGAACTAGAGGGCAGCCGGAGGCATCCCCAGTTATCAAAGCAAGGCTCTCCAATCAGTTGCTCAGTGCTCTACCACAGGGCTATTATGTTCCAAAAAAATAGTAAAGTTATTTTGAAAATTTTTGTCAATATCATGATTTTGAAGTTGATGCTAAAAATTTGAACCATTTGTCAAAAATTCTCACTAATTATACTTCACTTGAAAATTATTGGATAAATTCCTTGGCATTTCTAATGAGAAACAGCCATGGGAGAGTTGAATTTGAAGATGAAAAGCATCAGCCATACCTTTGGAACAAAATAATTCCAATAAAATTATAACGGTGATTGAGTTTTCATGAATTCATTGGTAAGATTCAATTAAATAGATCACTCAGGCTATCCAGTTGCAATGAATTGAAAAGATATAAAGGAATCGGGAAAAAAGTTGGGCCTCACTAGAGGATGCTGAGTACAAGGGGTTCAATGTGATGATGTCCATGCTCAAACACTGGCCAATTTTTTAGGTAAACACTAAAATTTGAGTATATTACTTAGAAGAGTATCATTCAAAATACAGGACTATGATGCAAGTAGATTTTTATTACACAAATATAAAATTGAGGAGATATTTTTTACTTCAAATTAAGGCGTACACATCTAAATTTTTGTTTACAAAGTAGAATATAAAATTGAAATGCCACAAGTGCTGCATGCCAATATTATCAAGCTAGAAGGGATAACTGCAATATTAACAGCCAGTGATGATACCAACAGAGACACAAGTCTGCAGTGCCTACATTATTAGTGAAAGCACATTCATTGCTCTATTTCACACTCGGTGGCTTAAGGGCTGAGGAGCAGATCATTTTTTACAATGAAACATGATGGATACAATTGCACTTGATACCTGATTAATGAGATGCTATGAACAGGTAACCTAAGATATTTGCAAGGTTCCTTCAAAATTTCTTGTGTCACCATAATACTTCATTAAAATAATTCATTGCTCATTCATTACTCACTTGTGTCACCATAATACTTCATTAAAATAATACTTCATAAAAGTATTCATTGTGGCTTAATTGCATTGAGTAATCAACTCTGGGCAAATGAAATATTTGTTTGATGAAATTTAGGAACACGTAGCTATTGTGAGTAAAAAAACGGAATAAAAAATGTGAAATGCTCCTCACTTATTACGGAACTTGCAGGGTTGTACAAAATTTCAACTCTCTAAATTTAGAGGGCACCATAAACAAATACCAATAAAACCCTTGGCCTGAGGCAATTGGCATTGAACTGAACTATTACCATATCACCAATGGAATGGGACAATAAAGCCATGATTGCCCAGAGAAATGGGTGAAGGAATAAACATTTTGCCTCTACAATGTTACTTAAGACTGACCCCTTTTGAGCTAGAAAGTGCGGGCCAACTGGATTTCCATCGATCTTAATTTGATAGTATATGCAGTAAGACAATCTTCAAGAGAGGGGAGGCAGTTGAATTATGGGTGGAGAACCATCTTAGGACAATTACATTATCATAGAAAAATATAGTCTCTCAGAGTTCAACTGATCAATCATCTTTGGATAATCTTCAAACCATGCATAGCAACTACAGGTTGGATATTAATTAAATATGGAATGACTGCTGCTAAATGCTATGTCAACTAGAGTAACATTTCAATTGAAACCAATGAGTAGGCTGAAGCACCTTGTAAACCAAGATAAGTTAATGGTCTCTCACAAAAATACCTAAATTTGATCAACAAATCTCTTAAAAAATATACTTTTAAAGAATAAAAATTTTCACAATTGAAACACAATAATCATAGGTTAAGTTAGCTAATCTGAGAATAAGTTTTGCATTTTTGTAGTTTCACATTAATTAGATACTTACTATTAAGTTTCAACATTTCTTGAGGTATATTGGTAAAAACACAAAGCCTTTTAGTCTATAAAAACACTATGGTGGGGAGAAAACACTGTGGGGTGGGGTTAACTTCATTCTTCCTCTATTGTTTGTTGCTCACTGCATGTAAAATCACACGTAACATTTCCTTTGTGACATGTGCACTGGGAACAACTTTCTCCATCAGGCTGAAAGACTTCACTTTCATCATACAGCTTTCCCTAAGTATAAAATGCATCATTACATATTCTATTCAAAAACATATAATAAGGAAATTTATATTTTATAACACTCATTTGGAATATGAATGCATATGCAATCATGAATGACCTGCACCTAATAGTGCAGCATTGATGTGATGAATTAATCATAAGAAATATTAGGCTATAAGTAAATCTGTACTGGCTAAATTTTCACAACCAGCAAATAACTTCTAACTGATAAGCATGAATCATGCAAGCTGAAATTATTTCATATGTGCTTCGTAAACCAATTCTTTATTATCAATTGGTCTGTTACATTTGCAACTTTGCCAGCACACAGACCTGTATGCTGGTGTGAAATTAAAACAATTCTTACGGTTTTAGTAAACCAAGCAGTACATCTCTTGATTCACAAAACTGAACAAATCAACAAAAAAATAAAGAACCACTTTCTTAGTTGAGATCTGCACCTGAGAACACAATATACAATTAGCTCCAACGTTTGATATAACACTGACGATGATCCTACGAAAAATCTATCCCGCATGTTTGTTTGTGTAGAATGTATGGGCTTCCACTTCAATATATGGCTGAATCAATAGCATGGCTTCAATCCTAATCAATTTCACAAATAAGCTTAAAAAGAATGCTTCTCGCTTCTTTTTTAATAATATTATATTACAGATTGTCGAGTTCAACTCACATACGACCAAAAAAGAAAATACTTGGGATTAACAATTAATACTAAAAAAAGAAATTGGTTCCTAAACCCCTATTAGAGATCCATAACTTAATACCCCGTACCCAAGTTATTCCCCGATTAGTAGTTTTTGAAGTCTTGCGGGTCATGAACAGGTATTGGTTTTTTTAACATAACTTTCTCTGAACTACGCGGTTAGGGGTCTCACGTCCAAATTCGGCCATCCATTCCTTCACGGTGGAAATTGAAGGAGAAGAGTCCCCATACACATTTACCATCCTAGAATGGATTTCGGTTGGCGTTAAACCTTCTTTTACGAAGAATTTCACCACTGCACGATACTCGATGTAATCCATTTCTGATTACACATATCCCGCAACTGATTCAAATAACTACCTACAAAGATTTGCAGGACAACACGGCATGAATTTTTCCTAGCTGTTTTGTCAACATGATTGTGAAAAACAATGCTAGTAATGCCATCTATGGGCCTGGCCGAGAACTTTTAAGACCACTCTCGTACACCCAATGCCCAGGATTCAAACGTTAAAATTTGACCTTGAAAATGCGACATTATACTCCATGATCCACAATTAGCTTTTGACCACTTAAAATACACTTTTTAAACTTGTTTAGAATTTAATGATTGCAGTTTATCTTCTTTGCGACTGAGAAATATATTAAATGTATTTATTTGTAACTTGTAAACAATAGAGACGTATTTAAAATATAATTTCTCTATTGCTCATTCTTGACATTTTCTTTATGAAATTCAAATGATACATCAAACCTTTACCTTTAACAAACAGAAATTTTGGAGATGTGTTCACTGATCAAAGAAAATAAAAACATTTTTGCGTTTTGGTCTACATGGCAGGCACCCTCATACCTACCACAACTACTTCAATCCTGGTTGACTCTGCCTATCCAAGAGCTTTTTCCAAGCTATGTGCTATTGCAACTAATATAGAGCTTGGCAAATACACATCAGGTGAGCTCTAATCTCTCCCATATGAAACCTTTACCTTCAAGTGATTATTGGCGATAATTTTCTCCTTCAGTTCACAACAATATTGGAATTGTATACATATGAACTGCCCAAAGAAAGCAGGTCAATGTGAAAATAGAGGAAAACAAGTGCTTCTGATAAACATGACAAATTTTTAAAAAATGCTCCAGAAATGCTAAAAAAAACACTTCTGAAAGGCAAGTTCAAAATAATCCTTACCCTATAATCACACTTTTCACAGTTCAAGCAACAGGACCCAGGGAGTAAGATACCATGGGAACAAAATGCTGGACAGGAAACTGCCTGGCAGGTGACATTGCCATCCCAACATCGACACTCGGTACAGGGATCATGACCTGGGGAAAATTCAGCGCCAGATGGCCATGTCTTGTTCTCAAGAACACATGCATCTTTGCAAATACTCTTTTCGCACAACACTTCACCAGCCTTAAAAAAATGAGAAACATTTCTTTTACTCAACTTTCTATCATCAAAGATGATTTGTAAATACAGTGAACTGTCAATCATTCATGCACAGATTATCCAATGGTGAATTAACTGAGTTATTCTCTTCCCAGAAACTCAAAATTTTAATAAAAATAAAATTGTAAAGCTAATGAAATATTTTGCAAGTTCAATACATGAGGATAATTCTGAAGGTTCTTGGAACTACCATCAGATGCCAGCGCTAGCACAACAATTTTCCCACATAGTAATAGGTAATCCTTTATGAGTAAACCTTTAATACAACATCTGGGAAGGCATCTGTAGTGCGAACTCTGTTGTTGCTCCTGTGCAGCGATTTGTGAAGATGGGAAAAATTGAGATTCGAGCAGTAATAACATACTTCATAAAGAAAGGTATGAAAGAAAAAGAACTTAATGCCGACTTTTGGAACATTCTGGGGGACTCTGTTCCTTCTTATTCAACGGTTGCCAGGTGGACAAACAAGCTTAAGTTTAAATATTCAATTGTTCCCGGCTCAACTTTGTGGAAGTTCATGTTCATTAAATAAAGGACACAATGTATCTTTCCACTGTTCTTTATTTACGTACAACTAGTTTCAATGCTTAAGCGTCACAAAAAATGCAAGTATAGCGAAAAAGGCCAAACTAGGCACCTGATGATGATGCTTAAGCGTTGAAACTAGTTGCATGTAAATAAAGAACACAGGAAAGATACATTGTGTTCTTGATTTAATGAAGCTTAAGTTTGGTTGGTACAGCTTAAATGATGGTCCGCGTAGTGGTCGGCCAAAATGTGCCACTACACAAGAAATTATTGCAAAAGTGCACAAAATGGTAATGGAAGATCACTGACTGAAAGAGCAAGAAATCGCTGAAGCCGTAGGGATGTCATCTGAATGGGCATATCACATTTCAACAGTGCAATTGGATGAGAAAATTATCTGCTTGGGTGCTGTGGCTCTTGATGCAGAATCATAAACATATAAAAATTTTTGAACAATGCTTGACCCGTTTTAAGAGCAACCAACAAGATTTTCTGTGCCAGTTTGTAACCACGTACGAAACTTGGGTCCACTCCCATACCCCAGAGACAAAAGAGCAGTCAAAGCAGGGGAAACATGTTGATTCAACACCACCAAAGAAAGCAAAGGAAATACGATCAGCCGAAAAGGTAACGGCTTAAGTTTTCTGGGATGTGAAAGGGATTCTGTAGATAGATTATCTTGCCAATAGTCAAACAATTACTGGACAATACTACTCTAACCTGGACCAACTTCAGCAAAAGATAAATGAAAAAAAGGCCAGATTTGGCAAGAAAGAAACTCATCTTTCATCAAAACAATGCATGCCAACATACAAGTGCCATTGCCATTACAAAAATAAGTGAACTAAGATACAAATTGCGGCCACATCTGCCTTATATGCCTGATTTGGCACCATCAAATTTCCATCTCTTGCAAAAGCTCAAACTTTTCCTCGGTGGATGGAGATTCTCTTCACACAAAGAACTAACAGCTCAAGTACACAGGTATTTTGCAAGCTTGAAGGAATCTAGTTTTCGAGATTGGATCAAGACATTGGAACATCGTTGGACCAATGGCATTAGTGTTCCGGGAGACTACACTGAAAAATAAACAAGTTTCACTGATAAATAAACGACGAAAACGATTTATTCACACGACCTGGGTTTCGAAGTAAAACTTCATCATCAAGTTTCACTGAAGTAAGTCGTTTGATTCTATTCCACTCCAAGAACTTTTCAAATTACCCTCGTACGTAAATGAAAATATAAGTTTTAAGTTTTGTGGGGTGCACTAGTCCAGGGATAGAATGTTGAACTATTGACCAGAGGACCTGGGTTCGATTTCCTAGCCTATGTAGGAAACCTCAGCTCCAGCCAAGCTGTGTAATTTTTTGAGTACCAGCACTTCCTGGGAAACGATAGCTGGCACAGGGATAGGATCTGGCCTCTAATTACACTGATGTGTGAATTTCACATGCCATCAGGCTTAGTAGAGAGTGAACTCTACCATCACCGACAAACTAACCTTCCGGTTGATTACTGAGTTTATGGTTTTTTATGGTGACGCCTACTTTCCGCTGTTATTTTGATATTATCAACATGGTAATCACAAGAAAAGAAAATGGGGAGTTTCCATGAATAGATTTGTCTGCAAAACTATTCAGTCCAGCAAAATTTTGAAAAAAAATAGTCTACCAAGAGCAATGAGGCCTTAGTCCTCTTCAAAGTACTCCCTTGGGACCTCACACACTTGCCCCACTTGTCATCGTTCATAAGTTCAGTTTTAAACATATTTACAGTGGTAAATTGAGTAGCTTCAGGCGTGATGTGGTGGAAGTCGAACATAATGAATAACTGATTGTAGCACTTTTCCACCGTTTACATCGAAACCCGGTCGTAAATAAAAATATTTTTATCAAGTGGAAAAGTGCTACGATCAGTTATTCATTATTTACAGTGGGTTTATTTTTTATATTCATTGGCAATTTGTTAGAAATCAGTGAAAGAGAGTGATGGACACATTTCTTAGATAAAGCACAAAATACTGAATTAAATGTATCATGTCTCTCCCTCGAGTGAAGGGACAATATATGGCCCACGAGTGAAGTGGCGTACCAGATGTATGGATGAGTTAGGCAAAAATTAACCTATTTTTTTCAAGTAGCACACAGCAGAAATATATGCAAGGTAGTGTCATTATTTTGAATTCAAGAAACTATGGCCTTCCAGAAGTTCTGATGGATAATTAAGTCATAGCTTTCGAAGACCTTTTTTTGGATACATATTTGTATGTTAGATTCTGGAACGAATCATGCTCATTAAGTGAGATTTCACTGCATTCTGAATTAAAGAATGACTGCCCACAAATATAGACACATTATTTCATAGATGATATAACTTACCACACAAGTGCATTTCTCACAACCATCACTGGAGTGTCTGGTAAGACTTGTGCCATTCTTAATCTTGAAGCCGCTGAATAAGCAGTCAGAGCAGTCAGGGCAGCAGCCATCAGAGGATTTCTTGAGAGGATAGCTGCAGTTGGATTCGCAGGATTTATGGAAGCATGTGATGTTTCCTTGCTAAACATTGAACACATAAAATGATGTCAATATTTGTTGAAGACAAGCTCATATCATTTATTATTGATTGAGTTCACCTTTTAAGAAGTATCCTCATGAATGAAGTAAATTCACAAATCACATTACACCATAATTAAAATGCTTCATAAGACAGCAATGAACAATACAAGCATAAAAACAAAATAAGACACATGAGATTACGAAATATCAGAAGAAGAGCAAAGCTCAGACACTTGACCAGATGAATTACTTTAAAAATGAAACCTTTTAAGGACAAAAATAAATCCTCCTTAAAGATTGATAGGGTAGGTAAAAGGACTATTGTAGGCATGTTTATAAACTGGGGAAATGCAGTTAGGGAAGACAGATTACTTGAAACTCAAAGATTTTTGATACTGTTATGTAGAGGAGTGGTGCATTGACCAATTTAAAAAGTAAGGAATAGTTTTTAATGACTGAAATATACAATGTTGCTAGAGGAGCAGGATGAGGTAGGAAGGGCAAATTCAGAAGGTTATCTTGGGAGAGGGTGTGATCGGTTAGAATGGACCAGGTTTTACATTTGGGATGCTGCATGGTGTCAGTCGGATCTTAGGAGAGGGTGATGCTCTATTGAGGGGTCTGGTTATTTTAAGTATGTTCCCAGGGTTTGCAAAACTTCTGAAGTGAATGAAGGACTGATACTTACGGATAAGGTCAGAGGTGGTTTTATTGGTGGCAGTGATGGGGATAAGATATCTTACAACACCTTGGATGGATTGCATAAGAGAAGTAAGAATTGCAGATAGAAAAGATTAATTTACTGGATTTTGAGAGGGTTGGTGATATTGGAATACAATGTGAGGATTTGTTGTTGTTTTCTGAAACAATTTAATTTCCAAGAACTTTTGTAAATTAACAGACAACACCTCACATGATGATCTCACTCCCTCGTCCAATGGTCCTGAAAAAGTCAAACCTGATATACTGACCTAAGTCCTGCTGTAGGAGACGAAGTCATTACCTGACATTGGCAGAGACTGCATGTATCGGTAGGGTGAGGAAATATTTCCTGGTCTTGGTACTTGTGACTTTGGTACTGACATCCTCCACATATGGGGCAGCACTCTCCAGTGACAAACTGAGGATGCTGGCAGTTTACTACGCAAACAACGGGATTGCACTGAACTTCTCCATTTTCCTAATGCAAGGAAGAAGAAAAATATTAAAATACTGCCCTTCAAATAAAATTTTGACAATCTAAATATTGCTATTGGTTTTACAACTGAAACTGAATCTTTACAAGATTGATAGCTACTTCCCATTTTTCATTCATGAAGAGATTTTCCATCTACAGGGCTAAGAAAAGCCATTACATTTAAAAATAGAAAAAAGGTGACCGCCTCTTTAAAAAAAGCAGAATATGATTATAAAAATATATAGTTACATAAAGTTTAACACCCAATTCCTAAGTGGAGGAAAACCTTACTTGGTAAGAATTGAACCAATATCCTTTGGGTATGCAGGAAAGAAAATTTACCCACTGCAGCATTAACAATTGGGTACAATAATAAATTCAGCAAAATACTCAATTAGAAGCCATTTGACAACCATTTCATATGACATTGCAATGAAAGATGGGCAAAGATGGGTATTTTTTAAACACAAGTGGAGAGAATTTTTGTTAAATAAATTGAATATTTTGTTATTTTTCATTAACACACTGAAATAGCCAATATTGGCCTGTAATGTAAGTCTCAATATTATTTTATTTAGAACTGAGTGTGGGAATATGACGTGTGTTCAAAATATAACGAGAATTTGAGTTATTTGGACAGAATTTTTTACTTATTCATCTATATCAATGTTCTCCCCTTCAAAGAAGTTCCGATTGTATAACATACACTCATGCCAGCACTTTTTTCAATCTTATAAACACTTCTGGAACTTAATCTTTGGTATAGCTTTTAGCTCTCAATGTGATGCATTCGTAATCTCATATATGCTTGTAAAATGATGGCCCTTTAAGGTTCTCTTTATGTATGGGAACAGAAAAAAGTAACACAGAGCCATGTCTGGTGAATGTGGAGGCTGAGACATTATGACAGTGCTGTTTTTGGCCAAATATTCAACAACAACAAGCTGTGAGAAGTGTGTGCAAGTGCATTGTCATGGTAGTGCAAAAGACATCTATTGTTTGGCCACAAATACAGATATTTTTTCATATTACTTCACACAAATGGCATTGAACTATTGAGAAGTATAATTTATTGACCATTTGACCTTGTGGCAAGAACTCATGGTACACTACGCAAAAGAAAAAAATTCACATTACTTTTTGAACAGACCTCGTATAAGATTCAGAGTCAAGCTACGCATATCTTTGATTAAGTTAGTGAAATTCATTAACCGTACCAAAAAAGGTAAAAAAAATGAATTACTGAGGCTGAAAGCAGTTGGTCTTGAACAGCATAGATAGTTAGAATTCCTAAAATCACTAAAGAATGAAACTGAGTCAAGGCTAATGTTTACGTAAAAGCTGCATGTATGTGATGAAGGCAGAGAAATCATATGCAATGGTTCTACAATATTTGAACGGAGACTAAGTCAGACCAAGGACATTGAATATTTATGGAGAAATATTAAAAGCTGTGAATGTTATTTGTATATTTCACTACAAGCATTTTCAGAAGCATGAAGTTCCGGTTGGTCCTAAAGGCACTATCCTGTATTCACAATGATAAGAGGATGCCTCTAGCTACAGCACTGAGCCACACATTGAGGGATCCGGGTTCAAATGCCAATCAAGGCGAATTAATTTTATACTCTGACATTGTTGGATTGTAACTCAGATTTGGTGATGGATAAACTAATAGGAAGACTCACAAATCAACTCGTAAATCAACAGGGAAAAGAACAAAATTCAGCTACTTCACCTTGCAGAGACATGCATGACAACCACCTTCCTGCCTGACCCACAGTTGACCCTGATAGAAAAACCGACCCCTGTGGAAGCAACCTGGCTCAGGAGAGAGGCAAGCAGGGCAGCACTCCCCTGGCATGACTGCACGGAATTCTGGATCACAGTCTAAAGGTGGGCACACTATATCTCGACACAGAGTTCTTCCACCTTTCTAGAAAAAAATATAGTGCACAAGCAAAAAAAAAAGGTTATATGAGCAGTAAACCATCACACAGGGTGAATTCACGCATTTGATTTCATCAAGACACAATGGACCTTAATCTACTCAATTTCATTCAAAGAACCTGAGGTAGCAAACAAGGAAGCAGTCCGTCAAAGCATTAGTATGAAGCAGGGCAGTCCATGGATAAGAGACATGGGAAAATTGGAAAAGTAGACCCATGAAGAATAGAAGCCTTTGAAACATGATGGTGAAAATTAAATGGACAGGCAATTTTGAGAATGTAGAAGTACATATAATAGCAGAAGAGGAAAAGACCAGATGGAGAATGCCACTGCGAAGAAGAACTAGATGGATTTGACTTGAGGCACAGGGGCTAGAAACATAATAGAAGGGAAAATGAGGGAAGATCCTGTGAGGTAGACCAAGAGACATGTACATAGAATGAATTAAGAAGAATCAACCGAGAAATTATTAGTGGGTGAGGAAATCAACCCTAAATAGATAGAGGGCTGCAGTAAACTGAAAGAAATACACATAGAAAACCATAAATTATGCTCAAGAAATGTTGATCCTTTGGAAAAAATTCTGCTCACATTTGGTTGAAGAGGAGAAATAAACTCACAATTATGATTGCAATTCTTGTTTGATTCACAGTCATTCAATTTAGCGTCACCTTCCAGCCTTCTACTGCTGCCAAATGGTTAGCTAAACCCCTCTCTGGCTTTCTAAATTTATCTCTAAATGAAGGCTCATAAGGTCTTATCCATGATTCAGAAAATTATTGGTCAATCTTGGTAGGGTCTGTTTTTCCCAAAATATTTGAAAAATTAATATACAATCACATAGTGAATTGCCTGCAACATTTTAATTTGCTACATATTATTTGAAAGAAAGTTTAATTACTACTTAAGCTGCCTTAGCCATATTCTATGATCTTAGCCTTTGATACACTTCATTACTCATTATTATAAAAAAAAATTGATAATCATGGGAATTTCATGCACAACCCATTCAAGGATTAAGTCATGTATTTTAAATGATAAAATAATTGTTCAATTAACATTTAGATCTCACATGAGAAAAAGTACCTTTAAATCAGAGTCACTTGAAGTTAGTTGCAGCATCCTGCAGGTGTCAAACCTTGGGCCATTTTTATTTATTTCATTTATCAATCACCTACCTCTTTCTTCGCAAACAGCAATGTAATTTTGTATACTGATGATACTTCCACCCTGAATTCTGATATTATTCCATCTACTCTATTCATAACCACAAAAACCCATTACGAACATGTCCTATTAGTGTCCAGAAAACAGTTTAACCACAAATAATAACTGAAACTGTTTTATGTAATTCTAATGTCAAATATCTTCCTCTTAATCAGCTTATTGTTAAATATTAACAACCATACAATCCAATCTTATTTGAGTCAAACTCCTGGGCCTTAACTTTGGCAAGGATCTCAATTGGACGGCTCAAATCAATCGAATGATCTTCTTACAATCTATGAACAAGATTACCGATGTGCAGGGTTAATGAAAAATACAGATTCACAATGCCATACATAAAGCCACAAATGACAAAGCTTGCAAAAAAATAATGTAAAAACCAGCATGGGTTAGTGTTGAATTCAAAAATTAAGTAAAATGGAACGACATTGTGAACAAATATCTAGAATGTAAAGCAGTTACATTAAGTTTTCCATACTTAATATTTGATCTGAAAAGAGAGCTAATAAATGGAAATTAAAAGAGGTCAAATAATGCAAAAGGTAATCACAAAGACACCTGAAAGGCCCTTTATAATTCTATGGCTTATAACAACTCAAAGCCTCTTCATCTCATTATTAATGCTTTAGAGTATCAGAAGTGGTCACTTGCACCATCCCTTTTTTCTATCACTGTGTCCTTATTTTTGAATTGAGTATATTTTGTGTGAAGTCCAAAAGACAGCAGGAAAGATTCAGACGCAGACCAATATGACTGTTGATGGAATGACGAAGACTGTGATAGAGGGGAGGCAAGTGGAAGTAATGCAAGCAATGTAGGGGCAGGCTAAGAGCTACAAGGTAGAGGGGGCTAAGGGCATTGGATGGAATGAAGGGTGAATGGAACTACAGGGTCCGTACAATTAGTATCCTGACTGGTTCGCTGTAGCCTCAACGGAGCCGTGGATGGGGGTCAGACTGGTCCGCTCGATAGAGGGGTCCCGCACCACTCAGGCGCACTTTAGTTCAATCGCCTCCGGGCATGCGTCGAGACGGGAGATGGATTTTTGTGACGTGTGATTGTTTGTGGTGTCTTCGCACCATCATGGAGTGCACCATCGAGCAACACTACGCTGTGAAGTTTTGCATTAAACTCAGGAAATCTGCATCGGAGACCCTTGAACTCATTAAAAAAGCTTATAGGGATGATGCCTTCAGACGTACAAGAGTTTTTGAGTGGCACAAAATGTTTAAGGAAGGCTGGAAGCTCGTCGAAGATGAGCACCACGTAGGATGCCCGACGACTGCTCGAACTGATGCTCAGGTGGCCAAAGTGAAAAAAGTTTTGGACTCTTGTTGGACAGATGTTTAGCCATTGCCCTTATCAGTGAGGAGACCGCCCTTTCAGTCGGAACCGTCCACACCATTGTAACAGAGGTACTTGCGATGAGGAAAGTGTGTGCGAAGCTGGTGCTGAAGTCTTGAGGGAGGAACAAAAACTGTCGTGGGTGGAAATTTTGGATTATGTCCAGGAAGATGAAGATTTTCTCGACAACATTATTACCTCAAAGGATAGCTCAAAAGGAGCTAAAAAGGAGCTCAAAGGATTTCAGTTCACCTCCATTGAGGAGGTTCAAGCGGCAACAACAAAGGCTCTCAACAGTATTCTGGAAACCAACTTCCAGCGGGCTTTTGACAAGGCGCAGACGCGCCGAACTAAGTGCATCAATGCAGGAGGAATGTATTTATAAGATTATTAAGTAATTGTAATGATAACTGCAATAAATTTTGATTTATAGAACCAGTCCCGATACTTATTGTATGAACCCTGTAAATGGAATTAAAGGTGGTTTAATGTAGATTTGGATGTCAGGTTCTGTCTGGTCAGGTGAGGCTAAGAAATGTAGGTATGTACCATCCATTCCATCCTCAAACCTATGTCAACTTGGTAGACAACCAAAAAATGATAAAATATTTTGTGCCATGACTAGCCAACCATGGAATTCCTGTGTGGTAAAACAAAATTTTTTATCAGAAAAGCAAATACCCTTGAGTGAAGTAAGAAATTATCTTAGGTTGGATTTGGTAATTTACAAGATAAGTGACCGATACCAGAGCAGAGATCCATCAGCACATATGGTCAATAATAATTCAGTTGCATTAATTTATAAACTGCCTCATTACCCAGGTGCTAAGCACCCCATTTGGCAGACATACTTACTTCACAACGACATTCACGACAGGGATCAAGATGTGGCGAGAATCTCTCTCCAGGCAGGAAAACCTGTTGTCCAAATATGCAATCACCAGGGCAATACTGGCAGCAGTCGCCCTCAATGGGATCCTCACAGTGAGGTGGAGGACAGTGTCTGGGTGCACATCTTAATTCACCATCCTGGACAACATAAAACAAATGATGTGATGCATGAATTTTCCCAAAATTAGCAACCGAGTAAAACAAATCAGGATTACATCAATCACCTACAAGTGACCATTGCCATGAGTCACTAAAGAGAAAAAGTCTGTGAATAATATGATGCAAAAATTCAGGAGTTTCAATGCTAAAATTATTTGTCTCGTCAGGAATGTTTAGCTTCAATTGTGACAGATTACATTTCTGAATGAGGTAAAATTTGTTAGTGAAATGAAATGAATAAAAAAAGTTAGGGAAATGCTGGGAAAGTGTATTGAGATAAAAGGAGATCATGTTAAAAATAAAAAAATTGCCCAAAATAATTGTTATATTTTCTCCTGAGCACTTGTTGAATACCGATATGTGGATGTAAGTTATACTAACCTTACATGCACACTGAGTACAGTTTCTTTCATCACGAAAGAAAGTTGACCGTGAAGGAAACCGCTTGCCATTGAAGAGGCACTCCAATTCATTGCCCATCTCTGGATGTTCCTTCCAAGCAAATTCCAAAGGCCGTTGGTGGTGTGCAGGGGGGAGCAAAGGTGATGGAAGCAAAGGCTCACTCACTTGCACTCCAGGTGAACTGTCAAACTTTTTCATATTCCATTCGTATTCCTCATCGCCATAATCCAACAATTCAAAATACCTTGTCCCAGGTGAAGTGCTGGTACCTAATTCATTATCAGTTGACCCCATACCACCAAGCTGGTAAGAGCTCTCCTCGTTATCATCAGAGGGTAGGTCAAACTGGTTGACCACTTCAAAGTCTTGTGTTAACCTCAACACTTTCCTGCCTTTCCGTCTGTTCTTCTTGCCTTTTTTGGCCTTTTGCCTCTTACCTGATGGCCTTTCATTTTTGGTTTCTGTTTTCCCAATCTTTTTCACACTCTCTTCCTGACCAACAGTTGTGCTTTCCATGGGTATGGTGGCTGCATCTGTAAGGCCTATGGTGATGTCAGATACATTAGTGGTACTTAAAGCAAATTCACTCGAGTTTCCTTTCAAAGACTCAATACCGCTTGAGCTATTTGAAGAGTCATCCTCAGTGACAACTAGAATTTCATCATTTGAATTCTGCAGTGATTCACCAGAAGGTTCAATAAAAATATTAGAAGTGAGGCTCTCTTCACTGATTTCACAAGCAACATCTTGATTTTGAGAACAGACAGAATCAGTTTTATTGGCAGCATCTAATAAATCTTCATTAAGTGCATAGTTTTCTTCACTGCACATTGTGCCATTTCCAGCAGAAATACCACTACCATCCTCAAGAGAAGAGCAATTGCTGTTAGTTGAGGTAATGCTATCGATTCTATTAATTTCCAATGTATTATTTGTCCAACTAATTGTACTTTCACCACCAGAAACGATGACGGTTGAATTATATATTTCAGATGTGCTATTTGAAACATGGAAGGGATCACTGTCATAGTTTTCATTACGAGAATCATCTGCGCTAGTAGCCTTCTCATGGCCAGTTACAGCAGGAGAATAAGCACTTAAAGACAAGTTTACTGAAGTTGGTGAGATTTCAATTATTCCTAAAGAGCTGGAGTTCACCGTGGAGATGCTCACATTTGCTACACTGATTGGTTCTAGACTCAGATCATGCTGTGAGTGGACATCATTATCCTCCTGCACAGAGTTATTCACATCAACTGTAATGGATTCCAAGCCCAGGTTATCACTTATATTTAAAAATTGCTGAACTTTGGTTGGAATGATGTTTTCCAGGCTTGCCGATCCACTCAGTGGCTCAACATTAATGTGGGATGTCCAGTTATTTTCACCAGAGGTAAATGAATCAAGAGTGACTATATTGGAGGTAAAATTGATTTCACCATCTATTAAGTCATTAGATGATTTTGATTCTGAGGAAAAAGGAAACATTAAAGTTTCATTTATATCAAAAATGGAAAACGTAACTGTATTTAGGCCTGGAACTCCATCGCCTTCAGCTATCACCTTATGATCAGTAGAATTGTTTTTAGGCAATGGTGGGGTGTTGGTATTAAATTCAGTGGATGTAATATAACCAGTTGATAAATTTACGCTATTATTGATTAGTTTTGAATTTATAACTTTTGAATGATTTTTAAAATCTACTATTTGAGTTGATAGAGTTTTAATATCAAATTCATTCAAAACAGCTTTGTCTCCTTCTGCTACTTTGTTACCAATTACATATTCCGCTTCATATTTTGTATTGTGGGAAATTAAAGATGGACCAGGCTTGCTATTTTCTTCAGTGCAGTTTGGATGATTTTTGGTTGAGACTATTATTTCTATCAACACTTTCAATGTACTGTTGGTACCATTCAACTCATTCCTGGCTGGAATTAGTTCATTGTTTTCAGGAAATTTAAAGCTTTCTCTTGACTCATTTTCTATGAGGTGAGTGTCTTCCTTTAGTGAAAACTGATATGCTTCATCTGAGTCAGAGTTGTAAGTTTCACTGCCAAAAGAAGTGTGCTCCAAATTATCACTAGGCAGACATTCAGTCTGCCGACCAGTTATATTGACTGCTTCAAAACCAGTTGGACAAAGGCATTGATATCCTCCACGTAAGTTGACGCATATGTGACTACACAAGGATGAATTCATTGCACACTCATTTACATCTGCGAAAGAAAAGAAATAAATCAAATATATTCATAAAAACAAAGAGAGAGGAGTTTTATAAATAATATTCCGATGGGTAAAATGGAATTATGTTTATCACATTGCACATGAAGCATGAATAAACAGCATGAAGATTTATGAAATGCACAATTTCAATGCAGTAAGGAACAGTAACTGTAACATATATTTATAAATCATATAATTTAACCTATCACTGCTCAAGAAAATAATTTTTCTACTATTCTGTTTTTTTGATACATTGATAGTGACGACATTAAAAATTCCAATTAAAAGTTTGGATTAATTTATTTTCACTGGTATACACAACCTGGTATAATATGATACCAATATGCACTTCTTATGCAAAAATACATTATATTCAAATAATAAGTGTTACTCTGACTCAAGTTTATTTAGGAATAGTTTGATAGTAGATAAATTTAAAAATAACACACTGTAAACAATCATAATATGTGAACATATATTTCTGGATTGTCGATGAAATTATGCCATAAAAATCAATATGCACTGGCCTCTATCCATCGCATGGATTGCCATTTTGATTCTGAAGTGTAATGGGGAATCTATATTTCATCAATTGTCACATATCAATGCAGAAAATCACTCTTGTTTATTGTAAAGCATGCTACACTGCTGACTACTTGGAAAGTGTCATCTGAATTGCATTTTTGATTCATGGTGAGATTTTAGGGCACCCATCTTATGCAAATCTCTGTCATGTGCAATTCCTTAAGCAAAATGTAACTGATGTAATCTTTTGATATCCCTACCATATTAGCAATTTCACACACCTTCATACTTGAATGTTCAAAAATCATATAATACTCTTTTTTAATGATTTCTAGTATGGCTGCATGTATTGAACATCCTTCATGAGGATCATCTTGGAGGATGTCATGATCATGTTTAAACTCAGCTGCCCATTTCTTCACAGTGAAAATTGAAGGAGAAGAGTGCCTATATGCATTCATAACCCTCAAATGAATTTTATTCAATTATATCAATCAATTTATCAATATTATTATTAAACCTTCTTTTATGAACAATTGCATCACTAAACGATACTCAATTTTGTCCATTTCTAACATCACACACACACACACACACACACACACATCAACTCCTTCAAATGACTGCCTACAGCAAACTGCTGGATGGAATGGCTTGCAATTTTCCATGGCATACACTCACAGTTAAGCCAACATGAGAGAAAAAGTCATGCAAGTATTGATGCCATTTATGGATGAGGTCAAGAAACTTTTCTGACTACCCTCTTAAGTGACCCTTTCATAATGTCAAAGACTCAACAATAGAAATATTTTATTTGCTAAATGCAGCTCCAGAAATGTTTGGTTTACATGGGATATTATCCAGCATCCCATTTGTATTATTAAACATTAGCATAAAAAACCTTATGTAAATTTCTTTTTCTGCCACTGGTTTCCAGGATACTAAGTCTATATTTAGGTGATACCACTTCATGATTAGTTTTAACAAAATTTAAACCAAAAAACAATTGAAAATATTCAAAATGTCACTCAATTCTGTGCCTCTCTTTGAGACCCACAAATACAATTGAAATTCTCATGACAGTCAGCATAATTTGTCATGTCCTCCCAGACATTATTATGCACTTTATCCTCACCTTTATTTGGTATATACCATGTCCATTTCCGACCAGTCTTGAACCTCATTTTTACTATCACTATTTAGTGACAATGGTATCCACCTATTCTTGGCCTAATAAGTCTAACAGAACTTTATTATTCATCAAGAACAGCCTTTTCCAGGCTGTGGGTGCCTTAATGACCTCCATGGGAGAGAGAGAGTGAGAGATATAATTTATTCCTATTTCAGAGTGATGAAATATGCTTGTGCTTAGAATGCATGAACTGGATATACTTTAAGTTCGCTGTAATAAAAACTGAAGGAAACTTACTAGATCCAAAAGCACTAGCTCTAGGCACAGAAGAGTATGTAATTGACTTATCAGTATAGCATTCATTCTAGGGAACCCACAATCAACACAGACTTAGGCTTGCACCTTGGTTTTTAGGACAAATAAGGTTCTTTTCCTTCCCATCATTGAAACTGCTCTTTAACTAACAAAAGGTTCTGCAGACACCCCCATAAATACAGATGTAGCAGGTGATTGAATGACACACTGCTTTCATGCCTAATTTGCATATCCCTTGCTACATTTCCTCTGGGGAGTGTTCAAAAGGGATTGCGATCACATAAGGGTTCTTAGAGTTCCAAATGGATTTTAGATAGTGCATAAGAGAAAGCAGTGATTACAAGAGAGGGGGAGGAGATTGATGAATTTGCTTTTCACTGGTAAACAACAAAACTATTGCAGATGTTAGTATGGCAAAAAATTAGGAACATAACAATAACCAATGGGAAGATTTCTATTGTAAGTATTTGTGATAGGTTGTTGATTGAAGCACGATTGTCAGCATTAAATAAATGCAAAGCAATAACTCTGGACATAACAGTACATTGGATGATGGCATTGCAAAGACTACTCTGGACTTTACATTGTATTGGGCAGCATTGAAGAGTCAAAGTATTACGTCAGATGGACTTTGTGATTTAAGTACTGTTTAGCAATATTCAACTAAAACTAATAACATAACACATCATAAATCATGACCTAAATTAATTATTAGAGCATTACACCATCAGCTCATAATTACCAATTTGACAGAAGCGTCCTGTAAATCCGCTGGGACACTGGCAATGATTCCCACCACCAAGTAACTGTCTACAAGTTCCACCATTTCGGCAGGAAGGGAAGCAGACTGAGTATTCTGGAGATATTACACAGGAGCGCTTGTCAGGCCCTAATATTTGTCCACGCCCCAGGCAGACACAAGAAAAACTACCAATGGTGTTACGGCAAAGGTGTTGGCACAACAACCCAGTCTTGTCTTCCTCACATTCATTCACATCTAAATAAGGAAATAAATACAAAAAAATTGAATACTCAAATTAAAAATCTTTCAACAATTTAAACTTTAATTAGGTACATAAAACAAACTACTTAAGTGTGTAATACATGTAGTAATTACTGCTCACCAATAAACTGAGAACATGATTGGTACAAGTTAAAAATTACCAGCAGAGCCCAAATAGTTGGAATTCTTCTATATATGAAGAAATCAAGATTGGGTTTGTGCACATCACAGAGGCCTTGTAGAGCCACAATCCCAAACACAAGCACTCATGGCTTAGGAGAAGCAACTCCTGCACCAGTGACTTATCAATCACACATAAATAAATGAAATGGGTGAAGGAGTCTTCATTCCTCATTTGATGGAGGCTTCCACTAGCAAGCAATATGATAACAATGTGATTTAAGCAATACAAAGGCGAGCCATAGTGAAAAATGTAAACTTTGTACAAATTTATCAGACAGGTCAACTCAGAGAGAGATAATTTATTTAGCATCTGCCCGCAAACAGCACTTTTTGGCCTTTACGTTGGACTAACTACAGTGAAAACAATGGAGATGATTACAAACACCCAAGCCCTAGGTGAAGGAAAACCCACCCAGGTGAGAATCAAACCTGCAACCCTTGGATTGGCAGACGACAATTACCCCGCACCAAGGCCAGCAAATTTAGGAGATACTTACCTCTGTCACAAGCTGCCCCAGTATATCCAGATGAGCATTGACATTCTCCAGAGGACTCATCACAAATACCTCCATTCAAACATGCTGGCACACAGCCCAGGGGTGCACATGTTCGCTGATCACCACTGAGTATGAAGCCCTGAGGGCAGGAACACTCATAGCTGCCAAACATGTTTGAGCAATCATGGGAGCACCTCATTTCATTTGGCAATGATGAACACTCATCAATATCTGAAGAAAAATGACCAATATTCCAGGAACTCAGTGACATCATTAGAAAACCTTTCAACAAAAACCACATAACATATCACCAGAAAGGAGGATAAGGTTTTTCCATAAAAATGAAATAATATGACCCTTGATAGTTGATAGACATAAGCTGACGCAATGAAGGGGATTGCCTAAGTGCTATACAGAATAGATGACCTGGGGCTCCTTTAAGACCAAAGACAATGTTAGGTGCATTCAAATATTACCTAAAACAGAAAGTTTTAAGTACCCTTAACAGTTTCAAGCAAAGTTGCCATTCCATCCACTTCTTGGTTTATATCATCAGTTCAACATGAATGGAAATTGTTTTAAAATAACATCTCATGGAAGGAACCACAGCTGCAGTCTGAAGACATAGTACAGGGACCAGATTCCATGACCTGCAGGACAACTAATAGCCTTCAATCTCTGAAGATTTATTCCTGGAAAGATGACCTAGGAGAAACCATCCATCAGCTCCTCTCATTCACTGGACACAAATATTTCCACTTTCACATTGCAGCCAGCCCACACCACACATAATATCAGATGCCTCCTATACACGCTGCACCCCCAGCTTCCTAAAACCCATGTACACCGCCGTCATCACCACACCACAAGGATGAGAAACTCAAGAGGCAAGTATCACATTCCTGAGTAGTTATTTGAACGATAATTTCTTGATAACCCTCACATCCCAAATGCTGGGTGTTTCCTTGAGAGTTCATCAACCACATGTTGTTTCAGACATATTGCATCACAATACCGTCCACATTATGTACAGGTACTTAACAAATGCTGAAGTCATTGATTTGATATTTGATACTTGTTCAAGAAATGATTCAATAATTTGGCCACATGAGAGAGCTTTGGATTTAATTATTTAAATTTGTCACAGCTAATCTACAACCTATTGTCAATGTCAATGTTCCTTAATGTGAGTGATATATTATTCATAAGATCCCACTGACCCAATTGCACTGAAAATATGAACTTTGAAGTCAGTTATTTGTTTTGATGGCCACATTGCTACACCACAGACCAGGAAAAGTTTAAGAGTATTTCATGTGTTCTTTCAATTGAAAGTATTTCTTTTCTTTTTTGGAGAATAATTCTTCTTTATCTTGAAATAAAGAATTAATCCCTTTCTGTTCCGGCCCTCTGTGACAAGCCTTCCTTCAACGTGACCTCATGTTCAAGCATAATATGTCTTCTTTTTTTGTCAAGTCCTAGGTAACTGTGTAAGGTGTGCAATATGCAGAAACACTTTTGCACACACACCCTAAAGATGTGCCAGTATGCTGTTTGTCTTACCCTAACCAACGGCTAGACTGTATTAACTCTGCCTTAACTGGGGATGATATTTCTAGGGTCATTAGAGTAAATACATGTCCTTTATGATGAAAATCTTTCAAGCATAACATTGAAGCAATTACCTCAAAAACCTTTAATATATTTGGTTTCAGATTCAGGACTGTCGGTGACTCAAAGAATATATTCCTTTTAAAAGTACTTTACGGCTCATTAGCTTGTCCCATTTTGGAATAAAACTCCATATTTTGGTCATGATAATTCCTAAGACTGATTAATTACTTTTTGGATTCACTGAATGTTGCCGCAAAATAAAATGCTACCACTTGGGCAAATTTTGGAGATAAATTCCCTTCTCACACGTAGGATGAACATAGTACTGTTATTCCTACACAAAGTATTAAATAATTGTATTGACTCACCTTTAACACTAGAAAAATTGACTTCCAACTTTTACTGAACTCCAAAAAGAGGTAGACCATCCAACACTGTTACAGGAATTACTTTATCATAATCCTATTTTTAGAACTATGAGATCATACAATGAATTGCATGGTGATATTGATGCTCAGAGTGATTCTTCTAATATTTTAAAAATAGGGGTAACTAAAGATGTGTTGGACATAGACTATAGCTAAACTGTCTTACTTTTACTCTTAAATTGTCTATATTGTACACTCAAACTGTAAGAAAATATATTCTTAATTGGTCATTTATGTTTAAAAATTGTGCCTTTTAGATTTGCAATTTTTATTTTTATAAAATATTTGCAACATGGAATTTTTCCAATCAATAAATCTTAAGCCATATAATGCTGAATGCTTCTACATAGAAATTATATTGCAAATGAACCATTTCACCATGAAACAAAATAGATCCTTAGATTCAAGAGAGACTGCCTATCAAATTCAACAGATGGGAGAGAAGATATATTTTCAGAATTTGAAAAAGGTATAAAATAAACAGGACAGTGAGAACTGACCAATACGATGGAGAAGAGGGGACTAAGTATTCAAATTACTATTTAGTCATCACCTTAATGTTAGAGTGATATTATTTCAGAAGCCATCTTAAATTTGAGGTTATTTTTCTTCTGGCTAAGTACAGTACTTTAAAATTATTTGTCAAAATAATATTATCATATTGCTTGTAGAAGATAAGCAATTTTATTTCCAAAATGGCATTTGTGGCATTTCTTTGACATCTATTGTACCTTCTTGACATGATTCCCCGGTGATACCAGCAGGGCAAATACAAATCCCGTTGGAGCATGAACCACCATTCAGACATTTATCCAAACAGCCGTTCTCTACAGTCAGCAATTCTTGGTTAGGGATGTAACTTTTGTAAGTC
This sequence comes from Hetaerina americana, assembly GCF_022747635.1. Taxonomy (NCBI): domain Eukaryota; kingdom Metazoa; phylum Arthropoda; class Insecta; order Odonata; family Calopterygidae; genus Hetaerina; species Hetaerina americana. The sequence continues at coordinate 13,463,761 of NW_027286763.1, forward strand.
AATTGGCCAGTATGTTCTTGAACCTTTGGATTATTTTGTTGGTTGATAGATGCCAACCCAATTGGACTATACCTAAATAAATCAACAAAATGAATAGCAACAATTGACATTTAGGCACTAGCTAGCATGCTCTCACCATTAGACTATGCTTGTTAGGGAGAGCATGCTAATTTCTTTCTTCATTTTTCAGTGCATAATACATATTTTTGAGAGGCTACATTGATTTGCATTGAATTGCTATGTGATCATTTGCATGCATTTTGTTAGTATAGACCTTATAATGAACAGGTGCAAACAGTAGTAGGCTTTTGTGGTAAGTAAAAAACTAAAAGTAGATAGTAAAAGCAGCTGAAGAAAAAGGATATTGTACTGAAGGCCAAAGATACAGTAGATTATTGCATAAGGAATTGGGAGGAAGAAAATGATTGCAATAATGAGAACAGAAGGACCTTCAGGAGAAAATCTGCCAGCTGAACACCAGTCAGCTGAGTGTAAAAACAAATAATTTTATTGTAATTTTTTTTCTATTCACCAACCATTTTTGATATTGATGATGCAATTTAAAAGGTGTTTCCAAGAAAACGATATAGTATTACCACAAATGATAACATACATGCTTTTAATTCAATAAAAATTATGAATTATGTATATTTTCATGAATTTCAGATTTTTTCCTTCATTTGGATGCTCAACAATGTGATGCAGGTCATACATGGTTGTGCACCAGTTTACATGGTAAAATGAAATACATGGAATCACATCACAAAAGAGGTTTCACTGATAGCATAATGCAAGAAACCATAAACACAGTAATCAACCATAAGGTCGGTTGGGCAGGTGATGGTAGAGTTCGCCCAGTACTAAGCGTGACGGCGTGCAAAATTCACACATCAGGGTAGGGGGGCCAGTTCCTTCACTGGTTAAACACATTTTAAATATCCTGAGAACCTTCACAATTATTTTCCAGCAGTAGTTTTCGTGGAAAATAGATTGGGATTTCACTTTTTTCTATTTTAGAGTTTTCTTGAGCCACAAATTATTTCAATGTCAACATTACCATGGAAAAATGCACAAGAAATATTGATTACCTGCTCACATCATATCCAGCATTACGCTTGCTCCAATCAAAGTCGTCATCTTCCTCAAATCCTGGCAGGGGGATACACGTTCTGCCATCAAGGTGGAGCTCCATACCATGAGGACAAAGACACAAAAATCCACCACGGTAATTTGAGCAGGAGTGCGAGCAAGAGCCAAGGGAGCACTCATCAATATCTTCACATGTGGAGGCAGGCCCTTTCCCTCCACCCTTGCCACTCTGAAGTGCATAGCCCTTGTGGCACCCGCACTGATAACTTCCTGCAAAGTAAGGACAATTCCTATGAAAAAATTACAATATTTCATAACATGGAGGGCACAAAAACTGGTAGCAAACATTTTCACAAACAAATAATAAAACTTAAGGTAATTACACTCTGAAGTGTGAGTGAACTCGAATGGCAACTGCTCAGAGGAGATAGGAAGCAGGATTCACCAAGAGAAAGCAGTGATTGAAAATGTTCAAAGATTGATTACAACAACTGTACAACAAGTACCATTGAAATTGAGAAAAGGGTCCATGAAATATTTTTTTCAGGGTCATTTTGCATGGAACAAGGACATGGAATATAAAGAAGACAAACATCTTACAAGTTTTAAAATGTGGACATGGAGGAAATTAAAATTACAGAACATAAAGTAGAGGGACAGAGTGACAAATAAAGAAGTATGGAGAAGAATTAGAGAAGAATGATTAGTCGCAGAGTTGAGGAAGAAAGTTAGAGAGCAAATGAAAGAAGAAAAATTTATTATGTTTATGTTATATTTGAACTTTAATTAAATAATTCTCAACATTGAAACTGCATAGGTGTGCATGCATGCATAGTCATATTAAAGAGAATTTGTTTTTTTTTTGTCAAATGACATTTTATCTTGATTCATTTGCTCAACTGGTGCAATCACAATACATAATACTCTCCATTTCTCATACGTCCTCTTTGCAGAAAAAAGATGCTGATAATTCTGATTGCACCCCAAAAACCATGGCCATTACCTCATTGGTCAGTTTCACTGTCTTCACCTCCTTCAGAGCCAGATTGCCTTTAGTAACCCATTGTTTTTACTATTCCTTTTGCTTAATGGTTTCTGGCGTAACTTTATGGAACCGATTCATTATAAATAAATGAAAGGACTAACTTTGTAGTTCCACACGAAAACGATTTATTCACACGACCCGGGTCATGTGAATAAATCGTTTTCGTGTGGAACTACAAAGTTAGTCCTTTCATTTATTTATTCCTTTTGCATTAGAGTGTAGTAGTGTATGCACGTGTCATCCACAGTTCCTGCAGAAACTCATCTGCACTTTGGTGGCAAAGCACCAAACCAGCCTGTGAATCGACCACACATCGGCAAAGACAAATGCAAAGAGCACAAATTGACAGCAAATGCAGAACCCATCTTGCCGAGATTTAATTCACTCCAAATTTTTCATGCTAAATCGAAAACACTGTACCTTGCAATAAGCCTTGGCCTCAACTATTTTGCAAATTTTGATTTGTCAATCACTTGAAACCATTTTGTGGATTTTGTTAATCATTTCTTCAGAGGAAGTCACTTCCACTGGACTTCCTGAACAATGTTCATCATTTACAGATGTACGGCCTATTTTAAACTCATTAACCCAATTGTAAACAGTTTCAAACACAGGAGCAGAGACGCCACAAACTCAGTTTTGATTTCTTTTGGCATTGCGCCTATTATTAAAAGGAAATGTTTAATCACCACAAGAAAATTATTTTTTCCTTTTTTTAAATAAACAAAAGTTGCTTCAATAGACTGTAAAAATGAAGCCACATATTAGATATAGCTTTAAATGCAGTCTAGTGAGAGACGAGGAGGCTTACTAAAAGCAAACCTTTTCCAATACTACAAGCGCCATCTCTTGAATTTTATGAGAAGTCAGTGAATGACGGGTACATACAGGTATACATACTGTATATTAAAACTATCATGCCATATGTGAAAAATATACATGCATCTTTATCAGTCAAGAGATTTGTGTCTTTCATTTACATATTACATACAAATGCAACAGTGACCCTCGATATTTTTTTAATTTTCCCCAGGAATTTATTGCCCATCTCTGTTCAGAATTATGACCCAAGTCATAATCCACTATACAATTGTACAACCGTTAATTGCAACCTTCTATTTACAATAGTGGATCAAGGATTTGACACACATTTTAATGTCATCTTAAGATAGCAAACAACTATTGTGTCATGGTTTGGCACATAGAAAAACTTCAAGACATTTCTAAAAAAATAAGTTAAGCAGTACCAGTCAGGCCAGTATCATCCTCCTGATCTGGCAAAAGAACTATGAAAACCACAAGCTTAAAAAGTATGCAAGGATAAATGAAAAAAATAAAATACCTGGCGTATTAATGCACACCTGATCACAAAGCTGGCTCCCTGTGTTCCCAGCACATTCATTCACATCGACACAAGTGTGTCTGACGAGTAAGTAGCCTGGATGACAGCGACAAATGAATGATCCAATGGTATTCATGCAAGCACCATCATGGCAGAGGAGTGGATGTATAGCACATTCATCAACATCTGAAAAAAATATAATGGATCAGCTTCATCAACCAGAAAATGTCAAATAAATCCTGCAACTAGGGAAAAGAGCTGTCCGTTCTCTTGCTAATGTTCCACCACATGCTTCTTGCCAGCCTTTTTTTAGGTATGCAATCATGGTTGTGTTTAGTTTATACATCTTAAAGTCTCTGGTTTTCTTGAAAGTCAACGTATAAACTCATTTTTCAAGGTCTGATATGCCATTATGGGTAATGTAAACTTAGATACTAAATATTGTAGACTACTTCAACTGAAAACTAATTTTATAATATGAATATTCGTTTGTTAACTGGTTGCTCAATTGAAATTGGACTGTATCCTGGACTGTTGGACTGTCTCAAGAATATAGAATATACCTGGCTACATGCAAACTTGCTTTAGTCATTTGACGATAATTTTAAATTGAAATCTTCATCTCCTTTTGAATTTATGGTGTGCTACTAAATATATTGCAATATTTATTTTGGCAACATTTAGTACGGTTGTATCATTTATCAAAATGAATAAAGCATTATACATCATTATTATTCCACTATTTTAAATAGGCAAAAAGTCTGAATGAAGTAATTATAGATCTGTATACATTCAATCCCATTTGTTAAAAATAATTGAACAAGTGGCTAGACAAAGACTTTTAAGCTTTTTCAACAGATATGAATACTTTAACACATCAGTATGGGTTAACTAAAAATTATAGCACAGTTATTTAGTCTGTTTTTCACACCATTGTTGTACATCTAAATACCTTTTACTGAGAAAAATTAGCTTCCCACTTATTAATTGACTTGACCAAGGAATTTGATAAGTTTGATCATTGCTTACTCTAATATAAACCTGGAATAGTATGGATCAGATGTATACCTTCACAATGGTCCACTAATAGTTGATTTAGGAGAACTCACTATGTCCACTATAATCATGGGAAAAGTTACCATTTCCCTATACCTGGTGGGGTACTGCAGGGTTGAGTGTGAAGACCCCTTCTGTTCCTTATTTTTATCATTGTCATCTAAAACTTTTAGGAATGATATCTCTTACTGCTGATGATACCAACAATTTATCTCAGTCTAACTCTTATTAGCATGCAAAATGATCTTAACATCTCTGATATTTCACGACTAACACGTTAACAATTAATGGTTCAATAACTTTAGATTTAGAAATAGTAGATTCAGATAGATAATATTTAGATTTCTAAGACTTTATAACTTTAATTAATATTTCTAATTTTATATTTTTCTAATAAACAATTCACCATATCAGTACATTGTGCCCCTTGACATGAGGATCTGCAATCACAGTGGTTGATTTTTTATAATGTGCTTGATAATACATGCATGCTTTTATAATGATTCCAATTTATTCAAGAAAAACAATGTTAGTAACATTAAAGTTCAACTTATGCCAGCTATTTCAGTACTAGTTTAACTGCAGCATATCTACACTAATTTTACTATGTGATTAACATATGATGTTGGTGAGGCAAGGATATATTCAATGCCTTTAGCAGTCCAGCAAAGCAGAACCCTCAAATATCTGTTCAGTTTTGACTTCCAATCAATATTGGAATCTTATCAATAATATAATTCCATCATCTATAGTTCATCTTTCTTCAGTAATCCAAAACTTCAAATTAAACCATAGCCTAATTCACCCAAATACTGAACTTAGTCCAAATTCCCTTACACATGCCCACAGTAAAAGAACTTCCAATAAAATACAAGTTGACCCCTTATTCTCGGGTGGGATCAATAAAGACAGACAGAACATGAAAGCTTTTTGGTACCAGGCTATTAAAATCATTTAATGGTTGGCCTACTGACATGTGCATAATGATTTGCCTTCTCAAATGGCAACCAGGGTAACCTGGGCCCTAGATTTCAAGACTTTCAACTTCACTTTTAATTCTCCCAGAAAGCCAAAACATAGGTACTGGAGAATTTCATTTATATATCCAGAGCAACCATGCTTAATGTACATAATTTGTTCGCGAATTGAACTTATAATGTGTAACACTCATTATGAGAAACAATTTTTCCCATATAAATTAAATTAAAATGTGATAATGCATTTGATGCCAAAAAATTAAATTATCTACAAAGGATTATTTAAAGAAAATTATACACACATTGTTTAGGATCATGAATAATGTTCATCTTTTTTTCTATTATTGAATGAAACAACCTGGAATATGAATCCATTTGTAGAAAACAAATCATATTTAGGTTGCTCTTCCGGAATTTACACTCCAAAGAAGGCTCATGGAGTTTCTGAAAGGTAAGCAAGCAGCAGTTTCATTTTCAAATCGCTGCTGGAATTGATGCAAAATAGCAGCGTGAGACAGTTATTCATTGACTTGTGGCTGAGAAAGTCATTCTCCTCTACAATTACGTATATTTTATAAACCAGAAGTTTATAAATTCAAGTGAAATTAATGCAATAGAATCTCTATTGGTTAGACCGGCGGAAGCATGTGAAAACAGGCACAAGAACTTTTCAGCTTTTTTAAAAATTCTGGCAACCTCAATCTTTGCTATGCATTTAAAAGCTCATAATCACAACAGTGACTTTTGTTTTGTTTGAGTGTTGTGACAAACATTTTTTATATTCGGTTTTCGGTATGTCCATCAGTGCTTCCTGCGATTTTTCCATTACTTCCTCTCGGCTGCTAAAACGCGTTCCCCGTAATGGTTTTTTAACTCGATTGAACAGAAAGAAGTCACAGGGAGCCAAATCAGGTGAATTCGGTGGCTGTTGGATGGTATTTGTTGCATTTTTCGTCAAAAAATTACGAATAATGATAGCACTGTGCGACGGTGCGTTATCATGGTGCAAAATCCACGAGTTTTCTGCCCACATTTCTGGTCTCTTTCGGCGAATTGCTTCACGCAAACGTCTCATAACGCCCAAATAATACTCTTTGTTTGCTGTCTGGCCTTCTGGCAAAAATTCATGATGCACTACACCGTTGTAATCCATGAAAACCGTCAGCATTGCCTTCTTTTTTGACTGAAAACGACGTGGTTTTTTTGGTCTCGGCTCATTTGGTGAACGCCATTCACTTGCCTGATGTCTGGATTGCGTGTCGTACTCATAAACCCACGTCTCGTCTCCAGTAATGATCCCTTTGATGAATGTGGGATCGGATTCAGCCTCGCAAATCATGTCTTTTGCGACGTCAACACGGTCTCTTTTTTGCATGAAATTGAGGTCTTTTGGCACCAACTTTGCTGCTACACGACGGAAACCCAAATCATTAACCACAATGTCTTGGGCGGATACATAGGCAATGTTCAAGTCCTCCGCTATTTCTCTGATGGTTAATTTGCGGTTATTGACCAACATTTCTTTTACTTTATCAATTTTTTCACCGACTTTCGATGTCGATGGTCTGCCACTGCGTTCATCATCTTCGATTGACTCACGACCACTTCTGAACCGCTCGTGCCACTGGTAAACGACCGTTTTTTTTAGAGAATCGTTGCCGAAACACTTTTCCAACATTTCCAACGTCCGTGCGCCACTAAATCCGTTTTTTACGCAAAATTTAATACAAGTTCGTTGTTGCAAATTTAAATCCATTTCTGCAATTGTAAAAAATCGCCAACACACACAGAGATAGATGTACTCTTGGCTACGTAACTATTGCAAATGTCAAGTTATGACACTAAGATTTAAAGGGAATATCAACAACAGATGTACCAATTTAACAAAAAAAAACAGAACTCAAATCGGAACGATGGGAGCGCCACACGGGGGTTATTCCGGGAACTTTTTGATCAAGGTAGTATATTATACAAAGTTTTCAGCACTGTTAAGTAATCATCATATGTTCCTCATTTCCCAAGCTCAAACTTATCATTTCCAATGGCAAGTGTAATTTTGACAGATACTGGAAAATGCTCACTAACTTGGGAGTTAAATATGGTAACAAATTATCATAATTATTAGTATATAGATATTAATTTTAGCTCTTCTACCTATTTAAAGGTAAATTGTGAAGTGAAAGTAACAACTATTTAATTCTAACTAGCATGATAACTGCAATTTTCTTTTCCCAACATTATTTCTTTCTCCACTTCCAACTATTAGACATTTACTTCATTTTCAAAGTTCCACAACCTCCATTAAGAATAACATGCTAACTCAGAAGGTTAATTTTACAAACTCTTTCTAAATCTTGAAATCAAATGCCTGAAAATTACCATCCATTGCATACATTCTTATATTTTATTGATGTACAAACAGGCAACCAAATAAAGGATCTGTGGTCACTATATTTGAAGTAAATCAATATGAAAGATGACAATGCTGACAGCAATCACTATAGAATGCAGAAGAAGTGCAGATTACACTGTTAAGAAATACAAACCTATGAAATAGAATCCATCCATGCAGATTATAAGTGGTTAGCCAGGCAGTCGGAATACTTGGAGGTAGGTGAATCGTTGCAGTGGAAGAACTCATGCTTGCTTACCAGTGCAGCCAACATCAGAGCCATCGGTAATTGCATAGCCATGCCAGCAACCACACCTCACCCCTTGACTGCTGCTACTCGACCAGTGGCACACCTGGTGGCAACGCTGACAAGGAGAGGAGGAATACTGGGAGTGGCCATCATGTGGAGCTCTGCCCACTTGCCAGCTGGGATCTTGCCAATCTGGGTGTGGGTGGTCAGGGACCACCAAGCCCAGCTTGCCACCCCTCGTGTTGTACATTGACCCAAATGGCGGCTCCTCTGGGCCGAAGTCAGGGTATTCCTCCCTCTCTTCACCTGACTCATTTAATTCCAAGTCACTGGCATCTTTCCTGAGATCCCACTGTAAGCGACCCACAGGGGTGTGATCCCTATGGGTGTGCCTTCCAGGGCGTGGAGATGGCAAAATTTTACGTTTGGAGCTGATTGAAGTGCAAATACGACTGTTTGCCAGCAGGGTATAACCGGGTAGACATAAGCACTTGAAGCTTCCCAATGTGTTTGCACAAATTTGACTGCACCCTGCCATTCCCGAGGAGCACTCATCAACATCTGCAATTTCAAAAGTGAGAGTATAATGCCTTAAGATGCCCATTCACATTTATAACATAATAACTTAGCTATTTTTTTAAGGTGATCAGTGATTTATACAAGCTGACTAAATATTCGCATCAATATTCCCTGTGAATACATGATTAGTTAGCAAACATGTGAATATGTTTCTTCTAAAAAATAACTGAGCACTGATCAATGCTTAACTCTTAAAACACAAAACAATCAAGTGACCAAGGTAGTACTATCAAAGATTTACGTAGTAAAATACACTCAATAAATCCACTATTGCTTCTATTTTGCATACACTCAACTTAGCACATGATGCTCAGTTGATGATGACTTAGCACCAGGTACTAGTGATAAGTAGCTACACTGACCAGTGCAGCTGATCTTTGAAACATAGTATTTTTCAGATTGCAATTACCTTGGGGTCAGAAAAGTTGTCCTTATGGCTCAATAGAATTCTGGAACTATCCCAGAATTTTTATTTAACAATTTCACGTTTTTCCTAACAGCTGAATTTTCACAATGAAAAGTCATTAATAAAATTTACTTGTCCATTTCCACTAAAAATCATTTCTATGGTTAACTGTGCTTTCAAACTAAACACATCAAAAATTCAAAACAATGCTGAAGAATGGCTATCAGCAGTCTTAAAGATATAGAATTTCAGAATTCAAGAAGAATCTATTTGCATAACTGGTTGATGAGTTTTATTATGGTGTACATGAATATTTATATAAAACTTAAGTGCATATTAGTTTCCTATCGTAACTGTATTTTGTATTTCTATTTGGGAATAATGAGATCCATATCCCATAGACATGTCCTATACACCTGTCATGTATGCTCAACATGGTACACTGTGTCTGCTGGCCAAATAAATATATTATTATTACAGTCGCCAAGGTAGGGAGGGTGGAGGAGGGGTGACTTGTGGGGCAGGTGGAAGTTGGCGACAGAGAGAACAAAGAATTGAAGAATTATTTGAGAAGAGGAACTGAAAAACAGTTTATAGTAGTGTAGGGTATCAGCCCTTTTAGTATTCTCATGGAAATATCCTCTTATCTGAGGGATTCATGAGTGATTAGGTTAGCTCAATAAAGGTACAAAGACGTAAGCATGGCATTTTCGGGAAAGACCATGTCATTCATTTATATGTAGCTCCTATGCTCCACTCTAAGCAGTCTTCACGCATCCACCTTAGTTCACAATAAATTTATTGAGAGGCAAAATGTAAGCGGTCCATTCACCTTGGCAGATAGCCCCATCTGCAGATTCTGGCCGGTAGCCATGCCAGCAGGAGCATCGTGGGCCAGCCAGTGTGTCCACGCATTTCTGCTGACATGGACTAGGGTCTCGCCCACTGGGGCCATAGCAGGTCCGCTGATTTCCGGGCCACCTGTGCCAAATGAAACAAAGAATTTAGTCTAAATGCCCACCGAACTTCTTTAGTCTTCTGCAAGTTAGTGATCACATGACTCGAATTTACTTCTGGCTGGTTTTCTCAGAGGGTAGCTATTGCAACTAATCACAGATGTAATTTATTTTTCAGGTTTGGTAAATAAATTCCTTAAATTTGTAGGCCAGAAGTAGAAAGTGGAACACCTGCGAGAACTGTGCTGCATCTTGCACTATCTTGCATTGCCCACTACATGGAAACAGTAAAAAATTATCATTATTAATATATATATATATATATTTTTAAACATATGTAGAAATACAAAGAGTTTTTTGAGAGGCAGGTGGTGTCGGGTTGGGAATAGGCAGTGAGGGAGGATGTGGGTCTTAGAAGATGGCAACATTTGCAGCATGGGCATTTGCATGCTGCAGACAGGGGTGGAGATGAGACAAAGGGGCCTGCAGAAGTTCTTGCCAACTTGATGATATCTTGCAAGTTTGACAGGCATTTAAACAAAATGGAGGGACCATGTGGAAATAAAAGTAATGTGGACTGACTGTTATTAGTAATTGGGAAGAGTTCACCGATTATATGTTTAATTTTGTGGGTTCCGGGGAAGAAAATGGTGATAAGGTTAGGGCATTTTGGGTTGTTGGGTTTGGGAAGAGGAGTGTATTGGGTTGACGGTTTGAGAATTTTACTGTTAAGTAGTTTTTCAGGGTACCTGCATGTCCTTTGAGAGACATATAGCTGGTCCATGTATTTCTGTTGGGAGGGGCTGTTGTTGCAGAGGTGTAGGCCACAGACTGAGAGTGAGAAGGGGATGCAGTGTTTTTTATGAGATGGGTGGCAGCTGTTGAAATGAAGATATTGTTGGTTATTGGTCAGTTTTTCAGTCAATCAGAGTCAGTTGGACTGAGGTGTTAAATTTATTGTTCTGGAGGTGAAGGTCAATATCTAGGAAAGTAATATTTGAATCAGATATAGATGAAGTGAAAAATGCCAAGGAGGAGGAGTGGAGATAGGAAATGAAGAGTTAAAGTTTCATGTCATTGGGGCCAAAGGAGGTAATTGTCATCAATGTAGCAGGCCCAGAAGATTGATTTAAGGGTTTGCTGGTGGAGAAAGGTATGTTCTAGGTTTCCCATAAGAAGGTTGGCGTATGCAGGAGCCATATGCGTGCCCATAGCAGCGCCTTTTGTTTGTAAGTAGATTTTGTTGTTTAATTTGAACGCATTCTTGGTGAGGATGAGTTGGGTCAGTTCAATGAGGAAATCTGTGGACAGGGTGTGTGGTGTGACTCGTAGGGAGAGGTAATATTTCAGGGATTTTAGGCCTCCTTTTTGGGACATGGAGTATTTTTAGTTCTGATCCTACAGTTACTATCATGTATTGTACACAGGAAGTAGGAATGTTTGAATCTGCTAGATCTGGCATCTAATTCTTGAATTGTATATTCATGATGCAAACGACCAATTCTGGAATGTATGCTGGAATACTGATAATTGGCAAAATCTCTGTGCTGAAAAAAGCAGATTTGAATTCATTTAATATGTTCAAACTGACACTAAATCATCTTAATAAACAATACTGGTGGCCCTCCAACAATATGAGGCATGCATTACCATCATTTGAAATTTCACTTTTTAGCGAAAGAACGGATATATTATTTAAATTGGCTTCATTATGACAGGTGTGAATCACTATTTCACGGCATCTTCTCCAAGCAGCATGTTTGACCGATCCCCACGGGCAAATGGAAAGTAGCTGAAAACACGAAATGCGACCATACTCAAGGGTTTCACTTGAATATTGGCAAGACACCAAGTGCATTCGTGACTTAAATTGCCTTTACAGAGAACTTTTTGGCAGTTAGTAGGTGAACGGAATAGGTACGCAGTTGATAGATGTGCAACACGTACGGGTACAATCTGCATTAAACGTGATTTCTTATTTCGCATGCGATATTGCGATAATTCTATTTATCTTTTTACACAAGGTAAAATGAGTTTTCATTCTATTATTTTGACAAGACGGTATTATTTTAGATTTTTTTCTTCTCATTTTATTTTTCTCAGAACACATCATACTTTCTGCTTCTAAATGCAAAGCTTACATTCAAAAAAATCCTTTTAACTAAAGCAGGCGCCAAATTCAGAAGGTTTCCCTGCATTGTTTCCATTATTTTTTCCCCGCAAAGTAAAAAAATCATACAAAAAACCCCACAAAATGCGTCACAAAAGCATTAAAAATTAATGAGACATCAATGGCGACTTGAAATTTCTTGCCTTTGGATACAAGCTACGACATAAAAAAATCGTTAAGTCCCGAGATATGTCGTGGCATTCCCAAATCGGAAGACGGGCTCCCACCATTCTAATCCATCCACCCATTGCGCGATGGAAAAGCTAGGAAAAGTGACTTGAGCCTTCCGTCGGATAAAGAAATGTACATTGTGAATTTTTACGGGCTTTAAATGAACAAGATGTCATTACAAATATCCGTAAATACAATACCACGAAATAATCGTAGTCGTGCGCATTTCCCAAAAGTGCACGACGTTAAAGCCATCATTTAAACACTAAGCTGTTTTCCTTCAACACATTCAACAACAATTATTTAATTTGATAATATAGAAATTTAGTTGCAACATGCTTAATGACAACGTAGCATGTTGAGGTCTAGCACACTTATTATAAGCACGGGTACATGTAAGCATGCTAAAATGTAGAGAAAACATGTAGTAGTAGACTGTATTTACCCCGTAGAACGCTTGCCCCATTTTAAAACTTTTCCATTCACTGCAAACTTACCCAAACAGCCTCGGAATCAAGTGTCAACTCTAACAGGGCAATGCATCGTGTCGGCGATACATACACCTAACAACCCCCCGCCACACGCCCTAGGGGAGCATCATGTAAATGTATAGTAGATACTAATCTCACCATCTAAAACAGTACAAGGTTCGCCATACAGATAATCGGTATTTGACTGATTCTAGACTGTTTCAATCTTTCCTCTTGGTCCGATCGATATCTAACATTAAGAGTGTCACAATAATGTTTCCTTCAAGGTGTCAACAGAATGGCCAAAAATTATATCGGAACGGCATTTTAACCTTCGCCATAGAACACAACTGAATCCTATGGCATGGGGCATTCTTGGATCCACAGCCCCGGTGCCCTCCGGATCCACTGCGGGACCACTCCGCCCCCCTTTCCCCGCCGCCCGTCCTCGAGGGGACGCACGACACGCCGGTCGGGACGAATGAGAAACGCGGGCGGTGCACTGAAAAATGAACCGTTGATGCCCTGAATCTCTCGACAATTGGGCAACATGCTCGAATTCGAAATACGACTCCAAAGACTGTCCAAAAAGTGTGGCGAGGAGCGACCTCCCGCATCCGGTCACCACTATTTGGCAGAGGGACAGACATCCATCCGCACGCTCCCGGAACCTCACCCTCGCATTAAATGGAAGGAATCCGCTCACCGACTTGCATACTATTAGCAGTAGTCTACAGGCATAGAGGTAGGCTTACGATGGATCCAGGCATCCTTACGCTTCTAAGCTCCACCGAAAGTACTATACCATTAAACCCCCGAGAGCCACACACAGACATCACAACAAGCCGCTTTCAAACTCCGCATCCTTTCTAACTTATCTATTTCAGTCCATTCGAAACGCCTTACTTCCTCTTTACCCCTCCATTTCCCTCGCTAACTCCCTTCACATATCACACACTTAAACATTCCATCGTCCTGTCTCAATATGGCCTACAGCCACTTTTTCTGCCTCCCTCGGATTTATCACAAAAATCTCACCTCCACTACGCCCATCACTACGTATTTGTGTTCCTTCCCGTCCATTTCATTTCCTCTCTACTTCTCCACGTCGAATAAACGATAGCCCCCTCACCTTAACGACCACGTTTCCGAGCCATCGATATTCTTTCAAATCCGCACACCGGCTTCTACTCCGCGTGCTCCTTCCGAGGCACACTGATCACGGAGGCGAGCCCCATCGGTGCCTCCTCACCGATCACCGGGATCACAAGGGGCGCGGCAGAACTCATCCGAGACCAACACCTTCTACTAGTAAGTTTCATCTTCAGGCTATCGCGCACATATGAAGTGATTGCATTACACAAGAATACATAAAATCACGCAAAAATAAATGAAAAGAGCCGATTACGTTGGTATTCTACAATCATTAAAATACACGCTCAATTTCTACGCAAAGTAGGATAAAAAGGCTTGGGACATAACTTGAATACTCAGTAACACAAAACAAGAATTTCCAATAGAAAATCTCAAACTTCAACAAAGAAGAACATATTCTCCGAATAGATTGCGCCATAGACGCACATGAAGATGTTTAATTTGAGCAACAGGGCTCGATGTGTGCAAGCTTTCTCAACACACTTCCAAAGTGGAAATACGAAAGTCATCTGAGCGCAAAAAAAACGAGGCGCTACGCAATTATTAAAAAGGCTAATAATGCATTGTGCAAGAAATTAACAGCGTGCTTACGAGGAAACAAAAGGAGGTGGATATGCGCGTGCACACAAAAAATAAAGAAACCGGGCGTCAAAGTGCTCACTTTCACGACGACGTTTTCTGGAAGCTGTTCCACGGGAAAGAGAGACATCACCGGTGACAGTGGAAAAACGGCGATTGTCGAAAAGATGGCACGCCACGTAAGACAGGAGAGGAGAAGAACGCCCAAGTCGAGCAAGGGGAATTAGTTCGGGAGCCATACGCTCGACTACTCCGCTCGCCTAATCCTCGCTCTCATTCAGTCCTTCGCGTGGGATTCTCGACGACTGTCACTTTCCGGAGTGAAATGTTGCCTATAGCCACAGCCTCCATTTTTGTGCTCTACTGGGGGAACATTTTAACATCTAGTAAAAGAAATTTTAAACATCATAATCCTCTGGAATTCAGGATTTAGGTTCTTTCTTCCTTTATGCGAAATTAACCTCGTTATTACAATGATGTATTCCAGCTGTCTCAATAAAACTCGTTTATTATTACAAGACCACCGATAGGGGGGTGTTGGACTTGAAAATCAACGGCAAACGTCCCCTGCGGCCGGTGGCGCGTTATCTGAAGGTTGCTGCATCTGCCAGCGGAGAGAGACGAATGAACCAAGGACGGTAACCGGGTAGATACGCGTTCGTCAGACCCATGCAAATCAGCTTTATTATTATTTTGGCACATGTATAGTTGCATTTGATCATTTATTTCGCAAAGTCAAATGCTGTATCTGTTGACATGAAATACATGTACCGAACATTTCGCAATTATTATTCTAAATTCGCAATCTGGTCTACGAATATTTTCGTCTTTTGAAGGTTAGACTAAAACACGAAGAATGAACGAAAATGAATAAAATTCGTAGATTACGAAACTTTGTAAAATTTTCCGTCAATCCGATGTTTCGTCACAGAATAAGTTTTGCATTGTCTACATTACGTTGATATATTTAAATGAAAGAAAGAGCTTTTATGGTTGGAACGTATCCGAATGAAAGAGCAATTAGCAAGGTAAAGGCACATACAAAATCCCGACATTATTCGGAAGAATATTTTTTACATAAAGTACTTGAAACACAACTTCGTAGCTTGACATACACTGCACTATCTCATCTACAAGCATGCGCACTGAGATACATTCAAATTCGAAAGAATCATATTGAAATGAAATTATTGACTTTTTAATTCCATGCACTTTATTTAAAACACGACCCAGGTTTCGACGTTGAACTTCCTCATCACCACCTGGACCGTGTATTTAATGAAGTGTGTGGAATTACAAAGTTAATAATCTAATTTCATTTCAATATGTTATGCAAATTGTATAAAATTCGCCGGATACAACAGATTTCAATAGAATCACTTCTTTAATAATATAAGCAACGTTGTGAATATAAACAACACCACGAAGAGTGAATTCAGACAGCTTAGTCCTTTTTACGACCAAGTTTCTCAAGTTGTGACTCGGTCGGTCCACGAGCATATTTTCAATGAAATTGAATAACGCGCAAAAAGGGAATAGAGACAATGACGACAGGAATTTTATTTCACATTTCACAGAGTTCACATTCATTGATAACTTAAAATTGTTAAAGAAAACTGTTCCTTCTGTAATCAGTATTGTAATTTACAAGGTCGGATGGACTAAATGTTGGCAAGTTTGGGAGAGGCTAAGGAAATAATTGATGATTTTCCGACGCCACATTGTTAGCATGATTCCGGAGTTCCGGCAGTAAACGAAAGGGCGCCCGGTGGCCCCGGATGGTGCAGCGAACGGTCCACTCTACCGAGAGGAGGCAGTCACAGGAGCACCCATCGATCGCCACCCTAAACTTAGCCTCAGCCTAGGGCATTTGAAAATAAATCATTTCATAAATCAATAAATTATTTAAATTTCGCAAAATATGAAGAGATCGTGAATACAGTTGCAATACTCAGAAACGACCCTAAATCCAAGGAATAGCAAATCTTCACGA
Organism: Hetaerina americana; assembly: GCF_022747635.1. NCBI lineage: Eukaryota > Metazoa > Arthropoda > Insecta > Odonata > Calopterygidae > Hetaerina > Hetaerina americana. The sequence goes on from NW_027286763.1 coordinate 13,480,391, forward strand.
AAGCAAGAAGAAAGAATCAAATACTCCTGTAGAAACTCTGAGGAGAATCCTGTGAAAACGCCAAGTCTTTGATTCTTTCTTTGTGCTCTACAAATGGATTTCTACAAAGTATCGGCCTCAACCATCTATCAAATCTACACAACTTCCAAATAAATTTATTCGTGCGAAACAAAGAAATGAAATATAGTATGCCATAACGTATTAAGCATTTGAAAAATCCTTGGAAAATAGTTTTTTGTCTGGGAGAAATTCAATCAGCGAAGAGAGTAATGAATCCATTGAACTGTTAATTCAATGTTTTATTTTAATTTTTAACTGTTTCCTTAATAATGGTAAAGAAATTTTAAAGGAAGTGGATAATCAAAAGGCAGTCATCGCGGCCACGTGAGGCCTTAAGCCGGAGGCCGTTTCGCTTTAGTGAGCAGAGGAGCACGCTCCAGAAAGAGTTAAAAAAAACACGCGATTCATAACGGTAGCAACAGAGGAAAATGTATTTAATTTAACATGAAATCAGTTGGATCGATCTTGGCAACGCAAGATGGACTGGACTGACCGCTAACATTGAGCGCCGGGAGGTCCGCTTCCCGATGCAGCTGCAAACACGCACCTTTCCAACCGAATCGAAATTCTATCGACCATTACTTATCTCGAAGATTTAAAGACAACACCATCCAATCAGCGACCAGAACAAGCGGACGAACAACACAAACATGTCTCAGCCTTGTCAGTTATTTCCCGGCTCTTGTTTAATTGATTTTCGTTATTCCGAAATTTCCGGAAAGAATTGGAAAGGCCTATTCATCAAACGAGACCTTAATATTTAGACCAGCTTAGCAGAATAAGTTACGAACATTAGTGAGCTAAAGACTGGAAGAAATATCAAGGGCAGATTAGCGCAATGGTTGCTCATAGCGTCAATTACATAAATAATTTTTCTCTCCTCGGGTCGAGTTCACGATAGTGAGGTGTAATATGGACCAGTGATCATGGCTCGACCCTAACTTCGCTACTAAAAGTAGGTTAGTATTAGCGCTGCGGTCAATGTAACGTAGAAAATTACCCGACTTCAGGCACAATTTAACAGTTTAGAGTTTTGGTTTTGCGAGAACTGCATTTTATGTTTCGGCACTTAATAGGGTAAGGTTACCTAAGAAAGCAAAAGAGTACCTATACTTCTACACTAAAATATAATCACGACAAGAAATAATTGGTAACTTAATGAGATCTGCAAACTGCAATTTTAAATCTGTTAGCTCGGGTGAACATTAAGGATCTCTTCGCTTACCGTTGGAAGTATGAGATATTTTTCAGTGGCATCCCGATCCGTATTTGAGGTGCTTTGTGGAGAGCACTTTGAATGAGTACGACGTCTGTTGGACGTTAAACTGCGGACCCCTTGGCGCCTTTCGATAAGACTAGGCTAATGCCGACGCCGGGTTTCTTTCCGCCCTTCCTTTACCATCCATTACTAAAGGCGCAAATGACCTTAGCTGTCGGTCGCCTCCCCAAAAACTACTACTAGGAGATTCACTGAGTTACAATTATAGAGAAGGGGAAATAGTGGAATAATGAATCGTGGAAATAGTTTAAACTGGTGGTAAATTGACTCAGAGAAACATAAAGGATCAAGGTACATTCATAACCTCCTACGATCAACATCTCATATACACCAGGGAGTAATAAAAACCACGGGAAAATTGGAATAAGTACATATTTCTTACGGAAAAAAGGTTGTAGAGGAGAAAATGTAACCTTGGCCCCTTTCGCCGATGGCATTCACATTGTCGTCAGAGTGAAAGGCTTTCTTTGACCTGGATAAATTCGCCGTAACTAATAACAACATGGATATCAATTAAAACTGCGATAAAATCTTAAACTGAAATGGAGAACTCTGAGGGCGAAGTTGTATAAAAGAGAAAAGAAACAAGCAAAAATGGATTCATTCACCTACGGAGAAGATACCAGATTGTGGATTGGAAGAGGATCGACTGACGTCAAATGAAAAAGGGTACAAGCATAGAATCCGCCCATGATGAACCCTAGAAATTTTTGATGCATGAAGCCGGGACTTCAAACAAGAAATCACGAAGTGAAAACCCTGGTGTGGAAAGTGGTATTATGTGGACCAGGACCAGAGTCATGGAAAATCGTAAAAGCACGCCACGAAAGGAGAGGAAACATGAAGCTGGAAGTGAATTTCGAAAGTCAAATGGACGAGAAAAAAAAGCCATTGGCAATGAATGTAAAAGAGGAGAGAGTACTGTGAAAAAATCATGGAGAAAATGACAGGTCAGGCCAGGGTTAATTTGATTCGTAGAGGGCATAAAGTAGAAAGAGACGCAGGATTAAGGTTATTTAAAAAAAAGTAGAGTGGGTAACTTTACAACAGCACTTATTAATTATATGTACCGAAATAGTAACTTTTCGGTTGGATTATATTTCTTAAATCGGCATGTCAACCAGAAGAGTAAAAACTGACTGCCGCCTTCCACATTCTTCATTTCCTGAACCAATGCAAATTCTCTTCCACGCCTTGAAAGTTCTTCCCTGTAGCACTCCTTTTACGCTAAGGTCTCTAAATGCACTTTCCTTTATATACTCTTCTGACGTCTCTTCTGAATTCCTCTACAAGCTAACAAAAAATTAGGATTTATTAGAAGAGTACTGGGTGAACGTGATGAAAAGATCAAAGAGAGATGTTATCTTCCGCTGATTAGGCCTCATTTAGAATATGCTGCAAGTATATGGGATCCTCACGAAGTTGGATTGAATGCCGAATTAGATCGCATGCAGCCTACTGGAGCTAGATTTGGAAAACGTTTTTATGATAAAATTAGTAGCGTATCCAAAATATTAGAAGAGCTAGGTTGGGAATCACTCAAGGAGCGAAGATTAAATTACATATTAAGTATCTTGCATAAATTGGAAAAAGGTCTCTTCAGCAGTGATGTTGAAATAGTATTATTAGTCCCATCGTACTACGGCAAGAGAGATCACATCAATAAAATGAGAGAGATTAAGTGTAGAACAGATAGATTTAAGATGTCACTTTTTCCACGAAAGATATGGGATCAGAATAACATTGTCCGACCGCGGTAGGGTCATATTCGGGTCAAAATTAGTCTGGTGTGTATTCAACCCCTGCCACATACCCTAGCGGTGGCTTGTAGGCTACTAAAGTAGCTAAATAACAAACAAAACAACCTGATCCCCTAAACTACAATAAACTCTTCCTCAATGTTGCATACTCCCTCCTTAGTTCTCATCCTTCCACTACCCCCCCCCTCTGCCTAACATTCTCCTCTCTATCACTGTCGTCAACATTCCATCGTCATTCAACTTTCCTGCCTCCTTTGGAGTTCTTCCAAAAACCCTCCCTCCCCCACATGTCGTTTCATTTGTTATCCTTTTCGTCCAGTTTCTTTTTTCACCATTTATATCCCTCTCCACAACTTTATCACCAAAGACTCCTAACCTAAGCTTATCATCTGGCCGCGAGGACAAGTTTCCGCGCCGAAAAAACTTCACTCCATATCTAATCTCCCTAATCTTTTTTTAACATCCTTACTCATGCATGGTTATAGCCCTCATAGATTTATTCCCACAGGAAGAGTCGATTGAAGATTATGGGCAATATAATGGTTAGTCTAGTTTAAAAATTTGTTTAGGAAAATATCAACAAAAATTTAAATAGACCTCCCTTTTAGCATTACTATGGTGCCATTTCTATAAAAGATTTCAATTTATATAAAAAGAGGAGCAATTAATTATTGCGTATTGAAATGCGCGTGTGCTACTTTCCTTTTGGATGTTTCTCGAGTTCAGAATATAGCGCCTTCAAGCGAAACTTACAAGAAAAATGATTGTCTTAGTAAAGATAACATCGTTTCTCTGCTATTTGAACATAGCAATCCCACAAAGATCTTATTTCGATGCCCCGATGGTTATCATTCTTGATGGAGGTTTGCCCACATGCGAATTACATTGCTGAAAATAACAATCAGGCTCTCTAGCCTTATGTTAGTCGATCTACTGTGGGTCTATCGTGACTTGAAGGAAAGTAATGCAGCCGGCCAGAGCTTCGATTCATAATTTCTCGCACTTTCTCCTTCAGAGCTCTTTCCAGTTTCTCTTCGTTACTCTCTTCTCTTCCGTTTCACCCAATGCATTATAATAGCAATGTCCGGTCGTTTAGGTAATAAGTAAAAATTTCAGCGTTTGCTCAATGCATACAATGAAATGTCACTGCTGAAGAGAATAAAAACACCTGGAGTCTCTACCGGGAATTTTCGTAGTTAGAGAGATCTTAAGCGAGAACGGTGGCATATGGCTGAAAAGAGTCGGTCACATCCAAATTGGCAGATGGCGATAAGAACTTGACACGAATAGGAACACGAGCAAGTCCACCCGGGGCGTGACGTTAGCACCGTCCACGTCCGAATAAGTCCTCCCCACATCTGAGTCGGATTTCAATTCGAATATGCGAATTTGAGCATGGAGAGAGACGCTCTTAGAAACTTCGCCGACACCGCCATCGAGTTCAAACCCATCCGCCATTCTACGTGCCTTATGGGGGATCGAGATTGTGCGGTGGCTAACGTACAGGCTTCCCACCGAGAGGGGTCCAAATCCTGGAGACAACAAATACTTTTCAGTGGTATCCCGATCCTTACTTGAGGTGCTTTGTGGAGGGCACTTGAGTGAGGTAAGTATGAGTTGAGGGTGAGTACGCCGTCCGTCGGATGGGACGTTAAGCTGCGGACCCCTTGGTGCTTTTCGAAAAGAGTAGGCTAATGCCGACACCGGGTTTCTCTTCATCCATTCCTGTCCATCCCTGATGGTGAAAATGACCTTAACTGTCGGTCGCCTCCCATAAAAACTACTACTACGTACCTGTTTAACACCGCCAAATGGTTGCAAAATAACTTTGTGTTAATTTGCACACTAACTTGGCACATTTTTCAATTTACAAACATTACATTTGCAACGGCTAGCTTTCTTCAAAACCAAAACCTTGTTTTCGGGGTTTGGTATAGCCTAGTGCTCTCTTTTCCTGACTTGTGGGCCCGAGCTCGATTCCGGCGACTTGGGACGCCCACCGAAGTTGTGATTTATCGGGTCCACCACAACTCCATGGAAATACAGCTGCATTACCCTCCTTATTAATGCTGTTATAACCACTGAATTTCGTCATATAGCGAGTATAGTATTGGATGTGCTGGATCTCACTTAATAAACCATCCCGCGGGTTGATTACGGTGGTTTTATGCAGCTTGAATAACCAAAATATACGCAATACGTACCCGAAAACATATCACTCATTTTTCACATGCTTTGACTGGAGAAAGATTAGAAATTTACTAAATATACGAAGGCGAACATTTTTGTAAAAGATCACAAAGTAATTCACGCGCCGGAATTCTCTTCGATCTAGTTTTAAAGTGGATATACTTCTCCTACGTCTATTATGCCTTCATTCTTGATAATTTAACATATTTGTATGTCATGATTATTTGTAACACGAAAATAATTCCAACGTCACCACCCCTTCAGAAACTTTTATCCAAAACGAACTCCTTTACTTTTATATATTCAGCACATATGCTTCGTGACCCGTTAATATCGAAAGTAGAAAGTGGAAGATGAAAAAAAACCATTGGAAAACAGTAATCTTGTTGGCCCGTTCGTCCAATCGGAGAAATAGGGGTAGCCCGCCATGGAGGCGAAAATGGTTTCCAAAGCAACCTTAAGACATGAAAGCACGTCTCGAGGGGGCGAGACAAAGCGAGGAAACGCTTTGCCGTTCTAAGCTATCGTCAGCTCTTCTCCAATTTCACGTTCGCGCCGCTATGGACGCGTGTGTGGGTTCGAAACTTTTGCCCATTGAGGTTAGCGGACGAGCTTAACTGGATTCAGTTAAAATGAAAGCATAGTTTGAGGAGATTAGACGGATAGAAAGTTAAAATAAAAAGTGTATGGTAAAGAATAGGGGAGTAGATCAAGTGGTTGGGAGAAATTCAAAGAAGGCTGGGGTGTGGGTGGAAGAGACACACATGGAAAGGCAAGAGATATGAGAAAGAAAAAAAAATTAGGGGGAGAAGAATTTCAGACGGCATGGAGGATCGCAGAAAGTATGGACTGACGACTGAAATACATGGTTCATTATGAAAGTAATGCGCATGAGTGAAGTATGTATGTATTTATTTATATGTACCCTGCAAGCCACCGCCAGGGTGTGCGGCAGGGGGTGAATACACACCAGAATAATTTTACCCGAGCATGACCCTACCGCGGTCGAACAATGTTATTATGATTCCATTTCATCCTAAGGCTTCCACGACGTCTATTTGATGAATTCATTCTTCTTCCGGGAATTTCCGCCGCGTAGGTGAGTTGATGGACAACTGTTTCGCCCCCAGTCCTGAAGACGCCTCCAGGACTGCGGGCGAAACAGTTGTCCATCAACTCACCGACGCGACGGAAATTCCCGAAAGAAGAATAAATTCATGATTCCATTTCGTTTGTGGAAAAAATGACATATTAAATCTATCTTTCCTACACTTAATCTCTCTAATTTTACTAGCATGATCTTTCCTGCCGAACAAGGATGGTGGTAATAATACATTTTCAACATCACTGCTAAAGAAACGCCCTTTTAATTTACGCAGGAGCTTCACAATCTCTAACTTAACCTTCGCTAACCTAGCCTATCTGCTCTAATATTTTTGATACGCGTTCTACTACGTTTATCATAACAATGTTTTCCAAAGCTAGCTCCTCTTTGCTGCACGCGATCCAATTCGGCAATCAATCCAACTTCGTGAGGATCCCATATACTTGCAGCATGTTCTAAATGTGGCCTAACCAGCGACATATCTTTGACCTTCTCATCACATTGACCCAGCGCTTTTCTAATAAATCTTTATTTTTTGTTAGCTTTTCCACATCTTGCCCGTACGTGTTTCACCCAGGAGACTGAGGGTAACGCCTAGGTATTCAATTGAGTGTACAAATTCTATTTCGGTGTTCCCAATGCAGTAGGCGTTCGGGTTCGGGCGTCGAGCGTTCGTATTGCTCTTTTTCCAAAAAATTATGGCTACGCACTTTTTAAGTTTAATTCTAATTTCCAAGTGTCGCTTCAGCGTTTTATAGAATTAAGGTCATCTAACAAAGCTGCTGTGTCTTCAGGAACACGGATATCACGGTAAACCACTGCAATGTCGGGAAATAGACGTATCTTACTAGAGACTACTGAATCAATGTCGTTAGCGTAAAGTAGGAATAAAAGAGGTATAATGACATTTCTCTGGGGAACACCTTAAGTAACCTCTACTGTATTTGAGCTAACTCCATCTATTACTGCTCTTTGAACCCGACCATTCAAAAGTCTTTAATACAACCACGGATTTTTTACCTATGCCATATGCTTCTTGCTTTGCGAGTAGTTTACTATGAGGCAATTTGTCGAAGACTTTCTTAAAATTTAGAACAAACGCGTCCACTGGAACATTGCTCTCTCCCGAAATAAGAATATCATGAACAAAAAGGGCGGGTTGCGTCTAGCAGGATCTACCTTTTCGGAAACCGTGCTCATTTTTCATTAATAACTTCTGATTATCGACGTGTCCCACGATCGAACTAGCAAGTATACGTTCCATAACCTTGCACGAAATGGAGGTGAGAGAAACAGGTCTGTAATAAATAATTTGCGTTGCGTTAGCCGTTTTCCAATCCCTGGGAACCTTGTGATCTACCAGCGACTTCTTAAATATTATGTCTACATTACGCGAAATTTCCAAGGCTAGACCAAGGAGGAGGCGGGTCGCCGGAAACAATGGCACCAAGAAAAGAGTCGAAGGCTATCGACCACAATCAAAAGTGGAATGGGAAAGCAGATCTTTCGCCATGACGGGTATTTCTACGCGAATTCATTTGACATTAAAATTGAGAGCAAGGGTTAACAGCAGAGCCAAGGGAGCACTCATCAATATCTTCACATGTGGAGGCTGGCCCTTTCCCTCCACCCTTGCCACTCTTGAAGAGCTGAGGCCTTGGGGCACCCACGATGATAACTTCCTGCAAAGTGAGCACAACCCCTATGAAAAAATTACAATATGAGAGTTGTGGTGCACTTTGGTTAAAAAAATTTTGAATTATTTAAAATGTTGTCCATTCCATTTAACATTACATGGCAATCATTAATGTCCGTATTATTTACATTATCATTTGTTATAAGATAGTAGAAGATAACTTCAATGAAATTTTATATGCAAGAAATAAACTGCCAATATTGTTACATGTGGGGAGCACTCCAAGAGGAGCATATTAATTCGTCGGATGGTATGTCAAATTGTTTGACTCCTTGGCGCCTTTCGTTGAGAGTAGGCAAATGCCGACGCCGGATTTCTCACCAAATTACCCACCTATCCCTAATGACGCAAATGACCTCACCTCTCGGTCGATCCCCTACTAACAAATATAACTAATAATGATTTATTCTACATCCAATAGATTTCTCAAATATCAAAAATACAAATACTCCATTATAGCATCCGGCTATCCGAACTTTTCATCTCTATTACAAACCATAGTGCCGCATGATAATCGCAATTTCACGCTATTTTCTTTTCCATTTCCTGTATACAGCAGGAATCCCTCCTTACATAGATTTTCGATGGCAGAACATATCATTACAACTACAACCATTCTAATGACGAAACCCATCGCATATGTTTTATGCTGACGTGCTTTCATTTATTTTCCGATTATCTCAATGATTTTAATAAATCCAAACGAAATTTTTTTCACATAGAAGATTGATGAATTTCAACAAAATCCCTAATAGATAAAATATTTCAAGTGAAAAATGCTATTTGGCGGGGAATCTACATATTTCTATTTTTGCAATTAATCGCATACAATCCCATGCTAACATTCCTCGAAGTGATCATTAAAATAAAACACAAGAGCTCAAGTGGAGCCTTTTCAATGTTAACAGAGGGAGGTCAAATGACGAGCGCTCTAGGGGCCAAGGGACCGAACAGGAGGCGCTCAAGTTGGCGGGGGTCGGTCACTAGAACGACGCATCCTATCCCATTTGCGACAGTAATGGGGGCGCATCATTCTGCCACGCGACCCCCGTTCGTGCCGCCACTCGACACACAATCACGGTCGAAATGTAGCAGGGGATCCGCGACCCGTCACGCTATTGACATGCAAACGCGTTTCTTCACCTCGGATTTGACTGTGACCCGGATCCTCATTTCCAAGAATGCACGAATAAGAAACACGAAAACTAGCGTGCATGATGGAAATGAGACTCTTTAATATCGCCGTGATTGATTTAAAGTCATAAATATTAGCCACGTCGAATTTGTTAGACAAAAATATCTATAAAATTAATAGTAAATAAAAATAAATAACGAATAAAAAAATAAAAGACCACCAAAATGCAACATTTTTGCAAAATGATTTATTCACTATTTTGGTGGTCCAAAGAAACTGCGGGAGATGCCGCAACAGTAACTTTTAATGGAGTCATCCGCTAATGTGCATTTTAATGCGGCAATTTCAGAGTGTAAAAATCATATAGCTTGACCAGGATTCGAACCCGAATCCCTCAGTGGCGAATGTTCGAATCCCGGTCAAGGCGAAAGATTTTTACACTCTGAAATTCTTGAATTGAAATGCACATTAGCGGATGACTCCGTTTAAAGTTACTGTTACGGCATCTCCCGCAGTTCCTTTGGAATTTGTCAAGGTATAAACAGCATAAGTGTTTAAAAGTTGGCTTTAACCTCGTGGACTGTGGCGCGTCGCGTACGACTAAGAATGCCTGTGACATTGTATGCACGGTATTTCGTCACGACATCTTGTTCCTATAAAGCCCCCAAAAATTTCTGAGTTTAAGAGGACGCCGCGATACCTTGACTGGTTTAAGGACTCGACAGGATATTGAAGGATCCGGGTTCGAATCCCGGTCAAGGCGAATGCTTTTTACACTCTGAAACTGTTGCATCGAAATGCACATTAGCGGATGACTCCTTTCAAAGTTATTGTTGCGGCATCTCCCGCAGTTTCTTTGGACCACCAAAATAGTAAATAAATCAGCATTTTGGTAAATGATACATGGAGAGTATTCGAAGATGACGGTCGCTCGCCCGCCATTTAACCCTCCATCGCGTAGTCATGGGTGCTGAAGCAGAGGCACACACGACACTGCTGCCACACTACTGAGTTAGGGATGATCATGATGACGTCTGAAGCGCACAGAAAATCGATTTCGCGAGTTTTCTCAAAATCTTCAACCAATAAAAAAACATGAAGATCCTACGAGGTGTTCCGCAGCTGAAATGTCACCTCCTTAAAGACAACTTAGCGTTAAAGATTTATTATCCATGATGTGATCCAAAATATCTGTCACGCTTTTAGAAGTGAATTAAGTTCTACAAACACCGCAAATAAATGTTATGTTAAAGAAAAGTTAACCATGTGCTTCATTTAATTTTGCATGAGTCGACTTATCTTTGGGCATTATTTGAGATAAATGCCTAACTCAGATCGTGTTCAGAAAGTCTTGTCTACCGGCTCACAAAGGGATGACTGCATATTGTACATACCATTGGGCATGAAAGCTCGTTGGCGTGTTTATTTACAGGGTGAATTTCTTTCGAATTGACGTACTTCTAAGGAAAATATTAATGATATGGTTTCATAATAGGGATCAGTGCTCACATAGTACCATGCGCTATGCGGCGAAATTCACGCATTATAACATATTATTAATAAGGGAGGCCATTTATTTATTCCTTTGTGTCGTATACGGTTTCCCAGAGAGATATCTCAGAAACGTCACATCTTGAACGAAGATGAAGATTAACAGAAGTGTCACCCGGGATCGAACATGGGCACTTCGTCCATTGCCCTAACGCCCTATCAAATGGACGACCATTTCTATAGAAATACATTACGATGTTTAAGTATCGTGCCCGAACGATATACGACACTTAAAGAGGGTAGTTTTTCTCCCTCAGCACTAGTTTTCGGAATTCAGGAGGGACGAGAAGATCCTGTGCGGCAAGGAAAAACTGAAAACAGGAAGACATTCCGCTCCCCTTCTGAATGGGGAGCTCGATGGAGTGATGGGGAGTTGTGGAGGGATGAACAGGGGGGGAGGGATGAGGGGGGGGATGCGTCGTGGTCCCCGTGTGGGTGGGTGACCGCCGTGCACTACGGACTTGAGGTGCACATCCACGTGCTTGCGCCTACGCTCCTGTGACCTTGATAACCTTGCCTACTACTTTCGCCTTACGATCTTCGATCACATCCATCATGCCACAGCGAAAAATCGATTGTTATTATCAGCAATCTACCGGTTAAGGTAGGTTTTGAAGACGGGCACAAGCTACCAAACGGTACAGCGCTATTCCCTTGTCTATCCTAACAAAACAAAGCCCAACATCCTAGTCTGCAACAAGACCCTCTTAAATTCCGCATCATTCCTTCCTCCCGTAACTCCGTCCAACACACCTACCCTATTCTTACATATTCCTCGCTTGCCTAACGTTCTCCTCTCTCACAGTCGTCAACATCCCACTACCGATCAATACGCTCAGCACCCACCTTTCCTGCCTCCTTTGGATTTCTCCCAATAATTCCCACCCCACTCCTTCTTCACCATACGTATGAATACATAGCCACTTCCTCATTTGTTTTCCTTTCTGTTCACTTCACTTTCTCTACGTTAACATCTCAAAAGCCACCAATCTATGCCTATCACCCTGCTTCAAGGATCATGTTTCCGTGACGTAAAAAGCTCCATATCAAAGTTAACGAGCCTTATCTTAACAGCCTTACTAAACTTCCCTGCCATCAATACCTCCTCCTTATGAAAGCTTCTTTGCCAAACGCAATTCTTTTCATTGTGTCCCTACTACTTTGACAATTTTGATCCAAAATACTTCCGAGAAACGTTTACTGTTCCACCTGCTCTACTTTTTCCCCTCCTATTTTAACGTTTAACTTGGAAAAGTGCATACAGGGTTCGTCCGGAAAATAAGTGTACTGAGCTCAGGAAAAAAAATTTATTACACTTTTACATATCTTAAGCTAATATTCCTCAAAATAGGACCCTTGCGAGTCGATACACTTGTTCCAGCGGCGTTCCCATTCCTGGAACGCTCCCGCGAAGGCATCATCGGGAACCTCTCGAAGACACGTCGTCACGGCCTCTTTGACGGCGTCCAAAGTCCCTTATCGCGTTCCTTTCAAACTCATCTTTATCTTCGGGAACAGAAAGAAGTCCGGTGGTGCCAAGTCCGGGCTGTAGGGCGGGTGCGGCAGCGTTGCCACGCCGTGCTTGGCCAAGAAGTCCGACACGACAAGCGCGGTGTGAGACGGCGCATTGTCGTGATGCAGCCGCCAGATGTTTTTGAACGCTGGCCGGACGCGGGCGACTCGTTTTCGAAGCCTGTCGAGCACTTGGACGTAAAATGCAGCATTTACAGTTTGTCGTTCAGGTACAAATTCGTAGTGGACGACTCCCCTTTTGTCAAAAAAGACAATGAGCATCGCCTTGATCCGAGATTTGCTCATGCGAGCTTTCTTTTGACGGGGTGATGATGGGGTGTGCCACTCCGCACTTTGTCTCTTCGACTCCGGGTCGTACTCAAAGATCCACGTCTCGTCACCCGAAACAACGTTCTCTAAAAAATGTGGATCATTTTTGCAGTGATCCGCAAGTTGTGTCGCGATTTCCAAACGATTGAGTCTTTGATCATCACTGAGCACTTTCGGCACCAACTTTGCACAAATTTTTCGCATCTGTAATTGCTCCCTAATAATCTCGTGCACTATTGTTTTTGGCACATTACACTGCTCTGCTATCATCCGAACACTAATACGACGATCAGAGTTCAGTACATCGCGAACTTTTCGCACATTTTCGTCGGTGAGTGTCGTTGATGGGCGTCCAGGCCGTGGTTCGTCGTCGACCTCTTCTCTGCCCTCCACGACAACTTGTGCCACCGAAAGATCATGTTTCTGGACATGGCTGACTCCCCGTAAGCCTGGTTAATCATACCGACAGTTTCGGTAGACGATTTCCCAAGCTTTACCGCAAATTTGATGGAATAACGCTGCTCCAAAAACTTCGGCATCGCGTTCCGTGACGTGGGTCGAGCGTGGAGGTTCGCGTTAACAGAGCTCCTCACTACACCACAGCTCAGAGCCGACTGCCTTTTTCAGCGTCGCTTGCCAACATACCCCCCTCCAATCGCAACCCGTCAGAGCGGTGCTGGGCGGACCACTTTCGAGAACGGAGATATTTGTTTTTTAGCACCCTTATATTTTCTTAAGAACTGCTATTTGTCGCGTACTTTCCTACTCTAGATGTTTTTTCCAAAAATCGGAGAAAGGGAGATAAGGACAGTAATTGACCAAAAATAACAAAGGACATTCAAAATTTCAGGACGTTTCAGGTTCTCTAGACTAATAGTTCTAATTTTTTTAGATGGTTTTTCCGTAATTTATAACACTACTGATTAAACGAGAATTGTTGCATTCATACAAATAACGGTAAAAATCCCTTTATATTGAGAGAAATCTCTTTAGTTGGTGAGAAATATCCACATAATGAAAGATGAGAAGAAATTGAGATGGGGTAAGGCTTATTATCCAGGCACGCTGGAATTGGGTATTCATGGGAAGGAAGTGCGCTCCATGATAGGTCCATAATCACAGCCAATTTGCAAGGAAAAAAAACAAATCATGGTTGCATGAAGACCCGCAGATCTCAGCGTAAATTACGTATCCTCGATAGCTGGACGTGCCTGTGTTAACCGAGTGTCTGATTTCGCCGGCGTCCGAGGCATCGGCCGCAGGGATTTGGAGAGCGGCATTGCCGGACTCAATCGGAAATAGAGGTTCTGATCCTGTTTTGTTTCGAGCAGCGGTTGACCGTCTAGTTCTTCCAGAAGCGTGGGGTTTGACTCTCGACGTTTTTCCGCCGGGAAGCCCGTGCATTAGTTTTGTTTACTGGATCAAGACTGACCTTGACTCCTTGTTTAGAGCTTAGGCTTCTTTTTGTTTGCTACCGCCGGGTGCTTGTATCGGGCAGGGAGCGTATATCAGTGTTTTTTTTCTCTTTGGAGTGCTCGTTCTTTTGTTGATATCCCTCTTCATGCAAATGTGCTGAATTTGATTTTTTTTAATGGCTGTGCGCCGCTTAAACACACTCGCTTTGCAAGTTGACGAGAAGGCGAAGCCCACTACCCCGTTGGAGGTTCACCTCCTCACGTTAGAGTCGCTGGGCCTCACACCCGAAGAGAAAGTGGATACCATCGCCATTTAATATTCCAGAAGTTGGCAACCGAAGCTACAATGAGTAGGATTTAAGACAATACTACGCGGAAACTACCGTTTTCGTCTTTAAGTGACCAGAGGACGAGATTAACTATTGACGAGACTTCCGGCAGCCCGTGCAATGTCAGGGTTCATTGTCTCCCCGTGGAGACTCCGTTGGAAGACATAACAAGCGAGCTCCAACGTTTTGGTAAAATGCATCACTCGTGGGAGAACAGGTGAGAGGGAGAAAAGACGGAACGGGTTCTAACTGGCACCAGGGTAGTGCGGATGACGGTCGAGAGAAATATCCCCTCGTACCTCCACATCGGCGGCAACCGGGCCATCATCATCTATGAGGGTCAGCGCCGTACTTGCGCCAACTACAACCAAGAAGGCGACGAGCGCAAGACCTGTCCTCGGAACCAGGGAGGGAAGGGCTATGCGGAGGCAAAGACGATGGCCTCCAACCCTTACGCCGCCGTGGAGATGAACGAGCCCGAAGTGGCTGTGGAGGAGAAAGCGCGGTCGCTACTACTCATCGAGGGTGCGGCTCCGGCTGCTCCCGTCGGTCCACCCATTTTCCCTCTACTTGGAGGGAAATGTCAGCGGGAGAGAAAATAATCAACGGAAGAAAGGGACCCGAAAAAGAAGAGGACAGACGACCCCAAGCTCCAGGTGTCGAATACCGATCTACAAGTAGCTCACGTACTTACCACCTCACCTTGTCTCACACGACCTCCAGCCCCCGTCTCCGTGACCTCGTCAAATGAGGAGGGATTGCCTTTCGACCCCCCCACCTTCCCCCACTCGCGTCATCGACGCCCTCGCCTCGCAATCCCTGCATCACGGGCTTCAAACACTCCGAGAACCTCAGGTGATAGGTGATGAGAATGTATCTGATTGCGGTTGTTTCCCGTCCCTTACTATAAAAGAAGCATCACCGACGCCGGAAGTCGACACACATACAAGTTTCCCAAAGCCAAAAATCCCAGATACCCAATCGTCTTTCTCTATTGAGGACAGCCAAGGTGTCGAAGATCTTCCCAGGGCTCCTCTAGAGACGGACCATAAGCAACTACCTCCCCCGATTTTTCCTGATCACACCCATTCTGCAGATGAGCCCTAGTCCACCACTGCGGCCCTCCTCATGGCGACCTCCTGACCCGTGGCGGCCCCCATCGGTGCTCCTTCGAAGAAAGACCCCCGTGGAACGCTGCCGAATTACCCGCTCTTCATGGAGACCACGGCTGGATTTTCCTCTTCGGATGAGGCTGGGGGGGGAGGGATGCGGCGAAATGCAGCGCCCTCGCTCGTCGTCCCGTCGGACGAGGCGTCCCGGGAAGCGGCGAAGCACTCGCCGCCCGGGCTTGAGTTGCGATCGGAGGGATGCTGGCCACAATCAGAACTATGGGAAGTGCTGTATGGTACCCACCCGGTGCCGGACACACTTCGTTCATCGTTGAAGAGTTTTTTTTGCAGAATGACTGAGCTATCATCGATAATTTCAACCCTACCATTGACAATTTCTTACCATACATATTTTCCCATAGTTAGTTAACATCTTCCTCCTATTATCTGTGGACCTTGCCTTCCTTTCTTCACGGTTTGCCTTCATGTTTTCACGGTTTTTATGGTCAAATGTACGTGTATGGATCTGCATACATAAATTTGTATGCGTGTGTGTGTACATATATATGTGTGTGTATGTATGTTCATTGTATATGTACGTGGTATATATATATATATATATATATATATATATATATATATATATATATATATATATATATATAATGTATGTGCGTATGTATACATGTATATACTTATATAAAGGAAAATAATGATGCACACATAATCTGTGGGCTGATATTATACATGATGCAAACGAACTCTGTACCATTCTGAACCGAATAAAATAATTTATATCAAAGCTCAAGCCGTTAGAGAATCAGTCCGGCAAGTCGAAAGATCCGGTGTTCAAGTCCTGGTCAAGGAAATATTTTTGCCCTTGTGATGTGCTCGATTCCGCCTTCCCCACCTCTCCTACGTTCGTCCTTTATGTGTCCCTATCCCTTATCCTTTTATCTATTACAATCTGAATGAATATATATATATATATATATATATATATATATATATATATATATATATATATATATATATATGAATATATATATATATATGAATATATATATATATGAATATATATATATATATATATATATATATATATATATATATATATATATATATATATATATATATATATATATATCCCCTCCCCGGACTACAACCTTGACGCGGTGGAAGGGCTTGTGCGTTCCGATGACCCCTAGAGCTGTGCTGGCGGGAGTAATAATAATTGCTCCTGGTAGGGTCACCCATACCAGATAAGTCGAAGGTTAGGAGCCATACGAAAGGTAGTCCACGCAGCGTCTGTTCCTCAGTGAGGCGGCTGCAATGGCGTCTGACCACAGTGGAGCGGCCAGTAAGTGATGGTGTCGCGTTAAAAAAAACTATTGAGGAAGGCAACGGGAAACCACCTCAATTATCATTCCCAAGATTTAAATGATGGAAAATACAGAGATTTTGAGTCCTGGCAACTACGGGGCTCGGCCCAATCGGGCGGGTGTCGTGCCCGGCAGCGGGGGAGGCAAGGCTTCCGCGGTCGTTATCCCACGAAACCCTTGCAAGGGAAGACCAGCAGCAGCAGGACAGAAGACGCAGGAGAATTTGTAAAATCAGTTAGGTTCGCGGATGACCAAGCTTTAGTTTGTCAGTCAGCCAAAGGGTTGCAAGCATTGCTGAGTGAATTGGAAATTCAGTGCGACAGGTATGGGATGAAAATCAATATTAATAAAACAAAGGTAATGCGATTCTCTAGAAAGAAAAAGGCTAAGATAAATATTAAAAAAGGAGGGCAAAAACTAGAGCAGGTAGAACAGTTTACGTATCTCGGAAGTGATTTGGACCAACACGGTCGAAGTAGTAAGGACGTAAGGAGAAGAATTGCGCTAGGCAAAGAGGCTTTCTCAAAGAGGATGGAGTTGATGACAGGGACGTTGAGTAAGGATGTTAAGAAAAGACTCGTAAAAACTTTGATATGGATCGTAGCCTTGTACGGCGCGGAAACGTGTTCATTGAAGCAGGAGGATGGACGTAGACTGGAGGCTTTTGAAATGTGGGTTTGGAGAAGAATTGAGAAGGTGAAATGGACAGAGAAGAAAACAAATGAGGAAGCACTTGGTATGGTGGACGAAGAGAGGGGTTTGTTGGGAGAAATCTCATGGAGGCCGGAAAAGTGGATGAAGGGGGTATTGGCCGGCAGTGGGATGTTGAAGATTGTAATAGAGGGGAGAATGTTAGGCAAAAGAGGAAATGAAAGGAACAGGATAGGGATGTTGGACGGGATGCAGGGAGGAAGAAAGTACTCAGAGCTGAAGAGGGACCTGATGTAGAGTAGGTGGTTGTGTTTTGCTAGGGGTCACAAATTATTTAATTAGTAATTTTGTCCATCCAAAAACCTACCTTAACCGGTAGATTACCTAATAATAATATGGGGTCCGGTGCTCCAGGGGTAGAGCGTTGAACTACTGACCAGATGGTCCGGGTTCGATTCCCGAGCAAGCTTTTCTGGGCTCTCAGCTCCACCCAAGCTTCGCGATTTTCGGGTACCAGGTCTTCCAGAGAAACCATAGCCGGCACAGGGAAAGGAACTGGCCCCCCTACCCTGATTGTGAATTTCACACGTCGGGCTTAGTACTGGGTGAACCCTATCGTCACCTGTCAAACCGACCTTCGGGTTGATTACTGTGTTTAATTGTCCATATATATATATATATATCAAGAACTGATTTTTGAACCCATAAATGTTGCCTATCAGTAACTCTCCAAAGCATGAAAAACCTTTTTCACTTTCACTACGAGGTAATCTACACGCGGAAAGCTAGATATTTAAATACTTTTTCCCATTCAATTTTAACCGACGACTTCGACTGAGGGGTTTATTTTTAGGGAGTTTCCGAAGACCACGTATTCGCTCTTTCGGATACGACTGCTTAACTTCGTTCAGTCCCGCCCAGTACTCGATGATGTTCATTCGCAATCGAGAAAATACGAATTTTGCGGTTTTTCTCTCCAACTCCTTCCTTGAGCTTCTCTGGATAGAAAGAGTCCGGTCATGCACGTAAAGCGATGACGTCACATTCCCCATGGAAGTTTCTTCGGAGTAACTGATTCTTGATTGGGTTCCACATGAATGGTCCCAATACCGAGCCCTGCGGACATTCTCGTGGCAATTTTCTCCGTAGCATCAATTTTATTTTGATTGTTCTGGACTTTTTTTCTGAGAAATAGCTCCTTGTTAGCCTAATTATGTTTTTCAGGGAAGCGAAGCAGATTCATTTCAGCAATAACCGATGGCCAACAGACGGGGTCAAAAGCCCCTTGGACGTCTAGGAAAATTACGACGGTGTATTTTCTTTTGTTTGACTTCATGAAATCCGTTAGTTGCAGTATTCTGACGGCACTTGGGCCGCGAGGGCACTGCACCTCCCACGGGGATTGCGATGCGATTCCGACTCGGAACGACGGGGCGACCGGCAGCATGCCGACGCTCTCGGGTCAAACACGACTATGTCTCGGTCCACAGTCAATTCTGCTCCACCCGGCATCGTAAAAATCACGCTAGAGGAAAAATAATGAAAGTTTAACGCAAATTTTGAATATGTGCGGGTGACGGCACTAATGGCTGAGATTCTAAAATAAAGACCGACTTCAAAGAATTAAAAAAAGGAAAGAGAGCAAATGCAGATTTTCATTCAATACCTTAGTAGTAGTTCTTAGGAGAGGTGGTCGACAGCCGAGGATATTTGCGCCATTAGGGATAAATGGGAAAGGAGGAAGGGTGGAGAGAACCTCGGCGTCGGCAACAGCCTACTCTTAACGAAATGCGCCAAGGGGTCCGCAGCTCAACGTCGCCTCTGACGGATGACGTACTCACTCAAAGTGTACCTCCACAAAGAACCTAAAGTAGGGATCAGGATACCACTGAAAAATATGTCGGCTCCATAGATTCGAACCCGGGTCCTCAAAGTGGGAAGCCAGCACGCTAGCCTCCGCACCAAACCGATCCCCTTCAATTACCTTCACGCAAGAATGTCACAAAATATGTATCGGCATGGTACCTTGAAAACCACCAATAGGGTAAATGGCAGGTATGCAGCAGACTCTTCATTACATCTCCTGGATTAGAGTTATTACTGAGTACGCACATACCATTCAAAAAACGTTTACCTTATCCTGCAAGGTATTCACCGAAATTCAGAATGTACGAGGCGGAGGGGGCATGCGTGAGGACCACATGCGGACGGCGGCGACTCCATTAGCAAGCGGGTGCGAAATCCTCTGCAGGGCCGACAGATGTGACCGACTTTCCGCCTTGCTAAGTCACATTATGATCCCACTCAGATTGCACTTACCGCTACAGGCTAAATAATTTAATTCGGTCAATACTTTCCGATATACGCGAGGGTTTCGTTTTTAAGTAATTATTGCTTAGAAATAAAAGAGATATGTAGATGAAAATTTCTCTGAATATTTATTGATCCTTATGTATGTAATGTGGTACATTAGAGCTATTAATGTTTATTTTTTGTTTCAGCAAGTGGCAGATCTAAGAGAAGAGGCTCGCAGTGTTATTAAGTTCCTTCATTTGAAAGGTTACGGAAATGATAGCCCGTCATTATTAGGCACAGTTGTGAGGTGGAAAAGGAATTCTCAAAATGGCCACAGCTCCCTCGCAGACCATCCAAGAAGTGGAAGACCATCACTCACGTTTGATGCTGTCAGAGTGAAGAAAGTTGAGCACTTTATCCTATTACATCGAAGAGCAACCATCCAAATTATCGTGAATGAGAAGGTTCTTAGCTACACCTCTGTGCGGAATATTATTCATGAGGATCTGCACACGTCGAAGGTATCACAGGCCGCTGAGTTCCACGACTACTGACTCCTTTTCAGAAGCAAACACGGCGCGACTTGCAATCGCAAATGGCGCGACCGGCAATCGAAGTGATGTGGCTTTGAAATTTGGCCACATTCGTCACATTCTCATGATCTCACTCCAAGCGACTATTTATTATTCCCAGAATCCAAAAAGTCCAATAAGGGGTCGGAGATTTGAAAACACAAATGATAACATTCGAGAGGTGGAACCATGGTTTCCGACGCAATCCGGTGAGCTCCACGACGACGGCCTTCGGAAGGTCAAGAACACTGGGAGCAATTAATAGCTCTGTCTGGTGATGATGTAGAGAAGTTTTAAGAATAGCATTTAAAAATTAATTTTCAATCGCGATTATTTGTCAGTTATAATTAAAATTTGACGATCCTCCTTCGCATTGGTGGCGATAAAGTTGTAGAGACAGGTGGAAAAAATAAAATTTAACTAGTTAACACACAAAAGCCGTGGAAATTAAGGGAGGATGACGGTATAAATGACAAAGGTATAAATTAATAATTCATCGCAATATATAAAACCCAAATACAACGAAGGAGTACACCTGGGTGTCATGTACACGTGGAAAATCGTACATTGGAAAGACTCGCAGAGCCTTAAGAGCGCGACAGAAGGTAGAGGGCCAAGAAAAAAAGTTTCAACTTTCCACCATCGCGGAACACGTCTGGAGTGAACCCGACCACGAAATTCTTTCTGAAAAAGCAAAAAGTATTGCTAAAGAGAAAAGATACTAACCAACGATAATACAGGAAGCTATCGAAATCGCAAAAACTCCCAAAAACATGAGCAGAGAATATGGGTAAAATCTCCATAGTGCTCGGAAGGTAGTTTAGGAGGGCTTGGAGAAAGAGTTAATGAGTAAGCAGCCAGCTCGCGGGACACACTATAAGAAGACGACCAAGACGTCAATCAACTTTCCGCAATTGCTACATTCTTTGTAGAACCACAAGCTTTCTTTCCAACTCCAAAGAGGAACTCGTGCCTAAAACGGGGACTCCGGATCTATTGATATTGTGTGGTATATATTGTTGTCACTGTTATTCTTTCGCACCCTTTCACGATCGCAGAATAAAAGGACCTTTGAAACTGAAAACTTAACTTCAACCCGACCTGTAGAAGCTTGCTGGATCACAAGCAAAACGGTTGTCAACAGTGCCAACGTACGCAGTGAGGACCCGAAAAATGAAAAGAAATTCTACTGATAAATGACCTAAGAACCAACACACACATTTTTACGTTTCTACGGCCATGCCCTCTTTGTCGTACGAAGAAGAATAATGTTCTCGGAGTTAAGGTGAGAGGGATTTTAGGAGGGCTTACAAGGAGAGAGTTGGAGGTGAGGAAATGGTGGCTATTGGTTGCTAGTGCGATTGGTCTAGCCCAGACGATTCGAAAGTCCTTTGCAACCAATATGTGTCAACTCCTGGGTTCTTACCTCAGCGTTACCCACTGTAATTAATCGTTTCAGGCTTAATTTGTGGAATTGATTCATGATGAATAGCGTCAAAATAAAACTGTGTGACTCCACATAGAAAATATATTTCAATGAAACCTAGGTTTCTCTGTTGTGCATAATCCCACCCCAAAAATTTTGGAGTGTAAGAGGACGCCTCGGTAGCTTAACTGGATAAAATACTCGGCTGGACATTCAGGGATTCGGGTTCGAATCCCAGTCACGGCGAATGATTTTTACACCATAAAATATTTGCATCGTACTGGAGACAGCACCACCATTCTACCCACTCGTTTCAGCAGTCACCGCCATTCCACAAAACCTGCAGAAACTTCTGTATATCATTGTAGGAAGGTTGTGTTTACCTATGCGGGGCCGCGAACAGCGAGGGAAATTTAGTATGGAGCGTTTAGTGTGGGATGAGTGACAACTACGGAAATGGAGGTATTGCTGGTGTTTTTTTGTTTTTCTTTGTTCCATTAGTTGCATTGCCCAATTTATAGCCATAGAAAACCCTTTTATTTATTATTGCATGCATTCCCATTTGGCCATACACCGAGATCACATTCAGAAATAAACGGGAATGCCTAGAAACTTGGGAGTCTAGGAAATTTATTGTTCCAATCCAAAATGAATTCACGACAAAATTCAGGAAAGAGGGTCGACGCCGATTATCGACAAGGGGCTACACAAAAATAACTCGCGTACAAAGTAAAGAGTGTTTTTTACGGCTTGACCAAGAATAAATATTCAGACCCATTCTAATATATCGGATCAAAAACTTTCTGTAAAGGAAGTATTTAACCAGCAAATAAATGAGAATTAAAAATATTAAATCGAAGAAATAAAACAAAAACCTTGTCGCTGATGTACAGCAAGGAGTTTGGAACACAGTAAAGAACTTTTCAAGGGACGCGTTTATAGTTTGCCGGCAAATACATAGTTCGCTGGTGTGATTAACAACAAAGATGCTCTTGTTTAGACCCACTCATCTTCCTTCGAAGTTTGAACCCACATCAGAATCGACCCAAAGATTTTATTGGATTACAGATATTTATCATAAAGGATACAGAAGGTTATTTAACATAAAGGGGATACCAGGGTCTGAAAAAAATCAAAATTAAGATAATGGCACTCCGTGGGAGCTGTGGTCCGTATAATTTTCGCACGTTCTGATGATTCGCTCGTCATATCTAATTTTGCCTCAGCTCTAAATTGTGACTGCAAGTATAAACGTCCTCAATACTTCACTCTTAAGATAAAACAGAAATGAGAAATAGCTGGCTAAGTTATAAAAAAGACGCCTGTCGCGGACAAGAGAAGCCCTTTGAATAGCCTGAAATAGAAAATAATCAGCCATGGTTTGCCAAGTTTTTCGAGGCCGCTGTCAACAGAGGTTTCCGTATTACTTAAAACATGCCGAGGGCTAGAAACATTGAAGAACCTCGAGTATAATCGAGGGCCAGTATAACTTAGGAATAGCGTATTTTTAATTCTGGAGTGAAATTCATTCATTCTTTTTATTAAATGATATATTATTTAATATGGATATATAAATTTGAATCGTTCCCAACACATATATTAAAATAACATTTCGTCCTCCATAATGAAAGTAACTGGGAAGGAAGGAGGAGGGCGAATGGGAGCTGTTGCATGACAGAAGTACCTTTGAAAAACGAAATTCTCTCAGCCGAGTCACAACAAAAGAAGCGAGAGTTAAACGTTTTGAAGACATGGAAGGAAGGCCGGGAACGTTATGATGGGAAGTGTTTGTTTGCTCTTGTGCGCCAACTTAAACAAACTACGGAGAACCTTACTCGCGGTGGATGACCTTTTCAAACAGCATGAGAGTAATAACCTGAAATATTTTAGTGTCCGCAAGCGCAGCAATCCAACGATGTTTTCAAAAGAGTACTATACATTAAATGGTTAAACTAATGATTTCACTTCAAAGATGCCCGAGTCGTTCCATACAGCAATAGCAATAACTCCAATTTCGAAGAACATTGGCATTTATTTTTAAATGGGATGATCATCGTTTCGTCCAGGGCTACATTTATTAATTTATAACTACGCATGAGGGCATTTCAATTTTCGGAGAGTGCTTTCATTCTCGTGGACGAGGGGAACACCCAAGGAGATCGTGACCCAAGGGCTGAACAATTAGTCTGAGCGGAACGTTCATCTTCAATCGAAATCAAGATTCGCAAACCGAGAAGCATACCGGCATACTTATCCTCAAGTACGATCCTAATGAAGGAGTACAATACAACTACACAGGTTTCGGGTTCCGAGGGATATGAACCTTCTGACGGTGATGATGGGAATAAATATAAAAATTTGAAAATTCTACAAACCGAGAAATAAACACTTATTTGCCAGAGATATCACACCGCCCAGGGAGAGCCCAATATGGAGAGCAGTACATACTTCTAGACCCTCTTCCTGCCCTTGATCATGCAAATTAACCTGCTGAATGGGCCAGCAATGATTTCCATTTGCGAAACCCCGGATAGTT
Organism: Hetaerina americana; assembly: GCF_022747635.1. Classification (NCBI taxonomy): domain Eukaryota; kingdom Metazoa; phylum Arthropoda; class Insecta; order Odonata; family Calopterygidae; genus Hetaerina; species Hetaerina americana. The sequence goes on from NW_027286763.1 coordinate 13,504,724, forward strand.
CATCATTCCGGGAAGTAATCTATGCAGGGGAAATCTCGAAGGCATTTCGAAAATACGCACGCACAAGAGATTTGGCCGAGGAGTGGGGAGGGGGGGTAAAATCAACACCAAAATCCATCGCCCAAAAATGCTGTGCTTTCGTTACATTCCGCGGAGAGGAGTGTGTGGTGATGGAAGGGGTGGGGAAGAGAGATAGAGAATGACCTCGTTCTCTCCAAGACGCAAGCGAGCAATCAGCCGGGGAAGGGGGCGGTGAGTGGCTTGAGTTGTAAGTGGGCCGCCACGGTTGTTCTTGCCCCACGGGGTGCGCGGGGAGGAAGGGGGGTAGGGACGCAGTGGGGGGGGGCGCTGGGTGAACGGGATGTGAAGGGACGAGCGGCGAGGGAGGGAGAGGCAATGCCACCGAGGCCGCCGTCTCTAGAGGAGCCTTCCCGGCTCATTCTCGGTCGCAAGGAGTGTTGCCACCGCCTCGGAGAGCTGCGTGAACCGCCACTGTGCCGCAACGGGATTGGGATTGACGAGTGTCCGCGCCGGCGACGCACACGGCGGACGGGACGGCCACCGTCACATTTGAACGGGAAGAGGAGTGCCCGTGGGTGTTTGTTGTGGTGCTTCCACGGGTGTGCGCAGTGTTTCGCGGGAAGGGGTGGGCGGCCCGGTGATACGGACACGATCGCCCGTTGAAGTCTCCAGATATTCCGCGGCGACATGGCCAAGGTGAGTCGCATGTGTGCCGTGTGATGCAGTGGGACACTTTAAGGATGGGAAAGCCGAGATCTCTGAACCCCCATTTGCTGCCACCACAGCTATTTCTAATCATCTAACTGGGCCATCCCATCTCTCCATTTCAATGACGATGTTACTGATTCCCCCAGCAGGAATCACACTCGCGTAAATCTTAAAAAAGGTTGAATGAGTGTTCATGTCTTTTTAGCAACGATAAACGGAAAATTATGAAAAAACAAAATTCATCAAATTTAAAAAAGGAAAACTAATTCCGGAGAACATTCACTACTTGGACAAGGTTAAAAATTGTTTCGTCAGTGACATGAACCCAGCGAAGAAACGTTTAAAAATACAATGGACGCATAAACAAACATAGCTTTTAATGGTGAGAGTTTCAGAGTAGGAAAAATATTACTACTTGTAGTATACCATTAAATATTACGCCTACATTTCTTAGCCTCAAAAATAACTTACGATAAAATACTGATTGAAATTACTATAAAAAGATTATATTGAATTTCGTTTGATCAAGAAATCAAGTCCGAGAAACAATCTCATTAATCTTCACAATACTTCATTAAATTCCTAATCTTAATAAACCAAAGGTGATAGGCTCTCTCTGCTTCAAATTCAAATCTTAGCCTATGAACGATAAAAAGAAATTACCAATACCTTCATAACTTTCTCAACCTACTTTTATTAAACCACTGTTAAAAAAGTACGGGGTAAAATTTTCTGAGAAATCATTTTCTCCGAGACATGCCCTTCCCATTTCAAGATCATTCCTGTTGTTTTTAATAATGCTCACACTTAGACATCAATCCGCTCGCTGTGGAATAGACTCCTTCGAACACACATTTTCCCTCGCCCAAAGTCAAACCATTCGACGTCCATCGGTACCAATTGGTGGGTCTGAGCGGGGTGGGACTCGACATCGGTCCACCCCGACGGTGGCGTTGACGCGACCAAGAGACCGGCGGTCTTAAGGTGCAGCATAACTCGGTAGGAGGGATGCAAGTGACGTAAGAGGCTTCATGGATGACTAGGTCAAGCGAAGGAATTTCGGCCATCTTCGAGGAAGCTGATCGTCGGTTGCGTACGCTCGTCATTGATGGCCCCACCGTCCCAATGATGCACGAATCACTGAGAGTGCAATTGGAGAGGCAAACGGCGACTTTATATCACCTACTTATAACGAGTGCGGCCCACGTTTGCGAACAATTAACCAACTGCATTTATTTCTAAGTTCAGAGGAAGAATGATTTTTCTATTTAGCCCAACTGCCGAGGTTGGCATTCGAAGGCATGACCTGCCGGCAGCGCGGAAGCTGAGGCATGATCTAGGGGGATTGTTCTGACTATAAATAGAAAACTTCCTTATATACTAGTATTTATTTCAATTGTCAGCGCCTGAAGTGTTTCACGAGAGGTTTCGTCGGCCTTTGCGTGTATTTCTACCTCCTTCTACCGCTAGATTTATCATTTCCGATCCAAATTATTGAATGACCGAAAATCGTAGTTTAGTTATCCGTGACGCAAAAAATATTAAAAATTTGACATTATTCCCAAAATATTTCGGCAAAAAACATTAACATTTACATTAAAAGGTGTATCATGCCAAACAACTCTATCAATTACCTCACAACAGCAACACAGTCATACGAAGACACTGGAATGATTGGCCCATCTTCCATGGCTTCCATCGCTTTCAATACTTAATTTTTTGTCTTATATTTAATAGCTTATCTGGTGAAAAACCATCAAAAGTTAATTTAGCTGAATTGGGTCAAGTATGTTCCCTGAACGGATGATGAAACTACATATTGACAAATCGAGGCAACGGAAAACTGAAAAATGAAACCCTCATCCAACGGGCACCTCAAAACATTCAAGGATAGCGGACAATTTTCTTAACCCATAGTTACGTTATGCTTATAAAACTCAGGCAGAACTACAACCGTAGGCGTCAAAGAACAAGTTACTACGAAACACTCGGCCACCGAACACAATTTATCCGCCCCAACGCTGACTTCTACAGGCATACGCGTGCACACTAACTTCCCATCAGGTACGTTAATAGTACGAAGGCGCGCGAAGACCCCCTAGTCCGTTGAGCCAGCCTGCTTCGAGATATTTCCAGAGAACAGCAAAGTAAACAGAAAAATCCACCTTACTAAGGATGCTGCGCAATTTCATCACATCGATGGCACATTCATGATACTCCCTTCTTCCCAACGGATAGGCATTTAAATCCATAGGGTAGTTCTATTAAGAGGCATGAAACTACTTGAATACAGTTAACTGCAAATGAAATGCACATATGCTCAGAACCACATTAATTATCGAATAATATCTGGGGCTCCTCTATCTATACTAAATAGGCGCTCAGGACCTGACAACATAACGCGAAGTTCAAAATGTTTGCATATCTCCGTGATGACCCTACCAGTTACATAATGCGGTCATTTGCGCGACCGAATACTCTACTTATTTATATTCTTTTACGTGTAGAGGGATATTCAGGATTACTTAAGGTTTAACAAAAGATAAGTAGGGCGGAGGAGGAACATGGCGTTAGCATTGGTACCCTTTTGTCGAGAGACAATACGAGTGCCAGAGTTTCAACAATCCAAGGGACGGAGGGAGTACGGCACTCCTAGCCTTGATTCAAACTCGACACTCGCGTGAATGCCACGGGAAAAATTCCACCTTCGATACGATTCGAACCCAGACTATTGTGGGGAAACCCGGTGTGTGCTATTTACCGATTCGAGCCAGTATGATAACAAGCAGCGCCTCCCTCGCATTAAGCATGGCAAACGTGCATGGTGACAGCATCTTAACAAAGTAAAATTCACGGACCAGATTGCGGAAGGCTCGTCGGAAACACGCCAGTTAGCAGAAATACACATTCGTGCTCATATTCATTCAAGCTAAAGCAGGCCGACAGAACTTTACTAGAACATGTTCCAATGTACAATACTACCACGTGGCCAAGTAATGTGGCAGAAGATTTCCAACATATGCCAGGTCAGCTATTATTTTGTGTTAAATTTTAATTCTATTTTATAAGAAGGCCAAATTGACAATGAGCATTTGTAATAAAATATTAAGTTTTATTACATGTTCAGCATAGGTCTGCATAAAATGTACTCCAATAACACGTTCTACAACCAAGACAGCACAGGCATTTCGATTGTTCATTCTCATCGCTTGAGGTACCTATATTCTAAAAATAAAAAAACAGTAATATACTTTCAAATAACATGACCGCATGATATAACATCAATGGTGTAAAGCAAAATGAATCGAAAATCGTGCTTTCAAGAGGCTACTATTTTCTGTCACAATTTTCTTTACTTTCCACCTCTCCCCGCTCGCTACGTGCCTTCGTAACTTCGTCCATGAAGTTTTCTCTTATCATAGTTATGTCCGAGGAAAATTATGGAATATCTCAGCACTTCCTAACATAAGTACGTTTCATTTCACTTTCAGTCTCGGATCATCTACTTCCGCTATCTAAAAATAATGTTTACCGACGAATAGGGAACAATCGCTATTTGATTGTTTTGCTAGTGAATAAATTGAAGTATTACTTGAAGTAACACAGAACTATCAATAATCAAAATTTCATTATTCAGGAGCAATGTAAGCAAAAGCCGAATATTTTCCTACACTTTTTCATTAGTTATTTCTCGCCAGAACTGCTAATTCGGGAGTGGCTCAAGATGATTTCCATATCGTTTTTAATTAAAGTTTGAACAAAATACAATGACACCTGATACAAAGATCGCCGAACATTTTACTTCTTGCACAACTCCACCAAAACCACTCATTTTGTGGCTTTCGAAATTATTCGGCACAAACCTGAATGTATCATATTATTCCTTAATTAATTTTAAGATAAAACTGTGTCATACTTGATACCTTGTAACTATTGCTTTTTAGCAGAGCGCTGCTAAGAATTCCGAAGCAGAAACCGAGATGATCGACACAGGAGTGAAATGATTCTCGGTCAAGTCACTTCCTCTGGTCAAAATTTTACCAGTCATTCTACTCTTGACAAACAAAATGGTCCGAAAAAGCGGATTTAGGGCTAACCATACCGTTTTGGAAGACGCGCACAAAATATAGAGCGTAATCGATTAGTTTACCAGATCAAGGTACCTAAGTACATATTTCATCTGCTCCTACTTATCTGCACTATACTGATCCAATATTTCCAAAATATTTTACCCAATAAACAGAAATAAAATGGGAAATAAATGCCAATAGGGTCAAGAACCAGCGGTAACTTTGCAACGAGACCCCGAAACGCCAAATATCAGATGGAACTACAGATATGAAAGAGAAAATGCGGTTCAACATAGAGTGATTCTCCTGAGTGACAGTTGAGCAATCAGGTTTAAGAGGGGATCGGGATGATGCCGTGGCTAACGTACTGGCCTCCCACCCAGAGGGCCGGGGTTCGAATCCCGGCGGCGGCAGATATTAATCAGTGGTATCCTGTTTCCTACTTGAGGTACTTTGTGGAGAGCACTTTGAGTGAGTACGCCGTCCGTCGGATGGGACGTTAAGCTGCGGACCCCTGGGTGCCTTTCGTAAACGAGTATGCTAATGCTGACGCCGGGTTTCTCTCCACCCTTCATCCTTTCCTGTCCATCCCTCATGGCGCAAATGACCTCAGCTGTCAGTCGCCTCCCCTAACAACTACTCTTCTACTCAGGTTTAAGGTTGAATACCTCTGCCTGTCTTATTATTCCGAAAACCTATACATTTCGAGCGCTCAAGTTAGTTTCACCCTTTGACGTGTGTGCCTACTCGCCCATTCCCAGCGGATTGTGCGTGTGGGGGGAGGAAGGCCTACGGCGCGTCCATTTTACCATTCCTCGTAACCAAGGGGGGGATGGGAGTGGTCAATGTCTTTCGACGGTCCCCGGCTCGACTCCTGCGGGCGCGCTTCTATGGCCTCAACCGGACTTGCCATCGGAGGGTGCTCACAGATGAAAACTAAACCATCGAATAGACTTGTAAGATGGCATTCACTGCAAACATGCATTGAAATCCCCGCACCCAACATAGTGTCCACCAAAGCCACATGAGATCGGTGTACTATAGTTTCCGATGCACTGCCCTACCTCCACTATCCGTCGGAAGGCACATATTTTTGGTGCCACCGACTTTCTCCTACTCTGAATGGAGAACACGCTGGGTCACAAGGATTTGGAGTCGCCTTCAAAGCATTGCCCACTAAACTCCGAAAAGGAGAAGTTGAGAACGATACTTGCACGGCGTCGATCCCATTGGCCGAAAGGGTGTCACGTATTCCTTCACCCGATAGAGGACTAACATCTGATGACCATTTAAAAAAAACTACGCAAAAATCTCAATCACAAACCCCAACAAATCGAACCAAGTTACCGAGATATCTCCTTAAACCTAATCAGGGGATCTATCAATATCAGTCATGAATCTCGCGATGGTAACCATGCATTTAGAGCAGACTCGAGCCGTTGAGGATGAAAGACAGTAGGTTACAGAAATACAGTACAGTGCAAGATGGCTCGAGTCTTTTCTTTTCCTTAGTGACAAAAATCAACTAACTTCTTCTCTTGGCTAAACAAGTCAATACACGCATTGAATGAATATAGAAAACATGACTATATAAACGTTAATGCAAAATATTTTTCAAACTAAATTGACAGTCCATATTATTACGAATGTCGATTCCAATGGGATATAAAAGGAAATCAACTTCTAAACGACATACCATATCATTTTCCACGCAATCAATACTACAAGGCCGTGCGAACCTAATATTTCCCAGGAAATGTGGCTCCTTAATAATAATCGTCGGATAAAAATGTGCCTCCCTTTCATAAGTAGAAAAAACGGGAAAATCAAAGATTTAAAAAAAAGGAAAATGTGTGAATGTTTAAAAAAAATTTCATCGAAGGCTATACTGTTAACCGGCATAGTCATAAGTACCAGCGTACGCCTTCACTCCAACGGTGAGCTTTAAACACTGCACGTGTTTAGGACCAACCCAGAATCAGATTTACTAACATTTCCAATATTTTGTGACTCTTAGCAGAACATTTCAATTGACTTAAGTTTAGAAGAATGGAGTTTATTCAAAGTTATTGCTTTTCACTGAACTGAAGAAAAATAAACTTGGCGCTCAAATTTAGGGAGAGAGGTATATTCACGTCATCAAGTACCTGAGCATTATAACATAATTAACCAATTATATGTAATACTCAGTAGACTTGTAGATGTATCAAAATCGAACCAAGAGAAACTATTCAATCATGCTACAGTCAATGTAACACTTTCAGAGTTTTGCATTGAAATTCACATTAGCGGATGACTCCGTTAAAAGTGACTCTCGCGGCATCTCCCGCAGTTTCTTTGGAATATTACAGTCAATTTCGAGCCATTACCAGAGTACTTAAAAAAACTCATCAACTGACGACAAGCAAACAAACATTACCGTGCGTTGAAATCCAATCAATCGGATAAGCTCAAGACACAACGTGGTCGTAGAGACAATGTTCGTCATCGTATCTGGAGACATACGCGTTGGAAAATAAGGGACTGAATCGATGTATCAAATATTAAATAAATAAATAAGATCGAATCGATAGTGGAGAGGCGAAAGATGATAGCTGGGTGCGCTCAGGAAGACACAACAAAATCTCTTCCACTGTCGGCCACCGCTGAACTGAGAAGTAACCTCCGAGGGGGGATTCCTGAGCAACCCCCAACCTCTCGGTCATTCGCGGTGTGGCACACCTGACTCGCTTACGTCCACTTTCACCCAAGACACGGAACTGAATAGAAACCTCCCACGCCCTCCCGCGTGCAATATGTGCCATGTCATGTAACAGCATAGTTGGAAAATTTTATATTTTAAACCAGCAAAATAGGTCCTTACTCATTACTGTACTGTATTATTAACGAATATTCTCATACTGCACCATTTCTAAGGCGCGTATCACGACAGTTTATTCTTCCACGTGGTCGCTTTCCATCTTTTGTCATCAGGACGAAAACATCCCAACATCGCATGCAGCATACATAGTACCCTGTAATCAACCGCTAAGTTGTGTGGCGGGGGGTGATTACACACAAGACTACTTTTGACACAAAATACATTCCCCACCTACCGTAGTCGGAGAACGTTATTCTGATCACCTATCGTTCATGGGAAAATTTACATAATAAAACTATCTGTTCTATACCCAATCTCTCTAATTTTATTAACATTATCTCGCCTTAAGTAGCACGTTGTGATTAATGATACATTTCCAACGTCATCGCTAGAGATACATTCTTCCCATTTATGCATGATATTTAACCTATAATTAACCTTCGCTCACTGAGTGATTCCCAACCTAGCTCCGCTAATAATTTAGACACGCTACTCAGGTGGTCATAAAAATATTTAACAAATTTAGCTTATCTACTCTGCACTGCCCATTCTTATCCAAGCAATTACGAAATCACGAAATAAAGTCTATATTCATTGGATAGAGTTAATTGATCTTCGCCTTTCGATTTCAAGACAGTTAATTTCTTCGAATAGAAATCTTATCCGGAGACCGGTAAAAAGGAAATACAAGAAATACCTCGCATGGTTTCGATTGATTTATCTCGAGCACAATCCTTATAAATAAAAACAAAAGATGCAGAAGCGTAATCGGATATTAAGCCCTATTTTCGATCTTGCAATGCCAATGAGCGAGTCATGAAGGGCATTTACTTTATCGCGTTCTTTTCCCGATTCGCCGCTTGGCGTCGGATAGACTCGTGAGGCACTAATACGATGCAATCATGGGAAGGAATCACTATAAACTTGACGCGCTTATAAAATACACAGATCACCTAAGGTTTTTATGAGTAGTAGTAGTAGTATTTAGGGGAGGCGACCGACTGCTGAGGTCATTTGCGACAAAGGAGATGGGCACGAAAGGATAAAGGGTGGAGAGAAACCCGGCGTCGACATTAGCCTACACTTTACAAAAGACACCAAGGGGTCCGCAGCTTAACGTCCCATCCGACGGACGGTGTACTCACTCAAAGTGCCCTCCACAAAGCACCTCAAGTAGGGATCGAGATACCTCTGAAAAATTTTCAACACCGCCGGGATTTGAACCCGAGCCCTCTGGGCGGGAAGCCAGTACGATAGCCACCGCACCAATCCCGATCCCCGGTTTTTTTGAATATTCAATTAAAACTGACAAAAAGTGTCTTCTGAAAAGCTGCATTTAACATATACGCTCAAGCAATGTTTATGAGTCAAGATAAATCCCACTAATGAAAAACTTTTCCTTCTTTCCTCTCGCTTCACGGGTATTCTCATTTATGAATACCTGGTTGTTCTCGCGAGAACTCAAAAGATGTTTTCAAACACAATTTGATTAGTATGGTACTTAAGAAACACAGTCAAGTATGAGAAAATGCATTAAATTTGTTAAACATTTCCATAAAGGTATACATTTCATTAACTGCTAGCATAACTTTTAACCCATTTATTTTTTTACCTTATATTATTATGAAACCACATCCAGGACAAAGCTTCGCTACCACCCACTAAAAGAACAATTTGACGTTTTTAACGTCATACAGACACGAATCCTGTTGATCAGCTCTTCACGCTTAGAGGTTTCTATGATAGGGATCTGTGAAATTCGCTTTCCAATCCCTGCCAATTGGGAATCCATCTCACCGGATGCATTCTCCATTACATCTTAGCTTCTTGCACTTTAGAAAGATCTAAATTCATCCAAATTAGGAAAAATTGCCTATGTAGTCTATATTGTATCGGTAAGATCTCACAACGAATTCCTCCTCGTCTTATCCCGGAGACTTACGTCCGAGGAGGCCGCCGCCCCCTTTGCCCACCTGCCCCCCGTTCTCCATTTGGAGCGAAGCAGCGAGGCGGCGATTCTCACAACCAGCCCATTGAATGTAACGGCAATACGATATGATCTTTAATATATTTAAAATACGCAACTAATCCACAACATTCACCGTGGAGGGAGTAACTCTGTGCACTGGGATATCTTCCATAGATCATGAAATAGATATTCCACAAACATACGAGTACTTATACTACAGATTCACGAAGTGTCGTTTTAATTGGCAGATTTGTGACAATTAATCTTCTATGGAAACAAACGGCATCAATTTGGGTCTTTCGAGGCACGTTACGACCATTCAAGGGATCGAGAAAACGATTTTGATCTTTTCACCTCGATTTTCCGAGAATTAGTCAAAATATTTTGCATCAGGCTGTAAGGAAATATCGAAAAATAAGCATGTAGTCAACTACAATGAGACAGAGTCAAAGACAATTGTCTCAGTATGGCGGGCGACAAAATCAGTTGTCAAATACATTCAGCACGACATGACACATTGAATTTTTTCTATAATAATGTATTATTATTAACATTGGACAATGACTTCGAGCATAATTTACTAATTTAAGCCTTTTTTATGCAGACAGTTTTAGTTACTTAGTTATTACAGGTTAATCTTGCATGTGACATAAGTGGCACCCATTCATGTATTTGCGGATGTTGTAACTGTAAAGAGTACACTAGTTAACATTAGCAATGATGGCTACTGTACGCGATTTCCACGACGGAGGCGACGAAAGGAATTTTCCAAGTACAAATAAGGGTATTGCGCCATTTAGCAGCACCGTTCACACAATTAGTTCTAAAGGTTTTCACTCACAATCCCGTTAGGTCGATAACCCGTTACTCCTACGCATAAAAATTTTACTGCCTTCGACACGGTAAATATTTTTTATTTGATTATGATTAACATAGTACCCTGCAAGTCACCGTCAGAGACTGGGGTGGGAGGTAATTACACACCAGACTGCTTTTAACACAAAATACATTCCACAACTAGCGCAGTCGGAGAACGTTATTCTGATCCCCTATCGATCGTGGGAAAACTGACCTCTTAAATCTGTCCGTCCTGCACTCAATCTCTTTAATTTTACTGACATTACCTCTCCTATTTTAGTAAGGAAATGTCGGAGCTAAAATATAAGGGCTATAATACTTTTTCAACATCATTACTAAAGAGACATCCTTTCAGTAAAGCAAGAGATTCAATTAACAGCTTCGATCTTTAATATAACCTTCGCTCTGGGTGTGATTCCCACCCTAGCTCCTCTAATAATTTTGATACGCTATTCAACTTTTTATAAAAACGTTTTACAAATTTAGCTACCTAATTTCTACTTCAAGGCTTGTCATTAGGTTAAAGTTATTTTCCAATTCACCATGCCCTAAATGGATTTCTAATCTTGCCAGTGACAGAAAAGAAGTAATCTTGCCGACGGAGGTGTCCTCGTGATCTTTGATTCAATATTTTGGCCCTGTGACACGAAGTGAAATAAGATTTCTCTTTTGAAGCTGGTAAAAAGTATTGAGGTAATATGTTAAGGGCTCTTTCCATCTTTAATAAATTAAATATTATCAGAGACCTAGCACTTTCTGATTCAAACATTTTTCTCGTCCTTAAGTGCCCATGTAAAATATGCACATTTTAATTTTTACTTATAGAAAGCCTAACCTCTTTAAATGGAGTCGCTTTGAATGCACAAGTAGGGACGTGGCTTAAGCGCCTTGTCTAGCTTTATAAATATGGCTTAGTGGTGATCTTCTACGTATAAATTACACACATTGCTCAAACCCTTATCCGATCCACACCCTTCCTTTCATCTCCAACACTATCCTTTGATACATCTTTTATTTGTGTATTTAACTCTTTTCCTTTAGACCCGTAAAATATTATTTCGCCGTTTTGCAAGTACTTTTATGTGTATTTAGCCAACTTGGCTCAATATGAAGTCCAACTGCAGAGCTGAGGGTGGCCGGTTCGCTTCCCAAAAATGTTGAGCTTTTGGAAATATTGCGATTACCAGAGCGAGGCCACGAGCATAGTGACTCCTGCGCCGTGCTGCCCAGCAACAATGGTGAGAGGGAGGCAGTTTCACCACAAAGAACCCATGGCGATGAAGAAAGTGGAGACCAATGATTGACTGGAAGACAACAAGCGACAGAAAAGTTCACCAGGTTCATCGACAGAAAAATAAAAGGAATAAATGGCCTACGCTAGAAGGAAAATGGAAGGAAATTAAGTATATCATAACCGAAGCAGCAGATGACCAACTCATTAGAGGTGGCAAAAACTACGCGGTCAAGGATAACAGCTCACATAAAGTACCTCATTGAGGCACGGAGAAAATACACGAATCCAAAAAAAATAAAACTGAGGAAACTCTTTATACGAAGTTGCGGAACCACGTCTTACGAGAGTTCATGAAGGTCAAGAAGGAGGGGGATAGAGAGCTGCTGCGAGGAAGTCAAGGACAGCATTGGGAAAGGAAACAGCGAAACGGCTCATACACATACAGGTAAAGAGGCAATTCGGAAGAAAGAAAAATATCCTAAAACGTCCTAAATTGTAATAGAAATAGAATCGTAAAAGATTAAAGCATAAGGAAGGGATGGAAAAATATACCAAGTACTTGTATACACAGTAAAATATAATAAGGGTCCAAACCACTTGATGGCAACTTATTTAAAGAAAGAATCGTAGTACAAGACGAAGAGGGCCAGGAGATATTGAGAAGGGTATTCAGCAGAGCCGTGAACGATCTGAAGAACAACGATACTCCATGAGCTGAAACATAAACAAAGAAATAATCAAAGCACTACGCGTCAAAGCAAAGTATATCCTCTTCGGTGTAATCAAAGATAGCTACGAATGCGGAAAAATACCAGAGAAATTCTAAAAGTGAGGGATACTTTCTCGAATAATTATTCTGAGATTAGAAGGAAAGATGGCGATTGAATCCCAACTTAATTACTCTAATAATTTTGATATGCTTCTCAGTTAAAATAGCAACGTTTAACTAATCTAGTTCCTCAACGCTGCAAGCGATCGGAATCAGATTCGGCAATCAATTCAACTTCATGAGGATCCCACATACTAGCAGCATATTCTAAATGGGGCATTACTAGCGAGAGATAACATTGCTCTTTGACCTCCTCATATTTCCCCAACACTTTAATACATCCTATTTTTTTCTAGTTTGTCCACATATTTCCCGTATATGTTTCACTCAGAAATAATTATATATTTCATGATTTTGCATGAAATGAATGTGAGGGGCATAGGTCACTCAATGTGAGGGATAATCACTCGGTTCCTCCCTCCTATCCGCCTTTGAATATAGGAGCCGGTTTCCGGTCACTGGGAATCTTGTGATCCAATAGGGACTTCTTAAATATTATTTATAAATACACCAGAATTTCCGATGCTAGTTCCTTAGATACTTTTATTGAGTAATCTAGCAGTTAAGGTAGGTTTTGGATGGGCACAACTACCAAATAAATATTTTGTTTCTCCTAGCAAAACTCAACCCAACATCCTACTCTACAACCAGCCCCTTTCCATCTCTGTGTACTTCCTTCCTCCATTCATTCCGTCCAACATCCCTATCCTATTCCAGCCCTTTCCTATCAGTAGTTCGCCTAATATTCTCCCCTCTATCACAGTCTTCAACAAACCACTGCCGATCAATATGCTTTCCTTGAATAAACGAGCGGGTATTTGATCTTGCCTGGAGGATTTGTTAGGGTTCATGTTATTCATATGTTCATTATTCATATATGACAGCATTCGTTATATTCCAGCATATGGGATTTCAAATTGTGGACAACGGTTGGCGGGAAAGATCTAGTAAGCCAATGGAGATATTTGGTGAGATGAAGACACTTCGAAAGAAAGAATGTAATAAATTAACATTTTCCATACTGCTCTTTCGCCTGTATTGTTTGTGAGTGAATTAACTGTAGAGCCTGTATTCCCTGAGCCTCTCTGACGTACGACAAAAATACCTCCGGGTTTTACTTTAAATTTTCCGCTAATCTTTTCCCTTTTGTATTCCCTTAACGCTTTCCGCAATTATTTCTTGGCATTCGCCCTAAATATCTTAAAATCATAAGTGATCTCAGTTCTTTTATCGTCAGATACATCAGTCCTTATATTTTTCATAATAGCCATTGACGTCTTCACGATTTTTAAAATTCCGCGTGGTACATCAACATAATACCCCGTAAGGGCGAGTGGCGGGGTGTGTTAGGTCAACACCCGTAAAAGGGAACAAAACCACACGCAAAATCAACATATCTTGAAAACCTATCCCGGTTAGAGAAAGTGCATGCAATTGGGTAGAACTAATTATTCCCTACAAGCTGAGGGTGGCAAGTGGAATATTTCCTAACTATAGCCCTACACTTGCTATCCCGTATTGTCCATGGGAATAATGAGTCCTTGAGTCTGCTAGTTCTGGCATCTATTTCCCGATTTTCATATACATGATCCAAGCGACCCATGTATGTTGAAGCGCGAATAATTTGCGAGACCTCAGTGTTGAAACATGCGGATCTGAATTTATTTAGTAAGTTCAACCTAGCATTGAACCATCTTTCTTCTAATGACTCCGCACAACTCCAGAAGCATTTCAGGGACGCTTTCCGTTTTATCGTTGGAGTTTTCAACGAAACGGGCTGCCCGGCGTTGAATCTTCTCAATTTCCCGAATGCGGTATTTTTCGCTCGGATCCCATACGCTACATGCATATTCTGAATGAGACCTTACAAGAGCGTGGTAACAACGTTCCTTGACCTTCAAGTCACTTCTGCCGACAATGTGTCTGATAAATCCCAATTTTTTATACGCTTACCCGCAGACTTTACGTACGATATGTGGATCCCCCACGTTAAGTCTGTAGTGAATGTAACACCTAGGTATTTTACCGTATCAACTAATTCTAGGCCAATTCCAGCTAATTTGTGAACAAACCCCGTTGATCTTTTCAAGAAATTAACCACCGAACATTTATTAAGATTTAATGACAATCCCCATTTTGAACATCATTTAGGAATGCAATCTAAATCCTGCGCTAGAATAAAACGATCCTCATCCCCACATATCTCCCGATAGATCACCGTGTCATCCGCGAACATCATAATCTTACTTGTCACTTCGCGGTTCAAATCGTTAACAAAAATCAAGAAAAGCAACGGCCCGATCACACTTCCCTGAGGTACCCCCGACGTGTCTCGAACGTTGTCGGAACTAGCGCCATCAAGGACTACCCTCTGTTCCCGCTCTGAAAGAAAATCTTTAACCCAACTTATGGCGCCCTTGTTTATACCCGCGACCTTTAATTTATGAATGAGTTTACCCTGACGAACTTTAACAAATGCCTTTTGAAAATCTAAAAAGATCGCATCCACTTGCCTACCTGTTTCACTCGATAGAAGTAAGTCATGTGTGAATAATCCTAATTGGGTTTCGCATGAGCGGGTTTTTCTGAATCCGTGTTGATTGTTACTTAAAAAGTTGATGTTATCAAGATGGATTATTATTATGGAACTGACAATAATGTGCTCCAAAATAGTACAATCTAGGTTCTGTTTTATATTTTGTAAATTTACTTGGAATGGACCTGTTCACTGCTGATCGCGTTACTTCAAGGAAGTGATTTCACACATTCTCAGTATTTCGGTTTACTATATTTCATAAAATTAATGAGCTCTGTAACACGCACCTGAAACCATGATCGTAGCCCCGTTCTCAAACAAGTAAACGTTTTCTTTCGAGCATCTTAATTCTGGTTTCATACAGGGAAAACTTCTATGTATTACAAATCCCTTAAACAGTTTCTATACTTAAAACAATATAAGTGGGGATCGATAACATTCCCGTGGAAGTAATTCAAGTGTTTAAGGTGGAATGAAGAGTTTGCTTGGGTTAATTCGTGGAATTAATGACAGAGGATTTTTCCTGGAAGACTTCATCGATGTTCCCCATCTCAAAAGGGATAGGCAGCCACATGCGAGGAATGTAAAACAATGCGGTAGATTTCGTAGGCATCATAAGGGGTACTCGGGATCGTCCCCAAGGTAATGGAGAGGGAGGGAAATAATTAGAGAATACTGAGACATGGGAGAGGCACGCGTGGTGCCATTCCAGTAATTAGGTCACTAATAGATAGGAACATAGAGCACAATCCGGATGAATTTGTTATTTTTTTAGATTTCGGGAGTGTTTTCAATAGAATTAATAAACTAATTACAAAAAATATGGGTGGAGGGAGAGGTGACATCCGCAATCTGTACATGTCTAAATTGCTACTCCAGTGCTTGGCGCTACTCTCACCTTAGTTTTTCAAACAACCGCATCGCAGCTACTTTATTTCGTAATTTTATCCTGATACACCCTTGATAATTACTTTCTACGAAAAATATTTCTCACTCGTCCACTCTAAGATATGTGGGAGGCAGTCGCTTCACCCAAGTACTTACTTGACTTGTTTCAAGAATCTTAATTTGATCGTCCATATTAAATGAGTTTGTTATTTTTCACAGACTTTATTTAACGGTACAACGTGTTTCACCGATTTTCGGCAACACCTGTAATATGGACATCAAACAATTCCACGAAGTGAAGCCTGAAATTGTAAAGTATATTACCTTGGTCGCTTCTATATTATATTTACAATAGTGTTTTCCATTTATTTTTCTTCAAAGGTTCATTACCATTCGTTAATGCTTAACTCTAATCCCCATATTCTTTAATCCAATCCTAAATAAATCGCAATTGTGCACCCGGTTGATTTTGATGCAAGAGTAAACATGTATTTGGATTCACCATGTTGTTCACTATCACAGTACTTCAGATTGCGTATTGGCATCCTGTGATGATATGCTGCGATCATCCACAGCTTAATGAGCGTTTTGAGTGCACATGAAATCGCGAAATATAATTTACCGTTTCCTTGGAGATCGTCCAACTTATTGAAAGACGCGCAGGCAGATATCATTGCTTCAAAATCGAAATCGGGTACCAAATCATTATTGCTTACCACTTACAAATTCGAAAATAATCGCTGCTTCATACGGTTCCATCTGGAATTAAGAGAATAAGCCTGCCCTAAAAATAAAATGTCCCTCACCTAATATAACTCATTGAACGACTCACTGCCTGTGTTCCATTTTCGGAACAAACAAAATATAAACGCGTAAACATAACTTGTGACTAACATGAGTACACGATTAGGATCAGAATGGACATTCCAGGACAATAACTATAAAGACTGGATAAATTTCCATTTGATGGCATCAGTATTTTTCGGAAAAGTCACGCGAAATAAGTTCTTTAACATTTAAATTTTGATCGACTTAACATTTCATGGAAAACAAGAAGAGATAAGTACATGTCATAAAATAAATGATATCATGTGGGGAAATCATGGATTGTACAACAAAGGGGCTGGTTATAAATCAGATATCCCCCCCTTCCATTAATTACTCATCATTTGGTCGGATCAGTTGAGTGGGTCGAATGTAGCCCACCTCACGTAGCCCGAACTCAGTCGCCCGCGATTCCCGTCCAGTTAGCCACGACCCAACGCGTACACTCATCCGACGATGAATGTTATCAAAATACGTACGTGAGGTAAAATTAAATAAATGTAAAAATACTTATACGTATCGCTCTCATGCGAGTTTTCGAAGATTTTCCCGCGTCTCCCCTCCCGGCCCTTCGGTATCTCCTCCCCCTTCCCCGCCATACCACTCATGCTAGCGACGGAGACGTTTGCGAGAGAGAGGTCTGTAAGAAAGTTAAGTGCGACGAAACCTTAATTATCATGCTATAAAGATATCTACGTAAGAGAGAGAAAGAAATTTAAAAGGTGTCCCACTCCAGAAATTTCCAGTCGCAGTTTAATCGGGCCGGATGAAACGACCTGACCGTCGAGAAACATCAGCAAAATACGATTGGCTTATATCGCAACAAAGTAAAAACTCGGTTTTGATAACAAAAAGGCAATATATACTTTTAGATTTTCAATTTGCAGAAGTGACACGCCTTGCTCGAAGTTTGAATAATGGGCAAAAATAACAAATTAACTGGATTACATCATTATATTTGGCTATGGGACTAAACCTTTCCACGATACCAGTACTACGCTCCTACCAATGTACGCTTTTATCACGTTCCTCAAAATCCAGGCAATTATGGCGCATTATATTGCACTTATTGCATAGAATAAACGCTATGCTAAAGTGGTTAGGAAAAATAAAGTTTTGATTATCCACCGCGTATCACACGAAAGAATTTCTTACGTTTTTTAATACCACTGGGCTTTAGAGGTCATCCTACACTAGCGTCTTTAGGGTGCACATTATCACTTAAACATTGTAATTGTTCCAGTTTCCGTCGTGTCAGATGGAAAAAAATATTTTAAAACGTATTGCAAAATTATTTTTGATATCCATTGAAAGTTCCACGATATTCTCTTGACTTTTCCCGGCCGCTGGTCCCATTTCATCCCAGGAATAATGTCCGCACAAGCAAAGTAGACGGAAAGAAAATTAATTGAAACTGAAGCTTATAAATCTGACACTTACTGATCGCTAATACAAATGGGAGAGGGCATAATAGTTGAATTTTACATTTTCACAACATTAAATTTTATAAACCACAAGGTTCTGCCTCAAGTGTTCCTATTTTTACCTCAAACACCTGGAAAGTCAATCGACGCTGATAATTGATTAGGTAACCTGGTCGCGTTCGAAGGGGGATTACGTACGTAAAGAAACTTTATGGCGAATTAACGTCTTTCTAGGCGCCCATTCTGCATTGCAACCCTACCTTTTTAGACTGAGTAATTTAGTATAATAAGTTTTCGAAATAAAATTTAAGGCATCCCAAAAAATTCTCGAAATTTAACTATTGTGTGAAGTCATTAGGGTAACATTTCACAGTTAGTAGTGAACAGATAATTTTTAAACGAAAAAGGGTGTGTACATTTCAGATTTGTAAACAACCAGCCAATTTTTTGGACTTTCCATCATTAGTTTCGATGATATACAAGTTCTATATCCAAAAATTGATATTAATCATGACGTTATCTTTGCATGCTCGGCAAGACTTTACAGAAGCGAAAAAGATCTGGAAACCGTAACATGATTTTTATTGGCGGTTTTCCAACTGCAAGATTCCGTCATCGCCGTTCATTAAGAATTCTACGCCTTAAGTGTACCGAAAAAATGTCCTCACGGCGGTAGGAAATATTTAAGTTCGGCAATACGTTGTATTACTGATCGCAGATTTTTAATGACTGATAAGAAAACCAGAGGGCAGGTCGAAACATTGACAGAAACATGGGTTGTACACAAAGATCACTCACTATCTTGGCACGTAACATGCGACCAGATATGGGCCATCCCTGCCACCGACGCTGACTACGATTGCTGGGCGCCAGGCTCACTTCGGCCGCGGAAGAGTTGCAAGGATTCCTTCGATTAGCCGGCGGAAGACTGGAAATTAAACTGCATTCGCCATGGTTATAACAAAGCACAGATGACGAGAATAGGACGGAGGATAAATGTGAAGGGTCAACGGTCTGACCATTTGCTTTCATTGGTGACACCACTCTAAACCTTCAAGGTATTTCCTTCACATTTAAAACTGCGTGTTCGGCGCTAATATCTGTTAAGTTTAACGAACTATTCAGTATAATTACAATTGAAAGACGTTCCACACTCCATGGTTCCAATCTCACCATGAAGCCGAATGAGATTAGTTTCGTGTGAATGGGAATAAAAACAAAATACCGAAAGTGTGATAGGTGGCTATTTTTAGACTACTTAGAGAGGGATGAATTTTAGTAGTACATGAGAAGAACAGAATTGTAATAGCAAATTAAATTTAAAAAAACGCTCGGAATATATAACATTTTCAAAGCATTGCTTCGCTGGAATTTCACGAATCCACTACAGCATTTGTATAAGATTCTTGTGATATTAAATTTAAAGAACTATTCCGTCGATATAAAGGACGCTGAAGATTTTCTAACAATTATTTCTAAGCTGCTATATATAGCTTTAACCTAAAACCAATTTGTTTGAGGCCCTAATTAATATTTCTATTTATGACTACATCCGCAGTCGAATAATTATAACGATAGCAGAAACGATTGAAGATAACGTCCCGCGGCAACTAATTCACGGTCGAGTAAGGTCTTTGGTGGGGGGAGGGGAGGGGGTTGGGGAGGCAGGAAAGCCGGTACACCGCTGACGCGTGCGACGAGGGGGCGCTCGACCCTCTCCCCCCCTCCTCGGTCTCTCAGGGGGGAGAGGGAAAGGGGGGGGGGATTCGATCCTTAAAAACCCTTCCAGGTCAGCGGCTTCCGACTCCTTAGCCGGAATGACGCACGACACAGTGCACTTTCTCCAGGATGTGATCCACTTCTGAAAAGAGTAAAACTCCGTGAGGACACAGGAGGGAATCCCGCGGCATCGTCCGCATCGTGAATGGCACGCGCTCCTGCGCCGAAATCGACGATGTGTGAGGAGGGGAAAATAATAAAACTGACGCCGGCCGTCGCAAAGCCACCCCCTCCCTGGTATCCGGAAGAGAGGAAAGTTTTTGGCCGGAGGTGGGTTGGGCGGCATTCCCGGTCATGTCCAAGGCTCGCCATCGCCGCGGTCGGACCGTCGACATCCATCGGGTGATCGTGTAACGCGGGGAGGGATTCCAAGGGTACATACCCAACTCCGACGATCTTTTTGCTCGTCAGAATAGCTACGGACCTCCCTCCATCAGGGCTATAGCGCTGCTGATTGCCGGGGGGACTTTGCGTAAATATGTGCTATGCTTCAATGTACGCTTTTCCCAGGATTACACATGCCCACAAGAACAAAAAAACAACGACGGCCTCCAACAAAGTCACCACACTGGCGCCGCCGAAGGTCTATAGTATATCGGAGGTTGAGCGGGTGGGTCCGGCGTGTTACCAATGCACAGCTAACGGCAGTTTGTAAGCAAACTCCTCTCAATGTTTTCCACGTTTTTAGCATGGCCTTTTTCTAACCAATGACCTGGAGAAAGGAGTAACTCACAGGTGCCGATTAATGTTGTAATTTAGCGCACCGAAGAATAAAATTAAGTCTATGTAGATAACGGTGGTTGCCTGCAATTCTACCTACTATGGTCCGCTTGTCAACGAGTGAATAAA
This sequence comes from Hetaerina americana, assembly GCF_022747635.1. Lineage (NCBI taxonomy): Eukaryota > Metazoa > Arthropoda > Insecta > Odonata > Calopterygidae > Hetaerina > Hetaerina americana. The sequence goes on from NW_027286763.1 coordinate 13,525,574, forward strand.
ATCTCATTTTGCAAATGGGTTCATACGGCTTTCCAAATCAGAAATGGGTGCTCATTAACAAACGTGATTGACTACAGATAGGCAATACTCGAACAAAGGATGCATCGCTGGTTTTATCAAAGGAATGCTCTCGAAAGCACAGCAAAATATTTCCTAAATCTCTAATCCATATTTGAATACCAACGGCCTTCATAACCCCGAAAATTAACCGTTGATTTCCCATTAGAAGTAGCAGTAGTCAGCTTCAGACATTTCAGCCGTCACCGAAATGTTGCTCCGGAGCCCCCCTCGTGATGTGGAATAGATGGTATCTCGTTCTCGATAGGCAGCATGGAACTCGAGAGCCCAAAGGTGAGAAGGCAAATGATAAATTAAGGTGGTCAGAGACCCAGTCCAGGTTCTTTCCTCGATTTCATCGATAAAAATTCAACTGTCAAGGTTTTGTGCTACCATTTTTAACAATCTCATACTCCCGATGTAATCCAAAGGACACTCGTAAATTTGCATGCGTATATATGTACATGCGCAAATATTACAACAGTTCCACTATAGCATAGGCATTAACTTTTAGACAAAGAATAAATAAAATTAAAAATAAGTATTAAAAATCTGATGGCAGACTTATTAATTAAAATCCCATTTACGGCAGAGAAATTACCTCGAATGTAGTTTTGGAGCCCTAAAGAGGATTATTTGATTTTTTCAAGCCTCTGGATGAATGCTAGCCGTGCCACGACACCTTTTTGCATTTCCTATTGAAAGCATTCAGGAAATACGGATTCGTAAACAAGGAACAACAACGGAAGATATCAGTCAATACCTTGTTAATCAAAAGCATCATTCCTGATGGGAATATATTTGTCAACAATAGTATTCTCTCTCAAAGAAGTAAGGACATAACGATTACAATTTGTCAGTTGTGAAGTGGAAGCGACGGTATCTCAGTGTCACATTGCTGATGGCCCGAATAATTGACCATCAATTCTCCTACAATTCACCAACACATTAGTGACGCACACAATTCTACATCTCCTAGAATAATACATACGCATTAATTAAACAGAAAATCCCCGCATTACTGCCATTCACATTGAATTCAAATACATGTGAATTTCCTTTCCATTGCCCGCCATCTCTCCAGTTGCTGAGGAAATGAAGCTATTCCCCTTGATTCCAAGTTTTACTGCTCAATTCTAGGCTTTATATTTAAATTTATAATATATTTTAGGGTTTGTATCTATATTTTTTTAATTCCCTTACGTACTGTCAAGTATTACGGGATGTTTGCTTAACATCACCCTTGTTGGATACACATTTCATTCGATTGCTTAACGAAAACGAGCACTAATGTGGTGATCGTTTATGGACCATGCAATAGAATTGAAAATTAAAAAAAACATAAACACAGTAAATCAACCCGAAGGTCGGTTGGGTAAGTTGGTAGAATTCGCCCAGTACTAAGCCCTATGGGCGTGTGAAATTGACACATCAGGGTGGGGGGGGGGGCAGTTCCTTTCCTTGAGTCGCCCATAGTTTCCCAGGAAGAACTGGTACCCGAAAAATCACACAGCCTGCGTGGAATTGAGATTGCTCAGCGAAGCTTGAAACGGACCGGAGGGCCTGGAAATCGATCCCGTGCCCTCCGGTCAGTAGTCCAACGCTCTACCCCTGGACTACCGCGACCCGTAGAATTTCAGATATACATTGAAAAATAGGGCAGAGTTAATTTAAGCCAAATAATGTCTTATTATTTTAAAAAATGGTTAAACAAAAAATAGTATCGCTAAAGGGTAGCTTCGCGACTTAGTTTAGAGGTGTGGCCAGCAATCAGGTGCAAACCAAACATTTTTTAATGAGTCTCACTTATATTAGTCACGGCTTGGGAGGGATCTCCAGCTCTGGGAATTATTCTTCTATCACCCAGTGACCAAGCGTGACAAAGTGGCGGATCATTTAAAGTATCACGCATGTTTCACCGGTATGGGGCAGGTTAAAATTTTCACCACGACCAACGAATGGAATAATAGCACTACCAAATAACCCTATTAAGAAGTATAAAGATTTAAAATTATTGATGGTGAGACCATATCAAGTCGCCAAATAAAATGAAAGTCTTGGCAAAATGGTAAAACGAAAAAAGAGAGAAGAGGGAATTGGAAAAAATTAAGGAAGGTAGTGTTTGGAGTAAGAAATTGAGCAAGAATCACTCTTAATTCAGTGAAAGAGGTAGTACCTCTAATTATAGATTACCACATTTTATTAAAACTCTATTCATCTCAAATCATAGTTTACATTTTCACCTTCAAAGCACTAAACTGTTAAACGAAAAAAATGGTGACTGATTAATTTCGTAGTAAAACTAACATATAATTACAAGTATTTCATAGCCTTCATGATTGAAAAGACCAAAATGGTCCTCAATATAATGTATGTATTTTTAAACTAATTAAAAACCAAGGAAGAGCAAGAGTCGCGTGAGGAGCCTCAGACAGCGCACGGGACGTTTTGGATAAATGTGAATGATGGTGAAAGCTTAAAGAGTTAATATTTTATTTTATGAAAACGCAATGAATAACTCATCGTAGCACTTTTCCACTTGATAATCAAGTGAAAAAATCTACGATCAGTTATTAATTATGTTCGACCTCCATCACATCACGCCTGAAGCTACTCAATTTGCTATGAAAACCTGTTGCTGTCGCGGCAATTGAATAATTTGCCGCGACATTTTTCCGTGCTGCATTTCCATTACTCGAGTAGTCTTATAGTTTTTGTTAACCCCAAAGTCTCTGATTATTATTAACCACCGTCTTTACGATGGTGCTGCACCCCCTGCCACGCCTTTTTGGTGGTTCGCAGGGTATTGATGTAGATGTAGACTTAGAGTGATAAAATCCATAGGGTCGAGTCATGGCACGCGATGGTCAAGTATCAGCGACAGTCGACTTAGCAATTAAAAGTATCCCTCAAGAGAGTCGATATACAGTTTTGCCCAAATACCACAAAAATTTTCGTTTTTTCTAAGGTCCTTTGTTGCTTTAATTGGAATGAATGCATTCCAAAGGGCACACACTATTTGATATTTGATTGGTAAATTTACTCGCATAAACTGGAGCACTGTGCATCAGGAACCATTCTGCACTAAAAACAATTTATATCTCCTCACATATTTCTTCCAGTTAAAAATAAATATTTCTTGCTATTTCTTGCTATTTCTTGCTAAATAACGTTGCAATAAAGTACTTTTTACGCGGCCATTTTCCCATCACTACATCAAAATCTCTGAACGGCCTCTCCAAGCAGGCGAACCCTGCCGGCGCCCGTGGTCAATGGCGACAACAATCGATTGAACTCTGCTATCTTAGGACTGCGATCGGAGGCTTTTCAGCGACTTGAATGAGTCACACACAGCTAATCAACCGCCACGGAGCGGCCCCGTCCCTGTGAAACGGACTCTCCCCTTCACGAACAATGTGAAACGGCTCATTATGCGGTCACTTCTTCGTCACTGGGTGGGGAAAACCCAATTAACTGAGGCTATATGGTTGATGGTGAGTGATTGATCCGGAGTAGGCCGCCGAGAAATTAACCCGATTGACGTAGAAGGTTAGAATGGAAAACATTAAGCGCACTAGGACCCTTTCGTGCAGTTACCCACATTGTATTCCATATAGACAAACTGATTCATAAAAATTTTTGTTTAACCGGAGCAACTTGTTAGCCCAAATCCACACAATATTTATTCACATATTTCTTCCCTTTGTGACTGCAGATAGAAGCACTCACGAGAGCAATATAAAAATTGAATGGCACAAGGAAAAAAAATTATAGATAGAAAACACGTAAAAGGACACACACATTTAAGATAAGTTGATATTTCGGCCTTGTTCAAGTCAGAGTTGGACTTAAGACAAGCCTAAGAGAAGGCCGAAAGCTCCATCTTCAATGTGTCCTTTTACGTTAGAGTGAGGGAAAGGAGGTGAGTACGGTCGAGGAAGAATATATCAAAAAAGGGATAACGAAAACCGCAAAAAAATAGAGGAAATGTTATTATGGAAACGGCAAGGAAACCAGGGATCACGAATGAGATAATAAGAATGATAGATGAGAGAAGGAAATAGACGAATGTAAATACAGAGTAAGGTATAATGAAGTACAAAGAATTAAATAATGAATTGAGACGGGTTACAAAGAGAGAAAAATAAGCATGTTGAATGACGCAGTACGAGGATATGGAATGTTTGCAGAGGAAGGATGCCATTGGTGCCCTATACAAGAAGGCTAAAACACTTTCGGGAAGGAAAAAGGGTAACAGTTAGAGATAAATAGGGTAAAATAATAGTTGAATCAAGAAGGATTCAAGAGCGGTGGAAGGAAAAAATGGATGAACAGTATGGAAAAATCTTAGGTCAGCAAGGTTATACATATACAAGGTAGATCAAGATAGCTTAGGTGCAGGCTTAATTGACGGCCAGAGATAGGATGTTCATAGAAATTAAATCGAACTAGGCCATGGGGGTAGACAACATTCCTGTGAACTACTAAAAGGCTTAAGAAAATGTGGGAGGAAGAGTCTTTATGGACTGATTCGTAGTATCTATGAGGAAGGAATCTGACCGGAAGACATTGCCAGTTCAGTGTTAGGTCCTATCCCAAAAAAGGTAAAGGCTGTACCATAACTACAGAACAATACATTTAATTTCCCACGCCACTCTTGTAAAGTGTTTCTCAGGACCATCAGTTAGAGGATGCAGAGCAGAGACAATCATCAATTAAGGGGATAATCAGTTTAGGTACAGGAAGGGGAGAGGCATGCGTGATGCCATTGCAGTAATGAGGTCACTAATCGAGAGGAATATACAATCAGAAAGTATTTGCCTGTTTTGTAATTTCGAAAAGGCACTTGATTGAGTGAATTGGGAAAAACTAATGCCTGGAGTTAGGTCACCCATTGGTCGAAGGTTAGCAGCCAGACGAAAGGAAGTCTGCACAGCGTCTGCTCCTCAGTGAGGCGTGTGCAAAGTCGTCTGAACCCAGTGGGGAGACCATTGAGTGATGGTGTCACATAAAAAACTCTATTGGGGAAGGAAACAGGAAACCACCTCAATTATCATTCCCTAGAATATAATGATGGACAGTATAGAGAATACTGGAAAGTATGGGACTCGGCCCAATTGGCCGTGTCGTGCCTAGCAGCGGGGGAGGCAAGGCTTCCGCGGTCGCCATCTCACAAAACCCATGCAAAGGATAACCGACAGCAGCAGAATAGAATACGCAGAAGAAGAAGACCAAAATAGTTAGAATATGAACTTGGAGTGTTAGGATAACGTTGAGGACAAGAAAATTAGAGGATGTAAGAGAGTGAGTGAGAATAAAGTGAGAGATGGAATGAGGAAATATAGATATTTTAGGTATATGCGAGGTGAGATGGATGGATAACAGATATAATGGAGTGATAGTTATAGAATAATGTACAGCGGAGGGAAAGAGAGCCAACGAGGGGTTGCCATAAAATTAAATAAAGAGGTAGGAAGAAGCGTAGTCAACATAGAAAAGGCAATGGATAGAATATTACTAGTAGAGATAAAAGTAGAACCGACGAACTTGATCATTCTTTTGGTTTACATGCCAACAAGCAACCATGAAGAGGAAGTAGTCGATGGGATATACAAGTGATGACCCGTTAAGAGGAAGATCGCGTGTGTTCCTGCAGGAAAACATTTGATAATGATGGGGGATTATAATTCAACGGTAGGCGAAGGAAGAGATGGTGATGAGGTGGGAGACTACGGTTCAGGTAAGAGGAATGACCGCAGGGAGAAAGCAATTGAATTCTGCAGAAGATAGGGGTTTGTCATTACCAACACCTGGTTTAGACACCACAAAAGGCATAGGCATATATGGAAAATACCAGGTGACTCAGAAAGGTATCAGTTAGATTATATTTTGGCTAGGTGCAGGTTTAGGAACAGGGTGATCAGTTCTCACAGCTTCCCGGGAGCAGATACGGACTCTGACCACAATTTAGTAGCTATGAAATGCAGCGTCCGTTTCAAAAAGATAAGGCAAGGGGCGGCGGGTTAGAAAATGTAATGTAGAAGCATTAAATGGATTGAAAAGGAAGGAGTATTAGCAGGCTGTAGACAAAATCATGGATGAAGGTAAAGAGCTACATACCAGAAACTAAATTACTCCGGCCACATTCAGACTTTAAAAAATAAAGCAATGTCCCTACTAGGCCTTCTTTACCGCTTCACAGAAATTAAAGATCCAATTGCACTCCACTCGTACTTCTCATTAATTGTCCTTCCCATCATATCATATTGCTCCCCCATTTGGTCCACATCATCCCCAACTAACCTTAAATCCCTTGATTCCATCTCTCACTTCTTTACCAAAATAGTCCAACACCGAGTCCCACATTACCGCAATATGTCCTCAAATGCTGTTCTGTCTTCCCTATCCATTTCTAGTCCCCAAAGCTGCAGACTTAAAGCTGACTTAAAACTCCTCTACAAGACCCTAAACTCGGCTATTGATTGCCCTGAACTGCTATCTTTCTTTAACTTCAGAATACCAACCCGATCCACCCGCACCCACTCCCTACTCCATCTGCCTATTCCTAGAATATCTCTCACCAAGCGCTCACTGTTATTTCGCCTCTCCTCCCTTCTAAATTCACTCCCTCACACTGTCGACCCCTTTAACCTATCATGCAAAAACTTCACCACCCAAGCTTTATCCCACCTTTCAGTAAATTAAAATTTTCCCCTGTCCATGCTTGGTTCTCGTTGTTATTGTTATACTGTTATTGTCTTTGTCCTCTTTTATGTTTGTTATATTTGTCACTGTAAATTGGCGCCACTGCTGTATGTGAACAATGTTTTAAAATAAATAAAATAAATAAATAAATACCTTCGAAGAAAAATTGGCATATATCAAGAAAGGAATATCGAAAGCCGCAAAAGAAACTATAGCAACCGTTAATGGGAAAAGGACAAAGAAACCATTGATCATGGATGAGATGATTATAAAGACAGATGAGAGAAGAAAATGGAAGAATGTAAATGCAGAGGTATGCAAAAGGAAGTACAAAGAGCTAAATAAAAATTTGAAGCAAGCAACAAATAAAGCAAAAGAAGCATGGTGGAAGACGCAGTGAGGGGAATATGGAAAGTTTGCAGAGGAAGGGTGAAAATGGGTGCTATACAGCAAGATTAAATCACTATTGGGAAGGAAGGGAAGATCTGTGCAAACAGTTAGAGATAAGTCAGGTAAGTTAATAGTTGATATAGAAAAGATCCAAGAGAGATGGAAGGAATATATAGAAGAATTGTATGGTAAAGAACTTAGGCCAACAAGGTTAGGCATAGAAAAGGACCATGACGTAGAGGAAGATAGCTTAGGTCCAGGCATACTAGATGATGAGATAGAAAGGGCATTAAGGGAGATGAAACTAAACAAGGCCGTGGCGGTGGATAACATTCCAGTGCAACTACTAAAATGTTTAGGAAAATGTGGGAGGAAGAGGCTATATGGACTGATTCGTATTATCTATTAGGAAGGAATCTGGTTGAAAGACAAGATCAGTGTTAGTTCCTATTCTGAAAAAGGTAAAGGCTAAAGCATGGAAGGACTACAGAACAATAAGTTTGATTTCATAAGCAGCTAAAGTTGTTCTCATGATCATCAACATCAGGATAGAGAGTTAAGCAAATGATTACTTAGGGGACGATCAGTTTGGGTTTAGGATGGGCAGGGGCACTCGTGATGCCATGGCACTAATGAGATCACTAGTAGAGAGAAATATGGAATAAAATCATGACACTTCAAAAAGGCATTAGATAGAGTAAATTGGGAATAACTAACGAGTATATAGCAGAAAATAGGAATAGATTAGACAGACAGGAGGCTAATCTGTAACCTGTAGATGTCTCAGACTGCTCAGGTCCAAGTGGGAAATGGAGAGTTTGGATTGGTAGTTTAAAGAAGAGCTGTAAGGCAGGGTTGTCCATTGTCACGGGTGCTATTCAACCTATATGTAGAGAAAATGATTAAAGGGGCATGGGAAGAATTGCACTAGGGTATCAGGCTTCCACAAGAAGGGCATTGATAACAGGGACGTTGAGTAAGAATGTAAAGAAAAGGCTGGTGAAAACTTTGATATGGAGGGTATTTATGAGCGGTGTGGAAACATGGTTACAGAAGCAAGAGGGTAGACATAGATTGGAGGCTTTTGACTTGTTGGTGCGGAGAAGGTGAAATGGACCTAATTGGAAAACAAATGAGGAAGTGCTAGGTATCGTGGGGGGAAAGAGGATTGTTGGGAGAAATCACTCAGGGGCAGGAAAAATGGATGAAAAGCATATTTATCGGGAGTGGGATGTTGAAGACTGTAATAGAGGGGAGAATGTCAGGCAAACAAAGAAAGGGCAGGAATAGGATGGGGATGTTGGATGGGATGAAGGGAGGAAGGATGTACACAGAGATGAAGCAGGACTTGTTGTACATCATCATTCACATCCGCGAGACTTTCACAGAAATTATATATATACATGTATGATAGGTATGCATGCATATATATATATATATATATATATATATATATATATATATATATATATATATATATATATAAATTATATAATATAAAATATATCATTTATATATATATATATAAATAAAAAAATATAAACTATATCATTTATATATATATAAATGATAGGTATATATACATACAAATATATATTTGAACGATATGTATATATATATATATATATATATATATATATATATATATATATATATATATATATATATATATATATATATGTACATGCTCATATATTTATGCAAGGTAATCCGTGGGTTGCAGTATTCCATGGGTAGAGCATTGGACTCTTGCCCGGAGGGCCCGGGTTTGATTCCTGGGCAGGGCCTCTGGGCACCTGCAGCTCCACTTAAGCTGAGTGATTTTTCAGGTACCAGATCTTCCTGGGACACCGTAAACTGCACACTGTATAAAGCTTAGTACTGGTGAACTCTACCATCACCTACCAAACCAACTTTCAGGTTGATTACTGTGTTTATGGTTTTATAAGGTAATTCAGTGTAGCTCTTTACAGATATTTTTGAGAAACCAATATTACTACTTTCACTTCACTTGTTATCAGTTAACAGTTCTGGTCACATTTATATATAATAATAGCATAATACTCTCCTACACTCAAATTAATGCCTTTAACACATCAGCAGAAAATCACCAATGTAAACCAAATGCTGCCATATTGAATATAAGTAGGTGGCATTACAAAGACAGAGTAGCTGGCCATGGTATAACTCTGAAACTCGCCTGAAACTTGTTCGTTATGATCTGGTCGGTGAGCCTCATTTCTGGCAGTATGATACCATGTAAATGGTTTGTAATAGGTCAAAATGTTTAATTATTTACCTAGGTTTTTCATTTGCCACAGACAGGTTTAAATTGAAGCAGTTCATTTGATCTCAACTTATTTTCAATGCTCAGCGTAAACCTAGAATACATCATTTTAAATTGAAATTCTTGAGACAAAATTTGGATCAATAGAATATTTAATTTAATTTCTAAAAAGTACTGAGAAAATTTTATGGGAAGGCTTAAGTCAAAACTTAAAGAGGACCAACATGTAAAATGGTAAATGATACTAAATTTTATCGCCTAAAAATAATAGTCGTTCTGCAAATGCCAATGTCATCATTAATAGATGTCACACTAATCAACATAACTAATAAACATAATGCCACGCTAATAGACATAACTAATAAACTTTTTATTGCTTTGTCTCTCCGAATCACACAACCGAAATCACCATCTTAACCTAGAAAAATAAGAACATTCATTCTCATGCTGACATACTGCCTTGCTTGATTTTTTTCTTAATTTCTTTGGCTGTCATAATTTTGGATTCCCCGCCTTTATGGATCGGGGACCGATGACAAGCAATGAAATCCAAAGATGGAGAAAGTAAAACAACAGATGCGACCTAAGAAGCAAGAGGGAGACAGATGGCAGACTGTCGTAAGAAATAGCATTCTAAAAGGAGAAATCATTACCAAGCATAGAAAATGACCTGGATATCAAAGAACTGTTCATAAGAGAAAATGCATTTTACTATTCTGTAAATTAGGTGAACAATGTCAGCTGCATAGCAGATGTTAAAATAGATTTGAGATGTGGGCACATTTAAGAGTAAAGTAGGCCATGATATGAGTCCTATGGTAATGGAGAAAATCAAGATTAACCAAACATCACCTTAATTTACTTGAAAATTGCACTCCCAAAAATTGGCAGCATTTTACAAGTAGATTGAGTTGATTGCCACTCTGTATCTCACTTGTTTGTACGTTGGCCTTCACTCAATCTCTTGCCATTTTCCAATTATGCTCTAGCCCATCAATGCATTAAAGGTATATAAAAATGGAAAAAAAAAACATTATAAACCTGAACACCAGACAAAAGCCAATACCTAATAAAGTTAGCACTTATTCCCAGCATATAAAAAAACTGCTATTCTATGAACTAATTTATATTTCCCACTTTCATGACCACAGTTTCAACACTGAGTAGCATCATCAGGTCACTAGGGAAGCCATGGTCATGACAGTTGAAAATATAAAGCAATAGGTGGAATGGAATTGTTTTACCATGTTTGTACTTTGAAAAATTCCAAAAAGTAATTGCTTAAAGAGTTTGCAGAAGTTAGAACTTGTGCTGTGCAAATGATTTCCAAGTTTCCACACGCTATATGCATTCTATGAATTATTGTTTGAACTAATGAAAATAAGGAAAATTGAAAGACAGTTGTTGTTTCTTTTCCCTTTTCAGCTCTGGATTATGGTTGGTGCAGTGCTTCTCATTATGGAGATTTCTGCACTACCACGAGACTTGAGCAGTAACAACTCGCCCAGCACACATGACCTGAGGACCAGAAGGTACCATGGGAGCACAGACCTAAGAAATCCATCAACATCAAAGCATCAAGGATTCAGAACACGACAATACAATGGAACAGCCAGAGCACATTACCAAAGGAATCCTCCACATTCATATCTCTCAGACCAAATGCAAGGAAGAGCAATCTTCTATGCAGACCCTGATGTAGAACACACACCAAATAGACAGTCAAATTTTGTAAGGAAAGCAGGCCATAGTGTCCAACTCACTGACAGAACTGTAAATGATACAATTGAACAAGTTGAAGAAATTATGAAAGACAATCCACATCTGCCACGCCTAAGTAGACAGGAAATGATTAACATTATTCAAAACATAACCAAAGGTAGCACTGAATTTAACACTGGGAAAAACACCGATCAAACTACTGAAAATAAGTCACGGGAAGATTACATCCGTTCACTAATGCTGGTGATGCCATTTAACACAAATAACCTCAGTGATTCTATGATACAAGATCTCTACACAAAACCACCGATAACTGAAATTATTAACACTACCCCATCAACTCCTGTGACTGCACAACAATGGAGGATTGTAGTCGGTGAAGTCACAAAGGAACACCCGATAGCACATAGTAAGGGAACCACTATTCCTACAACAGAGGCCACAACTGGCACAACTACAGAAAAACTCCAACCTTCCACTTTCTCATACACAATACCAAGGAACACAGAGAAATACAAAACCAAATTAACAGAATTTGGAGTGCGCCAACGTCCAAAAATCAATATTGTGACTACCCAGAAGCCCAGCACAGTCGTGGAAAAATTTACAGTGCCAAGATATAGAGTGAGGACAACAAAAACGCCAGTAGTATCAACAGAAGACCCACTAAGCACCATACCAAAATACAGATTGAAAACAACACAAAAGCCAACAACGGTATTCCAGTACCCTGAGAGCACGCTTGCACGACTACGAGCCAAGACAACCAAAGCGCCATTCATTGTGATGGCCACCAGTGTGACAGCCAAGCCATTCAAAAGAATCCCAGAAGAGGTCACCATTCCAACACCCTTGATGACAGAGAATAATACCCCTATAAGAAAAGATGTAAAGGAGCTGCTAGCATCACTGGGGCTTTTCCCACTGGATCAAGAAAACATTAATGACAGTGAGAGCACCACAATTTTATATAAAGATCACCTGACCACCACTACTCCCAATCCTTTCCCGGTGGATGTGAAGAAGGGTGCAGACACATTGTCACCAGAGATGCAAACTCTTCTTAAATCATTTGGCCTGATTGACAATGAGATACCACTGACAAAAGATTCTGCCCCAAGGCCAACCATTTCCCTGCAAACTTCCAATTATGACCCACCTCCACCAGAGCCAACTGTGGATATAGAGTCTTATGCAACTTTCAAACCTTTGCCAAACCCAGGTTCATCATCGAGTGCATCCACAGTAAAATTCAAGCACAAAATGGGTGATGACATGAAGGAGTTCTTGGTATCATTTGGTCTGATGGATACTGGAAATGAAACAAATACAGACCAAACCTCAAGCACTGAAGAACAGAAGCCTAGAAAATATAATAGTCGGTCAAGGGGTCGGAAATATGAAGAGACTAATTACAACCAAAGAAGAAGGGACAAAAAAAAAGAAGGAAATTCTACGTCACCAATAGATTTGTCAATAGACACTGACATGCTTCCGGATGATATGAAAGGTGTGCTCAAAACTTTAGGATTAGCTGCAAAAATGGAAGGACGTATGGACACTACCAGGACAACTAACGATATCTCTGTAAGCACAACATTAAAACCAGAAACAACCAGCACTATAAAAACTACAACAAACACTAATACAACATTTGAAGAAATTACGACGGAAAAAATTCTTACTACAACTATTGCAACACATCTCACCACAATTATGGATAATGATGAGTCTAACACTAATGTGAGCCTCACTCCCTCCATAAGAGTTAACGCAACCACAGAAGTTGGAAATAACACTACAACAGAGGGGCATATTTTTAGCCCAAAAGATGCAGTGCCTAACACTGAAGATATTGAACATCTCAACGAACTACTTAAAACAGTTCGCCTCTTGGCAAATGGTACTACACCCGAGGAATTAGAATACATTTTAAGGGGGGATCCAAAGCAGTTAATTCAATCTAGTGAGGAGAACACCAGGAAGGAAAAGATGACAACCTTGGAACAAGCCAAAAATCCTCCGGATCCATTATCTTTTGAGGAGTTGGTACACATTTTGAATGAAGCTAAAAATGAAGTGAAAAGGCAGCAAGACTCGAAGAGCTCAGACAGCAAAAATAATACAACCACACCGCCCACAATAGAGGCATCAGAATCGGGAGCAGGGCCCTCAGTAGAGGACCTTGCAGCATCGTTTGGGGGAAGCGACGATGAAGAAGAGGAATCCGAATTGCCACCCCCTTCATCGAGACCCAACGGTCTCTATTTCCTCTTAGACTGGAATAGCTTTCTAGAAGTTGGAGAAGACAACAGTCGAGTTAATTTGCGATTTGCTCCAAAGCTTGGTGACAGTAGAAACTTTCTTCCAGTGACTGTGCCATGATTTATATCCATGAAAATATTGTTCTGTGACTATTAGCTGGTGCTTTCATTACCCAAGTGAACATCTTTACATATTTATATAAATTATGTTAATTGTGTGTACATAAATAATTATTTACTGTTGTTGAGAAGAAAAAACACTGTGTGATGATTGCATAATGCAGATTATAATGAATCAAAATATTTAACTTAAAATAATACATTTCCACCAGGCCTCCTGTTTTTACAATTTAATAAACACACTGAAAAATTATATCTTAGTTTCATTAAAATGTTTAAGTGACAAAATGCACACTGGAATCCTGACCACTGAGTCCTACAAGAAAGATTGAACCTTAATAATAACACCATGAAAACTAATCAAATAGCGCGCAAATTGCCTTTGTCCTATGGAGTCATATTCTGGGGAAACATATGTGGCATTTATGCAGTTCCCTCCTCAGATATGACCCAAGAAATCAATTGTTGGTGCTTCCGTTAGGACTCCTGGGAACTTTATTTTTCAAGAACAAAATATCTTTAAATTCCAACCACTGTTTATAAGGTGGCTAGTAATAAGATGGTTTCTGATTCCAGGTTTATAAGTAAAAAAATTCTTTTTAAAAAGTTTTGTGGTGCCATCTTGATTACCTCATATCCCAGACGTAATCTAATGGACACTGCTAAATTCAAATGTGCAAATATTACAGCATTTTCCCCTTTATAATAGAGGCATTCATGATAGATAATGAATAAATAAAAAGTATTCTAAGTCTGATGGATCACTCTTATAAAAATCTTGCTTAGAGAGAGTATTTTGCATGTAGTTATGGAGTCCGAAATACAGCTATTTTTTGCTATTTCAAGCATTTAGATGAATATGATTAATTAGATGAGTTTTCAACGGCCAATAATGGCAAAGTTAGTAGAGACGAGGAGAGGATTAAACAGACAAATGGCAACACATGAGGGTTGATTGCTCACTGGAGATAGAAGCTATTTATACTGGGCGCCCGCAGGGCCAGCTGGATGCTGGAAGCATTCTGGCTTACTGTGGCCCAGCAGTACAGGGTAGCGGGAGATCCCCAGGGTAGGGACATGGTGTGGTGGGGATAGGTGGCTAGTGAGGGGTAAAGAAAATGAACACACTGGTGAAGGAGGGAGGTATAGGATGGAAGAGATGCAATGCCATTTCAATGGCAAGGCCATCTTCATATCGCAAACAATGATTATCAAAATGTAGCAGTTTTATGGGAGGCAACCAACATCTGAGGTCATTTGCGCCATTAGGGATGGTGGAGGAAGGGTGGAGAGAAACCTGGCAGCGGCATTTGCCTACTCTTATTGAAAGGCGCCAAGGGGTATGCAATATTAACGTCTCCATCAGCCACTCACCTTAAGTGCTCTCCACAAAGAATAGTACCTCAAGTAGGGATCAGGATACCACTGAAAAATATGTCACATTCAGGATTTGAACCCGGGCCCTCAGGCTGGGAAGCCAGTACGCTAGCCTCTGCACCAACCCGATCCCTGATTACCAAATGACTACACTACTAATTGTGGGGGAGTAAGGTGGAATGAGAAGAGGAAAAGGGGGAGATTGGGGAGGGGGCGGGGAAACAAAGGGGTGTGTGAGGACAATCAAAAGAGGGGAGACACAACAGGGCCCAGGGCTGAAGTAATGTTGGATTTGGAGATGAAGATGTACTAGTGCGATTCAAGGAGACAAATGGAGGGGAGGGGTTTTTAACAATATGTAAATCTGCGGAAGATCAGAAGTGCATGGTTTCTATAAGATGTGGGCTACGTAAAATTGAAATAAATAAAATCCAAATTCATTTTTTCTTCTACTGTTTCCATCTATTATCGACAATATAACAATAATTCTCCAAAATTCTGTATTGCATTGATTATTTCCAGACTTTCACATTCCCAGTTTTCAAGGATACAAGGCTAGATACCTTGGTACATATATATTTAAATGCACATTATTTATAATTATGAAGAAATATCCCGTATATTTTTCAATCAATGGCGTCAAGGAACAGTATATATTTGTATTGCTATGCTCTTTCCTTGTGTCAACGAAGTCCTTTGTATTTACCTCAATAATTTATTACCATCCACTTCAGTGCCTCAAGGATGACTAAGTACATTGTTTTCAGCATAACCTTTTCGCACACTTTTGTTCACTAAAGCTTATTATGATTCAAGTGAACTCCAATATGAGGAAATATATCCATTGAATATTTCTTGAAAAACCTTTAATTACATTAGGCTTTATGGCAAAAGGTTTTTACGAGGGATACACAAGAGGCAGGAAAGATTGATACTGAGCGTTTTGATTGGTGATGGTATGCTGAAGAGACCAAGGGCGGGGAGGACGATAGCCATGCGAGGAGGGCGTAGGCAAAGATCAGGCATGTAGGACCAAATAAAGGGAGAAATTATGCGGAATTGAAGGGTTTAGTGAAGTGCCAGAGGTCAGGTTATGCTTTGTTAGTAAAGGCAAGGAACTGAATCGCCCATTGGAGACGTACATTGACCGGTAGAAACGAAAACATTTAATGTTTGATAGACGATGGCTAATTCAATATTTGTTTGTCCAACGTTTAAAGAGAAATATTATGGTACAAAATCGCAAAACGCACGAAAAGAATATCAGGGAGCTGCCCAAAATGTAGTTTGTGATTGGTTGCGGAGGGGAAATGGCAACGTTAGGATGATCACAATGATTACTTTACAGATTTAAATTCTCTGAAAATATCCAGGGTATGGCTGCTACATACTGGAATGTTATTACATACACAAAACCATAAAAAAATAAACGTACCTTCTTAAGCTAGAACTCCAGTCGACACGCGCACTGTGAAAAGATCCGCACAAAACTCCTACAGTTGCAAGAAACCTCCAAACCAACATGACGACTTCAGGATGAATTAATTTTGATGACCACAATAGTTAACCTACTTCTCTGTGGATTACGATCATACAGTATACCTTACATCTCCAGGATAAAACGTTAAAATGGAAAATTCAGCTTCTGTTGTAGTTGGTTTGCATGTGTTTGGAAGCTTGAACCCATTTATACATCGAGTGTTTCTTTCGTATTTTGGTTTCATTTCCAAAGGTATCCGCAAGAGAGCGTTGAACTTTTTGTTTGGTTGAAAACGTTGTCGTAGAATTATCCCAGTAGTAGAAAAGTAATTAATGTATATTGGAGGAGTTCAATTGCCAATGTTCAAAAGAAAAAGTTATTAAAGAAATTGTTAAAACTTAAATTTTTCAAAATTTTATTCTCATGAACTGCATTATTTACAAGTGGTCAAGGTGTATGAAATATTTCGTTGAACTATGCTATTAAAATTGAAGAGAGTAATTAACGAATGGTCAGAAGAGATTGAATAAGCGATAAAAATGCCTACCCTTCCACTTGCCGAATGAAACGACCAATACATGAGATTATCCAATCAGGATATATAGTATATCACTACCAACCATTGTACTAAAACATACCTTTGTTGAATTTGATCTACTCGTCATGCCAACACACACAGCTTCGTGTTCCTTAGGGGATCCCTTACAATTTTACAGTAATGTCTATAAAATGAAATTTCCAACGACGGAAAGCTCACTACGGCTCATTACTTTTCCCTTATGATTTATTAGTGGTATAGGGAGCTCCTCTTTGTACCTAAGGTTCGTACAGACCGCTGGATCATGCCTCGAAAGAGATTGCGACAACGGAGAACATTGGAATACACCAAGGCGTAACTTTTTCTCAATCTCAACCATGAAATAGTATTTTTTACAATATATGAACCACTTGCGGCCTGTCAAATTTCGATCAATGCCATTTACAATCTCTAGGGTAACAAAATTAGTAAATAAAATTGAGGAAGTTGGTTACATCTTTTTCTCCTGCTAATTAGGCTATACCGTACACGGCGTGTTCTGATGTTACTGGACGCAGTTCTGGTAAAAATCGTCATCCTAGTACGCCGCATGTCTTAAATCATCAGTATAAAATATGGTATGTGATGATGAAGTACTGCTTGAATACTAAGGTTAATGTGTTAGCCAATCCAATTTAATAATCACGCGTAGTTCGGTGCTTTAATGTTTCGTAGCTGATGTCACATATTTTAGTTCTTTCCTTATCTCCGCACACTTCCTTTACTACGGAAATAATTTCGGAGAGAAAATATGCTCGTTCTAGGGTTGGAGAATTCACGGTACCGGCGTCATTTCTATGTATTTTTTCTTCGAACTGTTAACAGCGGAATTGAATGTTTTGCATTTTAGTTTGGCATCAAATTCCTCCAGAGATCTTGGCGTGTAACTACTGTATTGAGCCGCTCATCTGCGGCTCCGAATACATTCTTTCGTCAACCTTGTATTGTCATCTATAACGATGGGGTGAGTTTAAGGTTATAGTTTTCTCTTGGTCTATAATTTGTTGATCCGGTTTTATCTTACTGGAAACTATTGCGTGCTTGACCTTAAACAATAAACACGGCCTTGGATTGAATATTTATTGTTTGTAGCGTGTTTATTATTTTGTTAATCATTTAAAAATTGATGCCTTTTGTTGCCCCTCAAAGAGTCCTGTGACTAGTGGAGACGACTACTGCTGTGTTTTTATTTCAGTGCCGGTCGTACTCATCTCCGGCTCGGAGGCCCAGCTTTTTCTCTCAGTTTGTGGACAATATTCGGCAGGAAATTGCCAAGAATAAGGAAATGAAAGAGAGTCTTAAAAAATTCAGAGAGGAAGCCGATAAACTTGAGAAGTCAGAAGCTCTACAAAAAGCAAGGTACTCACTGTACAAAGATTCTCGTCATTAATAGGGCGAAAATGTTTTATTGCACACACTTAAATAATGGCTAGTTTAATTCGATGACGACCTTTTGCTAATGGGGTTTATGGTCATGTTATGACCTACACATTTGTTAAGATATAACGTAGTGATGGATTCAATTACTTGAATGCTAAATTTAGACTAAGGCGCAAATTTTATCCAAAACAGTTAAATCGTGCTGTACGTAATAGCTTGTAGTGGATAATTCTTTAGAATTTCTACTTAGTAGAATGCAGTTTTATGAAGTTGTTATTAGCTGATTAATGAACCTTATAATGTTCAATCTACAAAAGAACACAGTAGTTAAGATCGTCAAAGATGAACCGATGAAGTCGGCAATTTTTAAGTGATTATGAATAAACTATCATTTGCTTGGTCTCCCAAAAGTACTGCTGTTTTGTTGTTTCAAATGATTGCATCATGCCAATGGTGATTGCACACGATCTATAAATATCGGACCCACGAGAAAACATGTAAAAAGTAAATAAATGACGAATATGCTTAATGAATGGTATTAATAGAGAAAATCCTTCAGACTAATTCGTCCAAGCATGTCATCAGTGTGAAAGTGAGATTGTTAAATAATGGTTGTTGTTGCAGAAACCTGAATTCAGACACAATACCTATAAGAGCCCTATAAAAGAAGTTTCCACTGAGGTACAGTATTTTGCTGACGCTCCTGGAAAAATAATTTGGTTGAATTGATCATATTGTACAAAAAACCCAGGCCGAACTATCATTTCAGACACCTATTTACTCTCAGAACACATTTTTGCTTATATCAATTTCCATCTGAAACCCATGATCTCTGCACTTCCTTCATTCACGACACGCATCACTTTTTAGAGAGCCTGATGTCTCCAACACCCTCTGTAGAGCAATGTAATAATGGCCACAATAGATGTAACCTCATTGTTATTCCCACATTGAAGGCCTTGCTGCACTTTGGCCCTACCTTTTTCAACATCTGACTCCCCAAATCCCCTCCATGGATGTGCTCCTCAACTTGACCCAGATTTGTTTAGGAAGAAATGTTCTCCTTCAGAGACAGTTATTCCTACAGTTAAAGAGGCATTATCATGGATAAGAGAATGGCTCCCTTGAATGCAAACCTGTTTATAGGCCTTATTGGGGAACATTTCCTCTCTTCACAGTCACTGACACCATATTTTTGGATCGGCTTCATTGATTATATATTTTTCATCTTGATCTAAGGCCCCCATTTCCCTCTCCAAATTCATTTGCCTACTCAATTCCTCTTTCTCCATCTCATTTAGCACCTCAACCTCCAGCGCCAACATCACCATCTTAGATATGGAAATCTCCCTTGCCCTCCTGTTCCTCACCTCAGTCTATATTAAAACCACCAACAGTGCCTCCATGCCTATAGGAGACATGCACACACTAAATGCGCAACCTCCTATTCACTCTCGATCTGTGACCATCGAAATTACAATAACCATTCATCGCTCATCCTTCATTAACAAAACCTCAAAGGCTCCTTCCTTGAACCTGGCTGTCCACTTTTCTTTCCTTCCTAATCATTCCTTCCTCTAGCCATGCATGCCACGCCCCAAATCCAAAACTGATAACCCTTTGAATCTAAGTTTCACCTTCTTTCCTGGAATGCATAAGGTAACTAAATTACTCAACGACCTCTTCCCCATCCTTCAGGAGGGCCACCATCTCCTCAAACATTTGTCTCACTATCTTCTATGGTCAACCCGCCCAACTTCACAACATTCTGTGCCACCTCCACCCACTACTCCCTCCTCCAAAACCCCAGGGCCTTATTCTTGACTTTGGCCATGCTGTGAAACATGCCCCTTCATCCGCTCCCTTTCCATTCTTACCAGTCCAAACAAGTTTCCGGTCCCATAACTTGCGCTCACCAAAAATATGTCATGTTATATTTGTTTTTCCTATGAAGGATGTTAAGGTACCATGAGTTCAACCAGAAATTTTAAAAAAATTTTGAAAAATGCAGCTCAATTATAAACCTCTATCAACAGTTTGGATGATATCCCCTTCTATGAAGATGGGTAGTATAAGTAGTTTTTATGGGAGGTGACCAACAGCTAAGGTCATTTGTACGATTAGGGATGGTTGGGAAAGGATGGGTGGAGAGAAACTAGACGTCAGCCTTAGCCTACTCTTGCCAAGGAGTCCCCATTTTAACTTCCGATCCGATGAACATTGTACTCACTCAAAGTGCTCTCCATAAAGCACCTCAAGTAGGGATCGGGGTACCACTGAAATATATTTGTTTTCTCCAGGATTTGACCCGGGTCCTCTAGGTGGGAAGATTGTACGTTAGCTACCTCACCATCCCGATCACCTATGAAGATGGGTTATTAGGGAAATACAACCTAGAAATTGAATCAGTGAATCACTTTAAACATATACACTGTGCTGATGAAAATGTTTTTCTTGACAGGCAAAAATACCAAACTGTTGAGTCAGAGGCATCCAGGAGTTCTGAAGTAATTAAAGAGAAACTCGGGACAATTAAGGGAAAAGTGCAAGAAGTGTTGGAAGAGGCTAGCAAATCAGATATAGCCAAAAAGGCAGGTAAGACACCTCTGATTAAGAGTCAGATGGATTTGCTGAAGCCTGCTTTGTCCAAATAAAATAATTGTGTTAACTCTGAAATGATTTCTGCAATACAAGATATAAGTCTAGGTGACTAGACTTGGGTGGTACTCGCAGAAATTTCTTTGCTTCTATCCTCATGAAACAAAACCAAACTTCATCTGTTCTGTTTTTATGTCCATTGTTAAACAAAACTAGTTAGATTGTTACATGAAAGCATTCAGTGTTTGTGTTCCAGATCAAATGATTTTGCGTTACTTTAAATTGAACTTGGAAAGCTAATGGTGCCTGTGTCACTGAATGCTGGTTAAAATTCAATGAGATAAATTCTATCAGGATTGAGGGAGTTAATCTTGTTTACTCTTTCTGTGGAACATGGCTAAAGAATCGTGACGTTTTGTGTTAAAATGGATGTAAATATACACAATTTTTTGTTCACAAACCTCAGTAAGGAGCCAGACTTTAAATTCTTAAGTTTTCAACTGTGTTTTGTAAATATTTGCGCATCTCTGTTGGTGTTTATCATTCCCCAATTGGCATTTTTTTATTAAATATGCATCTTAATGTTGTTCCAAAGTTGAGGAATAATGCATCGAATACAATTATTTGAGGTGACTTCAGCGCATACTTTAAATCCAATTTAATTCAGAAGAATCTGTTTCTTGACATGATAAGGATTTATGATTCCGCACTGGGAGAACGCAAGTCTATCAGAGTAACACATCATCTTCGACAAACATTGATAACATTTCTCTGACATCTCCCCCTCTGTTAGTTGTATTTTGGAGATGCACTTCTTGAATCACAACGCTCAGCTGATAAAATAATCATTCTAAGCCTAACCCTTTGTCAATTGTGATTAGTCAGATAGATGCTCTTTTTCTCCTTCTGAACACTCATATTCCCATAGTAAATCTGGCACCAATCCTGGAACTATGCTCTTTTTACTGTTGCATTTATTGTTAAATTTGATAACTTCGTCACATTTTTTTATTACTTTGTTATTGTCTTTCCTCTTAAATTATCGAAATCATACTTCAATGATAAGAACCTGTGAGTTACTCAAGAAATTAGGGTTTCATCTGTCAAGCTAAACCAGTTATTCTGTGAACTAAAATTCAATGGTTCCCAGTCTCTAAAAACATAGTGTAAAACTTTTAAACAAGAGCTCAAAATTTTGGTTGATGAGACAAAAAAAAGTTCAAAATGCCCATATGTCCATGATTAATACCTCCATTAACTGTAGCAAAACTGCCTGGAGTGCTGTATTCAATATGCCCTGTTCTGTACATGTAACCACATGTCCTGGAATTAATAAAAACTTATTGTTATTTATTCCCTAGAATCTAGCAATGAGTGTTCAAATTTTGAATTTGGCAAAACTAGCTGGCAAAACAATTTGGAAGGTGATAGAAAAATATAATACCAATATTAACAATGGTTATTGCGTGTTTCTGTTAATCTACATTTGTTAACCCCGTCCACTTTGATTTATTTTCTGAATATCATGCTCCTAACCTCTCTTTATTTTTTCTGTGGTTAGAATGGTTTGAGGCATCACTTTGTGGAAGTGATTCATTTCAGAAAATAAATACTTGGTTATTCCACTTATATTTTTTATTAATCATGACCTGGGTTTCAACTTACAAAGTCATCATCAGGTAAGGCACAGAAAGACACAGAGCTTTATATAGTAGACAGATAAGAGGAGGGGGAACGGTGATTGAGAGGGGGAAAGAGAAGGGAAACTGTTGTGCATGTTTGGGGGGAGGTGGAGAAGGCGGTTGGGTATGGCGTCTGGGTGGGAGAGGGCATTAAGGTAGGGCATCAGGGGGGGAGAAGGGCTGTGGAACAGAGGGAGGTCCAGAAGGGGGGAATGGGAGGAATAAGTTAGGTCATTAACTAACATACCCTTATGATGACTGTTCTTTGAAATTTCCAACCGTTCCAAGGCATCTAATCTTAAGCCTTTTTCTCTATGTATAAAATTTTAGGGACAGAGTCAATGGAGTGGTTGTTTTCTAAAAGGTGCTGGGCAAAATTGGAAGAAATATTTCTGTTTTTAAAACAGGCGTAATGTTCCTTTACACGATCACTGAATTTCCTCCCGGTTTGCCCAATGTAGAAGGCAGAGCACTCCCAGCACAATTGATAAACACAACTCCTTTCCTTTATGGGAATTTGGTCTTTGCAGTTTGATAAAAGGTTCCCTAAGTTGGCTCTATTATAGAAGGCTGGTTTAATATTGTTTTCTGCTATGCATCTGGTGACTTTACCGGATAAATTCCCCAGAAAGAGAATTCTTTTCCACTTCAAGACGTCTTTTTTGGGAGTTGATTTTAAAATTGATTTGACCACTATTTTCTCTAATTTTTTTCGACTAAGTGGGTGCAAAAGCCATTGTTTTCAGCTATCATTTTTATTATTTTAAGTTCTTTTTGGGTAATTTGTGGAGATAAAGGAATGCTAGTCAAACGGTGGACCATGGAGTTGAATGCCGCTAATTTTTATGGGAAATGATGTCTAGAAGTGGAGTGAATGATGTGATCCGTACAAGTATCTCTCCGAAAAATGGAGAAGTGCAGTTGCCAATTATTTTTAGTTATAGTTATATCTAAATATCTATATATAGGTATATCTTTTCTGTGGTTCTTTTAAAATGAAATGGTAGGTAATGAAATGATATTTTGTAGTTGGTAATCCAACGTAGAATGGTGAAATAAAAAGTAATGATTATTTCATATTGTAAGGTATCTAGTTAAATGTTTTTTTTGCCAAGGCATTTTTCTTATTTACTACAACTGTAATAATAATAATATTAAATATTAACAAAAAAGAAAATTATATGCCTGTCATTGAAAAATTTATACATAAAGTTAAAAATTGGGAAATATCCATATCTAAAGTAAGACAAAATTATTATACAATTGGATTGAATTGGAACATAGTATTATATACATATGTATAATTAATATCCTGAGAATGTATGATACTTCTCAAAACACTCTGTCAAAGGTAAATGTACCTGGCAGTGCTTACACTGCCAGGTTGTCTCACTTCTGGCATTATTTTTGGAGCATACATGGCATATTTTTGTTGGATATTGTTTCTTTGCTTTTAATGGGATATGTTCAGGAAAAGGAGCCCAATTTTTAGCTTGCAATTGGACAGGTATGTCACCATGTGAAGGTCATCCACGGACATTGTAATTTGGCAGAGTGACTTTTGCCAATAATGCCTCTGCAACATCCAAATGAAAACTAGTTATACTTTTCTTCTTTTTTTGTTTACTTTCAAGTATAATGTGTAAGAATTAAACAGTGCAATATCAAACATTTTAAAGAATATTTTTTATATCCTTTCATGAACTTTCTCATCAACGGCAAGCATGCCAGCTGCTGGTCTTGTTTGCCCACACCTCCCATTCCTCGATTATAATCAATCACACAAGCTGGTTTTGAAACACTTTCTTTGCTGCCATCTTTCCTTCTTCTCTTCTTTTCAATGCTCTTGTCGTCACTTTCACGTGCAAAACTTATAATTCTGTTATACATTGAAGAGTAGTTTTCACCACACTATATGTATAACAAACGTGGACAAAAACCAAAATGACCACCTGTAACACGCTCCGTCTAACCACATGAATGATCGCATTCAAACTAAGCTTATCGTGAAGGAACGTCGTTGGCACCACAAGAAATACTGAGATGGTGACTAATCATGCAATAGGAACACCCTTTTCGAGAAGGCGAACTGCACTAACTGTAGTAGAAACTTGATGGTCAAAACTTGCATCTCTGTAGTAGTAACTTGATACTTTTAGGTGGACACCCAATAGGAAAATGAAAGAAATAGTTCTACGGAAGGATGGCTAAACTAATAGTTTGTCAAAGATTGAAAATTGTAACTTAATTTCACAAATAATGTTACCAATAGTGAGTGTACTGATGAAAAACTATTTTTAAATTTCTGTGTTAAAATGGCATATATCCTTTGAATTCTTAATATGTATGGAAGAGAACTCAATATATTTCATGGCAATCAAGGCAGTAGTTCCTGACCAAGTGCAATTTAAAATCTGCTGCCCAAAAGTAGGATTTGAAAAAGTTGTCAAAAGAACCCTCTTCCCATAAGAATATTGAGAACACAGCTATCGTTACTTGTAGAAAATCATTTTATTACTTCCAATGCATCATATTTCATGAAATAGGAGTTCTTTATGAATATATTTATTGATATTTTAATATTATTGAATTTTCAAAATAATTATATTGTTCCCAAAAATGGTGCTAAAATTATGAAAATCTGATGACGAGTTTCACTTGTCATCAGATTTGGCGTTGGAAGTTCATGATGAGCTAGACTTGTCATTTCAGTGCAAGGGGTTAATACATGGACAAACATTTTTTCCTTGTCTTGTATTCATGATTTTCAAGCCTTGTATGTAATAAAATGAAATTATATTTTACATATATTTTGTAAACATAAATACTCCATCAGTCAAAATTTTAGATCTAATAAACAGAGATCTACAGTGGCCATGAGGTAGGTGATGACTGGTTTAATATCCTGATAGCCTTGTTTTTTTACGATAAGCAATTATTTCATGTCAGGAACATGACCCAAGGTGTCCAGGTCATAATCAAGGTGGCTATTAAAAAGAGAGCATGGTGTATGTATCTTGGATGTTCGAAAAGTATTTTGAAGGGTTTTTTTGAGATGGCCCCCAGCAATTACAGTCCTTTGTGTGGCTCTTGCATTTTAGCCATCAATCTTAAGGAAATAATAATTGAATGATTTTTGCTCTCATAATTGTCATGCTAAATGCTCAGATCTGAATGAGCTTTCTTTGAAGGCACTAATTGAGTGCTGAAAAAATATTTTGGAAATGCTTTTCCTGCCGAGCCCCATCTTTCAAGCTATCCAATATGGTGGATGACGTTGAGTTCATTAAGAGAGAAATAATGAAACCAAGGTCAGTCCAGAGTTCCAACCTACCAAAACAGGAAAAATTTGTCTCTTTTGTGGACTCAGTTGCTAAACCATAATAAGATGAACAGCATACTAATCTTCCTGCTGTGAAATCTTCACTTGTGGCAGCTGCATATGAGAAACTGTTGACTTGTAATTCAAAACACCAAGGCATGACTATATGTAGTTCAGTCTACGACTGAAAACTCGGTTACCCCCATCTTGGCCTATGCTCATAGTGCTTCCGATACCCTTTCTATAGCTGCTGGCAAGTAAGCAGTGAATAGGGATACTGGTATTGAAAGTGATGGCTTCGTCTTCGTCAGATGCAAACATAGACATCCTCATCAAACTATGGGCTTCACTGGTTAGAAGTGCTGGTTTTCTGGAGTACCACGACATTCAAATCTCCGTAATGTGCAGATCAAAGGTAAATGTTAAGTTTCAGAGCTCAGCATGGTTGATCATGGGACTACATTGCCATATCAAAAAATTATTATAGTCTGCTCTCTTAGCTGGAATCAGGTGGCAATGGTATAGTAAATGCTAAACTATTTTATTACTGTATTATTACTTTACTACTGTATTATTACTGTTTATGTATTATTACTTAATATCACCTTCTAAATGTATTATCACTAAAAAAATTAGTTTTGGTACACTCCAACACAAAAAAAGAGGAGTTGACAATAGTCAACAGAGAAAGACTGTTGTTGTAATGCTTGTGGTGATTTAATTTGGTATTTAATAATGTGCATGCATGCAGTAAATATACTGTGGTGCGTTTTTATGATTGGGAAAACCAACTGTAAGGTACCCTTCTATGGAAAGGTGAGTGCATTCTTTTTGCCAGATAGTTCATTGAAATCCATATTTCTTTTCAGGTCAAATTTCAGAAGAACTTGGGAAATCAGCCAGAGAAGCAGCTGAGTCAATATCGGAGCAAAGCCAAAAATTGGGGAGGTCTGGAGCATTTCAGACCCTGAGTCAAACTGCAGAATCTTTAAAGAAAGAGTTGGATGACAGTGGAATTAAGGCTCGGGTTTACCAGGCACCAACAAAGCTGAGGAAAAGGGTGGAGATTTTGCCAGATGCCGATGACAGGAATATATCCCCCAACACAGAAGCTATGGGTGTGGAGCTCCATAAAGACTCAAAGTAAGTCAGTTACATCCAATGTAGTTATAGATTGTTGGGTTAGGGCCAAATTTTGGGTGGCGATGGCCGCATTGCCATCATTTGGGGCATTTGAGCTAAGAAAGGGCTGATTGGCCTGAAGAGCAACCATGAAGAGCTACCTGTATTACCAGTTTTTTTAAAAATTTCAATTCCACCAAAGTCAAACAATTTTGTGTAAAGCATCATGTCTAGTCTGTTTCAATTTTCTTTTGTTCTGGTGCAGATTGGTCATCTTTTCTAGTTCTCAGTTATGATCAACTGATGGGTTTCATGCTATCAACAGTTATAATTGCTTTAAAAGCTCAATCGCCTGCAAAATAATTGTCACCTTTAAAGAAGTTAGATCAACTGTCTCTAGTGTGACCATTTTGCATTAATGAAGAACACACTTTGTACTGGATTGTACTAAGTGTTATTCATTAATATTGTAAGACCTATATGCATGTATGCTTTTGAGAAGTTTCATGCAAAACAAAAAGTTTCACATGAATGTTTGAAATTGTTTTTATTTATAAGTAAAAGATGATTGAACAAGATTTAAAAAGACATATAGTACATTGGATAATAGGGTCATGGTAGTCCAGGGGGTAGAGCTTTGGACTGCTGACCGGAGGGGCCCTGTTTAGATTACCGGACAATGCACTCTGGGCACCTGCAGCTCCACCCAAGCTATGTGATTTTTCGGATACCAGATCTTCCTTGGAAACCATAACCAGCACAGGGAAAGGAACTGGACCCCCTACCATGATGTGTGAATTTCACATGCCGTCGGGCTTGGTACTGGGTGAACTCTACAGTCACCTACCAAACGACCTTCGGGTTGATTACTGTGTTTGTGGTTTATTTGACAGTAATTTTTCATAGCATATTTTATGGAAGTGGTTATATGTATAACTACATTTATAAGGCACCGTTGCCATGAGAAGGCAAGCAAATAGATGAAAAGTAATTTCTGATAGTTTTAAATGCACAATACCTAGTCTGTTTCAAGATACGCTAAACTCTCAATTATCCGTTGCTAATGGATGCGCAATGGAGCCTAGATAATCAAACATGGATAAACAAAATGCTTCGACAATGTGGTGCTGATATAAATGGATGTGTATAGGAACTCTCCTTTTCCATCCCTTGTGCTGATTACGAGTTTTTTAGCAATGGTATGTACAATTTTTGTTTTACAACCATTTTATTGGAGTGTAATTATAGATGTAGATGAGCACAATACTATGTGAATAGCAGAATGCATTTTCCTCAGAAAGCTAAACCAATCATGTAGCCAAGAAAAGGCAAATGACTGGCAAAGGAAGAATTTTAAAAAAATATTGCTAATTCAGATTCATATTTGTTGTACGGTACAGATTAAAATAATGCAGTGAGGATAGTTAATGACTCCTTTGTTGGATAGTAACTCTTAGTAGTATTTGCTCGCCTTAAAGAAGAATATGGAATCCTCAGGACTGGTGAATGTGAGGGAAACAATAAAAAAGAAAAGTATGGATAATACAAAAACGTTAGCATTAAAACATTTATATACTATGGAAAAGGTTACTACGGTATTCCACCGGGTCAGTTCCTCCATTGATGTCATCTATTGGCATCATCAAAGGAGGAACTGATCAGGTGAAAGACCTGAGTAGGCTTTTCTACAGAGATTTGCCGGGTAAGCACAAGATCACACTTCATTTATATACCAGTGACAACTCTTGATTTGTGAAAGGATAAACTTTTTAAAAGCCAAGGTATTTCAATTTATCATTTTTGAAAAAGTATGTGTAAGTGCTGGGAAGAGAGTAACATGGAAAATCTTTATGTTCCCAAGAATAAAAAGGAGCAACCATTTTGGAATGCTGGATAACGTCAAAGAGGCCACATAGAGGTGGCTGAACAATTTTCTTGTCGATGCCTTCCAGGAAGTATACCGAGACTGGCAGAAGCACTGTCATCCGTGTGTCTGTGCACAATGGTGCTATATTGAAGAATTTTAATATTTAATGCATTGATCTGCAATGAATTTTTTCCCGACGTCTACTTATTTTAGGGACAGGCCATGTATTTGGCATGGGGTAATTTTATTTGGAACCTAGGAAATACATGACTTTGAAAACTGATAAAGGTATCTGTATCAAACTTGGGGAATGAAAAATGTTGGAGGAGTTATACCAAGTCACACCTTTGATCCAGAGCAGAGAGCGATGGAGGTGGAAATACGGCTGAAAATGAAGTTGGGACGAAATAACTGGAGAAGGATGAGTTGGGAGGTGTGCTACAGAAAAGTCTACTGTAAGATGAAAAAATACTAATCTTTGGTGAAACTTGTGGTTCTCAATTATTAATTACGCCTGTTTTACAATCCCAGGGTAGTTAGGTGAATGCCACTGTGATGTAAATGATGAGTTGGATGTGTGCTGTCACACGGAGGGACAAGATAAAGAATGACAACATTCTAGGAACATCAATGAGGTGGGATATATTTCTAAAAAGGTAGAGGGCTCAGATTGCTTGGACATGTGGTGCAGAAGAGTGGAGAATATGTTTGAGAAAGAGTGGGAAGTCAGAAGCTGTTTGGAAGAGGAAAAGTGTTAGCTAAAATGGAAGAGCAGAAGAGGGAGTGTAAAGGGAGCTCTAGATGGGGAGAAATTGAAGGGAAGGATTGAAGGTGGAAACACCATGGGATAAGGCTTGGAGAAAGTAGAAACTGTTGAAGTACAATTGGCTCTTCCCCATCATTTTTCAGTGGTAACTTTGGTACAAAATTACATTGCATTTTTTGAGAAGTTTTTTTGCGTGATAACTGAAAAATCAGTGTGTATCTTCATCAACCTGCAAGGTGATGTAACTGTGTATGTACCTGTGGCTTCAATGAATAATTCCCCCTAGGAGTTGCCTTATTTGATTCCAAATAATTTTGTTGTTTTGCAAAGTAAGATTGGTTGGGGTGTCTTGGTGAATCCTTACACTTTTTTAATCAAGAATCTACTGTATGTATGAAGGACAACATAATGTTGTACTACTTATGTCTAAGAATGGGTCTTGGATACTATGCATTGGATATTATATTGTTATACAAATGTTCAGCTTGTGAAACCAATTATAGGAGTTAAAGTTGAATATCAGTTCCGGAAACAATGTTTTCCATTTCAATTCTGGTTCTAGTCTCAAGAACCAATGGAACTAAAGAACTGAACCAACCCATCACTAGTAATGGCTCTTGAAATTATGACTTGGTTTGGAGAAAAACCACCCATTGTATTGTACAAGTTTCTATGAATGCAATGTTTATTTTAACATCTTGGTTACTGAGTTCTTTCAACTATCAGGTAACTGATTATATACCATCAAATTTTCCATTGATTTCTGTGGCATGATTAGATAGACTACTTATTTGATTATTGATTTTGAAAGTATTAATGAAGTAAAATGTTTGTTGTAGGTTTTTTCAGAGCTGGCAGAATCTCAAGGACAACAATCCATATGTAAATAAAGTGCTTGACTGGAAGATAAAATATGATGAAAGTGAGCATCCAGTGATTCGCGCATCTCGCCTGCTAACTGACAAAGTCTCTGACATCATGGGAGGGCTTTTCCAGAAAACAGAACTGTCTGAGACACTCACGGAAATATGCAAAGCAGACCCAAGTTTTGACAAAGGACAATTTGTTAAGATGTGTGAGACAGACATAATTCCTAACATTCTTGAAGCAATGGTGCAGGGCGAACTGGATATTCTCAAGGACTGGTGCCATGAAGCTCCTTATAGGGTGTTGGAAACACCAATCAAAGCTGCTAAATCACAAGGCCTGATTTTTGATTCTAAAGTATTGGATGTGGATAGTGTTGATCTTGTTATGGGGAAAATGATGGAGCAAGGGCCAGTTCTAATTATCAGTTTTGTATCACAGCAGATTATGTGTATCAGGGACAAAGTAGGGAAAATAGTTGAAGGAGACCCAGAAAAAGTACTTAGAGTAAATTACGTTTGGGTGTTGTGCAGAGACCAGTCAGAGCTCAACCCTAGGGCTGCGTGGCGTCTAATGGACTTGTCAGCTAACAGTACCGAACAGCTTCTGTGAATGCCTCTCTTGGCAGTGCATTTGTTACCAGGGAAGCTTTACAATAAGTGGAGTTTTGTAAATTATTTGTAGAAATTGTTATTACCACCAATTCTGCTAAATATTGTCTAGCTCTGAGAGTTTGAGAAAGTTATACTCATTCCCTTCAAATGTGTGATCTCATCCTTTTAGTTTTTCCAAATTATAAATTGTTTTAACAGCTGACAACAGTTCGTTTCTTGGTTTGGAGAAAATTGAGTATTTGCTCTTACTTTTTTTCATGTTATGAAGTGTACAAATATTTATATTGGATTATTGATATTATACACTAACTTCTGTTCAACTGAAGTGAGAAAGTGTTTTAATATTATGTTAAACTTTTATCCAATCAACACACCGAATTAGAATGGAAAAACACATTTGTCTGTGGATCTAATAGCTTGTTTTAAAGCTGGTTTAAATGGTTTAATAAAATTAACAGTTGATACAATCTTGATAATAGTTATTTGTCACTGAATTAGTTTATTGTGTCCCTAGAATTTTGTTCTAATTAGTTTTACATTGGGATTATGCCCGAGTATTGCTGTTGGAATGTGATGCCAACAACCCTATGAGATTAACGTATTTTCCCATCAATAACGCACACCTTATGTATAATGCGCATCCAGAACTTTGTAGTTACAATGAATTTGTATAGATACCGCACACCCAGGCTTTCATAGTTATCTTGAAATGTATCGATGCCGCACATCTGTAAATACATATATATATATATATATATGTATGTATATATGCATGTATGTATATATAATATATATGTATGTATATATGCATGTATGTATAATATATATGTATTTATATATATGTATGTATATATATTTATATAGAGATGCGCGTAAAAATAAAAAATAGTGTGTAAAACTACGTCCATATTGGATGTGTGCGTGTAAAAAATACGTCTGTTTGGATTTTTTCAATTTTCATTGCATAAGGCGCATCGCCATTTTTTCAATCATCTGAACATTTTGGTATAGTTAACGTGTGCGTTGTTGATAGGAAAATATGGTAATTTGATATTTTCTGCCTGGAATATGTTTACATGAATAGAAAAGTATGAAGAAAATGGAATTGTTAACATTAAAACATTAGCAGCTACACGTATATTGTTTATTCGTTATAGAATTCCAGAAATTCATAATTACTGGGCCAAAACACCTTTCAGCTGCATTTTTTGCTGTTCTGAAGCATAATTCACGAATTCCAGCTTTATCATAATAATGTATGACAACCTTCTCTCTTTGGTTCTCATTTAAAAATTTTATGAAACACTTTAGAATATTATCGCCGAAATTTGTATTAAAAGCAACCATTTTATCTGCCCTAACATCACCCTCATATTTCTTAAGATTAAATGCCTGTAGATTCCAAGTTTATCGTGAGAGAGAAAATGTATTTATGTACTAGCAGAGGGACAACATCCCCATTAGCACAGTGCATATGAAGCCTTGCAGCAGCACCACAAGTGAGATTAAACTAAATGCACTACCATATATACATTTAAGATTTGTGTGAGAATTATTTTAGGAAGTAGTTTCAATGAAACATTTTGTGTTGCTTACTACAGGCTCAGAGCAGTGATATGATGGAAATTTGTTATTAAAGCAATCATTTGCAATGCCGGATGTGGGGAAAAATACTTTATAGTAAGCATTTTGCCAACAAATAGGCTTATGCTTGGAGTGCCAGTGAACTCCTGGCCCATAAGATGCAGGCTGATTTGTGAGCACATTTAGGAACAAAAAAAAGTACAACTTATGCATCAAGAAATAAGGTACATTTTCAAATTGTATAGTGCAGCACCTTTGAGAGCTCTTATAGTAAATACCTAGATATTGAGCTGAGCCTCAAGTTTCTTTTTTTTAAGGATAGTGTTAATTATTTTCAGATCATTCATTCATATTTAACTTATAGTGTGTACATTACAAATTTGTATGGTCCTGCTTTCTTATTTTCTAGTCTTCGAACTTTGCCTCTTCTCCTTTCAGATAAGAACATTGATATGAAGATTATTATTAATTGACAATACAATTTTAGTAAAAAATTTTATTACTCATATTTACATAAATACAAAAGCCAATCATTAGAGATGGTGGAAAGAATAACTTTAGCAATTCTGAACAGTATAATGGTGATTTACTTAGGTCCTAACATTTGCTCAGGTTTCACCCAATTATTGAAGTCTTCCTCTGTCAAATATTTCAAATTGAGAGCAGCTTGCTTCAGCGTGGTACCTTCCTTATGGGCAGTCTTGGCAATTTTAGCAGCCTACCATGTAAAAATAATAAAGATTAATTTATGAATTGCACTTGAATTCTGTGCAAAAATATCAATTACACACCATCAGGTAGATGCGGTTCAAGCACGGGCACATACCTTATCATAGCCAATATGGGGATTCAGTGCTGTAACCAGCATAAGAGATTCATGAAGAAGTTTATTAATCCTTTCTTTGTTAGCAACAATTCCAACAACACAGTTACTGGCAAAAGCATTGCAACTGTCACCAATCAGACGGATGGACCTACAAGTGTATGAGACTTCATTAGATTTGATTTAATTTACATGTTTTCTGAGAAGCGCAAAATAAGAGGAGTCAAATTAACAGGCATTACTGTGTGGGTCATTCAATAACACCTTAAAAAATACAAGAAATGGTGCTTATTGGAAAAGGTTTGCTTTTGGCAAACCTTTCTCTTAACTAGACAGTTGTTAAAGTTTCAGCTAAATCCATCGCGTGGTTTCATTTTCATAGTCGAGTGAAGCAACAAATGTTTATTCAGAAATATGGACAAAGTGGCGGGCTGGGATTAAAGAAATTCTATTGAAAAGCTATAAAAAAAACATTTCACAAATCGTGAACATAGTTAAGGACATCCAATGGAAGTGACTTCCTCCAAAATGATTAACAAAATCACAATATGGTTTTGAATGATTAATATTCATATCACAAGGTACAAAAAATTTCATTCAAAAGAAATCTTGGCAAGATGGGGGCCACATTTGCTTTGAGTTAAGAATAAATGCAATCGTGAGGTCTTCAATAAATGCAATTCTGAGGCTGGTTTGGTGCTTTACCATCTTGATACAGAACTACACTCCATAGCCAAAGGAACAGTCTAAACACTGAGTTTATAAAGGTAATCCAGCTCCGAAAATGGTAAAAATCATCTGACAAGGTGAAGAGGACCAAGGTATTTTGGGATGAACACAGAATCATCTACATTTGATTACTTTGGAAAAAAATAAATAGCCAGTTATACTACCTTGATCAAAAATTTCCCGGAATTTATTCAGAAAATTAAAAATACAAGTTTATTCATCTAAATCTATATTGTCCCCTTCAAAGTAATCCCCATCGACTGCAACACACTTATGCCAGCGCTTGATCCAATCCTCGAAACATTTTTTATATTCGGTTTTCGGTATGTCCATCAGTGCTTCCTGCGATTTTTCCATTACTTCCTCTCGGCTGCTAAAACGCGTTCCCCGTAATGGTTTTTTAACTCGATTGAACAGAAAGAAGTCACAGGGAGCCAAATCAGGTGAATTCGGTGGCTGTTGGATGGTATTTGTTGCATTTTTCGTCAAAAAATTACGAATAATGATAGCACTGTGCGACGGTGCGTTATCATGGTGCAAAATCCACGAGTTTTCTGCCCACATTTCTGGTCTCTTTCGGCGAATTGCTTCACGCAAACGTCTCATAACGCCCAAATAATACTCTTTGTTTACTGTCTGGCCTTCTGGCAAAAATTCATGATGCACTACACCGTTGTAATCCATGAAAACCGTCAGCATTGCCTTCTTTTTTGACTGAAAACGACGTGGTTTTTTTGGTCTCGGCTCATTTGGTGAACGCCATTCACTTGCCTGATGTCTGGATTGCGTGTCGTACTCATAAACCCACGTCTCGTCTCCAGTAATGATCCTTTTGATGAATGTGGGATCGGATTCAGCCTCGCAAATCATGTCTTTTGCGACGTCAACACGGTCTCTTTTTTGCATGAAATTGAGGTCTTTTGGCATGCTACACGACGGAAACCCAAATCATTAACCACAATGTCTTGGGCGGATCCATAGGCAATGTTCAAGTCCTCCGCTATTTCTCTGATGGTTAATTTGCGGTTATTGACCAACATTTCTTTTACTTTATCAATTTTTTCACCGACTTTCGATGTCGATGGTCTGCCACTGCGTTCATCATCTTCGATTGACTCACGACCACTTCTGAACCGCTCGTGCCACTGGTAAACGACCGTTTTTTTTAGAGAATCGTTGCCGAAACACTTTTCCAACATTTCCAACGTCCGTGCGCCACTAAATCCGTTTTTTACGCAAAATTTAATACAAGTTCGTTGTTGCAGATTTAAATCCATTTCTGAAATTGTAAAAAATCGCCAACACACACAGAGATAGATGTACTCTTGGCTACGTAACTTTTGCAAATGTCAAGTTATGACACTAAGATTTAAAGGGAATATCAACAACAGATGTACCAATTTAACAAAAAAAACAGAACTCAAATCGGAACGATGGGAGCGCCACACGGTGGTTATTCCGGGAACTTTTTGATCAAGGTAGTATGTGTAGTTTTGCACAGGTTAGGCAAAGAAATCAAGAAAAACTCCTCATTCGACAAAGAAAAAAATTACCTTCCATCAAGACTACATTGGTTCACACCTGAACAGTTCTGGTGATGAAAATTATGGAATTAGTCTAAATTATTACTACATCCATTGTATGCAACAGATTTGGCCCCCAGTGACTTCTTTCTATTCACAGACTTGAAAGGATGTCTCAGTGGAAAATGAATACCTCAGAGCAAGATCATTGCCAACACATGCCTACTTTTTGGACAAGTTAAAAAGGTTGGGAGAAAAAGTGTACCCAAAAACGGTTTTCTCTACTTTTTCTAAGGACTTATTGAATGACCCACATACCATTCAAATATGACAGATACGAACCTAAGAACATTTGCAACCATCATTGGCTTGAAGACATTGAGTTCAAAGTGTCCATTACTCCCTCCAATGGTGCAGGCAACATGGTTGCCCATGACCTGTGCAGCAGCCATTGTAATTGCCTCACACTGAGTAGGATTTACTTTACCTGAAAAAAATGTTTAAAATACACATATTAGAGAAGACTTAGAGAGACATAATACTATTCTTAGAGAAAGACATAATACCCAATAAATATAATAATTAAATTCATGATAAGGTATGAAGAAATACAATCCAGTAATCTATATCAATAAAATAACAAGATCAGAACTTAATGCTTCTGTTTTTATACATAATAAAATCTATAAAAGAATAAAAATCTGTAGATATGAGCCAAGAGTTCAGTGCATATTTAAACCTAGGCAAAGTGGCTCATAGGATAAGAGAATGAAAGAGTGTCCATAGCCAATCTTGCATTCAGCTTGCTATGCTGTGCAACTGCTAATTTGCTAGAACAGCAAGTATTTCTTGCCAAACTGTTGATGGTTTCTGGCATAACTTTATGGAATCAATTCATATTGGGAGTGAAAAAATAGTAACTTAGTGATTCCACTGAAAATCTCTAAAGAAACGACCTGGGTTTCAATGTTCAGAGTAATCTTCAGGTCCTGAAGATGACGTTGAATGTCGAAACCCAGGTCGTTTTGTAATAAATTTTCAGTGGAATCACTAAGTTACTATGTTTTCATTCTTGCCATACTGCCAAGAAAAGCTGTGAAGACTCCACTGCATTGTTGACAGTGTCTACCTACTTCAGGACTCTCAACAAATGGTTAATGCCACAGATAAAGGGGGTATTACAGAACCAGGGGATTACGGGAACTATCAACAAGAATGCTGCTTTACATTTTCATCATGAAGTAGTCATACTTGAATTTTCCCTGGCTTTGGTTAGGGGTAGAAGCCTCATGAAATGGCCTCTCAGAGGTCCCCTGGTCTGTTAATTGATTTCTTTTAGTGGATGTGACAATATTCTCCCACTGCAAGAGCTGCAGGCAGAAATTGAAGCCTGAGGTAATATTTATAACTAAGTGAAGTATGGTGAGGCAGGAGATTGAATGCCACTATTATATTGAGTTACTCGAGATGTCCATATGGAACTTCAGTGACCTTTTTGGGCTAAATAAAACTTATTGCATTGATCTTTTAGATGATATGGGTTTCAAGGATTTTCATTGAAATGGCACCAAATTACTGGGCACAAAACCATAAAAAATTTACAAATACCCTGCATTTCCTTTTTTCTTGGTTTGCAGTAGCCCTAGTTTAAAAGAATAAAAGCCCTCCTTGCTTTACAAAAAATGAGTGAAGTAAGCTAAAACACAATTTTACACCTTTACCCTTTCTCTAAAATTCTAAGGGTAAGGTTTCGGAAGGAACATGATAGGAACACATGAAATAAATGCATTAATATACTCTCCAGATTCAATAAACTCCTACTAAGTCGCAATTAGTGTAATCTAGTCAGGTTGGCATAATGATAACATTATCAAGTGGCAGTTTGGTGGTACAGGTCCCAGTTATTGCAAGTATTTCATCTCATTTTCATTTGTGCTCCTTTCCTAACCACCTGCCCCTTGCATCGTCCATGTTTCTATCCCATTCCTTTTCTTTCTCTTATTATATGAGAATTCTCCAGTTCTGGCAATACATTTTTTTTAATCGACTCAGTCCTACTACTTTTGGGACAGACCTTTTATGCATATGTGGTCGAAGGGCCAAGCAGGTACATGGCCCAAAGGGTTTACTTTATGCCTCAACACCTAAACATTAAGAATAAATCAATTGAAGACATAAAGAATGCCTCTCTGATAGTATGACCTGACTCTTGTTGCAGCCAAAATAAAAACGTGTTTTATTTCAACATCATCTTGTACATAAAAAAAAACATTTGATTCCATGGAGCACAAATTGCCTATTCCAGGGCATACCTTCCTTAGGTGCAACTAGAGATTTTGGCACCAGAGGATAGGAGACCCATGGATGTAGTCAACCAAGATTCATTGTACAAACTTGTAGAATCAGAAAAACTGAAAAGGCGATAAGGACATTTGAATGACACAGGCAAGTCATTTCATTTCAATAAACAAAGTAAGGAATAACTTACTTCCAGAGCCACTGATGCAGAAGGAAGATAACCCCTTTACAGAAAGCTGCCAGAGTATTATTCCCTTGAGAACACCCCAATAAAATATTTATAGGATCCATAATAATAATCACAGGATCACAATTCTACTGAAACACCTGAAGTACTCAATTTTGAAAGAGGACTGAAACTTACTATAAAGCACGAAATTATTAATAAGAATATTAACAGAGAAAGTATAGGATGGTTGTCATATTTACACAGTGAAGTGACATCAATAGCACAAGGGGACTCTTTTTGTCTCACCTGGCATGATGCTGCTTCCTGGTTCATTTTCAGGTAAACTAAGTTCACCAAGTCCGCACCGTGGTCCAGAGCCAAGGAAACGAATGTCATTTGCAATTTTCATCAAACTGCAAGCAATGACATTTAGGGCCCCCGACACCTCCACCATTGCATCATGGCAAGCCAAGGCTTCAAATTTGTTTGGAGCTGTTGCAAAAGGCAATCCTATGGAAAACAATCACCAGCAAATTTATCAGCAACCCCAAACATTGTGCGGGTCAATCAAAGAATTTAAAAGTGATCTGAATTTTACCACATTATACAAGTAGGCCACAGTAAATTCAGGAACTGATTATCTGCTCCAGTTATTTGTAATTTTCAGGTAAGTTGGGAATTTGAAGGTAGGTACGATTTCATGGTATGGCACAAGGGTGACAATGAAGACTCGGACTACTAGCCTACTCCAAATGGAAGGCACCACAAAAAGGGAGCAATATTCCAGAATTTTGCATGTCCTCCACATTACATTCTAGTGGCAGCATTGACTATTGCTACAACTACAACTTACGGAAAGCCTGTGAGATAGCTTCTATATCACCTATCTATTAATGGATCCAAAAAATGTTATATGGACATAGGAAACATATCTGTATTGTGCATTAATTCAGAGACCCATCGACACAAGCACAAAAACATGGATAATTAATCTGAGAGATTCAAATCACAAAAAATTTGTAGATGTTAAAGAAATTAAAATAAACATGTTAAATGGACTTTAAGTGCCAAATCAAATGATTAACTTTTGAAAAATCTAACCTCATTTATTTGTACAAAATAACACCAACTAGAGAATCTTTAAATATTAGTTAGGGATGAAAATTTGGTTAATTCAGCCAATGGAATGACCGTTGAACCAACAGGTGCATGTATTATCTCAAAGTAAATTACACTGAACTCGCCAGAACAAAACCATTTGGACAAATATGTACTACTAATCCTCAATAATCAAAAGGCAAAGATATTAAGCTATGCAATAAGATGTACTTGTATGCACTGCAAAGCAGTAATTGCGGAAGCATTTCATGGTAAAACCAGATTGCAACAAACAAATATCTTAGAAAAATTATCTAATTCCTTTCCTCAATTGAAAGCAGTTTCCTAATAAGATCTTGGGCCCAAAAAATTATAGTCCTTATATTAACTGGCATAGCTGTCCAAGGGCCACGCTAGCACGTAGGTGGGATCTTTTATCCAGGCTGGGGGGTCCTGAGCAGCCTTGCCAATATTTAGCAGAGGCATTTCATTTGGATGCAAAAACCTGATAGCCCCATGGGGAGTTAATAACAAGAAATCCTGAGTACATATCCAGGAGATACCTTTGGACAACATCATTTTCACTAGATGGGTGCTTTTTCTGGTTGCAGATTATCCTAGGAAACCACAAATCGCACTGGGAATAAGGAACCTGTCTCCCATATTGCCTTGATGCACGAATTTCACATGCTATTGGCTTCAGTAGTAAGTGAGCTATATCTCTACCCATTAAATCAATCTTCATGTTGATTTTTGCATTGACAATGTAAATTACAATGAATTTATGTTGTTTTTGAATGAATTATAACTGGAGGAATTTATTGTGCAGATGTGATAAGATTCATTCGACATGAACCGTGTCTGGGCATCAGTAACTAAAATGCATACATACACAGAAGTTAATAGTATATATATTTATTATTTTTATACATTACAAATATATAATAATATATAAGACAGCTGCAGGACAGAAGATGGAGAAGAAGACCGAATTAGTTAAAATAGGAAATAAGAATGTTAGGACAATGTTGACGATAGGAAAATTAAGAGAACATAAAGCGAGAGGTGGAAAGAGGAGATAAAGATATTTTAGGTTTATGCAAGGTGAGATGGAAGGATAGCTGGGATTACTGGAGTGACAGTTATGGAAAAATATAAAGCGGAGGGGACGAGAGCCAACAAGGGGTTGCCATTATATTGAATGAAGAGGTAGGAAGAAGCATAGTCAACATAGAATATGCAATGGTTAGAATATTGCAGACTGTGGGTGGCTTAAACTCCCAGCAGCTCGTTCATGCAGAATTGGCAGCCAAAGTGGGTTATTGCACCCCTATCCAACCCGGGCATCTGAAACCCAGCTTGGAACCAGTGAGCTTACCCTTTAAAGAGACCCTTTTTCTTCCTTTAACGCATAGCATATTATGGGTATTTCAGGGGACAAGGATGGGTAGAAAATCTGTACACATGGTATTATTTAAATTAATTGACCAATAAAATGACTGAGATACTTTCATTGACTATTTGAGTAATGAATCCACAGATATTGTATATTCAACATTCCAAAGGTAGCTTATGTGGTATTTGATCATCAGAATTTAATTCTTGAAATTACGTATTGAATATTTCTTTTGTTTGTGACTTTTGAAACACTTATTGCATTCACGAACCTTTTTACAGTTTCAAATTAAATCAAAGCAACTCATACTTAAATATGCACTACATTCACAAATGCATATTGTATAATACTAAAATATTCCAAAGTAATTGTAAGTAGCATTGAAATTATACTATGTCCTAATGAATGTGGGTGATATTTTTATTCAATGAACTGACCTTGTGAACTTTTACTCGAAACACTTAATGATTTTATTTACAAATTATACCTTGCAACTCTACACGTCCCATGCCTGAATTGGACTTTTGACACTGGATACAAACACACCTGTGATTTTTGATACTTCAGCAGCAACCTTTTCTGCAAAACCAATCCTTGTATTCAAACCAGTCCCTACAGCAGTTCCTCCGGCAGCTAATAAATAAAGACGAGGCAGGGTGTCCTTCACACGATGAATCCCAAAGCTAACTTGTTGAGCATATCCACTGAACTCTTGACCTAATGTCAATGGTGTTGCATCCTGAAAAAGTTACAGCTATTATTCACTGACTGCAATGGCAGTTTATTCAAAAGTCAAGCGTTTTGCAATCCAATAATAAGCACCTGAGTGTGGGTCCGTCCAATTTTGATTATATTGGCAAATTCCTTGGCTTTGTCATCAAGTGCTTTGTGAAGACTTTGGAGGCCAGGAAGTAATGTTTTATGGATTTCAACTGCGACAGAAATGTGCATGGCAGTGGGAAATGTATCATTGGAGCTCTGAAAAAAAATATTACCAATGTCTCAATTTAATCATTCCTGTACACTTATGACGTGCCTCATGACTATTAAAAAATTGTTACTCACCTGACTTTTATTGACATGATCATTCGGATGGACAGGATCCTTACTGCCCAAAGTTCCACCAAGAATCTCAATAGCTCGATTGCTTATCACTTCATTTGTGTTCATATTGGTTTGTGTTCCAGAGCCTGTTTGCCATATGACTAATGGAAAATGTTCAGTGTACAGTTTTCCACTGATAACCTTAA
This sequence comes from Hetaerina americana, assembly GCF_022747635.1. Classification (NCBI taxonomy): domain Eukaryota; kingdom Metazoa; phylum Arthropoda; class Insecta; order Odonata; family Calopterygidae; genus Hetaerina; species Hetaerina americana. The sequence continues at coordinate 13,567,641 of NW_027286763.1, forward strand.
AGTAAACAACAAGGCTTCTATAATTACACCTCCGTATCCACTATAATTCATATTAAATCTTTTAAACACTTCTTTGTTATACATCTCTATAAATATAATATATATATGTAGGTATATATATATATGTATATATATGTGTGTGTGTATATGAAAATATATACATACATATATGTATATATACATATATATCTACATTTATATAAATAAATATATATATATATATATATATTTATATATATATATATATATATATATATATATATATATATATATTTTTTTTTTTTGTTGTACATCTCTATACATGATATTTAAGATAATAAAGAAAAATTTCATAAAATATCTGATATACCTGAGACCAAATAGTCATTTTATCCGTTCCATGTGTATATAATATGGTGGAGAGAAAAAATTGGTTTTAGCCACACCAGTATTGGCCAATGCACATAAGTTGCCAATTTGTGTACCATGGATACAAATTACTATTATTACAACAACCACTTCTCCATTATTACGAATGAAGAAACATTTACAAATACTTTGAGGACATTAACTTACAGGGAGGCTATTGCAGGCAAAAATTCTAATCGAAAATAAAAAAAGAAATTCCATAAAGGCACTGATACTGAAAGGCATTTGACACACTAAATTACATTCAGAATAAATGCAATCTGTGTATCCTTGCATCAAACTGTAGAAACTTCAAAAATAAGCCAACAAACCTTGTGAATTAAATCCAGAGTTATTTTACTGATATTGCTATAGGCATGGAAAGTTATCTGATATGGCTATAATACAAATGATCATGATATTTCCACAGTTTTCCAATGAGATAGATGTAATAGAACCGGAGGTGGAGTTTTTGTGGCAGTAAATATGTTTCTGACATAACAGTTTCAGGTTCAACTTTGTGGAATTCCTACATGATGAGGATAAAAAAAGAAACTTTGCACTTCCACATAAAGATTTAATATTTCACGACCTGATGATGACGTGCAGAATCAAAACCATGGCTGTGAAATATTAAATCTTTACATGGAAGTGCAAAGTTTCTTTTTTTACCCTAAATATTTTTAACAGCAGATCATGCATTTTTGATTTTAACAACATTGGCAGTGTTTGGTGCACCTTATTGCCATCAAATCAAATGTTAATCGATGCTCCTTTTACAGACCTTCAGACAATTACTTTCTAAAACTTCATGCACTTGACCAACATTTACATCAATATACCCTTCAAAATAACAAAAACATCATCATAATTGGCAGTGACTTTAACCTTCCTGGTATAGTTGGGACAACAGTAGCGTTAAAACTTGAGACTGCAATTCTTTAAAAGCATTAATAAAACGAATTCAGAGAAAATCACTTCATCAAACAGTGCACATACCAGCCCATGGAAAGAATATACAGGGTTTGTCCCAAAAATAAGCAGAAAAAATCACAGTCACATGAGCAACTTTCTAATATTGCAACCGAATCTTTGGGACCACCTTGGCACACACTTTACTCATGATCAAATATTTCTTAAAAATGTGATGCACTGTGGTTTCCAGAATGCTGCACTTTCCTGCTAACATTCTTAAACTTAGGCACAGGTCAGAATGTGCACGTCTCTCAGTTTTTGGACATTTTTGTCGCACTGTTGCTGACGAATATCCAGGTCGTTCTCATCAAACTCCTCTCTATTCTTCCAAAATATCTTATGCCTGCAGGAAACCATTCCTCGGGACATTGCCTCATTTCCGTAAGTATCCTTAACCATGGTCATAGTCATCGAACCCAATTTTCAAAGCTTAACACAAAATTTTATTACGAAACATTGTTCCATGGTGCGTGGCATCGTAAATTTGTGACATGACCCTCAAATTGGTGTCCAGCATAGCAGTGATCCGCACACTGTAATGGCCTGCAGACAGTTGACGTGGGTCTCGTTGCTTTCCAAAGGTCTTGGGAAAGCAACAAGAATCCTTGGGAAAGGTTTCAAAAGACAGTATTTCTCATGATCATAAGATACTACCAAGAAATGGCACACCAGGTTTGAAAGTGTAGCACCATTATATGCGAGATACTAGTTTGTTACAAGCATTTATTCAGTACAAGCCATTGTTAACGAATAACTGAGCACCATTATTTTTCACCCGCATAACAAAAGCATCTGAGGTAAAGTGGATTCAGGCCAAATAACTTTCTGATGGAGCAATGGAATTTTGGTTTGACTCCAAAACCTCTATCTTCAAATTATCATGAAGTACAATAGATATATGTATCTCTACCTTTGCATCGATTAAGCATTGCAGCCTTAACCAACTACCTTCCATTTTTTATTTTTGAACTACCTCATATCCAATGCTGCACTATAACCTCTTACGAGACAACCCTGCTGGAACAATTTTATAGCTTCTATCCACTTCAACCTTACAAAAAACTATCCCTGGAAACTAATTCGATAAATAGGAATGTAAATTACAAGACAGTAAAAAAGCTAAATAGAGTTTGTGTGCACGAATGCTTATTAGACACAAGTGGGCAAATAGGGATTGTCCTAATAAATGCTAGTAGAATGCCACTATATCAGACAATTTCCATGACAGCTAACACGCTGGACATCCCATTTACACAACAATGATCTATCAAGTAATATTTTCTGTTCTCAAAATATGATTACAAAAAATGCCTTAAGAAGAAAGACACATTCCCTATCAGTGTACTCTTAGGTACCTCGTCAGCTGCAGTGCAGATGGCATCTGCAAGTTTAGGGTCCAGGCCAAACTCCTTGTTCACAATAGCCGAGGCCTTCTTCAAAACACCCATAGCCTTGATGACTGGAAGCTACAAGATAAAGGGTTAGCTTGATAAGATACATTATTCCATACTCCACTCATCCAGTAGCATGATATTTGTAAGGTAATTACAATTACAAATTTTAATTAATGTCAGCTGGAGTCATACAATGAATTTGAAATTTTAACGATGAGTTTCCCAATATTTAACAAATTTAGGTACACAATCTGGAAGAAGCTCTATTTGATTAGGTAGTCACAACACAAGTAACATATTGCATGAGTCTCAAATGTTTTAAGCCAACTTAACAGTTTACATTCAACATAAAGATAACAGAAAAGAAAGAGAATGCCTACTATAGGGCTCATTTTGAGATCAACTTACAGGAAGTTCATCAAGACACAAAATATAAAAAACAATCCCGCGGTTAAGAACTGCTGAAAGTATCCTTCAAACTTTCAACAATTATAATCTAAAATAAAATCAATAAACACAAAATTTTTTTTGAAAAGCATAAGTAGATTTAAAAGAAAATAAAGCAGCCCTTTGTTATTATAAAACAAATTTCCTCAGGGAAAAACTGGTTCAAATACCAGAAATTATCAGATTTATAAAATTTGAGAACCAAATTTCAATGCAACAATTTCAGCGTAAAAATCATTCACCTAGACTGGGAATCGAACCCAGATCCCTCAATATCCGGTCGAGTGCTTTAGCCAGTATCGAGGTATCTTCTTACACTCTGAAATTTTGGGGCTTTTAAAGGAACAAGATGTTGTGATGAAAAACCGTACATATAATGTCGCAGGCATTCGTAGTCGTGCGTGACGCGCCACAGTCCACGAGGTTAAAGCCAACTTTTAAACACTTAGGCTGTTTATACCTTGACAAATTCTAAAGAAACTGCGGGAGATGCCGCAGCAGTAACTTTGAACGGAGGCATCCGCTAATGTGAATTTCAATGCAAAATTTCAGAGTGTAAAAATCATTCGCCTTGTATGTACGGTATTTCGTCACAAAATCTTGTTCCTATAAAAAGCCCCCACATTTCAGAGTACGAGGACGCCTCGATAGCTTAACTGGCTAAAGCACTCGATCGGATATTGAGGGATCTGGGTCGGAACTTCGAACTTTTTGGTTTGCATTCCCCGTGGAAAACTAATTTCTCACTCGATGCACTCTGGATGACAAATTGAGTACATGATATTGCCGGTGTTCACACTGAGTAGAAAGTGTTCATCAGTGATAGATGCAATAGCAAATGTCAGTAGTTTACACCAGAAACTTATAAATAATGCCACAAAATTATATTGTTTACTCCTAGCCCAAGATAAATTTATACATGTATGAGTGTAACTACAAGGTTTTTTTACTGCTTCCACTGGGCTGTGTTAGTCTGGGTTAAGTTTCGTATCTCTTGACGCCCAACTCAAAGTTTGATGGTTTGAGTTCTGCCTTGGGCATTGGCATTTAGTGATATGACTTCAGAGGTTTGTCCCCTGGACACGATTTTTCAATACCTCAGGAGTTCCCCTACTTTATTACGGGAGCTACACATTCCTGATATTTTATCGGACACATGAGGCGCAGAGAGCATTCAAGCCATTAACGGTCAAATAAATAATTATTCGATATTAAGCTTCTGACCTTTATTTCATACTTCTACTCACTCACTACTAGGGATCAATATCGTTTCCCGAGCTTTCTTTAATTTTATTTGAAGAGGTTTTCATACATAAAAATTATAGCAGCAGTATACGTATTACTACAAATATTTCTACGGGGAGAACTAGAATTGAGGATGCATTGCTCCCTTTACCCTCTGTAATTGTGCGGGTTTACTGGATATTTTGAATGGACACTGGTCACTACTAGTTCGCAGGGACTACATAATTACTAAACACATATGGAGACAAGCAGTACTTTAAGACATAACCGGTGTTAAGAGAATCACTTACTGGCATTCTTTCTGGATCACCTCCAATTGGAAAATTCATAACAGATCGGACAGTTTGAGCACCATAGTACTTTTCATTGGGAACCTTTAATTCTCCGAACGTATCCCTCTCTGTTCTATGCCCTTCCTATCGATAAAAATGAAGTGGAGAGAAGAAAAGACATGTCTCAAAATTTTAAAATTACGGGCAATTAAGCATTTTACTCTGGAACCATAGCGAATAATATTTTGAAACAATTAAATTACTTCCACCGTCATGAATAAAAATACTTAGTTTTTTCGACCGGACATACAACTTCTTAAAATTATCCAACTAGTCGATAAAATAAAGCTAGGCAAATTACTATTATACATACTAATAACATATACGATCCAAGAGAGAGAATAAGACCCGAAAATAACATCCCTGGTACGTACCATTTTCACAGCAGTAGTACTGATAGACGCCCTTAGAATTCTACGCCGTAATTCCGTATTCTTAAGCAATTCAGTCACGCCGCTCCCGGTGCGGGGCAACCGAAGTAACAATGGCATCGCTGCTTGATTGACCTCGAATGAGTATTAAAGCAGAAACTAACAGGCTCAGCCCGTTAACCCGATACCCTCGGACTTGCGATAACCTCTCCTGAAATATCGAATTCCGCAGGGTTGAGCGATAGTCGACTTGTCAACCTATCGAGTAATTACTGAAAGATCGATCTGCTTTGTCGATTGCGGAAATTGAATCTGGAATCGGCACATTCATTGTGAAGATGGCAGCACTTACAGGATAGCAGAACAAACACAGGAAAAACAATCATTGCCTCCAAAATTGTTTGTGTCATTCTTGTTGTATTACTAAATGAGGGGGTGTGAAACAGGAATCGAGATTTCTGCAGTTCTTCAATGATTTACTTGATCCTGTAATGATGACTGTGCGTATGTTTTCTTATCTTCATGTTAATGCATACTTTTGCGTTGCATAACGACAACACATGTTATAATTAGGGTGGTGAACTTTTAATGTTCTACCGAGCAGATCGTCATATTATCATATAAACCTTTATTAGCCATGATTAAATGATTGCGAGTAAGCTATGAATGCTCTGTGAACAAGCCTCGAGCAATGTCTTGACCTAGTTGAAAATAAAAGTCATTAGAAGCAGAAGTTATCTTGGATAGCCCCGGCGATAAGAGTATTAACTCACCGTCCAGTTCTGCCAGTTCATTGAGATGAATCGGAAGGGTGAACGTTAGCTATTTGACGCGAAGGCATTTCTTTTGGCGGAACATAAATTGTAAATTCTATTGGTGCAGTAGTTATTTGTTCAAATTTTTATTAGATAATTTCATAAAAATGTGTTTCATTGTAATGCTCTAATCTAAGTTCTCTTTTTTGTGGAGGTCCTGGATGCATCATGATTATTATTCCTCTTTCATTAAATGGGGGAGAAGAAGATAGTAAGTGAAACTTTTTAAAGTAGGCACCATTTTTGGTTTTCTTCCCGTCAATAAGCGGAAAGTCCTTGAAGATGGATCCATTTGGGTAATTCCATATCGTTTTAGCGTACTTTTTTCAATGAAGTTAGGGAAATTTAATGTGATTGTCATTTTTTGTGACACTTCCAGGGTTGCGTTCATGTGCAGATGTGCGTTACGGGTACTCTTTGTCATTGTAAACAACATATACTGTATTCCTACTTACGTTGTTTGGATGATGATGTTCTTTCCTATCAAAAAGTGCCATCCTGATTTATACTGGCGAATCGAGGGTTATTTTTTTCACTGGCTCTTGGCAATGGTCAGCATGTGGAGTTGGTCCGCCGGCTACGATAGTAAGTCTTACGTTGTCCAAAAATTTACTGGATGTATATTTGTTTCTTGCTCTTTTCAAAGTATCTTATGCTTAGTCTAATTTGGTTGTTAGTTGTGATTTTCACTGTATTTTGGCAGTTGTCGAGATTGGGGATGACATTACAATTTGTCTTGAAGACAGAACTCTAGTCATTGCTAACCATCAATCTACTGCGGATGTACCTCTTTTGATGGCATCATTTAATGCCAAAAAGAACATATTGCCCAACTTGATGTGGATAATGGATAGGATATTCAAGTATACAAACTTCGGAATTGTATCAATTTTGCATCAAGATTTTTTCATTGTGTCCGTAAGTAAAAGGAAAATATTGGAAATAAAAGATTTGGCCAAGATTTTTTATGAGTTTATTGGGAAACTTGTCTTTTAAGCTTAATCATAAAGTGAAATTTGAACTTATTACTAGAAGCATGTAATATAAAAGTATGTTGATTTTTAGGGAAAAGACAAAAGGGATGCCTCCCTTAAAGCCCTAGTAAGTCATTTACAAGAAGCATACATCCCAAGATGTCGAAAATGGATGGTTCTCTTTCCTGAAGGAGGATTTCTTAGAAAGAGGAGAGAAACGAGCCAAAGGTAAATTGGAAGCGAGCATTGATAAATGCTTTTTAATTAATGAAATCTTACTTTCTTCACTTCTTTAAAATATGATAATATGATGTTTTATAATATCACCTGGTTGTGAGCACTAAATAACCAATATCCTCCTATACTTGGTCCTAGCAGTCTTTTCTCCTGGATTGTGACCATTACTCCTAATATTAGCCACTGGTTGAATAATTTTCACCTGTTCAAATATTTTACCTGGGTTGGTGTCTCTGAAAGGCATCAGTTCAGTCACAATGGTTGTGAAATGAAGAGTATCTGTATTAAAGGTGTACAGAGAATAATAATCTGCTGTAAATAAGGGAATATAAAATTTAAAGAAATAGTTTTAATATTCTAAAATATTCTTAAAGAGTATTCTCACCAATCCTTAAGAAGCAGCTGTCATTTAGTTGTGAAATATTATTCAAAGCTTACGGATGTTTCAACTAGCATCGTTTTTTGTTACTTGTATGTAGATTTTATGCCAGTTTCTTAGATTAATTTCATGATAAAATCTGAGTTGCCATGCTATGACTAGGGTTTTTATATCACTAAAAATGCTGCATGGTTGGTTTGTTAAATTAAGTGAAGAAGAACCATTAAGGTTGATTGTAATCCTTATCAGGTTATCAATTGATGACATAATATAACTAATTATGCAATTTCATGTTGAATATTCCTGATAGTTGGCAGATTTCATGTCAACATTTACATTGTCAGGTTGTGCTGCAACATATGAAAAATGTAAAAGTTTGTGGTTGTATTTTGGTTTACAAAAATATTTCTTAAACATACCAGTATTATGAAGACATTTTTGTTCATTAAGTATGTATGAATGCACACAGTCTTTTAATACACTTGCTCTTGATTTTGGGCTAATGTAATTATGTAGGCATATCCACAAGTAAAAATAAGGCATTTGAGTCGATGAAGAGCCAAGTTTTTCTCTTTTATTTAAGTGAATTGAATGCATCACTTTAAACAATGCTCACTTCTCTCGTCATATTATCTCATCTTCTGCCAGATACTCAATCTCAATAAATGAACATGTCTTCATGTTTTATGAATCTTTAATTTGTGTGCGAACAGTGTTTTGTCTGATTAGATTATTTGTCTGGGGTACTGGTTAGATTCTTGTAGGGAAGGCATGGACTGAGCATAGAAACGCTAAAGTTACAGAATACTTAATTATTATCAGCTCTGAATTTTTATAATTGAGAAGAATTTAGTCACAATTTTAAGGGTTGGTGAATTGTGAAATAGTTATCCAAGGTCACTCTACTCCTAGCCTCATGCAAAAAATGCGAGTCTGTAAAAATGTAAGAATTAGATGAAATATCATCCAAAGCTGGATGTGGTGGAAGAAATCCAGATTGTGGAATCTGAACAGCAAATGACAAACCCACTTTTCTGCTGCATAGCATGTTTTAATAAATTTGTTTGGGCCCATATAGCCTCAGTTAGAATCTCCCAATCTCAATGAACATTTATAAATGGTTCATGCTCACTGGAAAAGGATGATAGTTATTTGATTCTTCAATTTGCATTTAATTCTTATCTTCTGCATACAATTGAAGTGCAAATTATGTTGCAACCATGGATCAAAGTATGATACAGTTTCTTATTTTTACAGTCTCTTTATGCTGATGCTAGTGCACCAATTAAAATTTTAATGAAGATAAAACTAGGAAAATGGTGACCCTGTGCATCAGACCATAGTTCAAGCTTGATGAAGCCGATAGGTACATTTTTCCAAGCTGCCTTGGAAAATTCCTTTAATTTTTCATCGTCACCATCTCTCTTGCATCCCTCATCTGTGTGCTTTATTTTCTCTTTATTTTCTGATACACACATTGTGTCCCATTGTGAGTGGCACCCTACCTAGCCTACCAGTGGAGGGGTGTATAATTTAGAGAAAGGGATGAATGGTTCCCTGACTGGATACCTGACCACCATAATTTCCTCCATTTTTGTGAGCATTCACACTTGTTTCATTTGCTGTGATTGATAATATTTCCTTACCTTAGGTTTGCTCTCAAAAACAACCTGCCAGTACTACAGCATGTATCTTTGCCACGGGTGGGAGCATTAAAAACTATTATGAATATTGTTGGGCCCCTGCCAGTGGGAAGCAGTAATCCAATGAACAAAATTTATGGTAAGCCAAAGCTGTTTTTTTGTTTTTTTTTAATTATAAAGTTAAAAATATCTACATAGGTATTCCCTGTTACCTGAATTGGTTAACACTGATAGACTGCTTTTGGAAATATAACAATTATAATGTTTTGTTTGAGTTTAACATTCTAGTTGCAACTAAATGGCCATTTCTTACATTTATCTCATTTTATATCAAAGAAAAAACTGTGCAGTGCCAAATTTTATTGTGATTTTGAAGATTTAATGATAATTGCATAGTTGGTTTTTGTTATATTTCTCCAAAAATTGAGAACCTCTCTTGAATGTGTGAAAATTTGAGATGTGTAATGATTTTATTGAAGCCTCATTTAAGGAAAAACTGTAAGCGGGACAATTAGAAAATGACATTCTGAAAAATGGTTATGGGTTCCAGATGAAGAAATTAGACATCAAAACAATGACAGAATTCAATGAAGCCCGCAAGGAGTAAAAGTATTGCAGTCAGGCAGTTACTTTATTATTGTTTCTAACAAGTTTTGCGAGTTATTTATTGACTTACCCTCATGTATTATTTTGAAAAAATCACGTACAATCAATGATCTTGGTTATAATGTTACATCAGGTAATTATTTACTTACATTCAATATTAATTTTAATTAATCATTCATCATATCCATAGGTATTGTTAGGTACCTATAGTATTCGCCCCATGGGATTACAGTAAACAAGTTGCCTTTTCCTAAAGTATGCATTATTATCATCACATCTTGAATGCCAATGCTAATAAGTTAAAATAACTTATTATTGCAAAAAATGTGAAAATAATAGAATTGGCTCCTAATGATGGTGCACTGAACAATAAACACATATAAATGCTTATGCGTATGAATAAAGCATCCAATCCTAAAAAAGTGCATGTGTAATTGTTTTCACTTGGCAGACCAGAAGCAATGTTACCTTGGTCTGCAGTCAGAATGCACTTCATTCAGTGCCTGGCCGTGTTATTAAAATGCCAGTAGGTTTTCTACTTTTCTAATCATGTAGTTCGTGTGTATAAGGAAAATAAAATACCCAGGTTAAGCTCCTAAATATGATACCTAAATTTACCTCTATATTTGTGTTATGTATGTAATATGGCATGTCATTGAATCAACATTGAAGAAATTTATTTACCTGATGGTCAACACATTCCTATGTTATTCATAAATCAGTATTCTAGCTTGGTCATTGAGTTAAAGCATTGCAAATTTTTTGTTCAGCATTAGAATTGGATCCTTGGAGTGTGTTACTCAACTTAAATATATACATTCAAAGTGAATCATGGAGAGACAAAAATCCCATTCCAAGATTTGAATGAATAAGGACACATTGGCTTTTTTGTGATAGTGAGGAAATGGGCAACTCTTTTGGTATGCTCTTCAAATTTTAACAAGGGTTGGATTATTTCCTAATAAGTTCAGACCTCAATGCAAAGTAAAGTATCAGTTGTACATGGATGAGAGCATAATGGGGAAGACAGCTAAGATTTTAAGCATGCACTCCAGTAAAATTAGTGAAATAAGGACTCTAGACAAGAAGTTTGCATGAAAGTGACACTGGTTGCATCTGCAATGCGGACAAGGGATAAAAATTAAAGGAAACTATTCTCTCCATATTTTGTTCCAATCTTGGTTTGTGGCATTGTAATTGGGGGCATGCACTACAATGGCATTACCACTTTAGAAGGGAGAAGCTTAATTGAAATAAGTTAGCTTGAAACAAGAGTGTGCAGAATATTATACATCAGTGAAAGAGCCTGAAAGCAAAATCATTGGGAATGAAAAAATGGCACAGTTCCTGAAGAGGAGGTGAGATCTGCATTTTCACTGCTACTACTACACTTACTACTTCAACAAGTTTTGGTTCACTGTTTCTGTCATGGAGAGAGAAATGGAAAGCAGTTTTAGGTGTAACTTTGTGGAACTGCTTCATGATTTTAGAGAACTGGAAAACTTCTTTAAATCCACTTATAAAATTTTGGGGGTGCGGAGGTAGACCAGAGGAAGCATGTCTGCCTGTGGACCCAAAGGTTGCTGGTTTGCATTCCGTGACTGGAAAAACATTTTTCAGCTTATAAAAAATTTTTCAGTGGTTTTTCGGAACGAGGCAACCACACTTTAACAGAAAAAAAACGCAGTAATGGTATTTTGGAACCGGGCAATGAGATGAATAGACTCCGAGTAAAAAGCTACCCTGAACCCAAGGTGAAAGGCAGCAGTTTCACCATTAGGCAGTGGTGGCAGAGACCAAGTGGTAGCTGCAGTAGACTAATCCTAGGATTGAAAAAAATTTTTAATACCAGACTTTCATTATATTTTGCTTTTTTTCATTTTGTTTCATTTCATTCTGGACAACAACTTCAGGTAAGTTACGGAAAATTATCCACAAGCATATATACTCAAGTATTTGTAGGCGAGGAGGAGTGTTTAGTCGGATGAGAGGGGAGAGAAGGCCGTGGGTTACAATGATAATGTTGGGGAAAGCGTGGTGAGGGATGTTATAATGAAGGAGTAAAGGTACATTGGCAAGGATCAGTGAGGGGCTGCCTATAATTGGGGAGGGAGGAGGAGGTTTAGAGTCGCTTTAGGGTCTTAGGGAGGTTGTCTTACATACTGGGGGTAGGTGGGACAGTATACAGTTTGTGGGATAGGTATCAGGGGGGTTAGGGAGGAAAGAATGGAAACTTCATTCAATAAGTATCCTGTTAAATGCATTTCTATGAAGTTTTTGCTTTTACGGTTATTAATTTTGTCTTGCTTTCGTGCAATATAATAATTCCATAACTTACCATTTTATGTTCCGATAAAGAAGGAGAAAGTAATTTACTTTTTCATAATTTATGCACCCTAGTTATTTCATGTATTTTTGTTATTTTCATTCATCACTTATAAATAAATGAGGAAAGGTGTATTTTAAGAGATAAATAATAATCCTGCTCTTTTTCAGTTTATGTCTGTTTTTGATTTTTACCTTTACTCCAGTAAGTAAGGGTGTCAAATTTATCATTCTTTTTCTCCTGTGATTTAAATTTTTTTTGGATCCCTAGAAAAATGTAAATAAGGGGATTTATTTTTTGTGTTTAACTCAATGCATATGTCAGTGTATGACTTGATTAGTTTTTCTTTTTGTAATGTTCTTATTTGTTCAATGGGAATTCCTGATGCCTTTCCTTTCTTCGGTTTTTTCTGTCAGTGTTTCTATCTCTCTATCCAGTATTCAGTATCCTGTCTTCTTTTGCTGCTGTATTTTCCTCCTCCATTTCTCTCTTCTCCAGGTTTCTGTCCCCGTTTATACAGCTATTCTAAATATTCTTTCCATTTTCTAAATCTTCCTGTGTCTCATTTTCCATTTGTTTATCTGCTGTTTCTAGTTGACAGCTGCAGCCCATCCCCTATTCCTTAAGTGCTAATTCCCTGGCTTCCTTTCAAATTAGGCCATGTCTCCCTTCTCTTTCTAATTTCTCTATTTCATTCCAACTTTCCCTAATGCATTTGCCTTTGGCTTTTTCAGTTTCTCTTTGTCATTTTTCATACGTTTATATTCATCTACTTCTTTTTTTATCCCTTTTCACCCAGCTTTGACTTTCCAGCTCTTATTCATTCTCCTGTACTCTTTGATTCCTAAGGTCTAATCTGCTGCTTCTATTATACTATCTATCATTCATTTACTTCTGTTCTCATTAACACAATTAGTTACATCCTTGTCTTTAGTACAGTGCAACCTTGCATAAAGAGCACCTTGCATTATGAATAATTTGCATACAAGCAAAAATTCCTAAAAAATGACTTTCTAAAGGAGTGGAATTTTACATAACAAGTAATGAGGAGAGGGGAAGTCTTCAATGAGCACTCATTCTGCTAGCATCTTAGTGTTGTTAGTGATCACACATTTTTCTTAACTTGTGTTCAGGCATATTATTTATAATATTTTGTGAAAAATTTAATTACCTTAAGAAAAAGCCACAAGATGACAGCAATAAGAACATATAAATAACAGGAGAAATGAAAAGTCATATCATTGGAAAGTGAAAACAAGTTGTAGGCATGGCTGATCTATCACACGCATACAAATGGTTGGCATCAATGATTTGCACCTCAAGCACAAGATTAAGGGGATAGATGCAACAAAGGGATTGACAATAATATCATGTAATGGTTACATATTCTCAATTATGTTGAAAGGTTGCTTCTCATATGGATAAATGGGGAGAAACTGCAGTGCAACTCTATTAGCAAGAATATCGTTTGTTAGAAGGTGAAAGTTAATTTGCCAACTTTGTTATGAAGACATTACGATCATCAATGGCTAAAGAGGAAATATTTGGGGGAAGAAGTGAGGGGTTCAGGAGTATTAAATGAAGTACTGGCATTCACAGCATTGTGAGGCACATTGAAGCAGCAAGTTCTGGCACAAAGGCAGAAGTGAACTTGATCGGCAATTTCAAGAAGCTCATAGATTCTGAGAGTTAACTGCGGCAGCAGGTTTTTAATTGTAATGAAATGCCATTCTATTGTAAAGAAGCACCTAAGCAAACCTTTATAAAAGCAGAGAAGAATGCACTGCCTGGCCAGGAGCTAATAAAAGGCCATCTCACACTACTATTTAGTGCCAATGCAAGCAGTGATTTGATAGCTAAGCAACTGTTTGTTTACCATTCAGAAACTCAACTAGCCTGATGTGTGTTAAGTTCAGAAGAGCAGGCTAAATGCTGTGTTTTTCTCCAAATTGACTTCAAATTCCAGGCTAATACATTCCACGATAGAAGAACAGATGACAATGATTCATCATCCTAAACAATGTGTGTATCATTGTCTCTAAATAAACCTTATACATACACAATTTATTTTTTGGCATGGAACACATTATTGTATTTTACATTAACATATGTGGGAAAAATTTTTTAACTTAATATTTCGCATTATGAATGAGAAATAACAAAATATGCTCCTTAGACAAGGTTCCACTGTGTTTTATTGAAGGAATTTCCTGGTTCTCCTATTTTATCTCTTCCCTTAGTTTTATGTGTCACCTTCTTTCATTTTGTCATCCTCTTAAGCCTCAGATACATCTTCTTTCCTATGTCATTGTCATATTAAGTATAATCCTCCCACTGTATATCTTTCTTTTATAATTTTCAAACAGTATTACCTACTGTCATATGATTGTCTTAACAGAGTAGTAGTAGTATTTAGGGGAGGTGACCAACAGATGAGGTCATTTGCACCATTAGGGATGGACGGGAAAGAATGAAGGGTGGAGAGAACCCGGTGTCGGCATTAGCCTACTCTTTACGAAAGGCCCTAAGGGGTACGCAGCTTTACATCCCATCTGATGGATGACGTACTCATTCAAAGTACCCTCTATGAAGCACCTCAAGTAGGGATCAAGATACCACTGAAAAATATTCAACACCACCGGGATTTGAACCAACTGGGTGGGAAGACAGTATAGCTACTGCACCATCTCGATCCCCTTGTCTTAGCAGCAGTTTACCAATCTTTGCTCTCTGTCATTTCTGTCTTCTAAACCACATTTTTTAACTTGTCTTTCCATCTTCTTGTATGGCAACATTCCATTGCTCCATTATTTCTATGCAGCCATTCCTCTGCTTCTTTTTGGAGTTCTTTTCAGCAGGCATAGATAAACTTAACACCAATTTAAATAATCATCATGTCCTTATCTTTCCTGTTGAATGATATCATAATTATTCTTGTATTGATATGTTCAGTCGTTGGATATTATCCTTCAACCTCCTTCCTTTCTTTATTCCAGCTCCTTGTTCTCCATCTCTCTCCCCATCAAAGTAGTAAATCCTGTTATCCTCTCTCTTTTTTCCCATAATCACACCATATCACATCCCTTATTCCAAGTACATATAATGTTTATTTCAGTTTCTTGTTTTGCTTTTTCTAATTTTACCAATTTTTTTGTTTGATTTTTCCTTAGCATTATTCTCAATGTTTGTTTTTCTTTCTTTGTCTTTTTGTTTTAATCCTACATTCTCATCTTGAGTCCACTATCTTCTAAGCCTTATTGTATTCCCTGCTCAGGGTTCCAGTTGTGAGGGGATGTTGTACTACCGGATACTTAAAAATCAATTTGTTCAATAAGTCCTTAGATTAAAATAAGAACACATTATTTTGGGCAATTTTTTTTAGTCTTAGCCATAGTCTTCTCTTAGCTCGGTACACTTTTCCACGAATTCCTACAACTTTTGAAATCTGTTCAGAAAAAGGGATTTTGAAATCTTCTAAATAGGCATTTATGTTGATGGATCTCCTCGTTCGACATGAATCATTTTTCACCAAGCCATTTTTTTCGAGTGTGGTAATAAAAAAAAGGGTCACTTGGGGCCAAACCTGGTGAATAGAGTGGATGATGTAAAGATTTTAACTTAAAGTCCATAATCCACACCATCGAAACTGCCCAGGTGTACTGTCTTGATGGAAGAGAATTTTTTTTGCCAAATGAAGAGAATTTTTTTGTTTTTCTTTATTTCTTCACTCAATCAATGCCACAGCATCACAATAATTACCAAAAAAAACCATGGCCATCTAGTTAAATTCACCATATTTGCCCTCTTAGGAGCCAGATGGCCTTCAGAAACCCACTGTTTTTAACTCTTCCTTTGTCTCTGGAGTGTAATAATGTATCCATTCTTTGTCCACAGTTAGTTATTATTGCAGAAACTCATCAGGATTGCAATGGTAAAGCTCCAAACCATCCTCCAAATTGACTGCATAATTGGGTTTATTCTTTATTGAGAGTAAATACAGAGCTCATCTTGTCGAGATATCTTTCAAACCCATTGTTACATGCTAAACTGATTACACTGTACCTTGTGATATGCCTGTGGCCTCAGCTATTTCGTGAACTTAGATTCGTCGATCAATGAAAACCATACCATTGATTTTGTAAATCATTTTGTAGGAAGTCACGCTGGACATCCCAAACCATGTTCATCATTTACGGATGTCTGGCTACATTGACAATCATTAATACAATTGTAAAAACTCACAAACACAGGACCAGTGTGCCATAAACTTCATTCAGCTCAGATTTGATCTCTTTTGGTATTAAGCCTTTTAAATAGAAGTGTTTGATAAACATACAAAACCCATTTTTTTTTTCATTTTTCTAAATTAAAAAAAGTTTGTTGCTTCGATTGACTTTGAAAGTGAAGCCAAGTGTAATTGTAGCTGTAACTTAAAGAGCAGTCTAGTGAGAGGTGAGGCTTACTAAAAGCAAATCTTTTCATATACTAAAAGTACCATCTCTTGGATTTTAGAAAGTTACTGAACAACACGTGTGCTTACATTTCTTGGAAAGAATAGTGTGGTTGTTTTACATTCTTTTCCTCAAATACATTAGGTAGCTTTTTCAGCTTTTATCGTTGACACTATTTGCACCCATTCTATCTAAGTCAGTTTCTGGAATTTCACCATATGTGACAACCTACATTCAATTTCTTCCTCAAACTACAGATCCTATTCTCATGGTAAGTGGCACGTGGAGCCTCAATTTATAGCTGGTGACCCTGTGAGGATCAGTTGTCTTGTATCATTCAGATCAGTACTGACAATAATCATCCCTGGCAATAGGTGCTGACTATATGGTATCTCACAAGTCTCCGAAATCAATATCTAACTGAGAGCATATGTTTTACCTTCAGTAGGTAGAGTTGGGTAAGTTGTCATATGGATTCATTGTATGAGCAATCAAATGCTGAGGTGTTTGTTCAAGTGAAATGTGTGGCCAAAATTGATGAATTTAATTTATTAAAGTTAACTGCATGTGCTAATATTGAAGGAAAGTGTATGTGGTCTCTGAAATAAATGCACAAACTGGTGCAATCTGGGGGCCATGACGCGGACTATAGCCCTGCCCACCGGCGGCGCTAGTTGCCTGAGACCCAATGAGCCATCTGTGCTTGGCAGATCGTTGAGCTGTGCGTATGGTGCCATTTATGTTAGTTTCTGTTGTCCTTACTGTTTGTCGAAAAGGGAAATTTACAAAATCATGG
The DNA here is from genome assembly GCF_022747635.1 of Hetaerina americana. Classification (NCBI taxonomy): domain Eukaryota; kingdom Metazoa; phylum Arthropoda; class Insecta; order Odonata; family Calopterygidae; genus Hetaerina; species Hetaerina americana. The sequence continues at coordinate 13,585,019 of NW_027286763.1, forward strand.
AGCAATGAAGAAACATAGTTTTTCGTGAAGTGCGGTAAAAGTTATCTAGAAATTACATCCTGAAATGTTGGCAACTGTTTGTGGGGATAATGCTCTGAAGAAAACATCCATTTTCAAGTGGATTAAGCAGTTTAAAGGTGTCCGACAAGAGACCACGGTTGATGCGAGGCCGGGAGGACCTTTAACCACCTGTCTTGAGGACAACATTGATCATGTACAGTCCATTGTCCTTACTGATCGTCGAAAAACTGTCCAAATGATGCAACAATTTCAGAGTGTAAAAATCATTCGCCTTGACTGGCATTGAAATGCACATTAGCGGATGACTCTGTTAAAAGTTACTGTTGCGGCATCTCCCGCAGTTTCTTTGGAATTTGTCCAAATGATAGTTGATGAACCAGATTTAAGAAAATCAATGGTGGTTACTATTTTAACCACTCATGATGGATGGATCCTTCACCATGGCAATGCACCAGCACATTCAGCATTGATTGCTCGTCATTTCCTGGCAAAAAATTCAATCACCGTTCTTGATCATCCTCCTAATTCACCAGATCTCACCCGCCCCCTGCAACTTTTTCCTATTCCCAAAATGCAAAAATACGATGATGGGACATCACTGGGAAGATGTGGACACAATAAAGCAAGAAATGACGGGAAAACTAGAAAGAATAACTGCCGAGGACTTCCAAGGGTGCTTTAAACTGTGGAAAAGAAGATGGAATAAGCACATAGCAACGAATGGAGAGTACTTGAAAGGGGATTAAAACGATGTAGACTAAATTTTGCAAAATAAAGTTTTTATTGCCTCAGTTTGCGTATTTATTGGACAGGGTCGTAGTTGTGCGAGGGAATTGTGTTAAAACTCCAGCATTGGGCTCTATTTTTTCTCCTCGTCCAAGAAGATTTATTTTGATCACCATTAGTTCAGCAACTTAGGTGGAACAGCATTTTAATGTTTGAAGACAACTTCATTAATTTTGAAATAACATACTTCAAGGCTTACATGCCTCAGGTCCCATATATTTACTCTGACAGGCAAAAATATTTATCCATAGCATGTGTTATTTTCCAGGAAAACTAGAATTAATTAAAAATTTTTATTCTTGGTTGGTTAGGCACTCTGATTATGCTGTGCACCAGATGTTACAGTGAGATTACTGTTACTGGTCATTTAAACATTTACTTGTATGGTGCCTGTATGGTAGCCATTGTAAGCCCAAACTGCATTTTTTTGGGGCAATGGAGCTCCCTGGAAAACAGGAAATATTCTCTGGAAAGCTCTTTGAGTATTTCTTTAGATTTGGATAGGGGACATACTAGCATGCAACAGATTGTATTTGTTACTGGTCCACTTTGTGTTAAGGGGATAAAATACAACAATAGTTTTTCTAAATGGTAGTATGTATTGTCACTTGTATTTTTGTATTGTTTATTTTATAGCACTATCATAATACACCTGTGTTGTATTAACTGTTGCATGTACTAAGAGAAATGAGTTTATCATAGAACGATTAAATGAAGGATTATTCATAATTCACAAAACATTAGGAAATCTTTATTATTGCTATTATCCTATGCATACTAAATTGGTATTTTTGGATATTTAGGAACCCATAAAATACCGTGAGGGGCATGTGATGGTTCCCTAGATAGAGCTCCTAGGCTACTAAGTGGTGGGCATAGGTTCAATTCTAGGTAATGCCTTTGGTTAACCTCAGTTTGACCAGAGCTGTATGATTTTTTTTGGTACCATATCTTCCAAGGAAACCATAGGCAGCATAGGGAAAGAAACCCTCCACCTTTTCTGTTGCTATATGTGGATTTCACACACTGTTTAGGAATTAACCCTTTTAGTACCAGCAGGTCATTCTATAGGCTGGTTGGGTGTGTGCGAAGAATGCCATGGGCCCATCTATTGGTCAGGCGTTTTTTTGCTCGCCTTTTTACTTTTCTGTGCATCGCAATGCTTTTATAGAGAATGTTTGAGTATCTGTTATGCTTTCTTATCATTGCTGATCAATTGTCATGATGAAAATGTATTATATGTTCACATTTTGGTTATTTGAGCCTAGGATTTTTCTGAATTGTAGTCTACCTTCTTTTCCTACTTATCGGATACCGTATCAATGTAAGCTTGTATATAAACTTACATTTTATCCTGTGTCTCTGTATTACTTACAAGTTTTGTCTTTGTATTACCATAAGATTGTCTTTGTAGCAAGCCCTATTTACTTTGTCCCTCTTGTCCTAAATGGTTTTCCCAGTGACACATGATAATTCATTTAAATGGAAATGAAACATTTTATTTTCACTCTGGTATGGAATTCTCCATAGTAGCCCTCTTGGCATTGCTTTGGAAAAACTAGAAATTACTATGATTACTCAGTCATTCATTGTTGGACTGACTTTGTCAAAAAAAAAACAAAGAATATCTTCTTCCTAGAGTTCCCTGTTTGAAGATTTGAATAGAGGGGGAATAGTAGCTGATTCCTGGGAAAATATTTGGGGGAAGTATTTGAGAACAAATATAACCCTCCTAAATCCCATGGTGTGTAACAAGAGCAACCAGGACCAAAGCGTGCACCCCCTTCTACTGCAGGTCCAATCAATTAATTTTATTTATTTAAAAAAATGCTCTTTTGAAAATATCGGTCAAAGAAACAAATGGACAAATATAACTTTGTCTGAACTCAAAGGCTTCATTACTTGTATTATAAATATGGGTGTAATCAGGTGGCCAACAATAGCTTCATTTTGATTTTCTTACAAATCCCAATGTCTCTCATGATTCCTTGAAATATTTCCAAGAAACTCTTTCCAAATGATCTTAAAGAAATTTTCCCCTAGCTGATACAAAATATTTTGCTGGGCCTGAATATGACCCATGGGCCAAAATTTAACCTCTCATTGGTCATGCCAATATCTTGTTTCAATGCCATTACACTCTGCTTATGCAGTTGAGTGTTGATGAGAGCTTGGTTGGAACCGAGAACCATGCACAACTCTTGCAATATCTACCAAATAAGCACCACAGTTGGTGGAGTGTAAAATTTTGGAAGTTGTGTGACTCTGTTATTAACTATTTTTTGGCATTTCTATACACAAAGAGGAGCAAAGTTCGAAGTAGTTAAAACTGAAATCCAGAAGAATGTTTGAGGATGTAGTGTAGTGATGAAATTATTGATATTAAGGAACTACCTAAGAAATGATTATCACATTTTCAAGGATAATTATTTTTATGTCTGTTCTACTGGCAAAATACTTGCATGAGCTAGGTTGTCATGTTGCTGGTACCATTCGTAGCAGTAGGAAATTCTTACCCAAACAATTGGCTGAAAAATTAGCTGTAGGAGTGAAGATGCTATTCTGTCAAGGCCCTATTCTCACTGCTGCCATGTGCGAATAGTGGTCACGTTTTCCACCATCTTATTATGATTACATGGATGGAATCTACACATCTGACATATTGCTGCACACATATCTTGATGAGACGCGGACTGTGAAATACTTGAAAAAAATATGCTTCAACATATTTTCACGACTGATTATCAACAGCTATGTAGTATACAAAGAAAACCTCCCATCTGAGAAAAATCCTATGGCTTGTTTGCATTTTACTATTAGCATTGTGGAAGATCTTGGAAATGAATGTTTCCTAGAGAAAAATAGGAAATGTGAGGAATCGGAGGAACATGTCAGACAAGACAAAAAGCCATTAAAAATACCTGAAAAAAAAAGGATGACTGTTGCGTGTGCAGCATAGGAGTGTAATAGGGAAAGGCAAGTGAAAAACTAGTGCAGAATATTCAATAAATGTGTGAAAGGTCTTCATGTTGCATGTTATCTCGAAAATAAGTGCAATTGTTATATTATGACAATTGTATTATTTATTGTTATTTGTGACATTGTATGTACGGTATTTCGTCATAACATCTAGTTCCTTTAAAAGCCCCAAAATTTCAGAGTTTAAGAGGACGCCTCGTTAGCTTAAGTGGCTAAAGCACTCGACCGGATATTGAGGGATCTGGGTTCGAGTCCCAGTCAAGGCGAATGATTTTTACGCTCTGAAATTGTTGCATTGAAATGCACATTAGCGGATGACTCCGTTAAAAGTTACTGTTGCGGCATCTCCCGCAGTTTCTTTGGAATTTGTTATATTATGTTTTCGGGACTTGAGTAAATATTTTGGTATATTCAATGTAACTATTTTAAAAATGTAAAAAAATTTAATTGGTTTGTGTGAGCTAAATAATAGCAGTAGAAACTAATTATGAGAAAATAATTGATGTGAATTATGATAAAAATTATTAATGACAAATTTTCTAATCTGAAAGTAAAATTTTAAATTTTTAAAAACAATTTTTAAAATTATATTTTTTTCTAAATGTGTAGATGAGATAACAAGGTCATTGAATTTTTTTATTGTACCTGGAACTATTTAAAATTTAGACAAAAAATTAGCTTAAACAGTCATTTTAGGCTTTATATAAATTTCTAAGGTCAAACCTACAAATTCATCAAAACAACCGTGGTATTTTTCACGTGTACCAGGAAAAAGAGGCTGGCACTAAAAGGGTTAATATTAGATGAGTCCTACCCTCGCCTATCAAACCAACCCTCAGTTAAATAGTATGACATAGGAATTCCTGGGAAAGATGGAAATCCTGATGTCTGTGTGAAAACAGCTAATTGGAATAAAAGGAGTGTCTATGCAATTGAAATGTTTAATTTGACTTTGTTGGGTGCAGGTCCTTAATACTTATGCAAATGACTGTAAATAAGTAATTTTAGTTTAAAGAATCTAGTCTAATTTTTAATTTTACGATTATGTTATAAAAAAGAATTTATGATGATTTCTTTCAGATCTCAGTAGGCCGTATGAATTAAAATGGGTTCTGGATATAACCATAGCTTATCCCAATGGCCAGCCATTGGACTTGCCCACAATTGTAACAGGTCAGAGGGAACCCTGCAAGACATTTCTCTTCTACAGGCTCTATCCTTGCCAAGAGGTATAGTGTACTATTGTTATTTATTTATTTTTAGTGTGGGTATCTTAATATTCACCTTGTGCACGAGTTTTTAATGTGACATTTTCCAAAAATGATTATTTTTCTCATAATTTATATTAATCCAAAAGGAGAAATTTGATGTCAATATCTGGTGTTTTCTTTGCTTTCTGCATTTGTTTTCTCTCTAAACAATTGAGAGCTGTTCATTAAAGAGTAATCATGTTTTTTTAACTACATACCTCTACTCATCCTCCAATTTTTGATTCTCCTTTACGTTTTCCTCATCGGATGCAATATACTTGTCTCACCTCTTTTCTAGTCTTTGTACAGAGGGTGGAAATGTTTTCTATAGACACTTCAAAATCACTGGAGCAGCCTTCTCTCACTCGTTCTGCATCCTTCATCCTTTCTTTATTCCTTACATCATTTCCTTCTTCAGAATACCGTCAGCCTTCATGCCATCAGATAGCCCAGCCGTCATGTAATCAGATAGCCCAGTCTTCCTTTTTCTTACCTGCAATTGGAGCCTTTAGTGTCCAACCACTACTCATTATCTTCTCCAGCCACTTATTTGCTTTATTTGAATTCCACCTGAATTCTTATCTCTTCTGATCCATACATATTTAGAACTCTGTTGTTATTCTTTCTCTGTCTAACTCATTTTCTCCATCCTTCTCATTTCTAATCTACGATCATCCTCTTGACCCAGAGACTGAGTTTTACAACCCTTTCCTTCTTCCATGTGCCTGTTGTCAGAACCCTTTACTCTTTGAAAATGCCCCTTTCTTCAGTCCGTGCTTTAATGCCCATTTTACTCACAATTATTGTCCTAGTGTATATTTTAAACCTTGTTTATTGATAATCTTATTCTAATTGTTTTCTTTTGTTAATATTCACTTCACATTTTATGAATTGGTCCTTAAATGCACATAACGGCGATTACTATTCTTCGGGCATCTGGGAAACCGGTGATAGATCATCTGCAAGCCGAAATGGCTCATCGGATCCCTCTCTTACTCATTCCCAACTCCAGCCCATCTAATAATGATTCCTTAGTAAATTAGTGTATCACGTTGGGCGATAATAAAAAAATGTTGCCTATCAATGTACAACTTAATCCCTCCTATCCTTAATGTTTCATATCATTCCTATGTGCTCCTATTGAGTAACCCATTCCTTTAATCTACTCGCATATTCTGAAATATTTTAAGCAACCATTGTAATCTATCAAATACCCACTCAAAATCCACAAAGATACAAACATACAATGACCTGATTATTTATATTTTGTATTCCTTTCTGTAAATGTCCATTACTTAAATCATTTTAAATGTTCCCTTCCCTTTCAACTCAAGCTGATCTTCCTTTCTGGTCCAGACGTTTGTCCTCTCTGGTGATTTTTTAAATTTCTATTCTCAGAACTAACATTTTTGCTAATTGTGAAATTAAACTTTTGGTCCCACTTTCCTCACTAACTGCTTTTCTAATCTTTTTTTGATTTAAAAAACTCTTCAGGCAAGATTCATTTATCAAATTCTGCAAATAAATTGAAAAAAATCTTTGTGCCTATTTGTCTGTGAATTTATTTGGCCTTTTTACATAATGCCTCTTTAAACCAAGCGCTTAATATTTCTGGACTCCTGATGTATTTGCCCATATCAATATTACTTTCTATATCTAACTATCCTAATTTTTTGCCATAATGATCTCTAACATACCTTTCCATCTTCTCTGAATGTCTTTTGCTTCCAAAAATGATTTTCCTGTTTTATCTCAAATGGTCATTACAATCAAGCCTCTTTAAAACAAACCTCCAGGGAAGACAAACACTCCAAAGAAGATAAAAAAATTACAGCATCTGATTTTCTCCCATAATCTAACATTCTAGCTTCAGACTGGCTGTATTAAATAATATTTCCCTAAGCCGTGAAGAGCTTAAGGAAACTTAATCCCTTTAAGCTTAAGGAAATATAATTCAATAGTCAGTCTAAAAGGAGGCCGTAAGAAGCTCAGTCTATCCTTTCCAATGTAGCATTGTTAAATGCATTTTCATGCTATGATGAACGAATTTCCAATTAGCAAAAATGTCTGTTTAATGCATGATACATCTTCTCAAAGATGAATTTATCCTCTCTTTTATGAAAATTGAAAATGTCGATATTGCTTTTACTGATCCAGTTCTTTGATATGACTTGCAATCACATGAAAACCCCGATTTTTTTCAGTCACAAATATCTACTGATAAACTGTAAATATTCAAATATATCAAATTCTGATATTGATTTGCTAAAATTGATTGGCTAAAGCTAATGTAACTGCTTCACTGAAATAATCCTGAAATTTGAAGTCACAATATATTCAAATATACGTATTAAATTTTCTCTAAAAGAGTGAATAGGCTTTGTAGTCTTCACTTTTTTAGATTTTCAAAACCTTGTCGATAAGTCTTTGAAATACTATTTGCGATTGTATGAAAATATAGTAAGACATGCTCCAAGTGTTGAATTTTAATTATTTGTGATATCCCATCGTACAAGTTGTATCTATGCTTATATGTATCCTTTATGTCATTATCGATCACCTATTCGATTTGATGAATATTGTTTGTATGCTGACCAATTGCAATTGACTATCAGTTATCACAGATGAAAGCAGTAGAAGCACTAATACCTAAATTTGTAAAAAACCATTTTTTCAGGTATCCCAGGTAATTATTAACTGAGTAAAATTATTTGAGGTATTTTCAAGATTTATTAGAGTCATATGTATGCATTTTATCATTAATTTTGGTACCATTTCCTGTCTTTCTTCAAAACATACTCCTATAGGCATAAACTTGAACAGGTAGAACAGTTATCTGATGTAGTAAGTATTTTGAAAAAGGAATGGCAGGGTAGAGGGGCATGAAAAGAAGAATTCATCTGGTAAGGAAGTGTTTTCCAATAAGTGGGAGTTGATGATAGGCATAAACTTTGTCTTAAGTGTAGACATAAAGAAAAGGGTATCGATAATTAAATATGAAGGACTTTTTTTATGACCTAAAAGCATAGTTGTTGAGGCAAGAGGATAAGTTTAAATTGTAGGCTTTGAAGAAGAATGGAGGAAATAAAATGGACCGAAAGGAAAACCAAGAAAAAGTTGTCTGGAAAAAATTGAAAAAAGTAGGGCAAATGGAAACAGTACATTCTTATAGACAATGGAATGCTGTAGATTGTAATATAGGGCTGAATGCTAAGAAAAGGAGATGGAGGTAGGAAAAGAAGAGGCATTTAAATTGGAATTAATGGAGTTAGGAAGTAGAGCTTAATAATGTGTTAATTGTGATAGGTAGTGTATGGTTTAAGTTTTAGTTTCATTTTAGCTAGGGCTTGTGAGTAGCGTGCATTTCTATCCTAAATCAATCCTAATCAAGTAGGCTTCTTACATTGATAATTCCTGCAAAATTTCATCAGCAAAGAAACAATTCACCTTGGAGCAGAATCCAGACTATGGAATGTAGGAGTAGAAAGGGGGAATTGCTAAGGATTACTTAAGGTCCCCCATCAACCCTATGAAAATTAGAAAAGGGATCAAACTGGAAACAATGTGCAATGCCATAAATCCAGCGAGAAACTGATTATTACCGGCAAATTATGAAAAGATTGATAAAACCACATTTAAATGGCTCTTGCAAATACAAAGCCTCAGCATTCCAGTTACTGGCTCTATTACCGGCAAATTATGAAAAGATTGATAAAACCACATTTAAATGGCTCTTGCAAATACAAAGCCTCAGCATTCCAGTTACTGGCTCAGTCCTTTACCACAGTGCTAATCAGTTTGCCATTATTCTTGGAGAAAATGGATTTTCTGAGTTGCAAGGATGGCTGGAAATATTTTAAGAAAGTCCAAACATATTATGGATCTCTCTGAAGGGGATACTGGGAGAAGAAATATTCATCCCAGCAGATGCTAATGCACTCTGGCGGGGTGAAAAATTAAGAGAGATAAGTGAAGTTACCCCCCCAGAAAATATATTCAACCCACGAGTTTTTTAATACATTGACTGCTACCAGAGAGGACAATGGCCATTAAAGTGGATACAGAGGGGTAAAAAATAGAATTTTGTGGAGGGCACTTACAAGAAGAGGAGAGGGAAAATGATTGGACATATGCTGAGGCACAATATATTTTGAAGGCCATAGTTAAAGGAAACTTGGAAGGCAAAAATTGCAGCGGTAGGTCTAGGATGAACAATGTGAAGGAGATGATGGAAATTGTAGGTGCAAGGAACTATGAGGAAATTAAGAGGTTAGGAAAGGACAGGTCTATAGTTTGAAGAGTTGCTATAAGCCAATCTTCAGATTGATGCTCCATGATGATAGTGTTGAAATGATATTCCCAACCAAGAGTAGGAATACTGAGTCAGTAGCTCACTTTTATCAGTAAGCGTTCTTGGCCTAATGGATTGTATCAAACTCTTTGAGTTTCAAGGGATGTTATTTAATGTATCATTAATTTGCATAAAGATTTTGTTTTGTTGTGTGTAATGAAAGTAATGATTGGTTAAAGTTTATTTTAAATGGAGGTAGATAATATCATGTAATCAAATGAATAGTGTAATTGCAAGTTTAATAATACATTGTTATATGTAGCTTGATCAGTGTAATAAAAAAATTCTATCATAACTTAATTGACTTAGTACTACAATGAAGTCTAATGGGTAGATTCCTGTTTTTGGGGTACCTATGCATGTGATGGTGAATGAACCAGGTGTTAGGTATTGTTTAACTATCTTTTTTGCAAAACTGGATTGCTTTTCCTCCTTTTTCCTGCGCTGTACTCTCCTTCCTACCTCTCATATCTTCCCTTATCACTGCTGTATTCCTTGTCCCAAATATTAGGTGTTTCCATGTAGCATGTCCTAAGTTAATGTTTCTCATAGATGATAGAAAGAATCCACTAATTTTTCTCAGTGATTAATGGTCTGTATTCATAAATGGACTATTATTAGATTGGCTAAGTCTGCTTCTACCGCCACCAGTAGCATTCATTCACTCTCACCTGATCCTTATTCACTACATTGCTCTATTTCCTCTTAATAAACATGATTATCCTACAGTGGCTCTCCTCCCCAGTTACATACAACTTTCGATGCCATCATTCCAATAATACCTGCAGCCTCTCAATCTCATTTCATACTAATGTAAGATGTCTTAACATTTCTAACTCTCCTGTTGTCTTCATCTTCCTAAACTAGCTCCTATTCAGACTATAGCAGTCCTCTATGTGTTTCCCTTTCTAGTATTGTTGACTTGTGCAAGGATCTCAGGAAATGATTTTTGCTGTTGACTTGTATCCCACGCAGGCCAGCAAAACATCTACCCCAATAATTTAAAAGTATTGTCTTTAATTCTATTTCTCTGATGAAGCTAATTTGCTGTGAGACATCTAAAATGGATTATTTTTTTTCATTTATTAGATGCTCTAACAAGCCCTGCCTGTTATTTATTGCATTTTAATTTCAATGTTATCCTCTAAAACTTGATATATTACATGAGACAAAATGCAAGCTAAAATTTTCTAAGGATTTTTTATCTAATTTTTACTTGATAAATTTTAACTCTTTCTCGCAAAAATGTTGAAGTTATCAATCGAACCTACCATAATTCGTCTGCAGGATTAAAATATGAGAGACATTACATGTGTATGTTGCCGTTTATCCATTTTTACTCGCTCCTTGTGAGAACATTTTGCTTGGTTACATCAAGTTAGTTGATGCTTGGTATAAATTTTCAACTGTTCCACTTCACATTTACTGTTTAATCTTCTACAAATCCACATCCAAGAATCAAATGATGTCAGGATGATAACAGCTATTTATCAACCAAGTAATGTTTGTGTATCCAAAGTATAAATGAAAGCATTAGAATTCATTGCCTCAAGAGTTGACAATTCTGATTTTCTGAGGAAACTATCTAGAATATCTGAAAAGGACAGTGAGTGTGTTACTTTGTGAGCTTATTGAAACCTATTCCTTTTTTTTTTTAATTTACCTTATGGAGCCATGCATTCATTTTGTATTAATCCTGTATTGATACCTCATGATCAAAAGAGTTTGGTTGCTGCTGAATCTCTCACTCAATCACCTTTACATATTTCTGAATGCTGTGCTGCATATTTGCTAGTAACATATGGCCATCAAAAGCTGCCTCAGTCAATTTCCTAATAATTGTTCCTCCCAAAATAATTATCTTGGTAATGGAAGTATTGATTCAAAAAATTACACCATTTATTCCTTTAAATTTATGTATTATTTTTCAGGAGGAGGACAGTTTTTAGGGGGCTAAGGCTATTCCAGAGGAATGGTTGAAAGAGCTATCAATTTGTCAGCATAGTCAAATGGCTTCAGAATATATTTGGCCAAGGAAAATGTAACTTTCTAGGTATTCCAAATTAATATCATGAAATATGTGAGGTCCTCAGGTCATGCATATCTTCTTGGTAATGTCTTTATTTCAGATTTGTGTGGAACTTGGATCCTTGATATGCAGTGCTTGCATCTGCTGTAGTAGTAACAGTAATTATGTTCGTATGTTATAATAAAAATTTGGTCATAAATACTCGCAAAAACAACTGCAGTTATGATGAACAAAAGAGTTTCAATGCATAGTTGCTTACACAATGACTATTGCTAGTGTGGTGGTAATTAACCACTTATGCCATGCCAGCTTCTTGCAAGCATAGAAGGAACTATTTCCGGAAGGTTTTATTTTTTGATTATTTTAATTAAGTTATATTTTAGTAACTTAGTCTTTTGAGTCAGGTCAACAGTATGGACGGTCACAAGTTTGGCTGTAAATAACCCAAAGTAGCTTGTATGTTATTAATATATGTAATTAAATATCCATTATTGAGGATTGATGGGCAAGCTGATGATAATGGCTAATCATGACGTAATATCTCATGTGCAGTTTTAGTGTTTGACTAGGTAACCTGTGTGTATGTTGTGGAAGCTTGTTCGCTTTCATTTTAAACTGAATGCAGTAGGTTCACTTCACACTGTTGACATATTTTTGCTTATCTAAGAGGTCTTTCAAATCTTCCCCTTCTAGGTTCCGCAGGACAGTGATGCTCTAACAAAATGGCTGTACGATCGATTTGTAGAAAAGGAGCAAATGCTGGAGGTCTATTATAAAACTGGTGTTTTCCCCACAAAAGACTACTGTTCGGAGCCAATACCACCCCAAACTGTTTCACAGGACTGCCTTCGATTTCTCATCCTCCACCTATTCTTCATCACATCATCATACTTTCACTTTCACCTACTCTCATATGTTTTCTCACATTTCTGGTAATCATGTGTGCATATTAGTGATAACACTTTCCTAATTGAAACAATCCAAAGCCTTAAATGTTATGTTTATTTGAAAGAGATAAGTTGGGAAATTTTTCAACTCCTTCATAGCTTCCAAGTGTGTGTGAGTGAGCGAATGTGCATTCATCTTCATATAGTTGTTCACCACGACCATCTTGGACAACTGTCTACTTCTTCTCCATGGGTGCCAATTTAAAGAGTTTGCAGGGTGCCCCTCAAGACTGATGGCAAAATCAGGATGTGATGAACCTTCCTTGAGGAATAAATGAGTAGTTGTGGAATCTCCTCATGCACATAGTTTTTTCATGCTGTCTTTTTACCGGAATTCTTTTTACATAGTAACAAAATGGGTATGCTGTCAGCATTGGATAAATTCATCATCATGTGGAAAAATTGTCCATTCTTGATTCAAAATTCTGAAAATGGGATGGCAGAACTTTTTGCTCCATATTTCCATGTGATATGTTAAATGCTTCTATGGGTTAAGCAGCACAAGTAGAATGTTGATTTTTGTGAGTGAAGCTCCAAAATGCCATTTTAGTTAAGTCTGTGAGGTGTTCATTTGCTGAATAATGATAGCGCTGATATAAAAAGGAACCTAATTATCTGTGAAGTGGTGCTAGCCATGCAGAGACTAGTACGTAAAATGCCAGAAAAGGGCATTTTTTTCAGTCAGAATGTGCAGATGAAGTCTCTGACAAAAATATGAATGTTTTCTTTCAATTTGGTGCTGTACCTCTTTGTTTCATTGGCATACATTCCATTCACAATGTCATCAATTTCATAGTTTTTATGTGATAATTTCTTCATTAATTTGGTTTGATGATGAGATGTAGCTGTGGGAAAGTAGTTTACCTTGAAGATTATATTTCTTCAATTGGTATTTCCAATGATTTTTCTACTTTTCCCGCGGCTTTATCATTGTAAGGTATCCAGAATTCCATAATTTACCCAATTGATAAGTGCATTGCATTGAGTTATGCTGATATGGAATGGAATTAATGATGCTGCATTTCAAATCACTGGTGCCAGTGATAAGTTAGCCATCAAAATATAAACTTTAATTCTTTGCAGATATACTTGGGCTTTTAGTCTCCTTCCTCTTGGAACAAATTAGGTACTTGTAAATATTTTAAATTTTCATTATTATTTATTGAAGTGAATTTGGCTGATAATAACTTATTGGTACATTTATCACTCTTCAGCATTTTAAATCTCAGTATGGGTTTGCATAATGTATGTTTTAATGTAAAACAACATATTTGTTTACCTCTGTAACTGGAGCTTGAAGTACCTTTGGTAGTCATAACTTATAATGAATGCATGAGCATTAAACTAAGGAAATATTGTTTTGAATTTGGAATTGTCTCAGGTGTTTTAGGTAGTATATTTATTAAGTAGGCATCAATGACTTTGGAGGCTTTTGTATTTAGAACCTATTTATTATCAGTCTTTTTTGGTGCTTTGGAAATACATTTCTAAGGCCTGTGCACATGAATCCTTGTGTATCAGTAGTTACTGGTTTTATTCTGACAATCTTTGGAGTTCTTAATGATATATCATACTCTGTGTTCAGTATTTGTTATACTTGACCAAAGAACTCTAAAATTGTTTTTACCCTCGATTAGCATAATAACAACAGTTAACACTACAGTTGTCTTTGGTTGTGCATCAAAGTCAATAGTGAAGAAAATGATAACAATCCCCTTGCTTTTCCAAGTTGGATGCTAACTAAATCATTAAAGAAATTGCTTTTATGTGAATGAACTGGGGACATTATGTGCATAAGCAGCAGGCTAGATAAACACTACATTCTATCCCCTGTTATAAGGCATGTATCAATATGTTGAAATATCCATCAATTGCAGATTTGTCTGTTCTAATGTGCATTTAAAGCACTTGCTTCTTCAGTCATTGCTTTTTACGATCACTTTTGTGGCATCAATCTTTGAATGAGGTTGGCTGTTGAGAAAATGGCCTTTGACATTGAATGAGACTCAAATTATTTCAAGTGTGGATGCATGTGTGTGTGAGTGTGTGTGTTTGTTGAAGTGAAAGCAAACAAGGTTTTTTGTATATCATCTTTGTATGCTTTGTGATGCTGAAAGGCAATGATAAGAATAATAGGTATGCTGTTGCTTGTAACTTTGTTCTTTGATGCAGTTGAGTGAAATGAATTAGCTATTTTCTAGTCAAATGACTGGCTGCAGGTGTAGACTATTTCCTTGTTCATACTTATGAAAGAATTGTGTATTTGTTACTTGTAAATTAAAGCATTTGCTTCTAAGCAATTTTAAGATGGAAAGCAAAACAATGTGTGGATCCTTGGTTGACATAACTGACAGCATTTTAAGTATAATCTTACTTGTATGGTATTTTTATAATGTTTAATTGTAGTAATGAAGTGGCAGGGGGGCGTAGTGATTGCTAACAGATTTTATTCTAAGTATCAGAAATTTTCATATTTCCAAAGAAAGATACCAAGCCATTTTTGAAATGGCAATATCCATAATGCATGTATTCATTTTATGTATGATTTTCATTGAGACATACATGCATTAAACCATTAAATGATTTTCAAAATTACTCAATAAAGAAATGATTCTCTTGAAAGGAAAGTGTGAATTAACATGTAATGGAGCCTTTTCCCCTTTGTCATTTTGAAACACTTAAATGAAAAATATGTAAATTCCTTTTATTGTGTGTGCATTCATTCTGAATTCACTAATAATACTACATCTCATTGTGTACAACTGTTGAAACCAGTGCAGTCAGCACTCAGTAAAACCATTGCAGAAAAATATTTCTTTTTAATTTTATTGAAAAGCATATGTTCCAATTAATTTCTTGACTTGATTCAAAATTTAATTTATTTTTTGGATGAATGACATATATTTTGCAAAGATTCAGAAATTATTTTCTATTCATGTGTAATACTTTTGAGTGATTAGGGAGCCTGCATTTACTCTTATAAATAAGAAAGGTGAGAATCATGTTTTAAAAAAAAATGCCATGTCTATTGTTTTTAGTGTTTCATTGTGCTAAATAAACTCATACTAGTATTGGGAGCAAGTGCTGAAATTATGTATGGTCTTAATTGTAATGGAATGGTAAATTAATTCCTGAAATTATGCAAAAATAACTATGTTCATTATCCCATTCTGTAACAGTGAATTTCACAAGTTATACAAAGGTAATGGTGATTTCATTGCAGTATTACTATGCAAAGTATTCCAGACTTTGACCAATTTTAGGAGGGTACAGTTTCTAAAGGTTTTCTGTGAAGTAGATGAGTCTGTAAATTGTGTAGCTGCAATGTACCCATGTAATCAATTTTATGACATTGATGAAACTAAAATCCAAAGTTGTTATTACAATTTTGTGATTGGCTGTGAATAAAACCCTCCTTTGTTGCCAGTTTGGTTGAGTAATGGAAGTTTTCTGGTTGCATAGTTGAAACAAATTTTGAAGTCCATGTTGTAACACTTTTTCTGTAAGTGTATACAAATAAAGTTAGGAGATTTGGTGGAAAGGATGTAGTTGTTATAGTGAAAAATGAATTTTATTATTTTAGTTTTTACTGCTTTGAGGTAGTGGGGTAGACTTGTCAAAGAAAAGAAATAATGTGATTAGTCATTGAATATGATGTGTGCAAACTGTGAATCCATGTGATTTTGGTTGTTAATATATGTGTAACTTCTCTTGCATCAATGTGACCATTGGGATCTCTATATCTTTGCTGGGTGAAATTTCCTTGGGTTATCAGTGAATGTTGATTCTAAAGCAGCCCCACTGTCATAAAACCAGTGGGTGATCTTGTAGAACTGACACATTAGTTCAGTATTATTTCCTGTGTTCAGCCAGAATGATTTTGTTTTGGCGACAATAGTAAACTTCAGTTGCTATTGAAATATGCTCCATAAAAGGATTTTATGATAATTTTTGTTTTGTGTTTTTTCTGTTTAAAGGTGATGGAGCTCTCATCAGTCCTCTCTCATCATGACTAAACAAAGGTGGACACCCTTCTTTTACATTTGTCCATCATCACTGTGCATCCAATCTGCATTCTTGCATGACCACTATTCACTCATTCCTCCTCACCTTCCTCTCTCTCTCTCTCTCTCTTACATTTGCTCTCTCTCTCTATGAATTCTCTACCACTGTAAACACTCCTTTTAGGTGCCCCATACACACATGCCATGTTTAGTAAATATAAATGCTTATCATCGCAAACAGCCAAGTTTTACTTCCACACAGTATAGGGAGGAATACACTTTTATGCAGTCATTTCCATTATTGTATACACCAGTTCTTTATTTATGCACTCACTTATTTATACTTACTACCTAAAAACCTTTCTATCAGCATTTAGATATACTTTTAATGCATCCATCTTTTCTTAAAACATTTGAAATTTTTCTACCCAGAGAAACTATCATTTGCTGGTTAAATTCTTTCATTATCTATGCTCTTTATGCAATTATTCTCCCCATTCTCCTCATGAAGTAAAACTAAGTACTTCACTTTTTTATGCATTATCTTATAATTTTATCCTCTCTGTTACATTGCTCGAACTATACAGGGTCCCTTGTTAGGCTCTCAACCAGCAGTAGAATTGCATGACTAGTATAGGTGAATGGGCACACTTACTTTTACATATCCAATCATTGCACTTGCATGATGTGTGCATCCATCATTTGCTCATCCATGAAAACATTGAACAGTCATAATCATAGTATGTAACCTTTTTCACACCATGCTTTTCTATTGCTTTATATTTAATAAATAGATATGACAGATATTGATGATCATAAGAACTTTTTCATAATTATTTCTCAACTATTCATGGGTTGTCACAGAAGTACCGACCCAACAAAGAAAAAACAAACATTTTGGAAAAATATATATTTAGTTTTCAACAATATCCTTTCAGCTCTATACACTTTTCCCAGCGATGTTCAATGAGTTCGATACCCTTTTTATAATGAGAACTGTCTTGCTCCTCAAAATAGCCATTAACTGCCGGCAATACTTCTTTACGGTTGGAAAATCTTTGACCACCGAGCCATTTATTCAAGTTTGTGAACAGAAAATAACCCGAGGGGCTAAATCTGGTGAATATGGTGCATGAGGTAGCCATTCAAACTTTAATTCATGAATTTTGGTCACTGCAATAATGGATTTGTGAGCTGGTGCATTGTCTTGATGAAACAACACTTCTTCTTAGCCAAATGCGGCCGCTTTTGCATGATTTCTTTGCTAAAATGTTGCAATAAGTTTGCATAATACTCACCATTGATTGTTTTTACTTTTTCAAGATAGTCAATGTAAATTATCCCACGCGCATCCCAAAAAACTGACGCCATGACCTTGCCAACAGATAAAATGGCCTTCGCCTTCTTTGGAGGCGGTTCTCCCTTTTCAATCAATTTTTTTGATTGTTCTTTGTCGTGGATGTGAAGTAATGGACCCATGTTTTATCCGTGGTTATGAAACTGCAAAAATTCTACTTTGATGCTGTGAAACTTTGCTAAACACTCAATTGAAACATCTTCACGACACTGGTTATTGGAGTCGTCACCTCATTTGGTCGACCAATGCGATGCTCATCTTGACAGCTCGTACGGCCTCGTTTAAAGTCTGCTACCTGTTTTACTACCTGCTACCCATTGTACTGTTGAAAACGATTGAACAGGCTCACCCAGAGTAGAATCGAGTTCAGCTTTTATATTGGTTGGGCTGAGGCCTAAAATTAAGGTATTGTATCACATAATGATGACCAATTTTCTCCATTTTCACAAATTCACTGAAAATGGTAACTATTGATGGCTGCCAAACTAACACTGAACAATGTGGCGTCTTCAAACTTGAAACATATTCCTTATAGATTGCATACTTTCTAATACAGTGACATTTTTCAAAACAACTACTGCTGCTCTAGGTTAGGCTGGGTGCTTGTGGGACCACCCTCGTATAATCATCGAAGTTCATTGGCTTTTTTTTTTAATATCATGTCATTAGAAGCCCCTGAATCTATATAACACTTACGTAGGACAATCAGCATAAACAGCCAAGGGCAACATAGAGTTATTCGTTGAACCAGCCTTCCTGATTTTCTGTGAGGTTATCATTGAGTTTATTTCCACAGTTTAGCTTTAATTGTCTCCACTGTCCATAGGTCCTAAATGTCAGCTTTTTGGCTTCCTGATAATCCTCCTCTTGAATCATGCTTTCTCGTTAACAATACAGACTTTCAACCAGCATTTGTGGTTTTACACACATTTTTGATCTTTCCAAAGTATAGTTTTCATGTAGTTACTAGCGATTCCAACATTGAAGCTCTAGAAATCCTTAGTCATTGACTTGCATTCATCACTCTTGACCTTTTAACATTAGCATTTCATTGTTCATAGGTTTCCCTGTGGCACTGAGTTTCAATGTGATGCTCATGAATGCATTCACTTGCTGCTCCAATGTTTTTAAGTCTGGGAGCTTGATTGAACGAAGTGTGCATGTTAGCTTGATTTGATGATTCATAATGTCTTCAAACTCCCTTTAAGTGCCTCCATTGCATCTTCTGCGTTGAATTTTTGTCTTATCTATGGTTTCACAGCCAGCTAAACCATAAGGCAAATGAAAGGTTGAGTTTTTTCATTCCTTCCAAGCTAGCCATTCCCTTGTGGGATGCCTGTAATGCATGTCATTTTCTGAGGTTAGACCATCAAACTTAAACAACCTTTATGTTTGTGAGCTTGCTTAAATGCTTTCCTGTGAATTGTATTAGCTTTAGTGACCAGCATATACACAAAAAAATAGTAGTAGCAGGGAGGCGACTGACAGCTGAGATCATTTACACCATGAGGGATGGATGGTAAAGGAGGAAGGGGGGAGAGAAACCAGTCATTGGCATTAGCAAACTCTTGATGAAAGGTGCCATGGAGTTCTCCGTGTAATGTCCATTTTCCAGGATCAATGACAAGGAACTGGAAATAGTGAGACAAGCTTATTTCATAATGCCTTAGCATTAACTCGATTGCATGTTACAGGGAGATTTTAGGCATAAAGATGGGCAAAAAGAGTAATGAAGAATATGAGGTGTTATAAATATTCAATTGTTTCTGGCTCAACCTGCCCAACCCAAATGAGGTGTTTTTATCAAAAAAAAGAACTCAATTGGTTTATTGGGATGCAACACACACAACTGATGTAAAAGTGTAAGATGCATGCAGAGGTGTGATTTCTGTCGGATGATTGTGCCAATGGCTATAGTGTGATCAGAATTTGTAAACTTCTAAGGGAATTGTTGAATGAATTTAATAGGAGAGAGAGGGGCCTAGTGTAGGTTTTTGCAGTATTTGATTTTAAGCTGTACCTCCGGTGAAAAGTTCTGTCAATGTAGTAATTAAATTGTCAATAAGAGGTTGTATGAAAGAATATGCAGCATAGGAGAGGTGTAGGGCAAATCCATAACTTTCTGACTTAAAATAATGGCATGTCTGACAAATTGCAAGTGATGTCATGTGTTACTTTAACAGATTCATACGCTGAAATGCTGCAGAAATTTCAGTTCGGACATTGTCTTTACCATATAGATCCCCTAGAAATGTACAGTGTGTAAGAGAATGCCTCAGTATCTTGATCCATTAAAGCACATGACTGGAAATTGAGAGATCCAGGTTCAAGCCCCAGTAAAGTGAATGATTTCTAAATTCCGAAATTTCAATATTGGTGCTAGTTTAAATACGTGTAGATTTTATAATCATCTTGGGTCAAATGAGTTCCATTCTGGACCACTTTTATCTGGTTGGATTGTCAGCTTTTCCCAACAAACAAGTGTTCATCCTTGGTATCCTGTTCTTTCCCTTGCTCCGAAATAGTACCAAGAGGGGATGTTACTGCCATCAGGAATGTTTTCATGAAATTTGTATTTGGCCATCTTCTCTCATTTTTGCATTTAATGACTGCCATCTAACACAGTAATCTTCTTTGTTATTATTGAACCTTTGTTACTCTATATACCTACTCCTGGTATGTTCATCTTTATCTTCTGTCTAATGGGTGTTAGTCACCGCATTTGTATATATGAACATTTATATGCATATCCCTTGTATCATCAGAAAGAAATGTGGAGGAAAGCATTAGCTGAATTTTTATGCTCATGACATACGTACAAATGTATATATATTTGTGCCCATTAAATGACCTCTATTGTTTACCTCGTTCCACCATCCTAACCCGCTACACCAAAAGGAAATCTCCTTCGAAGCCAAAGAAGGCCTCTCACCACAGACATTTGTTCTTCATCCCCCCTAATCCCAAGACCCACTCTTATATTTGCTACCCAAAAGAACCCTGGATGCCCATTGCCTCCTTGCATCAACTATTCCTCTGAAGGAATGTCTGCTGCATTGATAGACCACTACCTTCAACCCATGGTCACTTCTCTCGCATCTTACATCAAAGATTTGTACAATTTCCTCCATCTGAATTCCTCCAAACACCAGTATTCTCATGGCCACAATAGCTGTTACCTACCAATCTAATGTCCTGAGAGTCCATATTGTCATCATTTTTAGGGTGCAGACTTCGGTAGAAGGTGTGGGGGCAGGTAAGGAATGGTTTGCAGAAACAGTGAGGAAATCATCACATTTATTATAGTGAATGAGGTAATTAGAAGGAGGGACTGCGTGATAGCTATTGATGCAGAATGGTATGGGTATGGAACATTCTACTACATGAAATGTTGTGCATTTCAAAAGATACACCATATTAAGTGTTGAGCAGATGCCAGATGTGGATAGTGTGCTTGTTTAGGTTGCGAAAGTAGGTGATGGGCGTAACAATTGGGCATGGAAGTACATATTGTTCTTTTACATTTCTATGGAGAATGGGTGTTTGGCATTGCTGTGCTTCCACGAAAAGTGCGCAAGAATCAACTACTCACAGAGATGAAGGTGGCTGGATGGCTGAAATGTATAAAATAAATTGAGTCATTTCTTTCTTTTGTGTGTCACATGAACAATTTACAGCCACACTTGGGTAAAGTGTATTTGAACATTATATACATGATATGCAATATGTGGTCTCTAATGAAAGGAATATAGAAAAAATCAGGTTGTATTTGTTATCTCCTATATTTAAAAAGCCATTCAGTCGAGCAAACAGGGTGGATTGGACGAATGTGTTATATTAGATAGGAGAGATTGATGACCTACCCAAAACCATTACATATCTCAACATTTCAATCGTATTGGGCTCAACCTTGTGAACATTCCTCTTAGGGAATTAGACAAACTTTGAAAATTTCACCAATAAAAGGGTTCTGTATTAATGAAATTTTTGTGAATTTTATGAGGTGTGTCTTCTTCATGTTTCAGCATGCTCGGGTGGAAGCGGGGGATGGAGAGACTGGATGGGCAGTGTTTAGGAGGAGGTGTAAGACTGGGGTGTACATTGTTACCCATGTTGTCCAAAAAAATATGGGGAAAATGATACCAATGGCATAGGAGGAACTGTCAATAGGAGCGCAAATTGGTGGAGAATTGATAAATCAGATTTTTGGGAGATGCATTATTTAGTCAATAGGTTACATTCATTACTATGGTTAGTGCAATAGAAAATCAGTGTGGTAGATACAGGATGGAAACAAATGTAAACAAAACAAAGGTTATGAGCTTTTTGAGGAAGAGGGGTCCAAAAGTAGAGTAAGTCAACTGTTTTCCTGTCTTGGTAATGTTTAGGATCAAAATGGTCATAGTAGGCAAAAGCTTTCACAAGGAGAGGGAGTTGAAGACTGGAATGTTGAGGGAGATTGTTGACAGAAAAAAATTGAGAATGTTTTGTATGGCAAGGAAACATGTTCATTGAAGCAAGATGATAGATAAAGCTTGGAGCTTTTGAAACATAGATGTGTAGAAGGATATGAAAAAGATAAATGGAAAATAGATGAGAAGTAGAAAGCAGATGTTTGGGAGGAGAGAGGATTGTTGATTGAAATATGAAGGTGCCAGGAGGTGGATTTGGAGCATTTTAATTGGGGATAGAAAGTTGAAGGCTGGAATGGAGAGAATAGCATTAGTCAGATGGGTTAGGGGGTGGGAAAGAATAGCCATGTTGTATGTAATGAAGGGGGGGTGGAAAGTATGTAGAATTGAAGAAAAAGTCACTCAAGTGCACCACACTACGTTCAATTGTTCTTGTAGGTAAGGGCAAAGCTCACCCAATATTAAGCCAAATGGCATGTGAATTTCATGCATTGGCAGGTAAGGTTCCTTTCACTTTTCCACTTGTTTTTTTGCAGAAATATATCATGTACCTGAAAACTAACGCAGCTTAGGTGAATCTGAAGGTGCTCAAATTTATTCCTGGGAATCAAATCCAGGCCCTCTGGTCTTTGTTTGTGTTCTGTACAGCATTTTCATCAGTTATCACCAAAAGTGTAACAGCTTACCTTGCTAAATTCATTTAAATACCTAGTTCCCTGATGTTCTCTATGACAGCTAAAGTACCTATTTTTTCAATCAGATGCATGGTATAACCTAAACACTTGTTTATTTCTTCCTCTATGCATACCATAACATTAAATGTCTTTGCTTTTCTGTTTTAACTATCATCAAATGAAGCAGCCTTTACTTTCAACACCTCAATTCCTACCTCTGTAAATGATGGTGTATGAAACATGATACCTATTTTTACTGCCTTTTATGGGTTATTTCTCTTATTCAATAAGGTTCTCTCCGAGTGAACTGCATGAAAAACTCAACCCAAGCCTTCAACTACAGTCAAATGCCGATTTCTTTTTAGTCACTCTCCACAATTTTTCCCCCAAGTATAAAATATCCATTAATTGAATAAATGAAGAATTCTTCATGGATATCACAAAATGCATTTTCAGGAACACCCGCAAGATCTTTTTACTGTATATTGATAGCTACAAAAGTATATTATTTAAAAAAGGGAGAAAATGATTTAACATTATTTTGCTCTATCCTGCAAACAATTTAATTGATGGTAAACTTTATATCAATTCATAATGTATGTAATTTAAAGGAAATTAACCTAGCACAACTTGGGTGATTCTCACCAATGTTTTTTTTATGCTCCAGTTGAACAATTCTATTCTAAAGATTTTTTTCAGTTTGATGCTTACCCCACCATTATAACCAAGTATGAACTATTAATTTTTTGTGCACGATACATTTCAAGGTGTTTGTTATTGTTGAAGTAATCATACTTTATTCATTTGGAAAAATGGTACAACCATATTAAATGTCGTTGAAATAAATATTACTTAATATATAAATATACATTCTTAAATGTGATGAAGATTGTCACGAAAGATTTCATCCAATAAGTAAAGTGGGTGAGCAAGTAACTGTGTATATACCCTATTCTTAAAACTCTGGATACAGTCCAATTTCAACTGCGTAGGCAGATAGTGGTACAGTCGTATGTTCATAGTATGAAATGATGAATAGTTGTATGTTCATATTATAAATGAATATGAATAGTTATACAGTCGTATGTTCAAATGAATTGTTCCAGGAATTTTTTTGAAAACTGTGATTGAGTTGTTAATTCTTGATGATTCCTTGGAGCATTCAATGAACAAATCTTCTCCCGGAGTATTTATGTTGATTAAACCTCTATGAAGATTATAACCATTCTTAAAATACACTCACTCATTCATTCTATGCTATGGATTGTAATGAGTTGCGTTATATGGCATTTGATTGAGCTGCTCTAGAGAACTCTGAAAGATAGTGTGTACTTTATATGTGCAAGGTGTTATCTAGCACATAAAATGAAATGGTTCAGATACCTTCCTAGGAACAATCTAGAATAATAAAATTAACATATCTGGCATAGTATAAGAAACATTTAAATTTGACGGAGATTAGTGCTTTGGCACCCCATGGGAAAAATGTGTTGCAATTTAATATTGGGTTAAACATTTTTTCACCATTGAGTTTTGTTTTTTTGCTGTTCATATAGAGCAGTTGGTAACTTCGGAAGTTTTGGCTAAATTATTTTCAATTTTATTTTATCATTGCCTATATTATCTATAGTATTGTTGTGAACTAATTATTGTAATGCTGTTACCCAACTGCATACATTATATTGACTACTTACCTCATGCTTTTTGGCAAAGAGGAATTTCTTTTTTGATTATACAAGATGAAAAATCGTGACCAATCATAATACAACCTAAGAGCACATTTATAGAAGGTTAGTAATGCTGAAATAATGAGCAATTCTATATAAAAATTGTCTTTATTTACAATACCATTGACTATCTCAATAGTGTATATTACAGCTGCATATCCTTCCCATTATGAAAACAACCCTAAATGACATATCATCAGAGCATTTTGTGAACATTCATAATCAGGAGCAAAACAGTGCTTATATCTCCTATTGTTGTTTTTCACAGGTAAAGCCACCTACAATGACCTTTTATTAACTTTTGACCAGATAGTGGGTTGTTTCTCTGTTCCCACTTAGTCCAGAGAAATTTTCATTTTCACTCACAACCAACTCCATTTTGTACCCTGTGCATGTTAGGCTAAACTTCTCACTCATTATTTGCGAAGTATCCATTGTAAAGAGTCCATTTCCATGGAAATTTTCCATAAATAATTGGTATAATGAGATATAGTACTGCAGGCATGTAGTTTATTCAAATTCCATCATTCACTGATCTTGAAGCTGCAGACTGTGATGGCATTTTATCACTATGTAAACCTCATAGAGTGCAAATTATCTCACCAAAATTCCATTAACATGCCTATCCATATAGTAGCTTAGGACCTCACCCATCAATGTTAAGCCTACTTGCTAAAATTTATCTCTGCATAAAAATATGCAAGACTGCAGTTGAGAAATATTTCATTGGTGCAAAAATTTAAGTTTTACCCAGAGCATATGGGAAGTTACATCAGACAGCACAGTAATTAATCAAGATTAGTGAAAATAAAACATTGTAAGCCTACACAACTTTGGTGCACCCAGATACATTTGACAAATTATACTCAGACTTTCTGTCAGCTCTTAAAAAGTTTCCTTCTAAATGTAAGCTGCTCACATGCTATTCACCAATACTTAGAAATAGAACTCATTGTCAGTCAGATAATTGTAATCACTCCTTATGTTCAAAGTAGGTAATCATGTGAAATAGCCTTCACTAAGGAAAATATTTGGAATGAAGTGAATACCATCTTTGAATTAAAACCTTTATAATATGACACACGATGAGCATGCTTTAGGTCTGCCATTTCACATCAGAAGTTCATAGATGAATAAGTTAATAACCATTGGTCTCATAAAATATAAAGCTAAGTGAGCATCTTGAATCAAATAAGATTTATTACATAATGCCTTTGTGAAAGTGTTATTGGCTGATTCAAGAACAACATCAAGTAGGTAATATCATTTGAGAGAGCTTAATGTATTAGCCATGCCTCTTAGTTAAGCGATGCCTTGAAAACCTAGTTCTTGCGTATGGAATGGGACCATCTTCATCAGCATCTGTAGGAGGAGGATCAATATTTCTTCGTATCCTTCTAAATGCATATTCTAAATTCCTCAGCCAGTCTTGCTTATCAGAATAACGTAGCCTATGCTGAACATCCTCTAGATAACGAGCAATCACATCTGTTGTAGCTCGCAGCAAGCCAACTCCGAGTCGTAGTTTGAATTCTGCAATCCTGTGAAGAATCCCCATCAGGGTGAAGGGATAGTCATTATATTGCCCTTCCCAGCCATAAGTTGGTGCCAAATCTTGTGTAGGATTATCAGCTTTTTGGGCTACTTCAGTCGTCATTGGCACTTGATCAGTAGCCTCAGGCAGTACAATACTTGAGTCATTTAGAATATCACTGCCAGGGGTGGATGTATCATCTGAGTTTTCTGCCAATGATGAACTCATGGTCGATTCCTTGGTGGTAGTCACCTCAGCTTGGTTTACCTGCCGCCAGTTTTGATTCTCTTCTTTGACGCTCGGATTAGCATCAATCTCATTCTCAGCCTCACTTGTCATGAATGCTTCTCTCCGCCTACGAGGCCCTCTTTCAAACTCCTTCTCTCCATTGCTGACACTGGCCATCACATTCTGGAATATGGTCTTCACTATTCCTCCGTCATCCCCATCTTGTCCACCCATCCCATCACTGTAGGAGCTGGCATACCCAGGCATGAACCCACCATTTGCAACATCACTCCTTCGCTGCAGGCTCAGTGTTGGAAGAAGAAAGTATCCTGCGAGACCAGCTGTCACAACTAACCCCAGCAACCCAACGCTCATTGAGGGCATCACCTCTCGAGCAATGAAATTGTAGATACGGGTCGACAAGGGAGAAGCGACGTTCCCTGCATTATCATCTTGGGGAGACTCTTTGACTTCCAACTCTGTTCCCAAGGAGGGAACTTGTGTGGTGGCGATTGGCTTCTTGCTGGGGCGGCGCCTCCTGTTCTTGTTTTTCTTTCTCTTGTTGCTTGGTCGACGAGGACGGGCAGTGCTTGAGGGAGCAGATGAGGTTGTACTCTCGGTTTTGAGGGTGATGCTAGGTTTACTTGCCTCCGTTGCAACTGGTCCTTTGATAGTTTCCTTCTCAATTGGCAATGGTTTTTTTGCTTGCACCATCACTGGAATTTCTTTCTTGGGTGCAGGGGTTGTTGAAGGAATCTGCGTTGTTTTGATGGATGTGGAGGTTGAAGACCGGGCAGGAGTGACCTCACTTGGCCTGGTGGTGCTTGTGATTGCTGGCTTACGGAATGTTGTGCTACCTGTGGGACGTGAGGTTGGCACAAAATTTGAATGGGATGGAAGTGCAACTGTGGAGTGTGGTGTTACCATTATGCCTGGCTGAGGGGTAGTTGTGACCCTCGTAATGGTGGATATTGGTCGACGAGAAGTGTCCATGGCTGCATATGGTTTCGTGACTCCCCCAGCATTTGGTCTCAGTTGGGAGGGTCCCGTGCTGACTGGTTTGCTCTCCTTCTTGGTGCTCTCTGTGTTGCTGCTTACTCGGGGAGAGGGAGTCGTGGTTGTTGCTATTATTGGCCGTCTGGGTGGAAAGCGAGTTGCCTGCCTGTTTGGTGGGATTGCAATCTTCCACTTGACGGATGATGAGGAAGGCGGCTGAGGGGGTGTCATGGTGATTGTGGAAGCTACAGTGGAAGGCATTGGCGTTGAGGTCCTGATTGTTGATGTCAGGTTAGGGGGAGATTTTCTATTGGTGTGGGGCGTAGATGCTGTTGGGGTCACAGGGCGCCTATCCACTTTATTGCTACCAGGTGTGGATGCTAGGGCTTGTGTAAAATTGCCTTTTGTTTGGTTTTTCTTCATTGTGGACACCATAATTTGAGTGACCACCTGGCCAGAAGTTGTCGGTGTTGGATATGTTACTGTTGCCGGCTGCCTTCGAGAAGGGAAGAAATTTTCTCCCATTGGGTCATCTTGAATTGGCACCACCTTCTTGTCATTTTCATTGCCACCTGGGGATGCAGCAGCGTTCTTCACCTGGAGCATTAGTTTGGGAGGTGTCCTTGTGTCTAGAGAAGAATGTGGCCAATGTCCTTCTTCCTTGAGCATACTGGTGGCTGACACATCTGGAACGTGGCTTTCAAGAATGTCAGATTTGCTTTGGAGGAGCTGATTGGCAACTAGAGCAATGGAATGTCCCAGGGTGGAGGTTGGTGTGTTGACTGATGATGAGGCCTCGGATGTCCCAGCACCACTAGAAACCTTGTCTTCTCCATCTTCATGGCGGAGGTTTCGTGCTGATGCTATGTGCGCGTCAATGCTGAACCCTGACGTGGCCAATGGAGAAATGCCTCTTCTGCAACCAGTGAAGAATAAAGGAGCAGAAAGAGGGATTTATTTAAGATCATTGAATATGAAAATATTCTTAGTTAGTTGAAAATATCAATTATATTTAGTATTTCTCCCATACTTGAATTCATGTGTTATTGCAATTTTAACTTTAGTTTGTAATGGAATAGGTTAAGGATTAAGCATTCCACAAAAATACTTTCTTGTTTGAAATTCCATTGTTTATTCATTGTTAGTTTCATACATAACTTACATAAGAATAGTTAATACAATTAGTTACAAAAACCATGGGTAAAAACTTGCCATGAAAACCATCATGCACCATGATGAAAATATCTTTCAAAAACTGGATCAAGCAAAAGTTAGTTACATGCAAAGTTAGTTCAAATCTTATTTTCTGTCACAAAAATTTTCCTTTTTATTATTAGTTCCATTTTGATTATGAATAGCCATACTTTAACACAAAATATACGCTTCATCACATAAAACTCTGCATTGCACCAAGTTAATATCACATAAAATTCTTAAACACTATTTCGATAACATTGGGTAATTTGGTTCAAAGAACTTTCCCCTTATAAATAACTAATTAAAGCAACTTTTGATTAAAGCAAGCACAAGCATTTGGTCATCTACTCTAAGGTATCACATTAAATTGGTATAAAAATATTTAATTGAATGCTTGTAAGCATTTGTGGGCAACCATCATTTACTCTCAGGCTCAGCCAAAATAAATATCTTGTGTATAAGGTTGCAATTTTTAAAGAGCAGCAGCAATAATATCTTTTTCCTGAATTTTAAAATTCTTTTTGGATTTATTAATATTTCAATGTGACAGGTGAAATTTGTCCAGATTACCTAGTTAATAATGCAGTCATCTGCATTAATGTTTCTGGTCATTTTACAAATATTAATTTCTTTGCACTTTTATTTCCATTGTTTTTAAACATATGGAAACAATATACATGGTGATATTAGATTAAAAATCAATTCATCTACAAACCACCCTTTCTACTGCTGAGGCGACTGCCTGAGACTACTCCATGAATATCTATTCCTGAGGATGAATTCTCTTTGGTATTAACTATATAGATTAAATAGTTTGTGTGGATTTATCACTGTATTTAATAAAGCTATGATTCAGTCTTGAGGCAGTGAATTGGTGAAGGATGTACTTTATGCAGCACCAAAACCCATGCATATTGTATTATAAGTGTGTGGGTATTCAAGTGTAAGTCAGTGTATTCTTCAGCCTATAATATTGAGTCATCCTTGGGTTAGGTGCATATAAAAAGCAAAAGTTTCTTTTATAGTTTAGGATTAAAATCAACAAAAAATCATGCAAAATTAAACACGTGATTGGACAAATATAAATGCTATAAGTCTCTGAAAATCATGAAGATTCACGAATACCTTTTGAATGTATAGACAAAATTAATGAGTTTCACTATTCAACTGCTCTCTGCCAAACAGTGGCCAGGCCTCCTTAATTTGAGATTCAAATGTTTAAAGTCAAAAGACAGGAATTTTTTTGTGCACAATAAGCAAGGACTTCTCGACTTTCACTTGAGCATGTACAGTAATATTTGAGTAATCAAATGAGACTGGTCTATTGGTGGTCTCCCTTTGTGGAGCTATCATGAGGGTAGAGTGTTTGGAGAATGGAATTAAGAATTTGGTCATCCTGCAGAAATAGTCTCTCAAGTCCAAGAGTGCTGCGTATATGACGTCTACGCCAGCCAAAGCCGTTGAAAAGGAAAGGGAAGAGGAATACGATTAATCCAAAGCCCCCTGTCATTGCAGCCACAAAGGGGGCAATGATCAACAAGATGAATGGGTTGAAGAAATACGAGATGGAATTGAGGAAGCCTCCAAAAGAGGAAGAGGAGGATGATGACACCACCCCTGTGGAGGGGTTGATGCCATCTTGCAGCGGAGGACTCACAGGATTTTCCACCGCACCACTCAGTGGGCCCACTCCATCCATCAGCCCTGGTGCCTCAGATTGTTCCTCATTCAGTGCCCCAATGGTTGAGCTAACTGGAGTTTCCTCCTGAAAACTACTCTCACCCCCTACAGGAGCCATACCTTCAGTGGTCATCTCGGATGATATCGGCTCTGGTGGTATTGGATCCAGCACATTGACCACTCCAGAGGAAATCTGTGTGTGGGACTGCAAGGTAGGAGGGGGGTTATTTCCAGCTGGGTTGATGATGATGTATGGGGGCCTTGTTGGGTTCAGGGAGGCCTGGGGGGGTCGGAGCTGCTCCCAGGGGTAGGGATCTATCGGCCAAGGGTCTTCAGTCCAAGGATCCTCATCTGATAGTGGCTTATGTGTGATATGAGGTGGGGGCTGAGATGTAAGCTGCTGCTGACCATTCGGCCAGGGTTCACCAGACTGGGGATGATCTGAATACGGGGGTCCTGAGGTCACACCTGTGGGCCTCTGCACAATTGGTTTGTGGTGCTCATGGCTGTAATGAGGCCAGTCTTGATGTAAGTGTTGCACAAGAAGAGCATCCAATGACTCGGTGTGGTTATTCGTTTCAATGAGACCATCAAATTGTGTTTGTGGTTTTATGTCATCGACATGGTAAATAACATGGTGGGATGGGACATAGTAATAGTTTGGGGGAACTGTCGTCACCTGTGGTTTCTTGTTTCCATAGTTTGAAGGCTTTAGGAATTCATGGTCATTGCCAGGAGGGTATTCATGATGACCTGGGGGCTTCTGGTGTTGGTGATTGACAGACAGGTGTTCTGAATGATGGGGATGAGGTTTAGTGTAAATGATGATATAATTTGTGTCTTTCTCAGGAGAGTGCTTGCCTTCTTCGTCCAAATAAGTACTTTGTTTCAGGTGGACATTGGGTAAATTGATTGATGAATCCTTTTTAGATGAAATGGTATAATTAAAGGGAGGTATGGGAGATTCTAAGGCTGGATTTTTGGGTTCAACAAATGTATGATACTGAGATTCTTTAACCAGATTCTCAAAATTCGAATGAAGTGACTGTGATTTGTTTGAATTTGGCTCTGACAGATGAGTTAAGGAGCTTTGCACAAACATATTCACTATATCTCTTTCAGCATTAGTGATCTGTGGTATTTGTACCTTTTTTGCTGATATTTCACCAACCTGAGTTGATGTTCTCTCTGGATAAAACTGAACTGATTTATTTATTTCAAAGTCCCTCGAACTATGTTTCAAAAACTTATTTTTAGTTCCTAATGGCTGCATTAAGACTATGTTATTCATTGCTCTCCCATTAAACTTATGAAGTGACTCTAATGATTTATTTCTCTTCTCATTCAATGATTCCCTTTTCAACTGATCTTGGTCATTAAGTCCTGATTTATGTATCTGAGAAATGTGTTTCATGCGATCGGAAGATGTAGGTGATAACAACTGAGGAATAGAGCCGCTTGTCAGAGAGCGGATGAGGGTGCTTATGAAGTCGGGCACAAATGCATTCGTTGACTTCATTCCTTCCATTTGTTTGTGGACATTCCGTGACATGTTGACGCATGGCGTGGGAGGGAAGGCCACCATTTGAAAGTCTTTGGTAGTGGTGACACACCCAGCGTTTGCTGCATCGGTGGCCCCCGGCTGGGGGGGCATGGGGAGTGGTGAGGGCGGGGCCGGGGGTGGTGAGGCCCCAGGCCCTCTGCCGCCTGCGTACCTTCCGGAGGAGGCGTCGGGGTTCCTGACGGGCCTCCAGGCACCTGGAGCGAAGTAGTCCTCAGGGTCTCCTGCACTGCGGGGAAGGGAGGCATCTGGATGCAGTGAAGGGGCCTGCGGCCAGTGCTCCGATGGGCCAGGGATGTGTTCAGCTGCAAAGAATATGATTTTTTATCTTTTCAAAGAGCACAAAAAGCTAAGAAGGGAGCTCATCCTTCAATTGCAAAGCCAAAACCAGGTTTTTGTTAACCTGTCATCCTTTACAAGGATCCATAGGATATGAACCCTCAATCCTTTTTGCTCCATTATGTTATTATATAAGTTATCAACAATATAAAATGGCATATTTACATTGAAAGACAGAAAAAAGCTCATGAAGTATGACAAAGAAGTTTTTCACTATGATCACTGAACAAAATTGTCTTCATACCAAAAAGTTAAGTGTCTTGAGAGGCAACTTGTATTTTTTAAATTTTCAATGGTATTTGAATAAATATAATGAAATGAAACAAACATTTTGTAACTTTCTTAACAGGCTGATAAGTGCATAAATAACTATGAAACAAGAGAGTTTTGGTTGTAAAACAAATTGGTGATGTTGCACAAAATATCTGCTTTTGTAATTAAGAAAAAATAAAATTCTTCCTAAAAGCATGCTTTCTTGAAATGTAAAAAACAGGCAAATATATCCTCATTGTATTATATATTTTTCTCTATTAGTGACCTCATTACTGTTATGGCATTGCCCATTCCTCTCCCCTCCCTGAACCCAAACTCAAAATCCTCCAAGTAATCAGTTGCCCTGCTCTACATCCTCTTATTCATGATATTGGGAACCACTTCAGCAGCATACAAAATCAAGCTAATTGTACTGTGGTCCTCACAAATGGCTGCCTTTCCCTTTTCTGGAATTGTCACCCACACTGATCTAAGCCTTCCTGCCTGCTATGAATAAATGCATAAAAACTCTTCCCGCCTTAGCCTTTATGTACGTAGTTCAATGAGAATATTGTCTACCCCTACCTACCCCATGGCCTTGTTTGACTTCAATTAAATTAATATCCTTTCTATCTGACCATTGAGTAAGCCTTCTTTTTATCATGCTTCCAAGCCAATGGTATGTAGTATAAGGATTGCCTTTATATTTCTAGCACATTCATGCAGATATATCAATTTCTGTACCACCAGTCTTTGATAATACACCTAAAATGGGTGAATTATACCTATATCCAGTGGTTGGAGATCACAAGCTCAATTTGCAGGAAAAATTATGACTGTACAAATCTCAAGTGTATATTCTGTGGATGAGCTGGACACTGATCATTAAACAGCAGAATTTTCCTGTTCTGAGGACTCATTTCAGCACCTAGAGCAGTACGCCGATCCTCAAATATTTTTGAGGTCATCCAGGCTTTGAAATTTTTTGTGTTAAGGGAGCAATGTTTTTATTTGTTTTAAACATGAAGGAATCTTTTATTTACCTAGTGGCTGAATCTTTTCACTTCCATTTGCATTTGTGATGAATAAGACAATAAAAGACCCTATCATCTACATTTTGAGCTATAGCCTTCAAGAAGTTTATTCAATGTACTGGTATCAAGGACGAAATACTGAGTTTTTTAGTACCTGGCCACTGGATCATTCTCTGTTATTTTCAGAGGTTGGCTATCACTTGAAGAACACCAGTGATCTTTGTGCAACACTTGCGATTTGTACCTGCAGTATTACAACTATTTTTTTGCCTCTGGATACTTTTGGCACACTTTAATTATATCAAAAATAATTTTCTCTTCAACTTTCCACCTTGCTTTCCCAAAATTCTCACCTCCACCAAAGTCCTCGGCATTTCATTGCTGCTTATAATATCCTACATCTACTTATCCTCTCTTCTTCAAAATTTTTATCAGGTGTCTTCCCCTGCCATGCCTATAACTTAATGTTATTTTCATTTCCATCCAATTAATTTAATTTATTTTTCTTCTCCCTCATATCTTAAAACCTCCAATCTACACCAATGCCTGTCTTGCCTCAATGACCAGTTTTCTGAACCACACAAAACTAGACTCTAAATTTTATAGATTTTAGTAGTCTTTTCTTTACATCTTTACACAAGATACCTTCCTACAGCTCCTACATCTTTGTAAACCATCTTTAACTAACATGATTCTTCTTTGCTGACTCCTTCTAAAATGGTGAACTTTTAAAATAATTTAGCAGTTAACATTCAGTAGGGGACCTAGAGATTATCATCCATGATGAATTCTATGCTTTAATCCACCTTAAATTTCTCTCCATTAGCATGGTTTTCTTCCTGTGCTACTGATCTCACTGTCTCAACACCGTTATGTCAGAAATTCCTTTGAACTTAACTCCCAACTTAATGTTTGTTATATAGACTTCTCTAAAGCCTTCGATTCCATTAATCACTCCCTTATTGTCCATTAGCTCTTGCAAGATTACATCATTCATGTAATTTCTTATCTACTATATCCAACTTATTTAGTTACCATAAGAAATGGGTGGTAACCCCCTCTGATTCACCTTCCATTGTCTTCTGAAGTACTAAAGGGCAGCATTCTTGGACCCCTCTGTTTTCACACTATGCTGACATAGTTGTTGAGTGTTACATCTCATATTGATATACAATTTTACTCATGCTGATGATTGCAAAATACTCAAGCAAAGTAACAACCCCTCTTAATTCGAATCCCTTCAACTCACCCTCACTTCTGCTAATGACAATGGCATATTATTATTATTATTAAAAATACACATGTGCTAATAGACATTGTCAGGTGGCACACAAGTCCCAAATAATTGCAAAAGATAATACATAAAACCAGACTTCAAAACACAAATCTCTTTAACAAAACAAGTGAATCCCCATCCCATTTACAACCATTAATCAACAAGAAAAAAAAAGATAAATTAAAAAAAATTAAGCTATTACATATAATACCATACACCATACATCAATCAAATTATTACATATATGCCTTACATCTATTCTTAAAAGTATACACTCTGTTAGGAAAGGGCTCGAATATTTTTGCAGGTAAGGTGTTCCACTCAACAATTTTTCTATTTAGAAAAGAAAATTTTTTTTATTTGTTCTCTGTGCCCGGCATTTTATCTTAAATTTGTGATCATTTCTGCCTATAAAATTTGGGTTCCCCGCCTCTTTCCTAAGATCTGCTCAAGCTTTCTCCCCCTTCAAAATTCGGAACATTCCACAAAGTCTGCTTACTTTTCTTCTAGATTCTAGAGGTTCCCAGCCCAGCGTTTCTAGCATGTCAGACACACTCTCCATCCTCCCATGCTTCCCCAGTACATATTGGGCAGCCTTTCTTTGCACCTTTTCCAGTTTTTTAATATGACCTTCTTCATGAGGGTCCCATACAAGAGAAGCGTACTCAAATATGGTCTTACTAGGGTCTGATAAGCCTTCTCCTTGGTTGCTCTAACGCTCCCTTTGAGGTTTCTCATTACCCAATGAAGAGTTTTGAAAGCTTTCTTATAGATGTACTCCACATTTAGCCCCCACCCTAAGTCCTTAGTTAAATATACACCTAAGTATTTGACAGTGTCACTTCTAGGAATGACATTTTCTGAGAATTTATATTCCCAATTGTTTCCATTTACCTTATTGCTAAAAGTGATGGATTTGCATTTGTTAACATTAATATCCATCCCATTTTTTGTCACCCAATCTGCCATTTTATTAATGTCCCTTTGAAGTTTGTCACGGTCTCTGTCATTTTCGACTTTCCTGTAGATAATACAGTCGTCTGCAAAAAGTCTTATCTGAGAATTAATATTTATTGGGAGATTATTTATATATATTAAAAACAAGTGCGGGCCAAGTACGCTTCCTTGTGGGACTCCCGATGTTACCCTTGCTTTTTCAGAATACACTACTCCTAATTTGACCCTTTGTGTTCGACCTTCCATGAAATTTCTGACCCAAGAGATTACTCTTCCATCTGTGTGTAGTGGCAATTGGCCCATCTTAAGCATTAAGCGATCGTGGTCAACTTTGTCAAAGGCTTTTGACAGGTCGACTATTATAGCATCCACCTCTATTCCCGCATCCATAGAGTCGAACATTTCTTGGCAGAACCCTAATAGCTGAGTTTCGCAAGAGTGCCCTTTTCTAAAACCGTATTGGCGTATATGCGTATACTTGTGTGTATATATATATATATATATATATATATATATATATATATATATATATATATATGTTGGTCGCGGTAGTCCAGGGGGTAGAGCGTTGGACTACTGACTGGAGGATCCTGGGTTTGATTCCCGGGCAAGGCACTCTGGGCACCTGCAGCTCCACCCAAGCTATGTGATTTTTCGGGTACCAGATCTTCCTGTATTCCACATCTTCCTGTATATATATATATATATATATATATATATATATATATATATATATATATATACATATATATATATATATATATATATATATATATATATATATATATACACACACACATATATATATATATATATATATATATATATATATAATGGGCTGACACAATATAACACAAATAGAATAGAAGAGCAACATTTAAAAGGACACTCACACGGTAAATTGTTCGAGCTTTCAGCCCTCTCAGAGGCCTTCTTCAAGTGAGACTACACAGACACACACACACACATATATATATATATATATATATATATATATATATATATGTATATATTTATTTATTCACAGAAACAAAGAGAAAGGGCACTCGCCTATCTAGTTGAGGTTTCGATGACACGGCCTTCATCCTCAGAATGTCATTCTTGGATGAATAAAGGAGAGGATATGTGTTGGAGGGTGAGGTGGAAGAGGTAAGGTGTAAGATAGGATATTGACAAGGGGATGAAAGGGGTTATGTTGGTGGCTGTTGGATAGTTTCAGTAGGCTGAGTTTAACCCAAAAAATTTAAATGACTGAAGCACCCAGATATGCGCCACCTCCCAGATTCTCACCTCTTTACTGATTGCGGTTTCATGAAGGATTTCAATCATCAAAACAGAAAAGCAGTCATTGAAAGATTGGTCGTGGCAAGTAGTGTGGCTAGGAATGGGATAATTAAGGAAGATGGGAGATTTAGTGGAGTAGCAGTGGTTATTCATACACAACAAAAGGTTGGTGGTGCATTTATC
Organism: Hetaerina americana; assembly: GCF_022747635.1. Taxonomy (NCBI): domain Eukaryota; kingdom Metazoa; phylum Arthropoda; class Insecta; order Odonata; family Calopterygidae; genus Hetaerina; species Hetaerina americana. The sequence goes on from NW_027286763.1 coordinate 13,622,077, forward strand.
CACCTAGAAGGTAGGACAGAAGTTACAGGAGAGGCATTATATAAGGTATTCATTTTTTCCCCTTTGCAGTACCTGTGCTCGTACACTCTGCACTTCTCCTGCCCAGGCTCTTGCATTCTATCCGCCCAAAACCTTACAGTCTGATGCACACACCCACTCATACATGTATAAACTGTACAAAATCTGCTTAGGTGATGGCATGAAGGAGTTTGGATGGAGGAGAGATGGCCCATTTCTTTGAGTTTTCTTCCTTCTGTTGAGAAAGGTGGTTGTGCCACCCAAATATTCGAAAACCAAAACTGTGAGTTTCCCTTTATGTTTCTAGGTTTTGAATGTATCACCACACTTACGACTGACATTATGTTATTATATTTACTTTTTTGAACATTTTTCATAATTCATCAAAATCCTACATTGTTTAATTGCTGAGTCAACTAATCGGCAACATTATTTCCAGATCAGAAAAATGCTAAATAACCTGCCATAAGGATTTGAACCGAAGTTTTTAATGGGTAATACATTAGTTCTATTATGTAACACACATATTTTATCTTTCTTGTAAGAGAAAAATAAAGAAAATAAATTTCTGATTTTTTTCCTTTTACTTTGAACCTGAAAATTTTCAATCGTTTAATTGTGGTAACTTGAATGGAATGTTGGTACAATTTCTTGATTAGGATGTTTTGGCTCATGATTTAATCATTCATCAATTATTATATTCTTATTGAATAATTATTTTTTGGATGAAATTAGCATGCATCTGATTTAAAATGACCAGATAAATACGAATCTCATTTCAAAAAATCCCTCATGCTGTAAATGATCTCACTTGTCGGTTGCCGCCTCCCCTAATTAACTGCTGCTTGAATGAAAAGGATTAATTTGGTTGACCTTGACCCTTACCTGGGAGGTGAGGCTCCGGGCTTCGGAATATCCGTGCACCTTGGGCTGAGTTGAGCAGCAGAAGTAGCAAGGCGGGTGAAGCTGCGAGGCGCCAACCGCATGCGGACTGGCGCCTACCCCGCACCATCCCATTCCTTCCCATATTCGCCTGTAAACAAGCAAGTGTAGGTCAGTGGAGTCACTAATGCAAAGTGTGGCAGTCGTTGGAGCTTTAGTGCTTCAACGTAATAGGGTATACCAACTCAGGAAAATTCATACAAGACCAAACCCAGGGAGATACATGAAAGTGTTAATCTTAAATATTCATTTGACATATGAATGCAATCACTTGCATTGTACTGTCAAATAAAATCAAAATGAGCGGCACAGTCAAAATCTTTGCATTGAGATAGATATAAACTTCATGCAACGTAATTCTGCGCACCTTTGACCCAGTCGAAGCTCTTTCATGGAGTAATACCACTTCAGTGATAACTTTTTTAAATCTTTAATTTCAATCTTAAATTTTTTGACTGATTGTGCGTCTTTTAGGAAAGAGAGAGCTTGCTGAAAACTATTATTCCTAAAGTAGTTTCGTACTAGTCTTCTTCTGTGAAGACCGACGCGAAAATTGGAACAGTTCCTAGTCAACTCGCTATAAACCATAGTATTTAATATTCAAAAATATAGAATTCAACTAGCGATTAGTTTTCAGACTCAGCTGGGGGTCTGTATCTGGGCTGTTCTTGCGATTCCGGTCAACAGCACATCGGTCGAAGACATCTGTTATGAAGGCAGTTTGACCTCCCCACCCGACTCTGTCGTGTAGTGTTCATACCTCGGGCTTCCGTTGCATTGGTGAGCAAGACCCCTTCACGACACTGGGTCGTCCATCACGTCGAAATTCTGCGCCAACCCATCGTGGGCATAGAAGCAATCTCTCCAGTCCTATCAAGTTTTTTTTCGTTCGAAGGAATCCTAGTGTGAATGAGAAGTAATCTTTCTCTCTTTGTGGTGGGCAGTTATTTACCCGCCCACTGATTTGATGATGGCGATGCTCAGGTGGCGGAATTTAATTATCATATATGGAAATGAATGAATAATAAAATATTCTTCAATCATCAGTCCCACCCCCTAGGGAATACATAGCTATTTGAGTTTCCCACTTTCCCCAACAAATCAACTATTCTGCATCATCTCCAATGGGTGTGAATCGGGCCACGAAGTTTAAATAGCGCTTTATAATTCAAACATTCGTATATTATGTTATAGTAATCCAAGAGAGCAGTCTCCCTTCAATTGTGGTAACTATTTTCGGGTAATATTTGTCAAAATTGAACGGTTCATAACTAACCGCTCATCTCATCTGGACTCTGGCAAGCCAAAGACGCTCCAATTAAGGAAGGGAACATGTATTCCCACTGACAGAGGCGCAACTTGAAAATGCCCATGCCGAAAATAATCTTGAACCACCGTCGTTAAAATTTCAATTGCTCGTTTATTAAGTTAAGATTTTTCATTCATGGCCCCGACTAGAGGAAATCACTTTCGTGACTCGGTCGTGATATTGCTTCCGCCACACCTAGAAGGATGGTGTCATCAAGGTCCAGCGCTCTATGTCGCGTTTTTCGTATGAATAAAAATTTGAGCGTGTAAGCCAGGTTGGTTAATTTTTTGAGGGGAAATAAATGTTTGAACACAAGAAACAAACACCATTTTGTCAGGCACCGTCATATAATGATTTTTATCGTAAATTATAAAAATAAATCTGGTAAAAACCTTTTTTTCCATTCAAAGTCCTTGAATAACCCATGAAATAATTGATCACGTTAACGATTGATGGAAATGACATATGGCAAGTTGAGGAAATTTCAGTAGATTGCCCCAAAAATTCGCGGATGGAAAATCCAAGGGTTCGCAGGTTCGTCCGATAACTTGACTCTTGATAAAGCGATCAATTGCCATCATCTCTGAATTGGAATAGAATCGTGCGCCCGATAAGGAACGTGCATCACGATATATTATCTTCAGCCACTACGCTCAGTTTTTCCCGCGTGCTCAGGACCTAAACAAATATTATTCTACGTCTCTAACGAACAATCTACCCCCAATTTGGTGTTTGAATTCATTTTAATTCCATCTTTGAATAAAATAAAACTTTTAGCTTACGGAAATAAAAACGAGACATTCGCCGTTACGGAGCTAGTGCGCCTGGCAGCCAATAGTCAAGGGGCATCCTTCGCATATGCCCATGTTCTGTTGTAAGGGGTTGACGCACGATATAATTGGAGGAACTTCACTTTTTAAAATTAGGTTTCGGGAGGTCTCTAACGATTACTAAGCACTATTCATAGTTTGAATCTGCTCTACATTTTCTGTCTTCCGTTCTTCATAGTTTCTACCCGTCTCTGGATTCTCTCTTCCACCAAGCGGTTCATAATAGACAGGTAAGGAAAATCGCCGGAAAAAGAGGAGAAATTTGAAATTTTGTGAAAGGTTTTCCAAAAGAATAACGGTGTATGTGGTTTTCAGAAAAACCCTTTCCGTATCTAAGTGCTTCCGGTTCATTCATGCCGAGGAGACGGTTGCTGGCTCCATGCTTTTTGTTCCGGTTATGCGATATACCTGGTGTACCCTTTTCAAGATGTTTGTCTGTAAAGCTGTCGATTCCCAAAATGATAATTTACTGGAAAATCGAGCTTCGTATATTTGTTTTATTTAAAAGGTATTTATTGATTGAATGCTCAACGGTTTTTCTTTAGATTTTAACGGCTAAGACAATTTTGCTCGACGCGATCATTGGTGGCACAATCCAACGAGTAGTCACGGTCAGGGTAAAGAACGGACAGCAATTTTCCACTTGATATAATTTATTGTGTGCGAATTCCATCACATCACGCCTGAAACTACTCAATTTGTTTCTATGGACAGAAAATTCACTTCATCTCCACATCTTACCCCAGCACGACACGACGTGTGCTTCGAGCTGGCAGGAGGTGTTAAATCAGTATTCTATTTGAGTATTGGTGACCGATAGCATTTGGGAAGTCCATTCTACCGTGCGCTATGCTTCACTCGAACTCTGCTGCACTCGAATCACCTTCCCTCGCCTTCTGGAGTTCGGAAGCCGGTTGGCACTAGGAAAAAACACTGTCTCCACTCGTACGAAACGAATGGGCGAGGGGAAGATGACCAACATTCCCCATTTTGATCACCTTGAACTGGAATGTTTATTTCCCTAGTTCAGCGTCGCCCCATCAAATGCCCTGAAGAATATAAACAGTCGGAGGTTGACATTTATTTCGAAGAGGAAGGAGATCTTTCCAGGAATACCCTCCTCCTTGCCCTAGTTACCCAACTACAGTTGTCTATTCCACGTATTGGGTGCTCTGCCTCCGCAGCAGCATGGGGAAACAAGAGAGCTTGCGAATTCCACGACAACCATTCACAATGGATTTCCTCCTCCGAACCCTCGAGGAGGAAATCCAGCAGATTACTCCAATCTCTCGGCGTAGCCCAAAAAGGTTTACACGTGCTTTTCTTAGGAGTACGGGCTCAAAGGTAGCGTCCATATATCGCCCAAAGAGCAAACGAATGACTGTCGGAAATATTCACACGAATTGCACGTGATAATTGGCCTGCTTCATATCGCCGAATGTATATTGAGAGCATGATGGAATGCAGTCGGCGAGATGTACATCATCGTGAATTCGCAACGCCCCCCATTGGCATCCATTTCGACGATACTCATTCACAATACATGTGATGAAATGCATTCTAGCCTCTACTTATTGTGATACGTTCAGCTAATATGCTGTATAAATGTCCAATTGATAAAATGACAGAATAAATTGTCACAAAATTGTAGTGTTACTCAACAGTTATATGTCAGTTGGTAGTTAGTTGTCGTTAATCTCCAGTCTTGTGGGCTTTTACATAACCGTACGACTACACGAATAACGTTTGATTGAGTCGTAGAAACGTTCATTTCAACTTATTAATACTGCCTGAAAGTTAATTAGGTCAAATAGGTAATCTAATATAGTTGTAATACATTCTTAATCATTGAAATAAAAGTTTCAACGCCTCAGAGATTTCAATTATTGTCCGTAAAGTCTACCGTTTAAGGTAGCTCTTGGATGGATTAGGACTTAACATTCCCACATTTTTTAGTCATCCCAAAGGAAACAAAACCGGACGCCAGACACTAACACCAACTCTTCTTCAATGTCGCGTACTTCCTTCCTCCCTTCAATCTGTCCAACATGCCTATTCTGCCCTCCCTCGCTTGCCTACGGCTCTCCCCTCTATCACCGTCTCCAACATTTCATCACCAACCAATAAGTTCTGCATCCATCTTTCTTGCTCCCTTTAGGCGTCTCTCTCCCCCCCACCAAGCATAATTCTTCTTCGCTTGTTTTCCCTTCCACCCATGCTGCCTTTGCGTTTTCAGTACAATGGATTTTAGGAGGAATTATCTAAACAAAAAGTCTGAGGAGAAGGAATATGTGAGGGAATAATGAGAGAAAAAAACGAAAAAAATGCTTTTATAGTACCCTGAAAGAAAACGACTGGAAACCTTGAAAATTAACAGGTGGACGTGAGTATAGAAGGAATAAATGCTATTATCATAAATCGATTCAGATTTTGTTAGGGAACATATGGAATAGAATTGTCTTTTTATAGCGTCAAAAACTTATGGACGGCATATGCAGTAAATATTTATTTTATGACGACTGCTCAGTACTAATCGATTCCCGAAAGATAAAATTCTCCTCGGAGCACTGCCGTGAGCACAAATAAGCCTATTCTAGTTAGCCCACGTCATACGTTGCCATCGTCTTGTTGATTACTGACTGTTTGTGAAATGCAACGGAGGGTGCTTAGAACGGAAGATGGCTTCACCTCTTGCCTATTCGATACCCTAATTAAAATTTCATGAACGTATTTTTTTGTCCATTTGAATTTGCTTACGCCATGTTTCGTGTCTCGTAAGCCAATGTGGTGTGATCCCGGGGGCTCGACCTTCTACCTCGATGGAATGTCCACATGTAATATTAGGAAATATTATTGCATGTCCATGTTCATCATACTTCTGAATTTCATTTCTTATTTCTTAGCTTACCTACGAGACATGTAAGCTTCGATCGTTTTCGAGAATTCTTGAGTGTAAAAATACTCGTATGTTCTCCACGTGCCTCACGAAAGCCATGACATCCGTGGCACACCCCCGGGGGCCTTATTTGGGAATTGCCTCGAACATTGTTGCTATCCAGAAGAAACCTTCGACAACTCCAACGTTGCGACGTCACTGCCTTAGCGATTCCCGATACTTGTACATAACATTTCTAATCATCGTAGGCCTTGACGTCAAAAATTCGTCCTCGCCGAGGTGCTTCTGTTACGAACCCTTTCGGAACAGGGTTCCCTGATTCATTTTGGCCCCTTCTCGAATTTTAGATATCGGTCTGTTCTCGGGTGTATTGATACTGCTAATTAGCGTCAATTTCTATGGATATTTTACCGCTCCATAACAAATAATTACAATGAAAACGAGATAGCCGAGAACGTAAACTTGATCGACTCTAGGTTTGTAAAGGGGGAGGTAAAAACAAAGTTACAAGTAAGGAGAAAGATAGGGAACACACATTAGGTCACTTGGGTGTGTTTGGGAAACAGTGGCACACCTCAATCGCACAAAAAAAGCAAAATTAATAAAACGTAAAACAAACTTACAACCACTCGATCACTAGGGTGTGTGTTGAGGAATAACAGCCACTCTCTTGAATCGCATTCACGCACACACTCAGGGTTTGCAAGGATTCCTCCTATGCCAGGGACCCGTTGTACTCACACAGGAATAAAAAACAATAAAAATCAAAAAGGAAAGGCGCAAGTTCCCGTTCGCAATCACTCGGGTGTGTTAGATCTTTGTGAATCGCACTGACTCACTCATTCAGGGTTCACAAGGAGCCCTCCTATGCCAGTGACCAGTCAATCACACAGATGAATACAAAATTATAAGACGGATGACCGCACGCTTTCGCTCATTCACTCAATCACTCGGATGTGTCCGAAAACAGGGACATTCACAAGTACTCACTGGTTGAGGGTTTACAAGGATTCCCCCTATGTCCATCAAACGTCTCAATGCCCCTATATTGACCCGTCTAACACACAGAAATAACAAAACGAAACAGAAAGGACTTACGTAAACGCGTAATCATTCAATCACTCGGGTGTGTTAGACCTATGCGAATCGCACACACTCACTCGTTTAGGGTTTGCAAGTATTCCCCCAATGCCATGGACACGTTCCTCCGTCAATCACACAAAAAATACAAACAAAAAACAAGGAAATAAATCCCAAAGTAAATAATTTTAACTTAGATCTTTTGTCAAAAATTAGAAAAATATTAAAGTTACAAGTTGGCCTAAATTTACTCTTGGATGGCTTCTTTATATTTTCTTCATCACTAATCGACCAAATGTGAAAAAACTTGGAAAATAACTGCGAAATATATAATCGTGAGAACTCTAAGAGGCGTATTGTCTACAACAGGGCTTCCTTGCAAGTTGTATTGCTATAATTTATAAATGTTACTGTTATCATTGTTACTTGTTAAAACTATGTACAACTGCTCGGATAAATAAACACCTTTGAACTGAACTGCACTAAAGGCGATGCATTGTCATCAGAGCACGTCTCCAATTCCGTACATACCCTACAAGGGGTGGAGAGAAGAGGAGCTGAGTGGCATGGCGATTTCACAAAAGAGCACCCCGCCTCGCTTGGCGACGTTTTATCGCCCACGCGGCCATCGGGACGTGCGAAAGAATTTAACGCAGGCAATGGGACGCGCCTCATGCACCCATGCCTCCACTTCGGATCTCACCGTCACGCCTCGAGCCATTAAGTGGGAGTCCAGGCATCACTCTACCGAGACGAGAACATTGATGTGTGCTATGAATTACGCTGCAATGATAATACTTAACTTTGTAAATGACGCAGTTCGTGACATAACACTAACAGAAATGGAGTTTAGAGATGCATCTTTGTCTATTTAACCACGTGTTCAGGTAAATAGTGATAATTGTAAAGTAGACTTCCATGAGTTTTTATTATTCCATCACACCGAAAAATGATAATGCATGTCAATAGTTAACGACCATTGAAATCCCAGCTGACGTCCACTATTTCCCTCGATTGGGAATAATAACAATCCTTCCTTCAGGCGGTTTCCAGAGTGTTGCAAAAGAGCTGCTTCAGTCGGCAGTTTCCTGATTCTTGAACCGCAATAGGCAATTTACCTTAGTAAACTTTGGCGAACATTCATTTATTAGCTTTAGTTCGAATCTTTCTTTGCTGAAAAAAGATCTTCGTTCGCATGCGTGTGCAAATATGTGCGTGTTTCCATTTTTCCTCTATAGTATTCGGCTATTTCTCCTCACTCATGGTTTTCTCTACATCCTACTGATACTCCTTCCTTTCCAATCCAATTAATGCTTCCAGGTTTGATTTCTAAACCGTCTTCCTTGTTTTAAATTTCTACATTTTTTGGTATTTTTCGTACCCAGCAAGCCACGGCTAGGGTGTGGGGCAGGGGATGAATACACACCAGACTAATTTTGACCCGAATATTTTTACCCCTACCGCGGTGGATTAACATTATTCTGATTCCTCATTGTTCATGAAAAAAATGACATCTTAAATCTATCTGTTCTATACTTTGTCTCTCTAATTTTATCGAAATAATCTCTCCTACCGTAGTACAATGGGGGTAATAATACATTTTCAACATCACTGCTAAAGAGACATCTTTCCAATTTATGCAAGAGATTTAACCTGTAAATTTACCTTCGCTCCGTGAGTGATTCCCAGCCTTGCTCCTCTAATATTTTGGATACGCTAATACGTTTATCATAACAACATTTTACAAATCTAGCTTCTCTACACTAATGCAACCCGACGTTACACTTCATAACTACTAACTTGTGATACAATTCCGCATCCGCTCCCTGGAAACTGTGTGCATTCATCACGCTATTTCTAAATCTCTGCCTAATCATGATATAGTCTTGCTGATAACTTCTTGAATCCCCCGGCATTTCCATGCGTAACTCTACCAAACATATCAAAAAAGATTTATCAAAAGCCGCAAAAGAAACTATAGGAATGGCGAATAGGAAAAGGACCAGGAAACCATGGATTACGGACGAGATGATCAGGAAAATGGACGAGGACAGAAAATTGGAGAATGTACACAGGGAGTTGTGTAGAAGGGAGTATAAAGACTTCGATAATACTCTGAGGCGCGAAACAAATAGAGGAAAAGAAGCGTGGCGTAACACGCAAAGTGAAGATATGGAAAGTTTATAGAGAAAGTGTAAAATAGGTGTTCTTTGCTGGAAGGTAAAAGCACTGACAAGAAATAAAAAGTATATTAATGTTGCAAAAAATCAAAGACAAGTTAGGAAAAATGTTAGCTGAACCAGAGAAGATCTGAGGGAAATGATAGGAAATTAATTCACAAACGGTATGGTAAAAAACTTAGGCCAGCAAGGTTACGCATAGAAAGAGAGTTGTGAAGTAGATGAGGATAGATTAGGTCCAGGCTTACTCGATACCGAGATAGAAAGGGAAAAAAGGGCATTTAAATCAAATAAGGCCTTGGGGGTAGACAAATTCCTGCGGAACTACTGAAAGGTTAAGGAAAATGTGGGAGGAGGAGTTTTTATGGACTAATTCGTATCTTTATGAGGGAGGGATTTGGCCGGAAGGCTTTGATGGATCAGTTTTTCAATAGGTGAGGACCAAGGAACAATAAGTGTGATTTCGCACGCAGCTACAGTGGTTATCAGGACCATGAATGAGAGGATGAAGAGCAGGGAAAATGAATCCTGAGGGGATGATCAGTCCGGCTTTAGGAAGGGTAGATCCACGCGTAATACCATAGCAGTAATGAGGTCACAAATAGAAAGGAACATAGAATAAAATCAGGATGAGATTTTCGTGGTATTTTTCTTGGTCTGTCGGTTTCTGTTCTCGTTGGAAAATGCCCGAATCGGATTCGAAACGCTCTTGTTAATACACTTGCATTAATTTCTAGCAATGCGATTGAGCGGTGAAGCCCCAGGGAACAGGTGTATTCCAGTGAACGTGGTATTTACAGGTGATTGTCCAGTCTGATTAGTGTGGCTACTATCTTGCTCATCCGAGAACTACGCAGGATATCGATTTCGCAATACCTCGAAAGATAAGGGGATTTATTCGCTTCTGTGAAAATGCTTTGACTACTGATCAGTGGCTTACCAGGGATTATGCTAGCCAATTGTGTTTTGTTTTCTGATGACACAACCTTTATTGGCCACATGGTGTACTTAGCCTGGAGAGACGCAGGGGAAAGATGAGCGAAACCAAGCAAAAAGGTTTCTCATCTCACAAACATTATGAACTGTGAAAAAACACATTACCTTATGGGTACCTTAGGGATGCTGTGAATGTTGCGAACTCCGTTATGTGTGTTGGGTTTTGTAAAAAATTCGTAAGATGCCTTCATTTTATCATAAGACATAATAAAATAGTTTCTGTGGGGTACTCGAAATTCCTACTTCACTTTCTTCCAAAGCTATATTATTTATAGCCGAGCACATAGCTCTGGAGACCTGCAATAGGAACTATAACTGCGCTTCTCTCACAAAAAAGTAGTGCACCTAGTTACCAGCTCCATTCCACAAAAACGAATGTCGATGCGTTCATTCTTTGTTAAATAAAATATGGCAGCCTTAGTTAGCCTGTCCCTCTAATAGCACTCATTAATTTATGTGAAGCCTAATTTGAGCAAATGAACAATGAGGGCTTTTGTACGCTGTCACAATACCATGTATGGAATGTTCCAGAGATGGCCCATTGTAGACTGGCAAGAACCTCTAGACAATCAACAAGCCTTTTGGTCAAATTGTACAAGATGCCAATATATGTAGCAGTGCTAACCATCAGCATTAGGTACCAAAAAATGGTTGAGAAATGCTTATCGTCCAAATCTTTGTAATCTCTTGAAGAATATTTTGCATTGAGCTATTCAATTTTTTTGCTTTCAATTGTACCTGTATGTTAACATTTATTTATTTTCATTTTGGCTTGACGACATCTCACGTGTTTTCATTCCATTTTCATTTCCATTCATTGTCTGCATGCAAGTTGTTACGATTTGCGAAAGGTAAAGATGGCACTTGTTTTTGATTTTATTTGCACCGACTGAAAAATCGCACACCCTTGGCACAGTTACAAGAAACCGTTAGTGCGGGAGGTTCGTTCCCGACGCGGTAATCGAACGGGCGACTTCCAGGTTGCCCAGCGAGAAGCAGTCCACGGAAGTAACCGGGTCGGCGACCATGTGCGAACGTAAGGGTGCTTTTTGATGTAGGACAAAGGCTGCGCCTTCCAATGCCCCCATACTAACAGACTGACTATGTAATTTCCATTTGTAATTGGAGGTTATCTGATTGAGAAGAAGTTGTATTGATTGTTGATTATTTTTATATTCATTATATATTATTATGTGCTATTATATGTTATTTTTATATGTTACTATATATTATTATTGTTATTATTATTGTTGCATTGATAATAAATTATTGTATTTTTAATGTATTATTACTGATTGTTGTTACATGATTATTGCTATCTAAGGAGATATTATCTGATTTCATCACAAGACGTTAATGACATTTCGATCAACGTGTACCTCTCGTCTCGTTAACCTTAATAAGCCTGAATATATCCTTTAATACTTGTCATTATTCGATCTACATGCATTTTATTTATTCATTACCAAACTGAGAAATAAGTAAAACGGAAATTCCCTGTCAATTGCAATCCTAGGATTGATGACCCATGACGTAATATTGTGGATTTAGTGACTGATACTCTAGCATGGAAAAGTGGCTTAGTTGTGACATTCATCCGAACCACCAGACATTTTTTGAACGCCAGCGCAGCATCATGAATCGAAGAGGTGTTGACTCGATGCACTTTCGGACGATGACCGTAGCCTTATGGTGAGCGGAGCTGCAAAGTGAATGACTGCTAGATATAAATTGAAACAAGTTACAGTTTAGGAGCATTGGCGGTCAGTGCCGACTCATTGCAGGTATCGCTTAAGGATGGAACGATGGAACTCACTTTCGATCACTACCATCACGGCGTTCGACCCCACCTCCCACCATTGCCCTCCTGCCCCTCCCTCCTTCACACCCCCCCCCCCCGCCCTCCAAAACCAAAGTTTCCCGTCTCCCTAACGGGACAACAACATTGCGCCTCTCCTCCGTCATGTTTTTCCTCTCTTCCCTCTCGACGAAGGCGTTCTTGGTTTGGTAGGATTGGCATTCCTGAGCGCTGCGTAACTTCCCGAGCGAGGGGCCGATTCAGGTGAGGGCGGGGGACGGAAGGGAAGAGCTCCTCCGCAACTGAGTCGACGCTGAGGCATCGCGCACCGTCCCTCCAACGAGGGGAAGAAGCCGTGGAATGCCCAACGGGGGGGGGGGGCGCTGGAAGGTTCGCTCGCTCTCTGCGCCACGAAGAACGGTATGTATCATCGGAGGCCTTACATGTGCGGCGACAATCTTGTGTTATGGAACGCATTTGCGATTCGATAACCTGCGAGAAACCCTGAAGGCACTCACCGTGGAGGAAATGTGCGGCGGGCCATAGGCTGCGTGCATGCGCTCATATAAGCACATTAAAAACGTATTCACTATTCTTCTGAGACACCTGAACTATGATTTTGACAGTTTCATCATTCGGGGTGCTGTCAATATCTACGCCTCAGAACAACAATGAATTGACTTATAAGAGCAGCGAGAAATATATTAAATTAGATCTACACGGTAGCGTAAAGGCTACCGCTAGGGTGTGTGGCAGCGGGTGATTACGCCCATATTCCCCCATAGCGGGGTTGGGCAACGTTATTCTGATTCATTATCGTTTTTGGATAAAAATGACATCTTAAATTTATGTTTTGTGCACACTTAATTTTTCTAACTTTATAGACATGATCTCACCTACCATAGTGCGATAGGAGTAATGATACATTTTCAACATCATTGTTGAGATCCTTACAATTTATGCAAGATATTAAATCAGTAATTTAATCTTCGCTCCGTGAGTGATTCCCAGCCTTATTTCTCTAATATTTTGGATACTCTAATAAGCAAATCATAACAACGTTTCACAAATCTAGCTTCTCTACACTGCACGCGATCCAATGCGGCAATTAATCCAACTTCATGAGGATCCCATATACTTACAACATATTCTAAATGAGGCCTAGCCAGCAAAAGATAACATTTCTCTTTGACCTTTTACTCACACTTAATTAGCACTCTTCTAATAAATCCTAATTTTTGTTACCTTGCCCACATATTCCCCGCATATGTTCACAATTAAGAAAGTTAAAGCTTCTAGCATCAAAGAGGGCCGAAAAAACTTAAAACTTCCATATATATATATATATATATATATATATATATATATATATGTATATATATATAGCATCTAGCATCAGAGAGGGCCGAAAAAACTTAAAACTTCCATAATATATATATATATATATATATATATATATATATATATATATATATATATATAAGGAAAAGGGAGCATTAGAGCAGGTTAGAGCATCCACCCGGCAAGTGGAAAGATCCGGAGTTCAAGTCCCGTTCAGGAAATATTTTTACACTTGTGATTTGCCTGATTCCGCCTTCCCCACCTCTGCTGTGTTCGTCCTTTAATGTGTTCATTTCCCTTTTCCTTATACCCATTTCCATGGGAATGAGTATTTGTTCGCCGTTTGGCGGGATTTCGTGTTTGAATGTATGTATGTATACATATATATATATATATATATATATATATATATCTTATACGTACATGCATACATACATTCTAAGTCAGGGCACCCTCAGCTTCACCCGAGCTGAGTGATTTCTCCTGGCCAAAGCAGAACCTCCTGGGAATCAATAGTCAACACAGTGAAAGGATGTGACCCCCTACCCTGATGTGTGAATTTCAGACTCCGTTAGGCTTAGTATTGGGTTAGCTCTACCATCACCTATCAAACCGACCTTTGGGATTATACCTGTTTTTCTGGCCATTTACATATATACATATGCTTGGGAAATATGACGAATGAGGCATGGGAAGAACTGGAGATAGCTATGGAATTCGATAGGAATTTTTAAAATCAGTTAGAACTGCTGATGATGAAGCTTAAACGTGGTTTGCCAGTCAGTCAAATAGTGCAAGTGTTGATGCGAGCATTGGAAAGTCTGTTCGATGGAAATGGGAGGAGAATAAATGCAAAAAAAACAAAGGTCATGCAGGTTTCAAGAAAGAGATAAGTTAAGAAAGAAAAATATTACGTTTTATTTTATATTACGTTAAATACTTAGTTAAACATCACGCATAATACGCTCTTATGAACTAGAGCAGATGGAAAAGTTTACCAATAACAGAAGTGTTTCAGACAAAAAGGGTAAAGTACAATGGGCATTAAAATAAGAATTGAGTTACGCGAAGAAGTTCTCACAAGGAGGATGAAACTGACAACAGAAAAGTTACGTAAGGACGCTCCATATCAAAGAAAACTTTGATATTTTGCGTGGCTTTGTATGACGCAGAGACTTAGTCATTTAAGCAAGAAAATGGGCATAAAATGGAGAACTTAAAATGTGGGTTTGAATAATAATGGAAGTAGTTGAATGGACGGAAAGGAAAAACAAAGAAGGCGATACGGTGTGGTAGGAGAGGGCATTGTTGAGAGAAATGTAAAGGAGGCAGGAAAGATTGGATTGGCAATGGGAAGTTGAAAACGGTGATAGAGGGGCGGACGTTAAGCAAGCGAGGTAGGGGAGGAAAAGATAGGAATTTTGTACTGAATGAAGGGTATAGAATGTATTCGAAAACAAGGAACAGTTCAATGCAGTTTAAGGTCTAAGTTAGTGTCTTCTTTGACTAAGCTTAGAAGTGTAGCGATGATCAGTCTGAGTCTACCAAGCATCTACGTTAGCGGTATGCTACCAATAATATCAAATTCACTCTTCAAAATGCGTCTTAACTTGCGATCGGACCTCTATCGGGCGTACTGCCAATGCCAGAAAGGGTAGCAGGCTTACGAAGGCATACCCTCAATCAGCAGCCCTCCTGTCCACAGCATATTGTTTACTTTTCTTAGCCAGTTTCACCAACGATAATGGCTCGATCCTTATTTGATGACAAGTAAACGGCATTACCTTTCTTATGAGCAAATTTTCAATATAATTCTTCCTGTTTGAGGAATCGGAGCTTTATCAATGACAACGGCTCACAAATGACCACAATAGCTCACGTTTTCATTGACGATAACACCATTCTGAATTTATTTTGCCTTGAATACACTCAGGAATTTCTCAAATCTGAAATTTTGCGACAACGAAATGATGCATTGAGTATCCAAAGTATGATATATTTTTCGTCCACGCAAATTGAAGAGTGAGAAGAATAAGTGGCATATTAACACAAATGTACTATTAGAGTAATTAGTTGGTACGTATTATCAAGTAAGACAACTCGTAAACAATGCTGCATACAATTGATTAAACAGAGCAGCTGTTGGATATCTAAATGGTAAACAGTATTTTTTCATTGCTTCTAAACACTAACTTGTATGCTTTTACGAATCCAGTTTCTGCCTATCTCACATAAGACATGGTAGTTTTGATCCCTTTCCTTAGGGTAATTGCATTCCTCTTCATGTGCCCCTGCCTATGGTTCACCGAGGGAATGATTCTGGTTTCACCATTTCTCATCCAAATAAAATATTCGACCTCCCTCTTTCCCCGGCAGTTTGTTTTTATTTTGCAATGGAACGCAATTCTTCCGACATCACACCTTTCCATTCAAAACTTCCGGCCATCCACCGTGCGTTTATAACGGAGGCTGATTTCTTTCACGACCGTGCAGAGAGATGTGCTACACCCTTCGGAGTCCTTACTTTCTTTCATTCAGAGGCATTTTTGGATATTTCCCTTCTTTATAAATACAGAAAATATTTCGCCTCAATACATCGTTTGGAAATCATCAAAATCTGTTTCGTTTTTTGCCTGTAGATTCGCCATCCTGTTCAGCGATTTGAAGTAAGGTAAGCGGGTTTTAACGATCAAATTCTCCCTTTTAATGATTTTAGTTAATTTTATATCAGAGCTGCACGGAGTGAAGGAGTAATAAATAGGAGAAAACAAAGATATTATCTAATTTTCCTTATTTTCAGAACAATTCTTAGCAGTATGTAAAATAACCCCGCAAAAATATAAAAAAAAGCGTGGATAACAGGTAAACTAACCTTCACAAGCAATAACCCGGATTTTCCATCAAATATCGCTTCTTTATATTTTTTATTCAAATATATAGGGACAGCAATTGCCGAATCTTTGACATAACACCAATTCTCAATGAGTCGAAGCCACGGCCTTTGACCAAACTCGGGTATGGTTTTCATTTTAAATCCGGCCGGATATTTTTTTGCATATGTCATCTTGGGTGATGAAGTTATACATTGTTCTTAGCGAAAAACTTGGAAAATAATACAAAGCCAACCTATCTCGGAGGAGATACGAGTGTGCTTAAGGGCAACCAGCGTGCGCGCGAGGGAAAGAGAGTCTTTGATAGTCCCGCCGAACAGAGGCGGTGTGGGAGGGAGGGCCTGGAATTTAGGGCCCTTCACTTTTTCCAAGCACTTGACTCGTGTGGGTTGGTCCAGTGGTTCCGATACGCGCAGTGGTCATAATGAAACGTTTTCTATTCACTCCAAATTCTGCCGCGTAACCTGGCTACGTCCCTGCAGCTCTTTGGCGATATGAGATCACTGACACTAAAACGTCACTGAAAAATGATAACGGACTCCCTCTTGTCCAAGCGAAAGATCACACGAGAGAAAATTTCACCGACCGCTATAGTCGGAATAACTCCCAAGTACCTGAACGAGTGGAGGTGTTGGAGGAAATGTGAGAGTGAAGTCCCAAGTAAATATCGTCTTGACAAAAATCAAAGCACCGCAGGCGTGTATATTACAGCTGTAATTGTAGCCGTAGCCTTTGCCTCCATTTCAAACTCCATACGATGGCAAACTGCCAAACTAAATTCCTGGGAATCGTCTTTTAGTATTTATATTCTCTTTATAATAAATGATTGTTGTAAATCTTGCTGTGAAATATCAGTTATATATTATATAAACTAATGCCTGGGAAAAATACTACATCATTTTTTGAAACCACAGAGGCGCCAGAAATAGGATATACAAGTAATATCCGCTAGCTATCGGGAGTGGTTAAATTTCCCCAATGATTAAGAGAGGCAGGATAGACGACAAAAGCCCACACTCTGTCTCTCTGATTATTATTCGCCAACTTTCTGCCCTAATGATCGATCTTCCCCGAACAAGTAAGTGCCTCCTTTCGCCCAAAATATTTTTAATTTCTCCGTTAGTCTTAATCTCTGTTCACTACTTTTTTTCTCCAATCTTCTCCCTTCCCCCATCTCAATCCACACTCACACTCTGCCATTAGAATAGGCGTTGTTCCAATAGTTCTCTTAGAATAAGGTTCAACTCACACCTCACACTCTTCCCTTAGAATAGGCGTGACGAGCACAAACACTCCAATGGTCCACTTAGAAGCACTTAGTGATATTTTCAAAGAACTGTGGGTGATGCCACGACAGTAACTTTAACGGTGTCACCTGCTAATGTGCATCAAAATGCAACTATTACAAAGTGTAAGAAGCTACTCGCCTTGAACGAGATTCGAACCCGGATCCCTCTATATCCGGCTGAGAGCTAACGAGGTGTCCTCTTCGGAGTTTCAAGTGTCAGAGGATATCTCGATCGCTTAATTGCCTAAATCACTCAGCCGGATATCGAGGGAACTGGGTTTGAATCCTGGTCAAAGTTGATGACTTTTTACACTTTGACATTGATATATATGTTTTTGGTAATTTCTTTACACTTTTAATTCCCACTGTAATTTTACCTATTTGGAAATCCTTTTCTGTTCTTTCATCTTTATAAATGCTCCTTTAACACAATTATTCTCATACTGTCTTATTTAGGAGTTTAGGAGAAGACTTTTTCTATTTTACTCCAAATTACGGCTGAAATTGCAATTGTTTAAAGTCCACTCAGCAATGACCACTCATGGTAGACTGAATAACTGAAGCTTCATCATCCGTAACTCTTAACTTAATCATGTTCTCGTCTGCTCTATTTTCTAACAATTTCCATGCCTTTCTTACCATTTATGGCCCACTTACCCGCGGGTATAAGTTCGTACAGTCTTCTTTTACTTTGAAATGAGATGAAATAATTTACTTTGTAATTCCAAACACTTTAATTAAAAAAATACGACCCAGGTTTCGAAGTTGAACGTCATCATCAGGTGGCCCTATGGAAGCAAAACCTGGGTCGTGTTTTTTTCAAATAAAGTGTGTGGAATTACAAAGTAAATCATTTCATTTCAATAAGTGATGCAAATTCCATAAAGTTACGCCTGAGACAACAAATTTTCTTTTACATTCTTGCATAACAATGCATCCCGACATTCTCTCCTCTTCAAATGCAGACATATATATTATATTGCATCAATTCAAAAGCGTTCAAATCATTCCCCTTGATTGGTATGATTAACTAGCGAATGATTTTTACATTTTTAAATTGATGCATTTATATGCTAATTAGCGTTTAAATTCGGAAAAGTTACTTTCGCAGCATCTCCCGCAGCTCTTAGAATTTTATATTTTATCTCCTATTCCCCCGCGTACTCCAATATTCCGGTAAACTCCCATTTACTTCCACATGACTGGGTTCACACAGATTAAAACACATAATTAAGTCTTCTCGCTAAACTTCTTCCACATGAATGCTGCTAGTAAGACCGAAAAAATATTTCTTCAGTTTTTCTATCAGTTCTTTGGTAATTTTCTCTTGATTTATTAGATTCAAATAGCCAACTTTGGATCATTCACTTTTACTGCATTGCTTTTTTCCCCTTTTTGATCCTCATCTCTATCCGCCCGCGGGAATCAGTGCGAATAAATGACTACGTACCTGAATCACTGTTTGAACAAGATACCGCATAATCGATAAATTAATATTATATATCATTTTCAACGTTTGAACGTTTAAACTCTTCTCATGGTTTTAAATAGGAATTTTTTGTCATGAAACCAACTGACATCCAAAACTCAGTTATCTCATCCCGGTCAGTTCTTGTCATGTCTCTAATCTGCATTATCTTACCTCATTCCCATCTCTGCCTACCTTTAAGAGTACAATCCACATCATTATTAGGTACTTCATTCCAGGAATGTTCCCATATTAATAACCGCTTTTATTGATTATATAAACTTCTTACTCCTTTCTCTTGGTGAATGCATGCCGGTAAATGCACCTAGACTACATTATAACTTAATTTACTGGATCTGCATTCAGCCAGTTACATTCTGCCAATCACTTCCTCTATAATGATAAACTTCACCTCACTTTTCTCTCCAGATAAAACAATTAAACCATTTTGAATCTCCTCCCATCCTGCTAAAAATTACTTCAAAACTATCGCTCAGATAATCCAACTCACTTCGCACAACCCCAGCATATCTGTATTTTCTCTCTCCAACTACCGTTTGATGTTTTCTTATTTCCCTGTCAACAACATCATTCTGATAATCCTTGTTCCCATTGTGACAATGGTGGTCATCATAGTATTATTTTTCACTGCCTTTGACTCATCGCGCAATGATTTCGTGTGATAATGGCCACGGAGCCTTTGCCTTCTCGTTGCCCCACTGTACTGGACTCGTTGCTAACGTTCGATAATCACATATTTCCCTCAACTTCACTTGCCTTGCGAGGTTAAACCCCTGAACATATTTTCCCTCGTGGTGATTTCAAGAAGTCTATTCCTTACTTAATGTATTAATTTCAAATTGGTACATTAAACATATAAGTGTTAAATATAAACCATCATGGATCATTGGAAAAGCAGACCAGAGACTTTAATGCCCGGCGTCGATGCAGAAACTCCCGTGGATGGGACAAATGAGATACGAGAAACCTTGCGAAATAGTGGAGATCATCTTAGAACACCAGAAAGACAGGCATTGCATACACTAAGAGAAATTTGTGACGCAATGGATTCGTCACAAATTCGAAAGAAATTTAGAAACTGAAATTTTAAAAAACGGAAAATACTTGAGAAGGAGCCACTGAACACACACATATGTACTCGTAAGAACGTGGACCAAAGGATGATGGAGGGCATAAAAGAAGAGCTACGTACATCTATAGTATCACTATTGAATAGGGGAGTAAATGAGACTGCAGCTCTCTCCTACCTACGGAATGAAAGACTTGCGATGATCGAGGAGGTGAAATTTTAATATTTACGAAAAAAGCCGCCGGTGTGACGTACAACGAAAACCTTATGAAAATATTTCATTTTCTTCGAATAAGAAGAATCACACATAAAAAGTGCAAATACCTGTAATTTTACTTCAACTGAGTTATTTGAAAGGGTAAAAAAGGAAGAGGCTGCCTGGTAGCGACAAATCACACACGAACGGCATTGCGTTGACTTCCACACTCCCAACATTCCAAGAAATACAGCGCCACCAGAAGGAGCCTCGCATAAAAAAATGATACCCATCTGAAATCCTTACTCAATGGCGCGTGAAGTGATCAGAAAAAAATCCTGCCCTTTTTAAAAATAAATTCGCTTTGTCGTCTCATTTTCGCTTGGGTGGTTTGACATATTCACTCATAAGCGAGGTTTAGGATTGACGGCCATGCTATTGCGTCAACACCTATTAATTTGAATTCGAATATCTGCATATCTTCACCAATATATGTAGTGTTGATTGCGTCACAGTCAAACTGTTGTTTTCTCGAAGGAAGACCTAATTATTTTCACGTGGAGACTCCAACCGTGTCCCTTCATCTCATCTTTGCATGTGACGCGTGTAAACGCGCTCAACTGACATCCAGCGCGGTCCCGTTAGGAAAGGTGCCACCCATGGATCATTCATTCTCCTCAGCGCCACCTGCTATCGTACTGTATACGTCACATAACTGTTTCATACTCGCCGAATGCGACGCCCGGTGCTCGGCATGCCACCTTTGCAGCACCTCCGACGCCGTCGCTGATTCGATGAGCTCATCGGACGCTTCGCGAATTTTATAATCTATCTTCGGCGAAGGCACCACTGCGCCCCTGGATGACGACCAAGTGCCGCGTGCTACGGGATCTCTGCCCGGGGGTTGACGAGATTCAGACACGCATCGAGTGTATCGGAGGGCGGTGATTTTTAAAGCCTCGAACTTATTTACTTATAATATGGCCGTGATTCTCCATGGAAAGAGAGATTCATCATTATACTTCGGTCTGCAACATTTAGACTTCGATAGCTGTTCGTTGGAATTTTACCTTCTTAATCGATCGCCCAACAAGTATTCTTGGGAGCGGTTCCCCCGAAAGAATTAATGAAATTATCTGTAAAAAAATAATAAACACTTACTTGCTCCAGTACAAATAACTCAACCTATTGTTTTGATACTTCCAGCCTTGGCTGCACCGGCTATTGAAGTGGTCAATGAATCATGAATTACTTAAAATTTTATATAGATTGGCATATAGTTAGATATAATTATATTCATTGTTTTAGGCTGTAAATGCTAAGACTTTTCTGGAAAAATTGAAGGGAAAATACATTTTTAAAATTCCGCAGTGTACTCCAGTGGTACATTATTTGATCGTTTATATCGGATGAAATTCCGTAGCCGATATTGGACATACTTGTGGTTCTCATTCTAAGGTTTTCTCTCTTTGAAAGTGATTAAAGAAATATTTCAATTATTCCATCTTCACGTCTGACGCCTGATTCCCTTGGGGGCATACGTATTCAGCCGTAAAGGCTAAATCAGTAAGACGGAAGCGGAAAATAAAGATCCTCTCGCACAATGTTTCCGAATAACTCAGCATTTGAATTGGCTCAAATAATGTGCACCTTTTTAAGGACCCCTCCCATTAATTGGGGGGCAGTTGAAAAGGATCAATGCCAGGTTATTCTAAAAGGAAAATTACAACACTCCATACATTCTGGTCACGAGAAAATTGCCTTGCTAAATGGACCATTGAGAACTGCCCAGGATGTCGGCAGGTGATCGACTTCTCGAGGATGAGTGGAAATGAATCCCTCAAGGAAGCGGCAATCACGAGAAAGCCCTCTCCCGATATCCGCCCGGGTCGATTTCTGACGCGGCCCGACACCTCCTTTTTTCCGGGTTGAACATCCCGGCGGAGACCGTTATGAAGGCGCCGAAGCCCAATCATCGGATGACCCTCCTTCCTGGGCATTGGTGGTAACCCTTACCCTATGCCTCTTTCCCCCCACTCCAATTCGTCTATTAATTTTCCTCAAGCATTAAGTTCTTCTTCAAAAAGTTATCAAGGTGCTCAGCGAGCAAATTGTAGACAATAACAATACTTGATCGATGCATGATTAACAATGAAGCAGAACGCCGTTATTTTCTTAGCGCCTCATAGTAGCACTGTGTCACTTTGGATTGGTAAGTTATTGTCCAGTCCCTGGCAGAGCATATTCGATGAGCAAAGAGTTTGGGAAGACAGACTAGGATTATTCAGAGGTGTGGATAAAGAAATCGCGCGGGGTGCGCCTGAACTAAAAATGAATAAAGTTTTGAACTAAGAATGGATAACGGGAGATTTGAATGAACTACGAATAAGCAAACAGACGGTTGTGAACAACAGGAGAAGGAACAGAGGCGAAAAATTTAATAATTTCGCCCCAGAAAACGCTAATAGTGCGCAGTTAGTGCCAAGGGCCGCTCTGGCGACGTGCATGTATTTAGGGGGGTGGAAGCAGAAGCGGGCGGGGGGAGGAAAGGAAGAGGTGGCGGCTTGATCGGAGGAATGGCTCCGTCGTCCGAAAAGGCGTCCTTTGCGGTCGCCCGGACATCGGCTGGGGGGGCGGCCAGCTGATCACCGGCGGGGTGGTGGTGGGTGCGGCGGCAAAGGAAGGGGTGACGAGCGGATTTCACCGTTAACCGGGCCGACAGCCTCCGTGGGTGAGGGAGCGAGCGGCGGAACCGGCGTGCGACGACCCAGCCATAGGGGCGACAGGGAGGCCAGCACCACCCATGGGGGTGCGTGGAGAGGGAGAGAGGGAGGAGAGCGCCGATGGGTTTCACATTGGAGAGGTGACGGCCAATTTCACCCTCCACCGTGCACAATTTCATGCTGACCGACGTGGTGACAGCGGCTAACTGTACTAGTATGACATACGAAGCATAGAAATATTTTTTATACCGGCGAGTATACTAGGTGAGCAGGATGAGGTAATGACATAATATGTATGAACTAGGTTGCAAGGAATCCACTCCGGATAGTTCAGAGACGGGGAAGACGTTTTACGGCTTCGGATGAAGTGATCGCTTCCCTGTCGACGCCCTTTTTTTAAATTAATAAGTTCGTATAATTAAGTCGCGTCGTCGAAGGGAAAAAAATTAAAAATATTAGATTCTCGTTCGTGAAAAGTAAAACGGAATAGCTTTTGGAAATATAAATCAATCTCATCTGCCTACACTCAATAGCCACTACAGCACTGTTTTGGATAATTAAAAAAATGTATTTTTAGCGAGGATATATAACCATACATCAGCAGTGTGATCTCTCGTTTCCAGATAAATGAATCAGTGAGCATATTTCAATCGTTCGGATAGACGGACGGCATTGGGGAGAAAGAGGGGATCTTTGAATGTCACTAGCATCTGGGAAACCGCGCGGCAAACGCCCCCACTGGCGTCAGTCACCATGTGCAACGCAATCTCTCCCCTTTAGCCTATCAAGCCACCTTTCTTGTTTAAGGAGATGGCATGCTGAGTTTGGATCAAAACACAATGAAGTTTGTCCAAACAATCCTTGAAAATATTTATGAAATCTCACATTTAACAAAGAAACACTAAATATTACTATCCTGGACCGATGGAATAGCAGACTAGACAATTCGATGCCTGACGTTGGTGACGGGTGCAGAAACTCCAAGGGATGTGTAAAATGAGATCCAAATATGTGTGCGGATATGAGGAAGGGTTGAAGCACTTTGTGACACTATGGATACATAGACGACACATGGAGAGAAGGGGTGAGAATCTCTCGCTAAGAACCCTAGGGGCAAATAGCAGAGGTAGAGGGAATGCGAGGAAGGAGAGCCATCAAGGGATGAGAGAATGATTGCTGGGAGGAGAATGTATGGGTGCATTCAAAAAACCTCCTGATGAAATGACTAATGAATAATTGACATACCGTCTACCGAAATAATGATACAATAGCAAAAGATATATTTTGGTTATCAGTTAGAATCCTTTCACACTTTCAAGGGCTTAATTCACTCGCTCAAGAGAAGATTAGCGGGTGTACGACATTTGACACTGTTGTACGCGTGAAAAGGCTCCCGAGCAATCGGCGTATTTCATACCATAAGTACGACGTGCAAGTGCGGGCCGTGTGGTCTCTTTCAGCTCGCGGACCCTATGGCCCTTCCGACGAGGAAGTTCAAGCAAGGGAGGGAGCCCTACACTCGTACAGTGGACATCGATCAACAGACACACTCACTCACTCTCTCTCGGCGTCTCTTCCTTTTGCTCCGATGAGGGTCGCCGACGGACAGGGGGGGTGGGAGGGGTCGGGGGCCTTGCGCGGCGATGAATGCTCCAGGCAAACGTCCTCTCGTATCTTCTCTCTCGCACCGCTGCTGCTCCCTGCGTCGTCGCTGGCGACTGATCGGACACTAAGGAAGGCATCTTTCGGCGGCGGAGCCATCCGCATCCGAGATGGGGGAAGAGGAGGATGGTGGGAAGAGGGGGGGGGCGGGGTGAGCCGCCCGGAAGGAGCGTCGGCGGCGGCGGGGAGTGGGGGGTGGACGGGTGGGAGGTGGGGTAAGAGAGGGACGGAGGGGGATGGGGGGTTGGGCGGGGCGGGGTCGGTATGGAAGCGGAAGCGAGAGGGTGGAAGAAAGGGTTCCCAAGGGAACGCGAGAGAACCATCTCGCGCTGGGATAGTTTTGCGAGATAACGTGTCAAATGATGAACGGAGAGACTCGGAGAATGGTCACGATTTTGTGGATGTGGCCAATGGAGTTCCTACAACGGTTCTGCTGATGGCCTTGCTCGCAACGACGTGGGGTTGAAGGCCTCTTCGTTTCTTCATATCCGACGACGCGGCACTTACAGTAAAGTTTTCGGATAGGAGCAGGTTCCTGTCGCTATTAAATATTTGCGATTGCGCCGACCCCGGTGGCGGCGGGGTAACGTCCTCGTCTGCCATTCCAAGGGTCGCGGGTTCGATTCCCGCCGGGGTGAGTTTTTCTCCACCTAGGGCTTGGGTGTTTGTACGAGGGTCATCCGGAAAGTAGTACCCGTTCGTGAAATAAAAAGACAAAAGTAAATATTAACAAACATAAAAAAATTTTATTTGAAAGAGGATACTTTAAACTACTTCTCAACATAATCTCCAAGCAAATTAAGGCATTTGTCATAACGTGTGACAAGTTTCTGTATTCATGCTGCATAGTCCTTCGCCGCCAGCTCATTGAGATACGCGAGGGACCCATCTTGCACAAATTTTTGCATAATGCAGATGGTGTTTAACAATTTCATGAACAATTGTTCGAGAAACATTGGGAAAATGCTCACAGATGTCATCAATTGTGACGCGCCGATCGTTCCTCACGAATTCGTCAACTGAGCTCACCAGTTGGTCTGTAATGACAGACGGTCTCTCCGAACGCTCATCGTCGTGTGTGTTCCCCCTCCCCATGTTGAAGTTGCGACACCACCGCCGAACAGACGACTCGTCCATTACATTGTCTCCATACACCTCCTTTAATTGGCGATGAATATCACATGGGCGAACGTTTCTTGCATTGAGGAATTTAATCACTGCCCTCACTTCACAACTGGCGGCGTTCTCAATTTTTTTAAACATTGTAAACAATCACAGAAACAACACAGGCAATGCTAGCGTCACGCAACTTGGCTCAGAGAAGGCAGACAAGCCACTGAAGCTATCTGACCTCGTCCAGCGGCTACTCGCGTCGTCAGCACTTCATGCGGCACGAACGGGTACTACTTTCCGGATGACCCTCGTAAATGTGATCATTGTTATCGTTGTTAATAGTTCGATATAAAGGCCAGAATGCGCTGTTTTCGGACTTATACTGAATAAATAAATAAAATAAATAAAATAAATTTGGAACACAGGGACTCGCCTTCACGACCCCTCATTGGTCTTTGGTTGAACACAAATTGATACAATAAATAAAATATAAGGGAATACAAAATTTATCCTAATTATCCTCCTTTCCATCACTAATTTGACCCCGTTAATTATATTATTATTATTGATAATCTGCCGGTTAAAGTAGGTTTTGAATGGACATAAGCTGTCAAACGATTTGGCGATAATTCTATTATTTATCTTAACAAAATAAAAGATGGCATCCAATGTTAAAATAAACCCATCATCAATTCCGAATAATAAATGAAAAAGAAAAACTTTGTTCCAATCCAACACTTTATTTCAGGTACGACTAGTTTCGACGCTACGGCGTCATCCTCAGGTACATTTATTAAAATGAACTTCCACAAATTTGAGGCTGAAACTATTGAGATAATCAATTCCGAATACTTCCTTGTCAATTGCATTCCGTTCATCATCCCTATCCAAATCCTGCCCCTTCCTCGTTTGCCTAACATTCTCCCCTCTATCACAGTCTTCAACATCTCATTGACAATTAAAATGCTTTGCATCCATCTTTTCTGCCTCATTAGGATTTCTCCCAACAAACCCTTCTCCTCACCCACCATACCAAGTACTTCCTCGTTTGTTTTCCTTTCGGTCCATTTCACCTTCTCCATCCTTCTCCACACCCACATTTCAAAATCATCCAATTTATGTCTATCATCTTGCTTCAAAGACCATGTTTCCGTTCTGTACAACACCACGCCCCAAATTAACGTTTTGACGAGCCTTTTCTTAACATCCTTACTCAACATCCCCGTCATCAATCTTGTGGAACCTTCTTTACCTTGCGCGATTCGTCTTCTTATGTCCCCACTACTTCTAACATTTTTGCCCAAGGTAAACTGTTCCACCTGTTCCAGTAAATGGGCTTCTATTTTAATATTTCACTGAGCCTTTCTCTTACTCGAAAACCGCATAACCTTATTTTTTGTTTGCATGCACTCTAATCCGACGACGCGTGTACGCTTGCTACGTACCGAAATATTAAATCCAAAACCCTGCCATTCTCTCTTCCTCTCTCTGCCTTATTTGCTCAACCGTCCCCTATCAATTGCAATCTTCAGTATCGCACTACCTCTGGGCATTTCCTCTATCCACTTGCCATAGCTGCTTCAAATTTCTCATAACAGCCTTCTCTCTTCCCATATCATGACATCGTTTATTTCCTTTTCGTTTTCTCCAATCTTCTCCACACCCACATCTAAAAATCCTCCAACATAAACCTATTCTGTTGTCTCAATAATAAGTTTCCCAGGTATATAAAACTAAGTTACATACTCAAGTCTTTTATTAACATCTTTGAAATGGGCCCGTGTCATCAACCCCCTCCTCTACAGGAATAATACAAAAAGTTAATTGGATATTAAAGAATAAACTAAGAATCTGCAGTGATTCGAGTGAAGTTGGTATACTTTAATCTGGTTATATCACCGTGGGTAGGGTAATGTTAATTGACAATGCGATCCACGGATAGTCGAAGTCTGTTTTTGATGAGGGCCCTTTCTGCCGGCCCTTGAATCCGTGGGCTCCATGGACAGGGTGAGGCCCGCTCGTTCCCCGTGCTCACGTGAGCCGAATGACCGCGAGATCGGCAATTTCGTGATTTCCGTGGAGGTAGACGGGGAGGATGAGGGTATCGGGGGGTGAGGGGCGTGGGTAACGCTGGGAGGCAGCGTTACCCACGCCCACCTCCGCTGTCTCCACGTCTCACCCAGGAACTCGTCTCGAGTTCTAGATTTACGGGGAGATTTTGTGTCCAAAACGATGCCAAAAACCATGTTGACATTTTTTTCGCGAAATCCTTTGATAGAAATACAGGTTTCGAGCTCCGTCATAAGGGCCTGAGTTCGAGGAAAAAATATAACCTCGAGAGGAATTTTGAGCCTAAAATACCTCTGCAGGTTAACATTTTTCAGCAACTGATTTTGAAATATCCGTGTAACGGAAAATAAAGAAATTTTATATTCAATTAAGTAAGATTAGGAGGATGCGCAGAACACTAATTACAACATTAGAAACGAGATCAAAATTTTGACGGTTATGAGCCCCGAAATACTGATTACGGTTCCGGCTACGCGACACATGGACCAATCGACAACAGCCACTCGGAGAAGACGTACGAAAGTAATATTGAACATGTCGTCCGAAATACTGTTTTTTTTCTTTCGACTGCATATGCATGCAATGAGAAGGAAGTTTTAATCTCATCTTTCGTGTAAGACGTTTTTGATTTGCACCGATTCACATTCCCATACAGAAATACTCCGGCACATTACACGCAGCCTAGAGAAAAGGTGGATACCTGGAAAAATAACTTAAAAATTCAATCTCCGAGTACACTCATAAGTCCCAGGACGATTCGCAACGCAACCATCTCCTAATTGCCCAGTGCGTACAAAATCCTAAATATTATTACAGAATTACACGCCTGTCTTAGCAATCAAGATTCGTCTTCCCCCTACTTCACATAACGCCCCTCAGGCTCCTTCAAACGACCCCGAAACTTCCTGAGGCGATATGTTGAAGTCAACAAAGCCCTCCACAACACCCCTCCTCTCCGTTAAACCGCCCTAGTGTCGAATACTGCCTTCTTCTTCGCCCCACAGGCACTCATTCCGCACCCAACAGTCCTTCCGAGGTCATTCGCGCGACTAAATCGTAGTTTGCCAATTGACATGTCGCCTCTTCCTTCGATATCGGCGGACGAATCTCCGCCCCAATGAACAACCGCCGTCACTCCTCCAAATCCGCGCCTTCGCCACCAGCTAGGCCATCGTTCCAATGCACACCGCCCTCCATAGCCATTCTTTCGACGGTTGTTTTCTCATCAAATACTAGAAGTATCCTCCACGAGTCTGCGAATTCCACTCCTTCCGATCACACTACTCCCCCTCCCCCAAGCCTCTAACCCTTCTCCCGCCCTCCCTCGGATCTCCTCCCTCATTCTCCACCCCTTCTTTTCTGCCCCTCCTCATTTCCGTTCCCACCATCCCCCCACGCTCGACCCACCCCATTCAGAAAACGAGAGGTCCCTCACGGAAATCACTCCTCTCCATGTGTTAAATGCTACATAATCGCCGACACGTTAATCAAATCTCAAATTAGGTGTTTTGAGCATAAATATTTTTATGCCGTTATGTGCATGAGTGTGCCAATAAATCATAAAAACCATAAACACAGTAATCAACCCGAAGGTCTGTTTGGTGGGTGATGATAGAGTTCACTCAGAACTAAGCCCAAATGAAAGTGAATTTCGTAAGTATGGCCAAAGGAGTGAGAATGGAATGTAACTAAAATATAATACAACTTTGCTGTTTGGGTAATTCATATGAAATGGATCGCGTCGCAACAACTAAAGAAAGCTATAAAAAATTATGGATGCTAGAGTGAAGAGGGGACTCAACGTAGACCCGGGCAACTACCTCGCGGAAGTTAAGAAAAAAATCAGCCGAGCAAACCTATACCGAGATTGAGGAGAGATGCAAGAATTTGCACAAAACTTCCCACAGAAAATTTTTAAAAAATCAGCGAGAAAATAAATGGTTAGAAAAAGGAAACCTGGGAGGAAGTAGGAAACTCAATAAAGGAGGCAGTAAGGGAGCTGGGACAACCACCGAGAAGGCGGAAACACAGGTAGTGGGACGAGATGTGTGACAAAGCGACAGACAAGATGCTAACAGAGTGGAAAAGGTGGGTCACTTGTTAGAAAAGAGAAGGTTGGGAGAGTTTCACAGAAGAAAGAAAGAAACAAAAAATTGTTAAAACTGAGAAAAGGAAATACAATAACAAAAGATTGAGATAAATAGATTTTACAGGTTTTAACAAGATTAGTACTCGGGACTATTTTGTGTCAACTGCTAGCAGAATATTTTGAGGAACTATGAAGAAGCACAGAGAGGTTATATTTCTAAGAACCACAGCAAACAACCACAAATAGAACCACCAACTCAAGAAGAAAGAGACACCATCATATGTATATACTCAAAAGGACAAAAAGTTACCAGGGGAGGATGGAATGGAAGCGGAAATGTGGAAATTAGGGGGAAAATTGGCAAGGAAGAAAGCAAATGGAATCATCAGAGACATTTGCTTGACAGGAAATATACCAGACGATTGGAAACAATCACTAATCCATCCGATCCACAAAAAAGGGTATCAATTGACGCAAATAATTATTGAGGTATTTCCCTTGTATAATAACAACGTTTTCCACTTCCACTGCCCACCCTTACGTCCGATTCTGCATTTGTACTAAAAATTGCTCTACCTTGAGAGACAATATCTATGCTACTTGGTTTAGTAGAATTAAAATAAATATCAGTGAAATGGGAAAATTATTTCATAGTCTTCCAATAGGTTATATAATTCCTATACGACATTGGTGTATACATGTACAATGTCTTGTTTTGTGAATAAGCATAATTTCAATTATAATTTCAGAAAAAACTAGGCTTAATTTAGGATATGCTGCTAGTATGTGGGATCCTCATGAAGTTGGATTGATTGCCCTATTGGATCGCGTGCAGCGTAGAGGAGCTAGAATTGTGAAACGATGTTATGATAAACTTAGTAGGGAGTTCAAAATATTAGCAGACCCAGGCGGGGAATCACTCACGGATCGAAGGTTACATTACAGATTAAATCTCTCGCATGAATTGGAGGAGTGTCTCTTTAGCATTGATGTTGAAAATGTATTATTAGCTCCAACCTACTATAGTAGGGGAGATCATTTCAGTAAAATTAGAGAGATTAAGAGTAGAACAGATAGATTTAAGGTTTAATTTGTTCCTCGAACGATGAGGGATCAGAATAACCTTGTCCGAGTGCAGTAAAGGTAAATATATTCGGGTCAATTAGTCTGGTGTGTTTTCTCCCCCTGCTACACACCCTAGCGGTGGCTTGCATGGTATTAAAAATACTAAATGCTGAAATGGCTAACACGCCATCCGTCCTGAGTCACGCCGATTCCACTTACCGTAAGGAAAGGAAATTAATTGCCATCCCCTGCCCCACCCCCAAAGCCTCATCCAATGTAAGGGGGAGCCCCGCGGCTGGCGGTGAATCAGTAGCGGCGGGCGCCAGTTGTGTACTCGGCGTCAGCGACTCCAAGTGAAACTGGGGCGCCGCGGCGAGATGGCGCCTGGATCAGGCTCGCGGCAACTCCCGGGGCAAAGGGAAAATTGGGAAGGTCCTCTCCGACCCTTCCCTTCAAGGCGTGCTCATCATATGAAGAATACAGAAGAATAAATTTGATTTCCCACGCAGCTAAAGTGGTACTCAGAAACATTAGCAAAAAGATGGAGAGCAGGGCAGATGATTATTTTGGGGATGATCAGTTCGGGTTTAGGAAAGGGAGAGGCACCTGTAATTTGCACATTGCTGTAATGGAAACACTAATAGAGAGCAATATAGTATGTAATCAGGACATATTTGCCTGTTTCGTAGATTTCGCAGAGGCGTTTGATAGAATGAATTCAGAAAAACTAATGAAAATATTGCAGAAAAAATAAAGAGCTTGGAGGGACAGGAGGCTAATCCGCAGCCTGTACATGTCTCAGACTTCTCAGGTGTGAGTGGGGGACGAAGAGTCCGAATTGGCAGTGTTAGTAAGAGGTGTAAGGTAGAATTGTTTGCCATCACCTGCACTGTACAAGATATATGTAGAGGAAATGCTAAAAAGGCATGGGAACAGCTGGAGATAGGAATCAAAGTCGGAGGGGAATTCATAAAATCAATAAGGATTGCTGATGGTTTTCAATTTATGGTTTTTCATTTATATATGCACTCCATGCTACGGCCAGGGTGAGTGGCAGGGGGTGAATATACACCAGATTAATTTTTACCCGCACATAACCCTACTGCAGTCGTACAATAATATTTTGATACCTTATCGTTCGTGGAAAAAATGACATCTAAAATCTATCTGTTCTGCACTTAATCTCTCTAATTTTATTGGTATGATCTCTCCTACCATAGTGCGATGGGGGTAATAATACATTTTCAAAATCACTGCAAAAGAGACCTCCTTCCAATTTATGCAAAAGATTCAATCAAGAATGTAACCTTCGCTCCCTGAGTGATTCCCAGCCTAGCTGCTATTATATTTTGGATACGCTACTAACTTAATAATAACAACGTTTTACAAATTTAGCTCCTCTACGCAGCATGCGATCCAATTTGGCAATAGATCCCACTTCATGAGGATCCCACATACCTGCAGCATATTCTAAAGGAGGCCTAACCAATGGGAGATAACATTTATCTTTGGCCTTGTCATCACCTTTACCACGTACTCTTCAGATAAATCCTAATTTTTGTTCATCCTGTACTTATATCCTCCGTACGTGTTTCACCCACAAGAGATTGTGAGTGAGGGTAACACCTCGTAGGTATTTAATTGAGTCTACACATTCAATTTCGGTGTTCCCAATGCAGTAGCCGTTCGGGTGGGAATTGCTCTTTTTCCAAAAATTTATGACTACGCACTTTTTTAAGTTTACTTCTAAATGCCTAGTGTCGAACCAGCGTTGTATAGCATTATGGTCGTCTGGTAAAGCAATCTGGTAAACCAATGTATCGTCGGCAAATAAATGTATCTTACTATTGAATACAGAGTCAATGTCGTTAACGTAAAGTAGGAATAAAAGAGATCTGATGACACTTCCCTGGGGAACAGCTGAAGCTACTTCTACTGAATTTGAGCTAACTCCATCTATCACTACTCTTTGAACCCGACCATTCAAAAAGTCTTTAATCCAACCCCGAATATTTTTGTCTATGCCATATGCTTCTAGTTTTAGGAGTAGTTCACTATGAGTTATTTTGTCCAAGGCTTTCTTAAAATCTAGAAAAATCGAGTCCCCTGGAACATTGCTCTCTCCCGAAATAAGAATATCATGAACAAAAAGCGCAAGTTGTGCCTCGCAGGATCTACGCTTTCGGAAACCGTGCTGATATTTCATTAATAACTTCTGACTATCGACGTGTATTACGATCAAACTAGCAACTATATGTTCCATAACCTTGCACGAAATGGATGAGAGGGAAATAGATCTGTAATTACTCTATTCCTACTTTGTTCCGTTTTTAAATAGTTGTGTTCCGCTAACCGTTTTCCCAATCTCTGGGAACAATGTGACCTACCAGCGACTTCTTAAATATTATTTCTAGATGCGATGCGATTTCCGAAGCTAGATCCTTAAATGTACGAGTGGGTATTTCATTGGGCCCGGAGGATTTATTAGGCTTAATATCTCCCCTCAGTATTCCTTCGCTTCCTTACTTTCCCGTCAGTAACTTATTGTACCCTGATGAATGTGGCTGGGACCACAATAATTTTATTGTTTTACTACAGTTAAATTCAAGTGTGCTACAAGACGCCATATAGGTGATACCTATTAAATACATACACACCTTATTTCACATCAATTTAATATAACTCTGCGTCAGTAATTGCTTAAAACGCTTAGTGCTTCAGTGTATGTAAATCGGAAAGGGTAATAGAAAAGAAACAGAACATGGGTGACGGGGTTGAGGAGAGGGACGCGGATGATGAGGGATGGGACAAAATGTATCGTATTTGAGTAGGTCGCGTTTGCGGGAGGAGCTAAAGGGAACGGTTGGATCTACGTTCCCTTGGCATATTCAGGCTTAAAGTGCATATGGCGCCTATTGCTCGAAGCCTCGAGTGTTTTAGGCCCAACAGGTATGTATGTGGTAGGGGGGGGGGGCGTTTACGATTATTGAAACGGAATGAAACCAGCCGTCTGTCTCTCTGACTACGTCCCCCTCACCACTGTAACAACCCCTCCCCCATTGTTCCCCACCCCGCTGCAGTCCGATCCCGGATCTTAGTGAAAACACCGCCGCATTGGATGTATGTGTGTGTATATATGTGTGTGTGTGTGTGGGCCGCGGTAATCCAGGGGGTAGATCGCTGGACTACTGACCGAGGGTCTAGGTTCAAATCCCGGGCAAGCCTCTCTGGGCACTTGCAGCTCCACCTAAGCTATGTGATTTTTCGGGTACCAGATATTCCTGGGAAACCATAACCGGCATTGAAAGGAACTGGCCCCCCTACCTTGAAGTGTGAATTTCACACGCCGTCGGGCTTAGTACTGGGTGATCTCTACCCTCACCTACTAAACCGACCATCGGGTTGATTACTGTGTGTTTGTATACACACACACACACACACACACACACACACACACACACACACACACACATATATATATATATATATATATATATATATATATATATATATATATATATATGTGTGTATATTCGGTACTGGTAGATCCGTCATTTGCGTCCGCGCGGCATCCAAAAATTCTCTCTGCCGATTGCGCACGAAGCGGCCTAATAAAAATATTTGGAGCGCATGTGGGATCCCTTTTTAAGAGATCCCTTATATCATCAAATAAACAATTTTACGTCTAACAAGAGTCAGCTTTCGCACGCAACATCCCAAGAGTCACTCGTTGAATTGTGGTCATTAAAGCCGGCTTAAGCAATTTGTTCCTGGGAATCCAACTTGTTTAATTGCGTTGCTGGTTTTCTTTCTTTTTTTCTCTCTTCGGGTTTTATTGCTAACCCCCGTTCCGGCAACTTTATTCCCTCTCTTTCTTTCTCTATCTGTTCCGTGGAAGGATTACGGCCATAACTGTAAATTTTGTTTGGGAACTTTCCCAAACGATTGTTGAGGTTCCCGATGACTCATGGCTAACCGCTATCTCGTCTTTCCTCAAGGAAACTTCAGCAAAAATCGCGTAAGTCATGTTTGGGAAGACGATTAGAAAACCGTAACACCCTTTAGGGTCGGGCTTTATGCTCCCAGAGCGAAGGATGGCGTGTCGGAATAGTTCACTTACCTTGAATCACTTTCGGCCGAGGTTGACATAGTGGTGGAGCCTATTTTCGGAGCTGCTTTTGCTCAACTTTGTTTTGATCAAGAATCGTCCTGAAGTAACTAGGAAAATAAGAGTCGGAAAAGTGAATGACTGGAAAATAGCAATTTTAATTACGAATACTTTCCATCGAATAGATTGCGATATGAGTGAGTATTTATCGCTGGAGACTTGAAGGTCCTACGAGAGGGAGAACGTCGGGTGCACTAATGCGCTATAAATGTGGCCAGAGACCAAAGGAGCCGATTGCCACCTTGCCCTACGTACCGGGACGAGGACGAACACCTTGACCTTCTCGTTGAAGTGACCATATTGTATTATGCTATTGAAGTGAAGGTAGGCCGGGAGCATCTCTTGTCTCATCTTTTCATAGCTCGTAAATACGTAGAATCTATTGTCGATATTTATCCGCTGCGCGAACACTAAGACGTGTTCCGAGAGACCCGCCGCAGTCTTTTGATCTAAATGTTTGATCCTCATAAGAGAAAGGCGGGAACGAGTACCTCCTTTGGATTACCTCGGAAGTGTGATCATCTGCAAAAGGAATTACACTTTAAAAAAAGAAGGGGAAAGTTGCATGGGAAAGTTGTTTCGGTGACTTAAAGCAACTAATAACAACCAAGAGAATTAATATAGAACTGAGGAAAAGATTAGCTAAGTATTGGATTTTATGCATTGTAATTTAAGATTAACAAATGATGAGGAAATATATTCAAAAGGCTTTGAAATGAGGCGAAAACTGGCAAATATTACGTCGAAGTAAATCATAAAAAATCAGCTGAAGATGTTTATCAAAGAGGAAATTTTATGTGACCCATAAAAAAACAGAAATCTGGTGGCACTATTTAATGGAGGGCTCTCTGCGTAAGAGGATAATAGGAGGGAATGTTGGATTGATAACACAGCCAACAGTTCATGTGCCGCTTCGTTCACTCTGTAGAAACGGGCGATATGGAGAGAGAAGAGAATGTTTCTTTCTTTTGGGCCGAAAAATAGATACTTATGAAAATAATTGCCCCAAAGTTTTAAGAAGCATCAACTTTTAGAGGATTAGAACTGGATGAAAAATGGCATTTTCAGAGAAATATATAGAATCAGACGCAGGAATATGAAAAATATTTTGAAAAGTTCTGTCGTTAAAAGTTCGAGCTTGGATTACGTTCAGCTTTCATTCGCCTCTATCTGTAGCATTCACCTTTCCTACACCGGCGATTTAGGATCCCTTCGAATATTTTGTACATTTAACGCATTCAAAGACGGGCAAATTTTTGTGCCACTTACCATGGGAAAGGTACATCATATGCTGAAGGACGAGTGGCCAGGAGTGATAAAGTAAACCTTGGACTAATTTTACGATTCCATCTAATGAAACGGAATATCCAAGGTGACCATCCAATTGCATATCCAGCAAATTCAACCTGGAAGTTTCTCAAAGGAAATACTATATATCAGATGTTCAAGCAAAGCTTAGCAGAATACATTTACAAGTTTTTACGAATTGCAAGTTACACATTTTTAAAAAGGAATTTTCCCAACCAGGTTGTCATAAACCTTTATAACCAACCCGAAGCAAGATTTTTATATGCGAGGGTAGGGCCGCCTAATAATAGCTTCACGGATCGTGAAATTCACATGATAAGAGGGTAATAATGGGGGTCAGGTCCTCCTCATATCTCTGACACCATTTGCTTTCCCACGAAAGTCAAGGCACCGTAAAATCGTATACTATTTACTTCTCGATGGGATCACGCAACGGAATCACCCGGGGTTCGAACCTGGGATCCTAAATATAATACCCAAAAGACTATAATTTTGTGATTATGATCCTTTTTATTTGATTGAGAGGCAAAAGGAAAATAGAAGCTAAAACGAAGAAGGGTTTTAAGTTAAGTGTCCAACAAGTGAATCATTAGTATGGTTTAAAATACACTTGGAAGGAATATAGAGGGAAAGGAAATATACTTGAAGCGATCTCAAGGAATCAGAATAAAGACTTTAAGGTGAGTGTAGAAATATTAACAAGATCCGTTTAACTGGTTACTTCACAAATGTGGGAGAGTTACAGGCATTCTTCAGCGAAGTAGCTCAAGTACGAAGGGGGTGTAACATGTAAATCAAAAGGATTGAAATTAAAATCATAGAATATTGAAGGCAAGCTGAAGACGGGCTTGAACGATGCCGAATTGGATCGCGTGGAAAATAGAGGAGCTAGATTTGTAAAACGTTATTATGATAAACTTAGTAGCGTTTTCAAAATTATAAGAGGAACTAGCCTGGAAGTCCCTCACGGCGCGAAGGTTGAATTACAGATTAAATCTCTTGCATAAATTGGGAGGACATCTCTTGAGCAGTGATGTTGAAAATGTATTATTACCCCCATCGTACTGCGGTAGGCGTGATCATGTCAATTAAATTAGAGATATTCATCGTAGAACAAATAGATTTAAGATGTCGATTTTTCCGCGAACAATAAAAGATCAGGATAACATTGTCCAACCGCAGTAGGGGTCAAATAAATTAAGCCAAAAAGGTTTAATGATAGAGAGGTGACCGTTTAGGTAAAAGAGAATACGGTTAAACACAATGGCCTAGTGCGTGAAACAATTTCTGTGGTAAGTCACAAAATTAGAGGTACAAAGCGTAAGAAAAATGGACGCGACGAGATTGGGAGACTTCGAAACCTGGCACTACCGTATTGAAAACGACTGAAGATCGCCTGGACGGATGAAATGGGAGCGGAGGAAGTAAGCTTAGGTGGGTTTTCTACATCCAGCACAAGGGTGCTTGTGATTATTATTATGATTACCATTGTTTAAAGTCCGATGTAAAGGCCAAAGTGCTGTTTTCGGATTAAAGTGGAGTATAAAGAATGAATATAAAAGACGGCTGTGCGAGAGGGAGAGGAGCAGACGGCGGAAGAGGAGAGCACGACGAGCTGACCGTATCTTGGCACACGATTAATATATTCGGAGGGAATGTGAACTAAACGATCCCACGGGAATAACAGGTGGGCCAAATCAGCAAGGGATGCAGCGGGGAGGGAACCCTCAGAGAGCGATGAAATTAGCATTGGATCGGGGAGAATCGCTGGCTGCCTTCAACGAATCCTCGATTTGGATTAGAAGACCTAAGAGTGAATGTGGTAGGGACGATATGTGCCTGGGATTATACTTTACGGACAGCATTCACATTCGTAAAATCCAATTCAGATCCGCGTTTCAAAAGCAAAAAGTCAAAACAATTCCAAATGTTCATCAGAGGGAGGGTGGCGCTTGGATAAACCTTTCCCCCGGGGGAAAGATGACTCAGACCCTCTTGGGACGGCCGATGCACGCACTCGATTCGACGAAGAGAGTGTTACATCTTAAGCTCCGAACAGCGTCTTAAACGGCCAGGGTGAAGCTGCTGGTGAATGTGTGTTAAATGAACGGTTAAAAACCGTGATAATATTTGGTGAACGCTGAGAGCGGTTGCTGCGCCTTTGAGCTCTTCCGTGACCTTTGGCCCCCTCCTGACTCCACTGACCCAACTCCACCGCTTCCTCCCCCTTCCGCAGTCTCACCCTTCCCATCGCCCCATTCCGGTCCATCCCTGGCGCACGGACTCGAAATGGCCTCCGCCGTGAAAATTGACACGACAGCGGGAAATAAATAGGGATTATTATTATTAAGAGTATTTCACGGGTCAGGGCAGATCGTGAGTGCCCTCGCTGCACCCCAGTAGGCGATCGACCTTCAAATGTCCACTTGTCTTCGCAGCGCACTCACTTCTCTTCCGAAATGTGAAATATCGCAAACGTGTGTTGTAATTTAGAGGTAAGGCTTTAGAAGTAAGGAGTAAATTAGGATCTGGAAGATTATAATGGGGCAATCAAAAGAATTGTTCTTTTCTTAGACGAGATAAAATGTCTTATCCAAGCTCTGCGCGGTCGAGCATACTCCGTGCTTTGGGAAACGGACAAACAAAAGGGTTGCGCAGAATTTAAAACCACGACAGCAATTAAATGACTCGGGAAACGGCGGCTCGAAATCAACCTCGTGTTTTATATGCAAAAATATTAAGAACAAGTCCTCATGGATTGCCCCCCAAGGTGCAAAAAATCGCATGCATCCAGGTTATCCAAACAAAAAACTTTTAGACAAACAGTTATTTCATGTTCATTGAATGATTAAATGGCAAAGTTGAGCCTGGAACAATTGAATACAGTTATTTCATTACTGAAAGTAATGCTAAACTTCATGGACAAAGAGATAGAGAATGCATAGAGTCAAGTTTATTTCAAATTGCAATTGCCAGAACAATGCTCTAACGATTTAACTATCGAGGATCAACCCTACGAACTATTTAAAATCTCCGCTTTCCCATGCGGTCACGAAAAAGGACTTCTAAAACGGGGATTACAGATTGCTATGTTGTTATAGAGTCTTATACCTCTCCTAAGGGTTACATATACGTGGAATATGAGGAAAAGCTAAGAAAAAATTAGGATTTATTAGAATAGAACTGGATAAATATGATGGAAAGGTTAAAGAAAAGAAATATTACATTTCTCTGGTTCGGCCTCATTTGGAATATGCTGCTAATATATGGGATCCTGACAAAGTTGGATCGTTTGCCGACCGATGGCGTGCAGCGTAGAAGAGCTAGATTTGTAAAACGTTGTTATGATAAACTTAGTAGCGTATCCAAAATATTATTAGAGCTAGGCAGGGAATCACTAAGGGAGCGAAGGTTAATTGCAGTTTTAATCTCTCTTGCATAAATTGGAAGGATGTTTCTTTAGCAATGATGTTGAAAATGTATTATTACCCCCCTCGTACTACGGTAGGCGAGATTATGCCAATAAAATGATAAAGATTATTTGTAGAACAGGTAGATTTAAGATGTCATTATTTTCACGAATGATAATGGATCAGAATAACGTTGTCCGAGCGCAGTAGGGGTAAAAATATTCGGGTCAAAATTAGTCTAGCGTGTATTCACCCCCTGCCACACACCCTAACGGTGGCTTTCAGGGTTCTAAGAATACTAAAATAGTGTTGTATAGTTATGCATTCTTATTTATTTTATGCATTTATGCTATCTAGGTACAAAAATATTTTTAGAAAAGAATCAATAAAACAGAAATTAACTCAATATTTCGGTGGCCCCAGCCATCTTCATCAGAGTATGAGTAGCTACGATTTTTTTCGTAATTACGAATGAAACTGTTAACTCAACATTCAGATCACTGAGTAGCATAAATACGTCCTTAAATTTTACGGTCGATGACCAGTGGGGAAGGGGAAGAGGGGGTGGTGCATAATAGAGTTTAGGAGACCCCGACGGCGAACTTGACCGGCAAGAGGGGCGTCGAAATGTCACGCATCACACCTCGTCTCCGGTGGCGGATCTCTCCCTCTTCCCTCCCCCCCTCCACTTCACTCGTGGTTTCCCCCCTGCTCCTCCAGCCGCCTGGACACGCTCTTCTCCGCGATGAGCATCAAAATGTCTCGCGTACAGCACACACGCAACGCCCACTTGAACGTGAGTCGCCCAACATTCTGCAGCTAGAGAATAAGGATGGGGGAAAAAATGAAGTAATGCAATCAACCCATCTTCTTATTCGTGGATAACGAATGCGTCCCATTTTCTCGATGTAAATGGAGAAATTAAAAAATT
This sequence comes from Hetaerina americana, assembly GCF_022747635.1. Lineage (NCBI taxonomy): Eukaryota > Metazoa > Arthropoda > Insecta > Odonata > Calopterygidae > Hetaerina > Hetaerina americana. The sequence continues at coordinate 13,662,939 of NW_027286763.1, forward strand.
CTACAGGGTACTTCCATTACTTTTTCCGTTAATGTATTCATAGCTCAAGAAGTAATCTGTTCATAGGTCACTTTCGGAAAGATTCCTAAAGGAGGATTTTAGGAAGGAATTTAGAGAAAAGAAAAAAACAGATGTATTTCTTCAACTAATCTGGGCGCTGAGGGAAAATGGGTAAATTGTCAAAGTACTTTTGGAATGCCTCAACCCAAACAAACCTCTTTTTATAAAATTCATAATTTCCAGGTCAATCCAACTGCCAAGTTGCAAATGATGGCTTTTGAGGAAATCTATATCAAACGTCGTTCCGTTGTGTATTGCATGACAGGAAAAGCAAGTGAGGTGAGATTATGTAGGTATACTCCAGGAAATCAACGGCTCGAGCTTTCTGACAGGGAAATGTGTTGAGGATTCTAATATTAAAGGTTTCTATGCTGCACTTTATACTGGAGATTGCACACTTATATGCCTGTGCGTAACCACTGCAAAACTGGGCGTATTTATATTTAGCAAAAAAACCAGCATGAATAATATTGAGCGCTGGTTTTACAGACGAGAGGATATATCTCGACAGGTACTAAGCCTTCATGCGCACAATTCACACATTAATAGGGTATTAATTACGTGTGCCAGTTTCCTGTTCCCCGTAAGCCCCCAGCCGTTTCCTGGAATATATGGTACCCGCAATGTAAGGTGAAGGTGAAGGTGAAGAAGCTTGATGTCTAATGAGCATCGACAGGATTCCAACCCGGGCCTTCCGGTCAATAACCGAATGCCCTTGACCGCCATGTAAATCTGAGGGTAATCATATCAACAGTGTCGTAGCATCAATAACCCAATAGAGATGAAGAATATAGTTGTGATATCGATTCAGCGTCGGTGTAGTGATAGCTCCGGAGTATTTCCTCACACATTATTGCTTATGGACTGACTGTATTTAAGTGCGATCAAATAGCAATATGATTTTGTTACGGAATAGGTTTTAGTATAGAATTTAGCAATTTGTTTAAATGCGGAATAATATGTATGATAAGGAAAAGGCGATCTCTGCTCGTAAATTAGCATTTAAATTTTCAGCTGTCAAAACAATAAAGTCCTGGTTGTTCGATAACCGACTGTTTGGCTACTGACGCATGCTCCTGACTGAAAAGCGATTCGATACAAAGCCATAAAGCCCAGTTTATATTACAGCCATGGAATCAGATCTCCATGCCATTATAGGCCAAAATAAGAACTCCAATGGTCTTAACGATTTGGTACACCCAAATACGCTCAAATGAGTTGTAACTTGGGCCTTCGAGAATTACCCATTGGGAGTTTCCTCCGACTCAGGGAATTCAGCACTTAAGAAGAACACACACTCACGCATGGACACATGACATAATATCAGCGTGATCTTTGCGGGTAATTAACCAGATATAAACGCACGAAGCCAAACACATCATCATAAATAAAGTGCCAAAGTTTTCTCCGGTAAACAATCACAAGGCTATTGTGAAATATTATATTTTTGCATGCGCGCTGATCCATGGTGACAATTAATTCCTCGCGAAATTACCTCTTTGATTTGCCATATTTCTCTTGTGTGAAGCTAGAGTTTTTTGTTCCTAACGCATAGAATTTTGGGCGAGACACCACGTGGGTTAATCTTGGTGTAGATATCAGATACAACTGATTTAAAACGCGCTAGGGTATCCCGGATTGAAAATAGCTGTTAAATTAGAAATGAAACTATCCACACAACGCTACTTCGTCAAAAGAAGACCCTGAAAGCCAAAAATGGCGCGGCAAAATACTGGAGACAGCGGCGGAGAGAGAGAGAGAGGGAGGGGGGGAGAGAGCGGTGAATATTTCGGGTGTAGGGCGTGCGAGGTAACTCACTGAGAACTCGTCCTTCGAAGGAATCTAATGCTGACTGGCATGCGATATTGAAGCCGTGCCGGTGGGCCGAGCGGAGGAGTGGGATTCGGCCACACTTGCGAGGGAGACAACGACCTCCGCGGCCCCACCCGCCACCCTCCCGGAAGCTCTGTAATTGGCGGAGTGGGGGTTGGGGTGCCGGAGGAGCTTGCCGGCGTTTCCTGTCCTCCCCCGCCGGAGACTCTCCCGCTCGCACTGGCAGGTTAACGGGAGATCATTGGATAGAACGGAGAACAATTTCCAGCTAAATTGGGTTTTGAATGCATAATATGGTGAGTGACCTTCTTAGCATGGAGCACTCACTAGCTGAGGTTGAAGGGTGGGAGGGAGGGAGAGGGGAGATTGGTGCATGCGGGAAAAACGCGAGTAACTGTAAACACGGCTAGCATTTGAAGGGAGAAAAATAAAAATAAGTAAAACTTGGGGGGGAAGGGAGGGGTAAGTGACGTGAATCATAAGGCGCGAAACGGTCAAGCGTGCTTCCTCGCTCAGAGGGCACCTAATGCAATCGACCCCCACGCACCACAGGGGTGGACCCACCCCCAACGGTGCCCCCCGTGACCTCCTTAAAGGAACTCTTCGATGGGAAAATTTCCATGATTTTCGCATTCCCCACCCGGGGTCCTCGAAGATCCATTCCTTGGGGTGCAGATCAACGCCCGCGGGAGAGAAATGCGACGGAAATGGACTCCACTCCACTCAACAGCCATCGAACAAAGATTTCCGTAATATGATCGGGGGAGTGCGTTTAGGTGAGGGGTAGGCGACAGAGGGGGGTCTGGGAGGAATTCCAACGACAACCTCCGCTGGTATCGGTCGTCCTGAAACATCCTGAATCTGCAAACCACTCGTCTTATTGGGTTAGAGAACGTCACTGATTAGAGGATGTTTCCGGAGACTGATGCAGTGCTGATCCCACTAGCCCTTGATTGTTTGCCATGTGGCCGTACATCAACGCCCCCGGCGTCATCGGTGTGGTTAACCCATAAAAGTTATGATAAACCGACTGGCGCATCAAAAGTATTAGGAGAGGGAGGCTGGGAATCACTCACGGAGTGAGGGTTAAATTACAGATTTAATCTTTTGCATAAATTGGAACGATGTTTCTTTAGTAGTGATTTTGAAAATGCATTATTATCTCCATCGTTGTGCAGTATTCGTGATCATGTCAACAAAATTAGAGAGATCAAGTGTAGAACAGATAGATTTAAAATGTAATTTTTTCGATGCTCGACGATAAGTGATCATAATGACATTGTCCGACCGAGATAGGGTCATGTTCAGGGAAAAATTATTATTAGCTAAAGTATGGGATTCTCACGAAGTTGGATTGATTGCCGACTTGGATCGCGTGCAGAGTAGAAGAGCTAGATTTGTGAAACGTTGTTATGATAAACTTAGTAGCGTATCCAAAATATTATTAGAGCTAGGCGGGGAGTCACTGAGGGAGCGAAGGTTTATTGCAGATTTAATCCCTCTGGCAAAAATTGGAAGGATGTCTCTTTAGCAGTGATGTTGATAATGTATTATTGCCCCCCTCGTACTACGGTAGGCGAGATCATGTCAATAAAATGATAGATAAATAGTCTTGTGTGTATTCACCCCCTGCCACACACCCTAGAAATGGCTTGCAGGATACGTATAAAAACCCTTGAAAATGCTTATGAAACTAACACTTCCGTTTGAATTAATAATAAATGAAATTGCTCCATAAAAGTATTCATATGTCACAAATGTCAACGCAGACCTCAATCCTACATGTAAGAAATTTGAGGTTTAAGTAAAGTGAAATTCTGATCACTCTCCATCGCCGTATCTAATAATTTTGTTCTAAGTATTTCAGTACTATTGAAACGTGTGCGGAGTACAATTTTCTTTCAGAAACAACCCACTGTCATATTTTCCAAAGAAACGGTGGAAGACTACCCTTGCAGTACCTACACCAAATAAGCCAATCGTAAACTCGATAAGATCTGAAAGGTCTTCCCCAAAATAAGTAGAATAAATCTGGGGGAAAAATTATTGCAGATCAAAGTACATATTACTGAAATTTTTCATAAAAGCACACCAATTCCAATGCCTCCACCAGTTGTGGTATGCTTCTAGTAAAGCATCAACAGGACCCTCGTTCAGGCACCTCGTCACGGGATCTTAGGAATGATCCATCGGTCCAAAATGGTACTCAAATGGGTTGTTTTTGGGTCATACTCAAAGATCCATATCTCGTCACCAGTAACCACCTGTTCTAAAACATTACTCTAAAGTCACTCTCACTGTGGTCCAAGGAGTCCAAGACAAGACTGTCACACAAGCAGCATTCTGACAGTACCGTTGGTACCATCTTGGCACACCTTTCTCATGGCTAACTCTTCTGTAAGAATACAATGCTCTTAGGTTTTCTGAATATTGCCCTCTTCTGCTAACATACTGTCACTTGGGGGTCAATCATGATCGAGCATGCGGGTGCGGGGGCTAACGTACTGGCTTCCCACCCTGAGGGCGAGGGTTCAAATCCCGGCGGTGTTGAATATTTTTCAGAGGTATCTCGATCCCTACTTGAGGTGCTTTGTGGAGGGCACTTTGAGTGAGTACGCCGTCCGTCGGATGGGACGTTAAACTGTGGACCCCTTGGCGCCTTTCGTAAAGAGTAGGCTAATGCCGACGCCGGGTTTCTCTCCACCCTTCATCCTTTCCTATCCATCCCCTATGGCGCAAATGACCTTAGCTGTCGGTCGCCTCCCCTCAAAACTACTACTACTCGAGCATGCGTCTCACTTTTTGCACATTTTCATCACACAGTGTTGTTGATGGATGTCCAAGGCATTCCTCATCATCAACGTCCTCGTTACCCTCTCGGGACATCCTGTGCAGAAGCAGAAAACCATCAATTTGGACATTTCTCCATCTTCATAGGTATCCTCAACCATGGCCATGGTATCCGAACGCAATTTTCCGAGTTTAATTCACAATTTTATCGCATATTATTGCTCCATGGAAAGTGGCATCGTGAATTCGTGACGTGGCCGTCGAAAAGGGGTCCAGTCTAGCGGAAAACCGCACACAGTAAATTCCCACAGTTAACTGACGTGGATCACGTTGCTTTCCTAAGATTTCCCATCACCTTACACGTCACCCCACTCCAGCCATCTGCATTGGCGGTAAATAATCATTCTACTTATTTTTGGGACAGGCCCTGTTTGTAATAATATTTATACTTTACTGCTAATGTTAGGTTATGGTGGTCTCCAGAGGCCAACTCGCGATGCCAAGAGCAATGGCTTTTTTTTTATCAACTACTGTAATCTCATATTAATGCGATAGAATTCCCCTTTTGTGAAAAAAATGTTTCCTACTGCCGTGGTAGATCACACCAGGTGACTAAAATAGCAAATAATGATCGGTTTTTGACTCGTAAAACACAAATCAGTGGTAACACGGTGAACTGAGATTTATTATCAATCTACGTTATCGGAAACCGAAACATTTATGCCTCGGGATTTGCGAGGTTGGATTTGTCATCAGAAGTAGATTACTGCTGAACGATACACAAAGATTTATGCGATAAGATCAAAAAAAGACTGCTGCTGTAAGCTGTGGCAATTTGATTGAATACTGCTTCTAGCACAGATGAAGAGCGTCCTAATCAAATGCGGGGTATCGAAATTTCTTTGAATAATGCACTTTTTCTGTTTTCAATTGCATCTACATGATGCCCCATTTTATCCTTTTTTATGTTTTACATTGGAGTAAAATAATGGAATGTCTCAACATCCTCGGCTAACGATCCTTTAATTGGTCGTCACGGGTAGTTGAAAGGAATATCTGTAGAGTCTAGACTCGAATGATCTTCCCCCTTTACGGGAGATCGTTTTGAAAATGATTAAAGAAACTCTTTCTAAAATGTTTACCAATGTCACATCTTAAGCCAACAACATATTTTTCTGGCTATTACCGTATCTCCCTTTTTCATTCAAGCACCATGCATATCACTAGAATTGAGATGGCTGGGAATATTCTTTGATCAAGTTTTTTGGGGTGTTATTGTGCTGTTGCAATTTCCTGTTTTGAGCCGGGGAAGACCGGAGGCGTTTGAGATGTGGGTGTGGAGAAGAATGATGAATATACAATGAACAGACGGGATGAGGAATGTAAAAGTGTTGAGGAGAGCGGGAGAAAGGAGAAGATAAAACAATCTAAAAAAGGAAAAGAGATTGGCTTGGACTCTTGCTACGAAAGGACTGCCTCTTGAAGGCACAGTGGATGATCCAGGCAAGGTAGGGGGGGTCAAAATGACGGACCCTGTGGAAGAGTGGGATAGATATGAGGAAATGAAGAGATGGGTAGAGGTAAGGAAAGCAGGCGGAGAAGAAGACTCCATTGACCTGCCAACCACAACAGATGACCCATGATGATGAAGAGATCTTATTTGTGAAAATAGGCCATTAATAGTTAGTAGTAAAGTGAGAACCTACATGTATAGAAGTAATCAGACCAGTGATTGCTTATGCTGCGAAAGCCGGAGTAGACAGAACGAGAACAAATTACTTATTAAATACAAATGAAATGAAAATACTAAAAATTATTCAAATGGACAGGTTTATGGCCTTAAACGAAAGAATTAGAACCGAAGTAAAATAAACTAGAGCGAAATACCAAACATTAATGAAATTATGAGTGATCTACACAATGGCTGGTAAAAACAAATGAACAGAATTAAACCTCACCGGCTAGGAAACAGGCAAACCAACAGGCAAATGAAAACTGTACACGAACGGATAAAGAGGAAGAGCACATCTAAACGAGGAATGGAAATCTGATCACCATCACTAGGAAATCTGATAAATTCAGGTTATAAAGTCACCAGCTAAGAAAAAGAAGGCCATTGGCATCTAAATTGCAGTAGAGTTTAATATCGCGTTGCGAAATGGATCATGTTCTATCGTACCACAAGATAACGTCATCAATACATATTTTAACAGAATTTACGACGTTATTTCGCAGTACGGCAGAACTTGATACATTTAGCGACTCGATGTAAATTTTACTACAATTAGGATGCCAATAGCTTGTTTTACTTATTTTGCACTGGGTAGGATTAAGTCATTTGTTACACCATCGTTATATGTCTATATTTTTCTCCTATACCATGCTATCCTTTACTCTAGGATTATAAATTTTACCTCGCATATTCATCAATATTACTTAACTGCAAATCAGTGACGCACCGATGGACGACCAACTCACGCTTGCTACGCGTGACAGAGAGACACTGCCCGTGCGACGAGGGCGATACAGTCTTCAGCGCCTGCTCCACCTCGAAAATGAGTTTTTAAAGGCGTTTGAAATAAAATCGAGGATGTTTCCCTCGTTTTCTTAGTTCTCCGGTTTGCCGAAGCGTTGGTGAATAATTCTGCATAAAAAGTGGGTAATTCATTAGTAACCCTGGAAATAGTTGGGGTCTCTCCTCTTTAACAGTTAATACTGATTAGTTCCGGCTCAGACACTCAGCGTGTGGAATTAAAATACGATGAGACGAACAATGGAGATGGAATCTTGGATCTTTTTTTTGAGATATTTTATACAGTTCTTAAACATTCTCGTTTTGATGCTTTAATATTCCCAAAATTAATTATTTCTTCATAATATCCGTCTAGGTTTAAACTAAAAAAAAGAACACAAGTGTTTTTTTAAGGGCTTGCATTGTTTCTAGTGAGACGTCATAAACTAGAGCAAATTGGCAGTCAAGTGATCTCAGATCCGTCCATTTAAATTGTTTTGGTTTTGTTCAGTACCTTCCCTCTCCCGAAAGCATTCGTGGGAACGATTCCCGCGTAAGATCTTGAATCTGAATTTCCTTCGAGCACACGAGCAAATTCCTTCGCTTTTGATAAACTTGAATCGGTGATAAATATAAACCTAATTATTTCATAGATTATTTCCATGGCTCTAGCAGTCGCCGTCGTCTGCGTGAATGCATGCCGCGCTTGAGAGTTCGCGGTAATCAATCCTCCTCCACGCCCAGCAAGCGATAGGGAGCCTCGGGATGGATCGAGACGTCGACACTCCGCACAACTTCCGATGAAATCGAAATCTACGGCCAAACCGTCGATTTTCGGACTACGAGAAGAAAAGCAGCAAGCCACGTTTTCAGGAAAAGTTTTTGTGCACCGAGTAACGGAATATTAATGAGAAAAATGGAAAACAGTCTTTATAACGGTTCCTTGAGCCTTAAATCGAAGCGTTAGAACTGGTTGCATTCGAATTTTTCCCGACGCCCGAAAAAGATTTGAACAACCCGTTAAATAAATGTCTTCGGGTTGCCAAGGAATGTCCCGGGGACCAGCAATAGATGGGCACATAGATGGAGCCGAGAGAGGAAGAGGAATGGCAAGTTATCAGTTGGGCAAAATTGTTTCCACCAGGATAAACACGAGGATGAGTGAAGGACGTGGAGGATTCCCGGATCCGCAAAGGCACGTGATGATCCGAGCAACAGTCATATTGCTATTAAAGTTACACTTACCGACCGTTGTTTATGGGGCAAGGCGGCCATGATGTCGATGATTTTGCTGTGGAGAAGAGATCATACCTCCGTTATTCCGCGCAGTCTAGTGATATAATTAAGATGGGCATGAGAAAATACCCTTCGCGGATGAGTTGCTGGGGAAGTCAAGGTAACACCTACGTGAAAACAACCACTACTGCTCTAAATCACTAAGGTGCAATCCCTTCTGAACGTTGCAACATGCTTGCTTTGAGGATTTACTCCACTTGCTATAACATTTACCCAACAATTTTTCATCCTTAGTATTTTAGGAAAATTTATTTTTCATATTTAGAAATTTCCGTTTTCTGAATTTGTGTTTACGTTTTCCATTAGCTCTTTCCATAAGATCTTGCAGGAAATCGATGTTAAACACATCGGTCTGTGAATACTTAGTGGGGTCCTTGCTATCGCCCCTTTTGGAGTGTGGGATTACCTGAAGTAGCTTCCAGTCGTGGGGCACTGAACTTTCTACTATCGACTTGTAAAAAGAAGGTGCTATATCTTCAGCAAGTTCCTTCAGCGTTCTAGGAGGGATTTATTCCGGAAGTGTGGCTTTGATTGTTTTTATACTCGTATATCGAAGCTGCTTTCCTATTTTTTCCCGGGACAACCTTGTGTCGTTCATAAGCTTTTCATGTACATTTGCGGGAAAATTAGTTTTTGATCTAATATTTTTCTTTCTAATTAATTCATTACAGACGCTCTCATATGAATCACATGTACCACATACGACTAGCATATTACCAGTTCAGTTATCATCACGGCATTAACATGGCAGTGATCTTGTGAAGGAAATGAGACAGTCATTATTTTTGAGATCTCACAAATGACACAATGACCTTCGCTATGGTGGAAGGCCAACCAAAATGGCATTCACAGATATTGGTGTTTCATGGAGAGAGGTCACTTTTTATGACAAATCAGAAGGAAAAAGTGAGCCCGAGAGTTTGCACATCGCGTGTGATTGCAAATTTTGGCTGGATATGACAGTCAGGTTACAGGAAAAATGGAAGAGGACCGAGTATGATGGAGGGCATCCAGAGATGCCAATCATTTGGCAATAAATCAACCAATCTTTCGTGGATGCATACGAATACGGGAGTCAGCATTTAGTATTTATCCTTTCTCGGCTTGCCAGTGGCAGGGAATGCGTGAACATTTTAATAATAATCCCTATATCGTAAGCATTCAGAATAAATTCAGGTAATTTTGCCTCAGTCATGGGCATATTAGTATTTTTCAGTGTTATATCAAATTTTATGGCTATAAAAACGTTTTCTATTATTTTCGGCAAAACTTTCAGGATTACATCCTTCAGTCCAGGTTATTCATGTAAGGATTCACACGGCATAAATGGCGAGAACCTGGTTCTTCGTGGAAAGATATCTTATCTCCCTTTGTCTTCTGCTTCACAACTTTAAGGCTTATCTTAGCCTTCCTATTTCTTGAGAATCTTAGTGTCTTCGTTTTTATTCTAAGTATCTTCCCATTCCAACTGTACTTATTCTGTACGCTATGTAATGCTTATGCTGTATTCTATACGCTAAGTAATGATTGTAACTCTTCGACTGACTGGATAACTAACGCTTAATCATCCGCATGTCTAACTGATTTTAAGATTTCTGTACCTACACGTACTTCCGTTCCTATCTCAAGTTCTTCTCACACCGCTTTTACAATTTCTGTCTGCAATCCGAGACATATACAATATACAAATAAGTCTGCTTTCCCGCCAGCCTCTCCCTATCTTCTGCCAAATGTCCATTACTGTGCCCAGTTAACTTTTCTCTTATGAAACGCCTTCTCAAAATCAACGAAAAATATAAATACACTATGATTTTATTCTATATTATATCAGTGACCTCCATGCTGTTATAACATCACGCGCACTCATTTGAACCATGACTGATGTAGGCAGTTATAGAAGAAAAAATGAATTTTATAGCGCCCTGGTCTCAGAACCGGAAAATTCCACGGATTGATGTGAGTAGCAGAGTTTTGGACAAAACATAATATATACTCCCTAAGTACTTAACTTGAGGCTGATGCAATTTTCATGGAGATAAATATAGTTTTCTATTGCATTATGTAGGCGTAATTGTAATTTTGCACGTTTGTAAGGAGTCCTTGCTCAAGACGTATGAGCCGCCAACACCACTCCTTATTTAGCCTGAATTTTCTCAAAATGTAATGCTATCGATGCAAGGTTGGACAATAACTGAACATCAGGTACCATGAACTAAACACAAATGAGACTCAGAGGATTGGCCATTTTAAAAATCACACTTAAGTAGAAGAACATTTTTGTATGCATCAGAACGTGCATGATAACCCAAACGGTGTGGTGGAGCGCTGGGCTACTGATTTAAGTCCCTATCCTCGATTACCGGGGACGCCTCTGGTGAGCACCCTCAGCATCAACCAGCCTGTGTGATTTGTCGGTTACCAGATCTTTGTGGGAAACCACAGGCGGCACAGGGAAAGGAATCGCCTCCCCTACCCCTTGATGTGCGAATTTCACACACAAAGGCGCTCTGATGACCTCAGTACTACAAAGGCGAGCCCTATTCACACCTAACAAAACAACCTTACGGTTGATAACAATAGTTATTTTGGTTTTTTTCGCAATTTTGTGTTAAGGGATGGAAAACGGAAATATTTTTTTTGGTATTATACTGTTTAAGGAAGGTATTGGATGGAAACAGGCTGTGCAACGATTACTCCTCTCACTATCCTATAAAAACACAACCTGACATCCCCTCCCCAATTGTCCTTAAAGCCTTCTCAATCCTAAACCCATCTTATTTACGCATACTTCCTTCCTTCCTTTTGCCGTCCATCATACCTGCTATCCTGCTTCTTAACATCCCTCGCTTTCCTAAAAGTTTCCCCTCTATTACAATGTTCAACATCCCATCACCGACCAAAACGCTCGGCATCCATATTTTTAGCCTCCTTTGGATTTTTCCCTATCAAAGTTAAAACGAGTCTTTTCCTTACACCCTGACTCAACGACTCGGTCATACATTCCCTCCTCCTTGTGAAAGCTTCTTTGCCTGAGTCAATTCTTCTTCTGTTGTACCCACTACTTTGGTCATTTTGATCCAGGACACTTCCGACATAGGTAAACTGTTCCAACTGCTCAAGTTTATTAACTCCTGTTTTAATACTGTATAAGCGTAGCTCTCTCTCGAAAACCGACTGACCTTTCTTTTGTGTTCATTGATTCTCATGCCATATCTGTCGCACTGTCTTTCCAATGGACTCAGAAATGCTTGCAACCCCTTGGCTGACTAACTAGCTAAAGCTTGATCATCTGCAAACTAACTTATTTAATAGTACTAACGTATTCCCCTCCGGCTGTAATTCGTATATCCTGACCTTATTATACCCATTTGACCATTTTGTCCTCATATACTAATTTGAAAAGCACAGGTGATAATGGACACCTCTGCCTTTCCCCTCTTCTTATAACTGCCCATCCGGATTCTCCATTCGCCACTCGTACTTGAGCAGTCTAAGACAAGAGTACACTTTGCGGATAAGCCCCCTACCTCTCCAATATACTCCAATTTCTGATAATACATTCATTAATTCTTTCTAGTTTAATCCATGAAATGCTTTTTCGAAATCTACAAAACAGACAAATGCGTCCTGATTGTATCCTAGGTTCTTCTCTTTAAGTGGCCCCATTACTTCTATGACATCACGCGTGTCTCTCTCCTTCATGAACCCAAATTGATCATCCCCTAGGTATTCATTTGCCCCGCTCTCCACCCTTTTAATGATGATTCTGAGAACCAATTTAGCTGCGTGCGAAATGAAACTTATTCATCTATAGGCCTCACATATCACTGCCTTTCCTTTTTTTGGAATAGGAACTAACACTGATCTGACGAAGTCATCCGGCCAAATTTCTCACCCATAATTGCTGCGCAATAGTCCATAAGAACTTTTTCTCCCATCTTTTCCTAAACCTTTAGGTACATATAGTTTCGCGTTAGTGTTGCAGCCTCTCTCGACCAATTTTCTTAATCCTCTTTCAAACTAGCCATCAAGTATGCCTGGACCTAAACCAAAATTAAAGTTATATATTCTGTAGGTTCGGTAAAATTGTTTGCCTATCGAAAAAATGATCGAAAATGTGATTAATGTCTTGCACATATAGCCGGTGCGATTGGAAACTTTAAGATCCTCATCCCTCTGCATTCCCGGGAGGCATCGAAAGTACGACGCCGACCAGAAGACGTGAATTCGGGTACGTCGACGTGTCCTCCCCACACGATCTCGTGGTACGTTCGACAATGCGCGACTCGCGTTTCTTCTCCGCCATCGTCCCAGTGTGGCGCGAGGCGGGGCAGCCCGGGCGGATGTGCGAGGCGTCAAACGGGGGATGGCGGAAGGACGACAGACACACCGGAGGCGCACGGGGGAGCCCTCAATGAGGGGAGGAAGGAAGCGCACCTCGGGGCACGCGGGAGTCGCCAACTCGCCCTCGTGTGCTGGCCTGGCTTCGGTTGAGTTCAGTCCTTGTCCGTTAACAAGATGAAGAGCTACATTAATTATATGCTTCTATATGATCTCTCACCTATAAATTTCAGAAATGAAATACCCCCACGGCTCGGTCTGTTTAAAGCAGGTCAGCAACGAATTTATAACCATTGGAAAAATCTATTAAAGCACTCTCCACGTCTTGATCCTTCTCAGGGATTACCGTGGAACCTTGTACAACGAGCATAATTCGTTCCGTGATATTTATCGTAAAGCGAAACACTCGTTTAGTGAGACAACTCATCGCATATAAATAAATGCAAAATACGATAGTTTGTTCCTTGCAAAAAAAAATAAATTATGTACAAGGTCTATTCGAAAAAATTATTTTCACATTATATAGGATCACGGATCATGTTTATCTTTTCTTCCATTGCGGAATGAAGCAACCGGGAAAGTGAACTCGATTTGTAAAAAAAAAGAATCGAAATATTTCTTTTCTTATTTATGATACGTGCCTAATTCCTCTTTACTAGAAAGCTGTCTAGAGACATTTGTTTTTGCCGACGCCTCAAACTGTTTTACAAACGCGACTCATTTATATCATTGATTAAATTTTTGGCAAATGGAATAATTTCCCCTCTCTCCGTCAGTCGTTATGCGAAAAGTCGCTCGTTAAGCCAGTCATTTCCGGGAACAATCTTTTTACTCGTTATGCGAATCACAAGGTGCTCGTTAAGCGAGGTTCCACTGTGTTTCCGAATGGAATGAAAGTTATTCGAAGATTTCTAGAGATAAATGTCGTCGAATCGAGTCCCAGAAGAGTCTTTTATTAAGGTACCTTTCATCAACTTTTAGACCTGTGTGTTTTGAGTGAATCTGAGCACAGATCACAACGAATTGATACGAGTCGGGCCCAATTTAAAAAGAGGAGTGTCCCCCTCCGCTCTTTCCGTGCGCCGAGTACGTGACCGCGAGATCTTACGAATTGGACCCTCGACCACTAGGCGGAATGGCGGGCCGGTCACGGTCTCCCCCCTTCCCCGGACAAAACGGATTTGCTGTTGCTTTCGAAGGCTTTCCACCAAGAGAGAGCGAATCGAGAGAGTGATGGCTCCAGGCTTTGATCTCTTTCTTTCCCTCTCTCTTCTTACTCCCGTTCACTCGACTGAGCCGGGGGGGGGGGGAGAGGGGTTCGGAAGGGGTTCCTTTGTGGGGGGGGGTTCATCCTCGACCTTGCAGTCCACCCAAGGGCGGCGTCTGTCGCTCCGGCCAGCGCCGTGACATGCGCACCGGCCGCCGGGGGTTCTTACGGGAAACGGCGGCCCAAGGAAAAAGGGGGAGTTGCGCGCAATGGAGACGGGAGGAGACCGCCGAAAAAACCGGCCGCGCCGCCGCCAACTCCCGGCCCTTCGTGCTGGAACCGCTAGACCATTTCGCCACCCCCCCCTCCCATTTGCTCTCTCCGACCGGTCAATGTTCACGGACGTTCTTCCCGGACCCGCTCGAGTAAATTGCCGAACAATTCGGTGGCGGCCAAAACCGTGACACTGAAAATCTCGTTTAAGGTCAGCAAGATGATTCATGTTTCAAAGGAATTGCCTCAATGGGATTCAGAGTGAACGACTTTTGGGCAAAGGGAAAGGGGGTGTGCGTATTCACCCCCTGCCATACGACCTAGCAGGGTACTAAAATATCTAAGAACAATTCATTCCACACAAATAACAAAAAAGCATCATGTTTTAAAATCAATCTGCTGCCAGTTTTTGGGACCATGCTTTGAATGACATCGTAATGCTGAAAGAATCAAGGGCGAGAGAATAAAACGAGCAGGTGTGCGGCAGGGGGTGAATACACACCAGACTAATTTTGACACGAATATTTATACCCCTACTGCAGTCGGACAACGTTATTCTGATCCATTATTATTCGTAGAATAGAGGACATCTTAAATCTATCTGTTCTACAATTAATCTCTCTAATTTTTTTAGCATGATCTCTCCTACCGTAGTACGATAGGGGTAATAATACATTTTCAACATCACTGCTAAAGAGACATCCTTCCAATTTATGTAAGAGCTTCAACCTGTAATTTAACCTTTGCTCCGTGAGAGATTCCCAGCCTAGCCGCTCTAATATTTTGGATACGCTACTAACTTTATAATAACAACGTTTTACAAATCTAGCTCCTTTACGCTGCATGCGATCCAATTTGGCAATAAATCCCACTTCATGAGGATCCCACATACTTGCAGCATATCCTAAATGAGGCCTCACCGGCGAATGATAATATTTCCCTTTGACCTCTTACTTACATTTACTCAGTACTGTTCTAATAAATTCTAATTTTTTGTTATCTTGTCCGCATATTCCCCATATATGTTTCAATTATATTTAAGAAGTCGTTGGTAGATCACAAGGTTCCCAGAGATTGGAAAACGGCTAACGTAACACCAATATTTAAAAACGGAGACAAGGAGGAACCGAGCTATTACAGACCTATTTCCCTCACTTCCATTTTTTGCATGGTTATGGAGCATATGGTTGCTAGTTTGTGAGACACCGCGATAATTAGGAGTTATTGATGAACAATCAGCACGATTTCCGAAAGGGTAGATCCTGCGAGACAGAAAGCGTAGTTAGAAGTACTACCCTTGGGACCTCACACAGTAATTCCAGCGACTCTTTTACTTTTCAAAATTATCACCAGAGTCCTTTTTCAGGATGGTCATCAGCTGCCTGATCGTATTCTCCTTTATCTTCTTAACTGACTCTAGGGAAAACTGGGCTTTTGTTTCAGGGTCAAACCCATAAACGCAAGACTCATCTCCAGGTATGACCTTATTTAGAAAACCTGGGTCATCGTTTGCCACTTCGAGCGAGTCCTCTGAACCTGCAGCTCGGAATTCTTGACGTTGATGAGATAAATAAGAATGCGACGGGGTAGCTGATGACCATTCAAAAAACGACTTTGCCGATTGCTTTGAAAAGTTGGAGAGACGCACTTCGAAAGGAAGTCTTGGGCCTTCCTCAGGTAGCCTCAAACTCAGAGTCTGACCTGAAGAAGACCCAAGAGAAAGGCCGAAAGCTCGAACTATCTGCATTGTGAGTGTCCTTTAACGAGTTTTCATTACGTTTATGCAAAAAAGACTGTAGACATCTTCGCGAATTGTTGGAGTTTTACCAAACCACTCAAATAAAATTAGATCATGACGTGACGCATCGTGTAGTATATGCGACACGAGGAAAACACCCGAAGATGACAGCATCTATATTAGTATAAATAAATTGCATTTTTTATTAAATGCCTTAAAATGTCTTATTTAAATTGTGATAACAAACTTTGTCTAGATGTTTATGTTCAATAATGTTCCATAAAAAACGTGCTGATTTTTCGGCGCCTCTATAAAATTCTAAGTACCCTTAGGCTCGGTCGGGGCCATTAACCTAAAGATTTTTAACCTCCGGTGCAAGGCAAAACCCATTTTTAGAATTGCTGGTAAAACCCAAACCGACCGTTAAAGTGCTCGTTATTCTAAAAACGGAATTACTATGGCAGGCATGTTCACATTTACTAAAGAGACGCGTAAATCGTTCATTAAAACAGTCCTGTCGTTACTTCCACGCTAAGTATAAATGGGATTGGACAAAACGATATAATAGAACCGGATGCTAATTAGCGTGTGAAGCCGGCCCTGCTTTTATTCCGCTAATGATAATTTGCCTCGACGCTTGAAAGCCTTCGGGCGAGTTTCGAAGGAACGGTTGTTGGTGTGGAGGGCAGGAGGAACCTGTCACTGGTGCGGGGTCATTGTTTGACGAACGACGCTGCATGAATCCCTACGGCGCCTTATCACACCCGGGGCGCCGCTAGGTGGCCGCGACACCCCGGGTTGCCGCAACCCGCGAGGGGATGTTGGTCGGTCGGAGGCCTTCTATTATTATTACATTGATTTATTTGGATGAGGATTATTATAGGATCTTGTTTTACCTTCCACCCAAAGGACTTGCATCGGCTCGCCTGAATGCAACGTGCGGCAGAATGCTCAAGAAGCCGTCAGGGTCGGTATTTGGATGAGGAAAGGAACCAATCTTTCGGGAACCAGAAGATTAGAAGGCTGTCTGAGGCAGTGACGGTGGGAAGCTAACGCTGCGGCGAGGGATGAGGAATGCGAAGGCAAACCTCATCCCCGTCTCCAACAGATATCAGGTGCTAACAGAGGATAGCCCTGTGGTATCTACAGCCCCTGCCTCCGCCTCTGTGATAGCACAACCCAGAAGGAACCGTCAGAGTAGGGATTCCTAGTTAACGTAAACGAAATTGACTCCGTAGTCACTAGTAAGCTACGTTTATTTGACGATGATGCGGTGGTTTACCGTGATATCCGTGATCCTGAGGACACAGCAGCTTTGTCAGATGATCTTAATGCAATACATCGTTGGTGCGACACTTGTCAATTAGAATTAAACTTAAAAAGTGCGTAGTAATAAATTTTTGGAAAAAGAGCAATTCCCACTTGAACGCCTAATGAATCGGGAACACCGAAATGAAATGTGTGGACTCAATTAAATACCTACGAGGTGTTACCCTCACTCGCGATCCCTCGTGGGTGAAACATACGGGGAATGTGGGGAAAAACTAACAACAAAATAGGATTTATTAGAAGAGTACTTGGTAAATGTGATGAAAGGGTCAAAGAGAAATGTTATCTGTCGTTGGTTAGGCCTCATTTAGAATACGCTGGTAGTATATGGGATCCTTATGAAGTTAGATTGATTGCCGAATTGGATCGCGCGCAGCGTAGAGGAGCTAGACTTGTAAAAAACGTTGTTATTATATAGTTAGTAGCGTATCCAAAATATTAGAGCATCTAGGCTGGGAATCACTCATGGAGTGAAGGTTAAATTACAGATTAAATCTCTTGTATAAATTGGAAGGAGGTCTCTTTCGCAGTGATGTAGAAAATGTATTATTACCCCCATCTTACTAAGGTAGGAGAAATTATGGCAATAAAATTAGAGAGAGTAGTTGTATAATAAATAGATTTAAGATGTCATTTTTTCTACGAACGATAAAGAATCAGGACAACACTGTCTGACCAAGGTAGGCGTAAAACATTCGGGTCAAAATTAGTCTGGCGTGTATTCAACCCCTGCCACACACCTTAGCGGTGGCTTGCAGGATATATATATATATATATATATATATATACTACTATACTACTATATATACTATATATACTACTTATATATATACATATATATATATATATATATATATATATATATATATATATATATATATATATATAAGTAGATAAAAATAAATAAATAAATTTTTCGCTAACCTTTTCCTTTTGAATTTGCTTAACGCTTTCCGAAATTCATGCTTGGCATCCGCCCTAGACATTTTATTATCATAAGTGATCTCATTCTTTTTGTCGCTAAGGATGCCATCCCTAAAATTTTTCATTTTTGCATCCCTTATCGTTTGTGGAAAAAACTATGACGTAATTATATCTGTTCTGCACTTAATATTTCGAATGTCATTGACATAATCTGTCCTACCATAATATGATGGGACTAATTATACATTTTCTACATCTTAGCTAAAGAGACATCCTTTCAATTTATGTAAGAGATTTTATCTGTAATTTAACTTGAGTGATCCTAAATCTAGCTCCGTGAGTGATCCTCAATCTAGCTCCTCTAATAATTTTTATACCCTTCTTAATTTGTAGTAACAGATTTTCGTAAATCTAGCTCCTATACGCCGCACGCGATTTAAATGGACAATCAATCCAACTTCGTGAAGATTCCGTACATTTGCAGCATATTACAAATGACGAATTACCAGCGAAAGATGACATGTCTTCTTTACTTTTTCATCACATTTACCCAACATACTTCTAATAAATTCTTATTTTTTGTTAGCTTGTACACATATTCCCTGTGTATGTTTCACCCAGGAGAGGTCGTGAGTGAGGGTAACGCCCAAGTATTTAATCCAAATCAAGCAGTAGGATCAGCTTAGAATTGCATTGCCCTTGTACTTACATCCGACTTTTCCACTTCCCTCTCACCTCTTCGCTTCTAGGCCTCTGCCCATGTACAGAGTAGTGTGCACATTCCCTGCGATAGAAATGTCATAGTGGAAATCATCTTCAATGTTAGTTTTTGTTATTTTTATTTACATCTGCATACATATACGTACATTTAGTGTGCGTGTATGCATGCGAGATAGAAAATCAGTAAGTTACTGGGCATGTACTATATTGCAGAGGCATGCGATGTTATTCACGAAGAAACGCCTTGAAGGGAAGGGTCGGAGAGGACCTTCCCAATTTTCCCTTTGCCTGTGGAGTTGCCGCGAGCCTGGGCCAGGCGCCACCTCACCGCGGCGCCCCAGTTTCACTTGGAGTCGATGACGCCGAGTACACAACTGGCGCCCGCCGCTACTGATTCACCGCCAGCCCCGGGGCTGCCCCTTATAATGGATGAGGCTTTAGGGGGTAGGGCAATGGAGGATGATGGCAATTAATTTCCTTTCCTCGCGGTAAGTGGGGTCGGCGGGGCTCAGGACGGATGACGTGTTAGCCATTTTAGCATTTTTAATACCATGTAAGCTACCGCTAGGGTGTGTGGCAAGGGTTGCAAACACACCAGACTAATTTTGACCCGAACATTTTTACCTCTACTGCGCTCGGACAACGTTATTATGATCCCCTATCGTTCGTGGAAAAAATGAAATTCTAAATCTATCCGTTCTACACTTAATCTCTCAAACTTTACTGGCATGATCTCTCCTACCGTATTACGATGGGGTTTATAATACATTTTCCACCTCACTGCTAAAGAGACGTCCTAATTAAGCAAGAGATTTAATCTGTAATTTAACCTTCGCTCCGTGAGTGATTCCAAGCCTAGCTCTTCTAATACTCTGGATACGCTACTAAGTTTATCATAAGAACGTTTCACAAATCTAGCTCCTCTACGCTGCACGCGATCCAACTCGGCAATCGTTCCAACTTCATGTGGATCCTGTTTACTAGCGGCATACTCTAAATGACGCTTAATTTGCCATGAAATGATAATTGGAATTATGCATATTCACAGAACAAGGCATTAGACATGTACACACCAATGTCGTTTAGGAATTATATAACCTATTGGAAGACAATAAAATAATTGTCCCATTTTTCTCATATTTATTCCTGTACTACTAAAAAAATAGCATAGATTTCGTTCCTAAAGATGAAGTAATTCTCGAGAAGACGGGATAAGTCAGAATAGGAACTTGGAGTGTTAGAACAATGATAAGGACAGGGAAATAAGAGAATATAAAGCGAGAAATTTAAAGAGGAAATAGAGACATTTTAGGTAATTTTGGAATGACAGTCGGCGCGGAATTCATAAAATTAGTATTAGGTTTGCTGATAACCAATCTCTAGTTTGTCAGTCATCCCAGGGGTAACAAGTATTTCTGAGCGCATTGGAAATTCAGGCAAAAGATATGGAACGTGAATCAATATCAATAAAACAAAGGTTATGCGATTTTACAGAAAGAGAGAGGCTAAGCTTAACATTAAAATAGAAGGGCAAAAGCTAGAGCAGGTAAACAAATTGACGTATCTAGGGAGTATTTTGGACCAACATGGTCAAAGTAATAGGGAGGCA